>NC_071401.1:6037403-6640903 GCF_017976375.1 Cuculus canorus
AACTCAAGACAAACTTTTCCCGTCAGTTGAAGATAAGAAATAAATTGGCACATTATCTACAGAATTTCCCAGGAGAAAAGACTCAAGGCTTAAAATCTGGCATGTTTTAGTGAAGAAACTTATACATAGTTCAATTTGATACTGGAAGGACTGCTGTCTGAATTTGTCCTCGGAAAAAAAGGCATGCATGAGCAGTTCTTTGATGAAACTGCTCTAAATTTTAGTTAACAATTCATTGTTGATTGATTTTTTTAGCTTTCCTAGACCGGCCTTAAGATAATATTTTCACCTTTGCTTCTTCATTTAGGGGAATAAGTGATAGAATTTGAAAGTGATTTATTTGAATCAAAAAGCCATGAAGCAAGACTAGGTTTTTCATTTGAACGAAAGTACAAATATTGAAGTTCCATTGTATCAGTGACTGTCACATGACAAAATTTATTTGCTGTAAGTGCCCTATAAGTAAATGTGATTTTTTTGATCGCAGTCAGCCACAAGCAAGGGAGAATGAGGAAGTTTTTTCTTTGGTTTTCTTTTTAATGGAAAACAGAAGCATCTTTTCTATTTAGCTCCGTAGTTATGTGCTAGCCAGAGCTATATCTTTCCTCCAACGTGGAAAGTTGAGCATTTATTCCTACTTCATTTTGAAAAGCTTTTTCCCTTTTTAAAAGGAAGAATTTTTTTTCTGGCAAATGTTTGCATTTGGAATTGGCACCCTTCATTAGCTGGAGAGATTTTTTTTGTATTATTATTTCGTACTTGCTTACACATCATCTATATTCCTGTGAGATGTTAATTTTGAGTAGTTACTTGGCAGACAAGCTAGAGGAGGTACGGCACTCAAAAAAACTATTCTTCATGTACTGAGTGGATGCAATATTTTCTTTTTAAATGAGAAAGCAGTACAAAGACTGAGTGACATAGCCGTGCTGTAATAATTGCAGTCATGCAACCAAGCTAAGGTCACACACAGCATATACGTACCTTTTACATATCTGCTGCCTTGAGGCTGCAGTGCTGCAACTTCTTTGGTGTAATACCTTGACCATGGCAAGTGGAATGTTCATAAATTGGGAAACAAATATAATCCTCTATATATGTATATACACACACACTTGAATGATGAGGCTGACAGACTTCTACACGTACATTCACTTCTGCTGGCATTTCCAGTACTCAAGCAAGGTATGCTGACATGTAGGGAGTTTGAAATTTGAAAGCTTCTCTCTTTCTAAACAGTGTCAAAATCCCCAAAAGCACAGCATGGGTCTCTAGACTTCTGCAGAAAATGTTTATTGTTGTTGCGTGAACTTGAGTCTTAATCTTGTTGTTCAACTCATCTGACCCGATATGCCTTGCTTTTAAAATAGAGGTGATACTTATATCTGAAACAGGGAAGCTTAAAAGTAAAGTAACATATGAAATACACTTATGTAACAAAATCTGTGATGGTTCTCATCTCAGAAACGCTTCTCAATGACTGGGGTGGCAGCCAGCTTGCTGTAGCTACTGGTGCATTTCCTTGCGTTCACTTGTGTGTGAAAATGTACTTCAAATAACCCAAATGTTTAAAAGCCCTTTGCTCGTGCAGGTTGTTATCAAATAATTGAGTTTGTAATTTTGTAGTTTACTAAGACTCCATGAGTATACTTGTCTTGGTGATACGTCCCAAGAGATGCTTTTATTATTTCTTGAATGACAATCCAAATGCTGCGCTCAACCGCTGTAATGAGGGGGCTGAGCATATGATTGGGAAAAGGAGCTGTTACTGACAGCGTGTTCCCTTCAGACTTGGTTAGGGCAGTAAATAAAAAGTACATAATTTGCATAAGCCTATTAAGTGGTATTCTCAAGGGGAGTAGCAATAATTTCCAATGCTGTTTTCAGTGCTGACAGCTGATCCATTTACAAATTAGATATTGAAAAGGGTTTCAATGAAAAGATAAGGTGGCTTGGATTGTGGCTGTTGTGCAGTAGCATCAGGGAAATGCAGAGTATAAGTCCTCCTGTGAGCAGTGAGTGCCTGGTCTCTTAAATTTTCTGGAATGAAAGGAAATCCAATTTATACCAGTACTGTTGTTTGAAAAGTCTGGTGGTGTCAAAGATGTGTAGTGAAATTAGTGAGCACGTTATAAATTACACGTTTCTTTTTGTTTTAACCTACGAGGGTACAGATGTTTGTTTTTCTGCCTAAAAGAAATCAAAATGAATCACAATGAAGTTGGACATAATGTTTTTTTTTTGCACTGGTTTGTTTTATCTGTTTCAAAACTAACCTTTATTTGAACCACTCAGATTTGTGTGGGTAAAAAAAAAAAAGCTTTTGTGCGTTAAGGTGTTCCTTGGAGTGGCAGATTGGAAGTTCAGTACATCATCGCCGTTAAAGTTCGTATGCTGTCTTCTTAAAATGGGACTCACAGAGTAACTTGACTTGGTGAAAGTCTGAAAAGGCAAAAGTAAACTTCTCTTTAAGAATTTATATAATTGTTTCCAGTTTCTCCTTTAGTTGTCCTCTAGAGAAGGCCTCCCATTGTGCTACCTTACCGTTCAAGAAGGTGACACAGTGGACAGTGGTAAGGTTGGCCAAAGTTTGTGTGTCTCCCAAACCCCAAAATGGTTTGTTGATAAGTATGGTTATGAAATAAGTATAGCAAAATCCTCCCTCTTTATTCAGAGATGGAAAATTCGTGTAGCCTGAATTGGGATGCCAATATGTGCTCAAAATAGAGCTTTCACATTTATCTAAGGTGCCTCAGAAGCAAATGTGGGGGTTTTTTTTTGTTGTCTTTCAACAAAAATATATAAAAGAGTTTTTTGTACAAGTAGTTTCTGAAAATGTTGACTGGTGTAGAAAAATGAGCTGTAGAGAAAAAAGGAGAAAGGATTTAGACTGTTTTAAACACCTTCATTACTCTAAAAAAATATTTGTCATGGCTTAAAAAGCAGATTTTAATTTGCAGAATAGTCAAAATGTTATTCAAAGTCAACATTAGATTGTGTTCCTAGGGCTTGAAATTACAGTTTTTATTAATACTGTCTAATTAAAATGAAAAATGCAAAATTAGGACTCTACATTTGGGAATAGTTTTATTGATATATTCCATGATGTATTTTGTGTGCTTATCCGGCCTGCAAGTGTGCATAACTTCTTAAACTTTTGGCCGTTCGTTGAAACTTAAATTAATGAAAGCCTTCTCAAAAGATACTGCAGAATAGTTAGTAGTAGGTATTGACTTTGTGGTAATGATTCAAAATATAATTATCTCTGGTCTCTTGACACATTGTGAAATATTTGCATAGGTGTCACAGAAAACAGAATTAGTATTTATTGAATGCTTTCTGATTTGAAAATGTGATGCCTTTATGCCCAGAATTAACACGTCAGATTATTGTTGCAGGAGTTTTCAGTTCAGTGCCAGTTCAGCTTTGATTAACTGTTGCAATGCAGTCAACAGGATTGTAGTTTGTCAAATGAAACTGCCGTGGTTTCAGCATGGAAATGCTTGCAGCACGAGGAGCTTCAGAATCTGCTGGTTTGCCTGCATTAGCTAAGATTTGTCTGCTGTTCTATGTCTTAAATGGCAGGATCTTTAGTATAGATGCTGTCATTCTTTTAAGCGTTTGCTTGATCTCTACGGGAATAATCAGAGATGTGCAGTATCAGGGTAAAATATATTTAAAATAAGTATTTTGGGAACAATTAATTTTGAGAACCATCCGTCACTGGAACAACATCTGCTCAAGACGTGGTAGAGTCCCCAATGCTGGAAGTTTTCAAGGTGTGTCTGAACAGAGTGCTTGGTTGTCTCATTCAGGCTTCCTTTCCCATGACAAGCTAGACCAGTTGATCTTTCGAGGTCCTTCTGTGGTTTTATTTTAATGTGGTTATGTGACAGATTGATTATATACCTGGTGAACAGGGATGTAAACTGAGGAGGATCAGGAGCATCTGAAAGTGTAGTCTGTGCTCCAAAGCATCAGCTGTTCAGCACAATGACCTTAACTTGCATCACAGCCAGCGCTGATGGATGCGCAACACAATCAGCAATCGGCTCCTGAACACGCCTTTTCTCGTATCGTACTTGAGGGTGAAGTAACACGCATTGATAAACCACAAATCTTATGGTTATATTCTGCAAAAATTCTGGGACTGATGGTTGATCAGCTTTATATGCTAACGTGGCTTGAACTTTGCAGGCAGCTGAGTCAACCTCAAATGATCCTATGTGGAGCCTCCCCTGTCCCCATTCATTAGATGTCTGTGAAGAAGTCCTGCTTAATCCTTCATTTCTTCTATCACAGTGAGGCAGACAAAAAGCAAATATTTCTGCTGATTTCAGAAGAGTTATGGGATGGCTTCTAGGATTACTGTTTTCCTCTCTTTTTCTTGGCTTTGTGTCCAATTTCAGGCGGAGATTGAAAATAGTGCGGACAACTGCGCATACTGGTTTAGATGCAGCTGCAAATGCTGGAGTTGAGATTGTAGATTTGAAAGTGGGGACCAGAATTTTGCTTCTTCAGATTGTTATTCTTCCCATACATCTTGATGCTGTGCTGCCTTTAGTAGATTTGTGTGTGTAAACTTATCACGTAAAAAACCTTCAGTCCTGGGCTGGCCCTAAAACAGAGTTGAAAATGTATTCTTTTAGTGCTTTTCATTATGAAAACACCAACAGAACTTATTTCCACTCTTTCAAAGATGATAAGGAACGATAAGAATAGTTAAATTTCAGAATTGTTCTAAAACTGTTTAAGTAAAGGCATCTTTAGCTTTTATCACTTGAAAAAAGAGTCTTTATCCCGGTATATGCTTTATTCTTCTTGAATATATTGCTTTGAATTCTAAAGGTTCAAGTCAGTTTAAAAAAAAGAAGGGATTTTTTTTGGATTTCTGAAGACTGTACGGATTTCAGCACCAAGCTGGAATGATGTACTTGTTCTTGTACAGCGTGCACACTTCCGGTGTCACATGTGGCTCTGTAGAAGGGTGGTTGGGGAAACCTGAAGTACTCATTATAAAGCTATGAAGTTAATTTTTGCTGCCTCCGAAGAGATCTTACAACGACCTTCCAGTACCTGAAAGGGGCTGCAAGAAAGCTGGGGAGGGCCTTTTTACAAAGGCTTGTAGTGATAGGATGAGGGGCAATGGGTATAAACTGGAGAAAGGCAGATTTAGACTAGACATAAGGAAGAATGTCATCACCACAAGAGTGGTGAGGCACTGGCAGAGGTTGCCCAAGGAAGTTGTGGCTGCCCCATCCCTGGAAGTGTTCAAGGCCAGGGTGGGTGGGGTCTTGGGCAGCCTGATCCAGTGGGAAGTGTCCCTGCCCATGGCAGGGGGGTTGGAACTAGATGATCTTTAAGGTCCCTTCCAACCCAAACTATTCTATGATTCTATGATTGGTTTATCATTAAAATATGGGACTGAAGACATTTTTTCATTCTGCCTGTGGTGAATGTTCCCTTTGTTGGTCTTTAACTTTCCTTTACTCCATATAACAATTAGACCAAAGTACATCAGTGTTGATTTCCTGGTCTGTAGTGTTGTGATTCAACGCAAGTCTCAGACTTGATCTTGCCATTGACATACCTGTCTTTCTGTTGAGTCAGCAAACACAGAACTGGGTAAAAAGTCTAGTACTATGCTTAACTTTTAAGGCAGATTTTGCTTTGCTTTGCTGCTGTACTTGTTCTGAGAGGTTTTTCAAGTGATACTTCAGTGTTTTAGAGGGATACTTAGAGCTACTATATAGAATCACACAGGTTTGACTGTATTTTCAGCACACTCGGTGCAATCTCTTTTCCTTTTAAGGATGCTCTTGTTTCCATCGAATTTAAGAGGTAGAGCTAGCGTGGGTCCTTTGAGAAATCCCCCAACTGCCAATTTCATTTTAGACCAAGAACTGTCGTGTTAAAATGCTATTCTTGTTTTCAAACCTTCTCATCTCCCTGGTAATGAACCAGGAGATATGGACGAGGCAGTTCATTTCAATTGCCTTTAGTTGTATATATTTAAGAAGCAGTGGAATAACCTTTTGTGTAAATGAAAGGAAATATTAGTTTGCATCCCCCTGTGCCAGTGTCATTGTAAGCAAGTTGCTGCCTGAGTAGTATAATGCATATTTAATTTGGGGCCTTCTCCACTCATAAATATTGATAATTTAGCTGATATTAAATGAAATGGTTGTAAGTTTAACAATACAAAAATAAGTGGAAAACTAGTTACGATGCTATATTAATTTGATGAAAATGTGATGACTGAAAGAAAATTATTTTGAATAGGAATTATTGATATTTAAAGAGATTTTAAACTTAAAGAAAAACTGTGGACCTTCTAGTATATGTTCTTAGTTTTCCCTCTTCAGGCCAGATGTGTTTAATGTGTTAAAAAGAAAAATAGGTTCTTTATCTGCTGTTTATTTTTGTCGAAAGGAAATGATTTGTACTGATATAGACATAAATAATAAAAGGTAAGGGATCTTGTGTTGATCAAGGCATCGCTCAATTCTTTTACTCAGTTTGCAGATTAGCTGCATACTTTATGTTTTGCTTTCTTGGAAGCAACAGCAGAAAACGTGCCATTCTTATTCTGAATGCATAAACCAGTCATTCTGTGATTATGCTCTCAGCTTGAAAAAGGTGAACATTAAATTCAGTACTGAAGTATCAAAGATGTCCACATCTTATACATGGAATGAGACTTACCTGATTGATTTCCGCCTCGTATTTCCCTGCAGCTAAAGTTTACGTGCCTTCTGCAGGGGTCCACTGTGCACTTTGTAGGTCTCACTATCAATATGTGCAAGCCAAGATCCTTGGAATGGTGGGATGAAGAGTGTGTGGTGTGACCCCAGAGCTCCGTGGGAGCTGGTGGGAAGCCAGACCAGCTCCTCACCAAGTGCTCTGGCCTCTTGTGTGTTCTTTGTGCCAGAAGCATCAGGTGTTGCTTATGTTGTTGGCCTCACTTGCTGGGAAAGAAGTCTGCTGAGAGGTCTGAACTAGTGCCTTCTGTTTTAAATAGTGCCAAGCGTTTTCACTGATAAGGACCCATCTTTCAATCTCTGCCAGGTTATAAAGTTCTGTTGTGCGTTTTACGAACTTTAACAGAAATATGTTTAATATATAGGACAGTGAGTCATTGATTGTACAAGTAGATGTTCCCCATTATAGGATGCTCATGTGTAATCAGATTAAGCTTTAAAATATTTAATATGAATTATTTCCTGACTGACTATATGACATTTTATGTAGACCAAATATAAATGGAAGCGTAGGTCTCTGACAAAGGTGCACTATGACCATAGAAAACACAACAGGAGTTTAATAACCTGAAATGCTCTTCTCTCTTTGCATTAAGAACAGTGACACCTTTAAACATCCAATACCTAGAACATTTTGGAGCATTCATGCTTGTTCTTTACCTGTTCCGGAGGTGCTTTATTGTCTTTGTAATTACTTACCATGTCAGGAACCTGCCTAATTGACATCTAATTAGGGTATGTCCTAAGATTGTTTGTTTATTTCTAGATATATGGTTTTCAACCTTTCTGGCAGGGCACCCTGGTAACACAGATGTGTCTCACTTAAGTATGAATAAATTCTGTCTCTGGTATATTGCGCCTTTGTTTCTCCAAAATCCTCTGATTCTATTTTATTTAGAATCATAGAATAGTTTGGGTTGGAAGGGACCTTAAAGATCATCCAGTTCAAGCCCCCTGCTATTGGCAGGGACATCCCACTAGATCAGGCTGCCCAAGGCCCATCCAACCTGGCCTTGAACACCTCCAGGGATGGGGCAGTCACAACTTCCCTGGGCAACCTGTGCCAGTCTCTCCCCACTCTCATGGTGAAGAAATTCTTCCTAATGTCCAGTCTAGTCTAAATCTGCCCCTCTTCAGTTTATACCTGTTCCCCCGGTCCTATCACCACAAGCCCTTACGAATAGCCCCTCTCCATCTTTCCTGCAGGCCCCCTTCCAGGAACTGGAAGGTCACTATAAGATCTCCTTGGAGCCTTCTTTTCTCCAGGCTGAACAAGCCCAACTGTCTTAGCCTGTCCTCATAGGGACGTGCTCCAGCTCTCCGATCATCTTTGTAGCCCTCCTCTGGACCCGTTCCAACAGCTCCATTTTCTTCTTACGTTGAGGATTCCAGAACTGGACACAGTATTCTAGATGAGGTCTCAGAAGAGAGGAATAGAGGGGCAGAATCACTTCACTTGACCTGCTGCCCATACTTCTTTTGATGCAGCCCAGGATACAGTTGGCCTCCTGGGCTGCGAGCGCACGTTGTCGGCTCTTGTCGAGCTTCTCATTGACCAGCATCCCCAAGTCCTTCTCTGCAGGGCTGCTCTCAAGCACGTCATCCCCCATTGTGTACTGAAAGTGGGGATTGCCTCGACCCAGGTGCAGGACCTACACTTGGCCTTGTTGAACCTCATGAGGTTCTCAGAGGCTCATTTCTCTAGTCTGTCCAGGTCCTTCTGGATGATATCCAGTTGTTCCTGTGTGGCAACTACACCACTCAGCTTGGTGTCATCCTCAAACTTGCTGAGGGTGCATTCAATCTCGCTGTCAATATCATTGATAAAGATATTAAACAGGACCTGTCCCAGTACGGACCCCTGAGGGACACCACTTGTCACAGATCTCCATCTGGACTTTGAGCCATGGACCGCTAGTCTTTGAATAGGACCATCCAACCAGTTTCTTATCCACTGTACCGTCCACACATCAAATCCATCTCTCTCCAATTTAGAGAGAAGGATGTTGTGTGGGACTGTGTCAAAGGCTTTACAGAAGTCTAGATAGATCACATCCATCGTTTTACCGGTGTCCAGTCCTGCAGTTACCCTATCATAGAAACCCATCAAGTTGGTCATACAGTACTTGCCCCTGGTGAAGCCATGCTGGCTGCCATTAATCTATCTAATCACTAATAGTGAACACTGATTAATTACATTAGCAATTTAGTGTTCACTATTACTTAGTTCAGCAGGCCTAATTCTTGTACATAGGGTGAATTTTGTGGTGAGCAAAGTGATTATGGTTAGTTTCATGGGAACTAATCTTGCAATTGGAAGAATTTTTGTCAGCAGGTTGGAAAGCTTTTTTTTGGTGTGCAGCTGAATTTAGCTAGCAAATACCGCGTGATGCTGTCAGTGGTCTCTAGCCCTTAAATGATTGTTTCCACCAAAATATGGATTAGTACATTAACACTTTCTCCCATATGTGACAGCACAAAGGCAGTCTGTGTTCTCTAAGAGACTGTATACCAAGCTGGCACTTAGAGGGGAGAAGTGGGGACATATGAACTGGCAAGGCACTTAAAATCTGTGAAATCTTTTGGCTTGTGTTCTTTCCTTACAGAATTATCTGTGTCTGTAGCTGCAGAGGTAAGTGCTGTACTGCAGAGAGAGTGAGTCTGCAGAGCAAACCCATGTCTACCCTACACACACACAGGATTTCACTTTGGAGTTAATCTCATCAGTTCCTCTGGACCTGTTGCACATAAGAAGTCAGAAGATGTAAGGTGCGGTCCTGTTGCATTTGCAAGTCTTGTTTCATCCAAAAGGAACCTATATGCTCTGAGACTTCTCTAGTGTGCACACCAAAATATGATGGGTGGGAATAATCAGGAGAATAATTCCCAAACCATCCTTTCTTGAAAACTGAAATATCACTGGAAGCATAGCCTGTAGTGCTGATGGTATATTTTGTGGCTTTTTTATGATGCCTTTTTTAGTACTTTTTTTTTTTTTGAGTAACTTTTCTCTCTATTTGTTACTGATTATCACTGATATTTATTCAGCACAAAATCCTTGTGATGCATCGTATCAATTTACTTTCATTCTTAAAACAGTATAAATTAGGTGAGTAGGTATATATGCATATTCACAAACGTGTGCACATACTTCTGGTGATCAGTTTGCCTGTGGATAGCTGTAACAGTCTTTTTCCTCTGACCCAGTATAGCCCTGGTAGTGATTAAGGAGGGCATTCAGGATGGAGAGCTGTCTCAGTGTTAATGATTAATGGCATGTGCTTGATAATGTCTTTCTTGCACTGAAACCAGCTGTAACCGTTACCCTCTTCAGCCTGGTGTTGTATCTACATGCCCCATGACCAGGTTGTCTTCCTTTCCCTGCGAGCGGAGGAGTACTGCACTATTCTTGGGCAGATTTTGGGGGACCTCTTCATGACTTACTTCTCTCGTTAGTTCTTGCATTATGAGTTGCCAGGGGAGGTTGTGGCTGTCCCATCCCTGGAGGTGTTTTAAAGCCAGATTGGATGGGGTCTCGGGCAGCCTGATTTAATGTGATGTCCCTGCCCATGGCAGGGGGGTTGGAACTGGGTGATCTTTAAGGTCCCTTCCAACCCAAACTATTCTATGATTCTATGATTACTTCAAACGTTGGGACATAGTGACTCCTAAACATTTTGTTCTCTTTTACAAGGTTGATGTTTTTTCACTGCGTGTTTATGTGGATCATAATGCAGTTCTCATTTTTGGTATTGAGATGTTACTGTAAGGTGATTTCTGATTTAAAGGAGGCAAGGATTTATATTTGTTTGCTCTATTTTGCTTGTGAAAGCTTCAAATGTGAAATTTTGAATACCCAAAGCTGCTATTGGATATTCAATTGAAATTCTGTGGTTCCACTGGGAACATAAAAAATGTTGAGCTCTTAAAATGGCAGAGTGGGATCACAAATTGAAAATAATTTAATAGCATGCCCAGCCCCAATCAGTGCACCCAGAAGTGGCGCTTACAATGTACAGTTAACCTTGAACAATCTGCACTGGTGTGTTTCATGGATTTAAGCCTCCACACAAATATGAAACTGCGATTCTTCAGATGTTTGGCTTTCCACTTGTGGAGCTGACACTGCATGATGGTGTCAGCCATATGGGGATTGTCTGCAAGCCTGGCCAGTAATGGAGTTCTGGGAGTTTTTCTCAGGAGTTGTGTTTTGGTATTTTACTCGAGTAAAATCAAGTGAAGCTATCAAGTTGGGTCAAGTGCTTGATCTGCTCAGGACTGTGTGTCAGTGCTGGTGATAGAGACAAAACAGGGGAAGTTCCTGCAGCCAGTACCTCCAGGCTGCACGGCATTTGCAGTATTAAGAATGTGGAGAACATTTTAAGGTCTCTAGAACTAAAATCTGCCACAGCTTTTACAGGGAAGATAAGGTGGATGATGTCACTTCTGTATTCCTTCTTGAAGAATAGGTACGTCACTAGAGGGAAGAGTAAAATTAAATCTCTGATTCTGTATAGAGACACGATTTTTCAAATATTATTAGCTAACTGATGCAGTATATAAAATAGCATAGTTTGAATTTAATAGTTCTACAGATGAAATTTACTGTACAAAAGAGCATATTTCTGGAGTACAGCTAGAAGGCAAGAATATTTTACTATCAGATCTATGTTGAAACAATATTGGGTTTGTCAAGTCTTTGTATCCTTATCTCTGTTTCTTAATGTAGCTGTTGTTTCTACTCTGCAAGGTCACACTGAACCTTGTGCACCACCAGGATATTTGTCACTGTACAGTCCTTCAAAATTTTCTCCTTTGTCTCGATTTTTCTTTTAACTCCTTCCTTGTATTTGGTTGAAGTTCATGGATCCACAGCATTTTCTTTATAAACTGTTGAAATCTGAAAGAATTTTATCATCTAGCATTTTTTTTTTCCTAGGGACACGAAGTCTTGGAATGGACTCCTGGGTTTCAGGATTCAGATTCCTATGATTGTACGTCGAAGCACCATCATTTCTATTTTTTCTTCCTTTTTTTTTCCCCACCTTGTTTTATTTATTTTTTTTTCTCCCAGTTCTGTGTTAGGACAGGCTTGGGCTTCTTGTTCAAATTATTGTTTGGGAAGCTGTACTTTTACTTCTCTAATAATTAAAAATGTCTTCTGGTTTGTGGTTTTATTTTCTTTCTTTAGATTTAAGTTGTATCTACCTCTTCCTATGCAGGCTTTATTTTTGAATCTTAATCTCTCGATATTGTAGGCGCACATAATTTGATTCTGTGTTGTGTGAAGGAGACTTTTCTAGAGGGTTTATTATATTATGTGCCTTCATCTCCATGGTCTATTTAACATGTAGGATTTGGTTGTGATTGCTCTGTACTGAAGCCGCTCCATACCTCCGATGATCTGTGTTGCTTTGTTCTCTATTTCTTGCAAAGGGTGTATAGCTCTGAGGTAAGACGATCAGAGCAGATGTAGCTATTAGAATGCAGAGTGTATCATGAATATATAATGTTTAGTTTTCTCTTTTGTTCTTGATTTATCTGCCTTTTTGACTGCGCTTAAGTGGTTAGCTCATGTTTAAAAAATTATGCACGGTGATTTTGAGGTCTTTTATTGGGTTATATAGGTAATGTAGAACTCATAAGTGTGCCAATAATGCTGTACAGGCATTTTTCGGTGTTATTTTGTGTTTTCTGTAATTCAGTTTATCATTTTATTATCAAGTTGCTTCAATATCACTGTGATCCTTTGCAATAAGTTTGTTGTCTACAGGTTTTTCTAACCTAGTTATTCACTTTTGCTTCAAATTTCTTGGGAATTTGTGGAGTGGTATAAATATTAGTTTAAATCCTTGGAAGACACTGTTAACCATCTTCCTACATTGTGAAACATGTCCTTCGCTCTTTTCTATGCATTAACTCCTTATGAATGTATAAGGGGTCTGCCCACTCTGCAGTGTTTCATCCTTTAATGTTCTTTCCTGGTCTTTGCAGGCTGTGCCTCCCTGTTCTTTTTCTGCAGAAAATATCATTAGCGTAGTCTTTGTGTAGAATTAATTAATTAGAATGCTGAAAATAGCAATGCCATGACTGATATTTCTGTTGCCAAAGTAATTGATGTGGGTAATGGGCAGCTGAGCAGCAAGCAAGCAGAATGCAGGTACTGAATTCTCTCAGTAAAGCAGCTGCAGAAATGCTGCTCAGCTGTGCAAGTGGAAGCTGTGCTGTGTGGACCCTCTTGGTAGGACCTCGCTGAGCTGGATTGGAGATGGATAATCCTGAGCTGGAGGCAGATAATCCGGAGAGCAGCTGAGGGACTTGATGTGGCCAAAGACCAGCCCTGCAAATTCAGCTCCTTTGTGTGCATTTGCAGTTCCTTTGCTGTCATTGCCTTTTACAATTTTCTGCTTTTTTTCATTCTTTCCTACTACAAACAATCCGATAGGACTTCATTCTATGGCAGTGGTTCCTTCCTGCCTCCAACTGTTGGTATTTCCTTACCTTTCCATGGATGATTTTCGGCTTTTTCTTTTCTGTTATGCATAGGGAATCTCAAATCACACAGTGGCAGCTGCTGGTTTTATTCTGGGAGGTTCATTCATAGGCTACTTACGCTATAAGTTGCTGGGGCCGCCTACGGGCCTTTTAGGCTGTGCTTAAGGGACATGTAACCTCCTCTGCTCTTAAACTTGCAGCAACACCTTCTCGCTATCTTCAGATGACTCCTAGCTAAATCGCACTAGTGCCTCTTCTTCATCTTAAGTAGTAATTTTCCATGTGGCACTGTATCAAAAGCTCTACTGAAGAACAGGTTTTTCTGCATTTCTGTTCTTAAAATAATTTCTTTGGTAACGGAAGAATATTGGTTGGGCCTGGCATCCTTGGTCAGCTCCCGCTGAATCTTGTCCTATTTTACGTCTTTATGTCTTCTGTTACTGTTTCCACCAAATGGTGTTCCAGGTCCTTTCATCCCACTGAGTCACCTGGTGATAGTTGCTCTATTTTCCTTCGGCTCCATTTACTATGCTGTATTGTTCTGAAAGCACATTCAGATAATCTGTAATCCTTTATTCTTCCTGCGTAACAACTCCACTGCTATTGTTCTTCCTCTGTTTTTATGTGCAGACCTAGGAATCAGTTTAACGTCAGTCCTCTTAGCCGATATGTACGATTTCTCACATGGATCCCTGTTTCTGAGCTCTTTTTAGGTCTCCAAGGAAGTTGTCTTGTAATCCTTATTTATGCAGGAAATCATAATCCTACAGGTTTGGGTTTGCTTAGATATATATTCCTAAGAATTTCGTACTTGTTGGCAAGCCTGCTTTCCTAATAAAGCTGATCAATCCTCCAGCTGGTCTCTGGTTGCTTGCTTTCTCAGCCTACCCTTTCAGGGCTTTAATTTTCCATGCTTAGAGTATCCAAGGCAGTAGATGCTGGAGTTTGTGTCACTGGTACTCCACATCTGGAAACCGTAGGTCCAGAGGCACCGGTTCCTTGGAAAGAATGAAGCGCAGTCTTCAGGGACCTCTGGCCAAATTTGACTCTGTAGGTAGTGTTTGCAGTTCCCAAAAACCTACTTTCTTAAAGCGCAAATTGATAGTTTTGAATTCTGTTGTTATTTGGGTCTTATTTCTTTAGCATGTTATAGAAGGAGTTGGCACTGCTTTTCCTATCAGCTTTCTGTAGTGCCTGGAGGAAAGCAAATGAGATTTTTTAAATGTCCCTTTCATATCAGACATTACTGACCCGTAATGGCCAAGGATAGCAATAAAAAATCCCAAACCTGAGAAAAGCACGTTCAGTAGGGAAGTTAGTCTGTTAGTTCTCACAATAAATAAATGACTCTTTAATTCATGGAGCCACCAAACAGCATAATATACGTCATCCCTAACTGTGTAGGAGTTGTGGGCTGTTTCTGTTTATTGAAAAGTTTATTCAATGTCATATCCCTGATTTCTGGTCATAAATTTTACTTCATGCTCCTGAAAAAAGTTTCTTTTTAGTAATTTAATAATGGGTAGCTATATTTTGTTAAAAAACAGGGCAAATAATCTCCCCTCTTTTTTTTAAACTTCATGTTCCTTCTTCTGTTCATTATTTTGGTATTACTTCTGAATAGGATAGTTATATCAAAATGGCCCAAAATGGGAAGCTTTTCTCAGACTATCCAAATAAAACCACATAAAAATGGTCATTGTAGTTGCTATAAAGAAGCAAGCATCTTTGTTGTTGGCTGTACAAACAGATACAGATATTGAAATCTGCTTGTAACAGATCATGAATCTTTGTGTTAGAAATCAGTGTAGAAACTCATAACTTTTTATTTCCAGGGATGTCACCTTATGCTCAGTGTATTCCTGTCCCGGCTGATGTGCCTTTAACCTTCTGTGTGCCTCTAATGAGCTCTTTTGTTTACCTTTATCCTAGCATTTCTTTTATAACCTTCCTGTTTATAAAATGGGAAAGTCTTCCAGTAAAAATTGCTTTACAGTCTAGATTTGCACCACTGTGTTGCTTTTTAAAAAGGTGTTTGTTTTTCTTTCTTCTTGCCACGTTTGCCCATCACCATGACCCCTCATCCCATCCCTGCACTCCCTGATAAAGAGTCTCTCTCCAGCTTTTCCTGTAGCCCCCTCTAAATACTGGAAGCTGCTCTAAGATCTCCCCAGAGCCTTCTCTTCTCCAGGCTGAGCAAGCCCAACTCTCTCAGCTGGTCTTCATAACAAAGGTGCCCCATCCCTTGGATCATTTTCATCACCCTCCTTTGGACCCGCTCTGACAGCTTGATGTCCTTCCCATGCTAAGGAGAAATCACACAGCAGTAAATAAGCAAAAGCATTAAATGTTTAGGGGCAAGCTGATCTTCAGAGAACGAAAAGGAAATTCGGAAGATGCCTATTTGGCTGAGTTTTTATTGTCAGATCTTTCTATTTGTCTTCTGTGCTTTTTATTCACTGCATTATGTAACCTCCATTTGCTGAAACTTGCCCTTCTGTCTTCATGAATACATGATTTTTCAGAAACGTTTTGGGTTAATGTGGAGCTTTATAGAAATCTCTATTTATTTTGGAAATACATCTCTGGAAGCTCCAGAAGAAAGAATATCCTACAATGTTTAAGCTTTGGTATTTCTGAAGTATTTATTGCTTTAAGAAGAATTTATAGAGAAGGAAAATAGTAGGATATTAAATTCACAATCAGAATAAAAATTGCTTTACAAATATAATTTGAAAGAAATCTAAGGTATTAGAGTAAATACCCCCCTATCACTACCTTCATTAAATGATGCATAAGAAAAGACAGTAAGGATTTTTAAGCATAAGGATTGCCTCAGTTAGAGATTAACAGTTTGCATTTGTAAAAAAGAGGTTGATATAAAGGCTTAATGCGTGCCATTTCCTTTTTAACTGCTTCTTAAAACAACTGATCAAATGCTTTCTGTTGGATTTATTACTTGCTTTCATTTTGTCTTAGCCATATATTTCACTAATGTAGAGTCATATTTTAGTGGAGTTATTTGTTAATGTCTCAGCAATAAGATGGTGTGTGATAAAGGTTCTGAGTTTGATGTTGTGGCATCCAGGACACAATTAACAAGGACTTAGAGACTGTAAAGGAGAAAGTTGGGACACAAAGCAGATGTGCTGCTTCACAGCATTTTTCACCTGGTGGCAGAGTAAATGAGAACTTCCTTTGCAGGCTACAACTACTGACAAAAAGCATTGGAGAATATGTGGGCGAAGAGCATTTACTGTAATCAGAATGCTGAGAATGAGGAAGCAACAGGATAAAAATAAACACCTCATATTCCACTGTACCTTCCATTTCTGTAGTGATAGAGATTTTTGTATGTCTTATGAGCAGTGGGAATCTTCTGTCTGTGGATAATTAGTCTGAGTCCAGCAGAATCTAGTAAAGCATTTCAGCTCCAAAATGCATCCAAGTTGCTAGTGCCTGAATTTTGGTCTGTGGACCATCACTAATCCTTGAGGTTTATGGAACGAGGCAAGCTGAACACTAAGTAATGTTGGAAGAAGCAGAGAGGCAAGATAGTAAAAAGGAGCATATGTCTTGAATTCTGTAGATTAGCAGTTCCTCTTCTACAATGTAAAATAAAAATCTTGCCTTTGAAGGCAAAGGAATGCTAAAAATCTATTTCCTTTACTAACTAAATAAAGAAAATATACCTCATGATTTGTGGATGATTATAATGTACATATTAAATATTCCATGTGCAATCCTGACTAAATGCAATTTATATTTTATTCAGGATAGATTATGAAATCTCTCAGTAAAGACTGGGGCTTCGTTGCTCTAGGCACTTAACTACCCCATATCTGCTGGGTAGAGTTGCCAGTTTAAGGCAAGAAAACAGGTGGACACAAAAGACAGAAGGGGAGACACGAGGTAACGGAGACCATTACGAGTGTTGTAATAAGCTGTAGTTGCAGTGTACCATCTGCCCAGCTATGGAGAGAAATTTTGTAATATTGTTTTTTTTATTGTAGTGCTATATTTTCTCATTCTACCCTCATTACGCCTTAAGGACGTAGCAATGCTTGTGTATATAATTATATGCCTGAGTAGTGTTGGTTGGTAAAGTTTATTATGGTAGCAGAGAGCTGATTCTCCGCTCTCAGCTGTGTTCAACACTCATATTTTGTGGGTGTCTGGGACTTGCTTACTGGAATTACTGTTGTTAAGGGAATATTGGTGATTATTGGTCTTTAATAACTATACAATAATATTTGTTCCAATCTTGCAATGAAGTATTTTCTTCTATTGTTGCATTACCCTTTTGATTCGACTAGATTTGACTGAGGTTTCTAAGAATTGTACCCTGACTACTCATTTAAGAGTAGTCATCTTCCGTACCAGCAAGGAATTAAGATATTTACATGTGAAGGCTGGTACTGGTGAGCTGTTCGTTTTGAAATACAACTGGTGTTGCGGTAAGGTACCTCACCACCGTGTTTTGATGGGGATACAGTAGCAGAGGGCATGTGAAGAGTGTGAAGGTTTCTGGGGAAGAGAATATTCAGCAAGGAACCGGTACATTTTGGGGGAGTCCAGGTGAAAATTGCTAGTGCACATCTTGAAAGGTGGGTAAGGGTCATAGAACCATACAACCACTAGGTTGGAAAAGACCTCTTAGATCATCGAGTCCAACTATTACTATCTGCCACTGAACCATATCCTTGAGTACTTTGTCTGCCCATCTTTTAAATACCTCTAGGGATGATTATAGCGCTGTGATGGTGCAGCCACGTGGCTTTCACGTTGGAGCATCCAGCATCTCAGACAAACAAACTGGAGAGCTGGGCAATCACCAACTGCCTGGAGTTTAACAAGAACAAGTCCAGGTTTTGCACCCAGGACATAGCAACCCTGGGTATCCACTCAGCCTGGGGAGCAAGAAGCTGGAGAGCAGCCCTGCAGAAAGGAGTCTGGGGGTTCTGGTCAATGGGAAGTTGGACATGAGTGAGCAGTGCCCTGGCAGCCAAGAGGACAACCGTGTCCTGGGGTGCATCCGGCATGACATCACCAGCCAGGTGAGGAAGGCAATTGTCCCACTCTGCTCCACACTGGTGCAGCCCCACCTTGAACACCGGGTGAAGGTTTGGGCACCATAGGATAAAAATTGGGTGACCATGTCCTTATGGGTGACAACAAGGATAATCACAAATCTCTCTTTGGGAGGCCAATCATCCAGGGTTGCTCTTGTAGTGCAAAAAGGATGTAATGCTTCTCCAGGAGTTGATTCAAAGCTCCTAGTTTTTACCTCCTGCTCAGAATTACCCCACTTTGTTTGCAGAAGTAGCCAAGACAGAATAGTTGCCTTGGCTTGCTTGTCTGCTTCTCTGCTCTTCCTGCTTACTTTGTCCCTGCTTCATTTGAGAGCCTCTTGTGTTCTGCCCTTCGGGTGAAAAAAGCACTAAATCTGTAAAATACCATCCTGCTCTCTGCAGAACACCTTGCTCCGTCGAATATTTGGAAGATAAAAAAGAAATCGGTGTAATACATTTGCTTTGTACACGGTTGATATTTGTACTGCATTACAAGTTGTGCTTGCATCTTCTAACTAAAAATGAGACCTTTACCGCTGAAAAATAGGACATCAAACAGTGGCTGTCTACTTAGTGAATGCTCTAATGCGTTGGCAATGGTGTTTACTGCATAGTTGGTAAAACTCTGCTACAGAAAATCTTCAGCCAAAACGATTGGTGAATCATTGTCCCTTTAGATGTGGAAGTGACATAATTGCAATTTTCTTGAAATCTCATGGTAATGCTTTGGAGTAAAATGACTTTATATCAATCCAGATGGCAGAACACATAACTATTGTGTCAGTAAACTGCTCGCCACTGCTTCTGTCTTGGTTACATCAGTCAGAATCACTTATGGCTAGCAGTGCAGTGTGCCCTGAAGTTAGAACGCAGTAGTGGTGAAAATTGTTTCGTGTTGGGTATTTTAAAATTGTAAGTAGGTTTTTTTTTTTTTTTTTAATCCTAGTTCACCTCTGAAAGAAAAATAGCATTCTTAGATTCATTTTATTCCTATTTCTTGCCTTTCTAGAAATTTAGAAATCTGCTAGATAAGATTTTCAAAAGGTTTGAAGGAAATGTCATTTTGGACTTCCTTTAAAATTCAGTTTATTTCTCAAACCAGCCAAGCAATTGAGAAACATGTTAACTGTCCAGAGTTTTCATGTCCTTATGGTGATTTTGAAAATCCTGTACCAGAAAACGAACTCGTGGCTTCTTTGAAAACCTGGGTGTTATAAAGTATTTTGCTGGTGAAGGACTTAATAGCCTCAAATCTCAAAATAGAAAAATTTTAGTCTGTCTGAACCACTGTCTTTGTGAAGGAGCAGTCATTGAAACTATGAACAAATGATACCTGATTGGGCAAATGTTCATGGAAAAGGAGTTTATTTTTGCTGTGGGAAGTGTGCTCACAGTTTCAGTTTGAATATTCAAAGTCAACATTTTTTTCAATGAGAAATACTTTCTGCCACTTTCAGCATTTTTTTTTCCCCAAAGAAAAAGAAATATTTCCCTACCTGTTTTGTGTTTTTTTTTTTTTAAATTCCGTTTACGGGGTGAATTTTTTGACTTTATGTACATTTTCTTTAAAGCAGTGAGGATGGAACTTGTCAAAAGTCGAATTTTATTAAAGCAGTGTAAATAAGTAAGCAGATGGATTCTAAGGTTAATAATTGTTTTGCATAACTTGTGTTAAAGGTAGGTATAAAATATACTAAGAAGAAATTTTTACTGGTAGACTGGCTCTGCATAATAAACAAAGTTTTGATTACTGAACATTTCAGTTTTATCCTGGCTGCAGTATTGATGTGTTTGCACTGATGGCCTGTAGCCGCCTCATTGTTTTTCCCATAGTTGTATTAAATACCAAAACCTACTCATATTTTAAACAGCAAAGTACAGAAATAAGATAATAAATTATGGCAGTTTCTGGAAACTGCTCAACACATAGAAAATGTATTATGGTTATGTCCTCGAAAGAAGCTTGTTTGTGCAGTGTGGTGTGAACTTTTTATCACGCTTCTTCTCATGTCCTCATTATTGACCACTGAATACCCTGAGCTGCTTTTTCGGTTTAAGAACGAATTGGTAAAATTTCCTTTCTTTATAGGGGAGGTTTCGTATTAGATGAAGTATAAGAGAGAATTGCACACTAGAAAGAAATTAAATGAAAGATTCCCTTTATCCATAATGTTCTCTCAGACTCTGCTTCTCTGTGTTAGCCTAAACCTGCATATGCTGTTTTTATTTGTTGCAAATGTTAGATTAAAAGAATCTTACCCACGTTTCTGTAAACGGGTACAGGAATAAAGTCTATCAAATGCATGATAAAAAATTACTGTACTGTAAAAAGCTGTGCTATTCAAGTGTGGAAACACTGTAAAAAGTGCTTGTAAAAGAATTTCAATTTTTTTTCCCCTGACAGTTCAAGAGTAAGTCATAGTATCTTCTCCCTTTTGAGGCAAATCAAAACAATATCAATGCAGCAATACATTGGTATAACCTCAGTTTCTGTAGATGCAGTAGAAAAAAATTACTTCCTTGAGTTTTCTTCCCGTTATATATGATCTTTTGTGATCTTGAGAAAAGAAATATGTATAAAATTCTGTACGCATTATCTGCAAGTAATATACTTAGAAGTTTTCAATTCAGTGGCTTGTGCAGAAGGTCATATTGGCTGCTCTTACAGAGTGGACTGTTTGCAACAGCCATATCTGACTGCATTATCACAGTTGCAGAACTTGAAAAATTACTTACTTTGGTGAAGAGGGATTTAAATTAGTCTTTATTTCAAGTGGCTCTATCTTGGATTACTGTTTTGAATAAGATCACTAGCAATGTGGAGAACCCAGATGTCTTCCCACTCAGCAGTGTTTCTGTGTAGGATCTTTATAGGAAAGCATTTTGCTGCTGGAAAGTTTTAAGAGGATGTTCTTGTTTAATCTACAATAAAGTCTGTCAATGTGAATGCACATATTTAAAATCCATTTTCTGCATTGGCAGTTGATCTGCCATTGTTACTGATTTTCTTGCTTTTCCCAACTTTTTCTCTGCTATTAAGACTGTCTCCAGCTGCCTTTATATTCTGGACTTGTGCACTTTCTGGGTAAGTGGCATTTGGGATTCTTCCAGCTGTGATCAATGAGTGGCTCCTGGCACAGTGTGAAAACTCTTGCAATCGAAATAGGAAACATTTCTCACCATCCTAGAAAACTTGACTTTCAGACAGATTATTCTTAACTGAACAAATGTTATCTGCCATATGTGACCCATGCGTTCTCTGAAGCTACTTCAGAAACCATTTTTTTTGTAAGAGATGAGTATTTCCCTTATCTCTTACGCTACCTATTTAGATTGGGTATTTTTTGTTTAATGGAAGCCTCAGTGAGATGGCAACAGGATCAACATGTTAGCCCACAGTGATAACAGATCCTTAGGCCTAAATCTATTTTAATTCTTTTCCTCTTATCTCTTTCAAATTATTATTTCAAACTCCTGATTTTTCACTACACCAGTTTGCTTGAATTAGAATGTGTGAAGTTGCTCCAGCTGAGGTAGGTGGGCTTTTCTGTCTTAGTGGAGTGAGAATGAGCATGGGGCAGACCTGGGGGGTGATAATTGAACTGTAGTGACTGGGTAGTGCTAACACAAGCTCCTGTATCCCCACTGTATTACCAGCTCTAGGCTTTTTTCTTTGGTGTCCCTGGGAGCTCCAGCTTACTTCTTAGACGAGACTAGAATAGTTAGGATTGGAAGGGACCTTAAAGATCATCCAGTTCCAAATTCCTGCCATGGGCAGGGACATCCCACTAGATCAGGCTGCCTAACGCCCCATCCAGCCTGGGCTTGAACACCTCCAGGAATGGGGCAGCCACAACTTCCCTGGGCAACCTATGCCAGTGCCTCACCACCCTCATGGTGAAGAAATTCCTCCTTGTGTCTAGTCTAAATCTGCCTTTCTCCAGTTTATACCCATTGCCCCTCATCCTATCACTACAAGCCTTTGTAAACAGTTCCTCCCCAGCTTTCTTGCAGGCCCCCTTCAGGTACTGAAGGTCGTTATAAGATCTCCCTAGAGCCTTCTCTTCTCCAGGCTGAACAGCCCCAATGTGCCCTTGTGGCCAAGAAGGCCAGTGGCATTCTGGGGTGCAACAAGAAGAGCATGGCCATCAGGTTGAGGGAGGTTCTCCTCCCCACTACTCTACCCTAGTGAGGCTTCTTCATTTAAGGCAATGTAGTATTTTGTGTGCCTGGCTAAAGCTCAAATTAGATAGTTCTTTTGTGGTAGAGAAGTGCGGTGAAGTTCAGTCAGGAGATGTCTGTCAAGAGAGGAGTTTTAATTTCGTGAAATTTCTCAGGAGATCACATTCTTTGAATTATAAGGATGGGAATTAAGCCAGAAAACGGACAACTTGCACCTTATCTTTTGGCAGTACTCATAAAAATGCTTCAGGAATGGGAATGTGTCAGTTTGTATTGCTTAAATTGGTATGGGCCAGCAATTGATTTGCATACCCGATGTGTCCTGCAGCAGACCTCCCAGCAATTCACTGTGCTTTCAGTGGGAAGACTGGAGACATCTCTCTGGATGTTATTTTGCATCGCCAAATATTGAATTGTTTCTTGCAAATGGTCTGGCACTTAGACCTCAAATGGTGATGCCACTCTTGTCTCCTTGCTTGTGCTTTCATGTGACCTGGGTGCAGTGCTGGCCTTGATGTGATGATAGGAGAGAGGTGGGGATGACTGATCGGTGCTTCATGGTGGATTCAGACCATTCTTTGCAAAATCAGTGATGCAGTTCTATCAACTCTGCTTTGTGAAACTTCAATGTTTAATGCTTACTGAAAATCCTTAAAAATTGAGACATCCAGGTCTGAGCTATATATTTCGGTGAATTGCTTGCAAGAAGCACATTTACTCCTATGTTATCCCTGTAGACTTATTTTTCTGTCTATGCAGAATGCAGAAACCACACATTTCTTGAAAAGTAGTGCAATTAAATTTAAAGGAAAGAGAAAAGGGTGTAATGTGTTACAAAAACAAAGTTAATTTATGATGATGAAATAACTATAAGAAATAGGTTATGTTCATTCCTTAATGTCTGTAAAGTCCAGTGCATTCCTCTAGAAATAGCTACTAGTTTGATTTCAGCTTGAATTTCTTCCACAGATCTCTAAAATATGAATATTATGACTCAGACAGGATAACCAAAACATAAGTTTTCCCAGAAACAGGAGCAGAGTTGTTAATGCAGTTTAGGAGGAGAGTTAGAATGAGTGTTAGAATGCCATTAAAGGCCCCCTGTAATTTAAGACTATTAGTATTGTGAATGACAGATGTTTGTTCTACTTTCACAAGAGTTGGAAATGAATACAGAAGTTCTTATAAGCTTGGAAGAATGCTGTTGTCCCAGATGTTGTATTAAGCATAATAAGGCTTAGGTTTGTTTAAAAAAAAGAATCCACTCTACTAAAAGGTTTTGCTGTTAGTAGTTGCTGATATTTTAAATGAATATGTAAAAATAGTGTGACTGGAGTAGTATGGGAGTTGTATTGCATGCTATACTTACTAACCTTAATCAAACGCCCTTTTAATGGGAGTTATATTGCATGCTATACTTACTGAAACCTTAATCAAACGCCCTTTTTACACAAGTCATTTTAATGGATGGAATCTATCCTAGGTTTTTCTACATTTCGATGATGAGATAAAGTGGGAAAGCATAACTTCTTCTTTGTGGGTTTTTACAGTACAAGAAGTTCATAGTTGAATGAAAAGATGGTTTGGAACTAGCTTGATATAAAAGCTCAAGAATGTGCTTAATTTCATGGCATGGTCAATGGAACAGTTCTGTAGAAGTATGTAGAACAAACTTTGGTGTAGACTTAAGAAAAATAAATAGTCTATCTTTGAAAGGTCAGTGGAAGTTGTGTTGGCTGTGTGACATCTCTGTGACCTGAAAGATAGTCTTTCTTATTACAAAAGTGGAACTGGTTCGAAGGGGAAGGGGATAAAATGGTCCTTTTTGGTTTAGTATTGAAACCCTCTTTTCCATTCAGTGCTTTAAAAGTTCAATGTGTTGTAGAAATATTAAGCCCTAATGTTTCTGGAAGCTGAAGTTTGAAGTCATCACCTTCTGAAGTTATTGGTAGTTAAATCAGTCATGTCTGGTCCTAAGATTTATAAATTCTTTAGACACAGTGGATCAGAGACGATACACAGCTGAAATGTCCTTTTCCTGATTTCTGTCTTTTTAATTTTAGTATCCATCAAAGTTTGCTTTCAACTTTCTAAGTAGTTTGCCCGGATATAGAATGTGTTGGTGATAGCAGATGTCTTTGAAGAAGGCAATGTTTAAGAAATGCTGGGAATTCAGACTTCAGAGTCAGGTACTTCAGAGTTAACATTTGTGGAATATGCTCTACTAGTTTTAGACTTCAATATTTTATTTAGTTTTATTGTATTCAACTTGAAAGCTCAGATATTTGTAACAGTTCCTCCATTTACGTTTTAATGTTGCCAATATCAGACAGTCGTTTTGTGCAGCAGTGGTATGCGAGGAATTTAAGACACTGCACAAAATAATAGCTATATTGAATTCCTAAGCTCAAAATTAATTAGTATCTTGATATAAGATTAGTATTTTCTTTCAGTGTTTCATAGAAATATTTCCTAAAAGCCTTAAATAAAGGAGTTTGTTGTAACATAAGGAACATAAACACTGTCTTGTGGAAAACAAGCATAATTTCTCATCCTTGTAGATTAAACTTTGTTCTGTAATGTACTTTTTTGGTATTTCTCTGTTGATCACTAGTAGACTCTCCTTTAAAATAATTTGGGATCTATGGAGTGTTATGGATGTCTTTATGGAATACTAAAGATATGATTTTATTGTGAAGCCACTTTTCTAAAGAGTTGGTAGAAGAGCTACTCTATGAAGTACCAATATTAGAATGAAAACATGGTGGAGCTTTCTCTTTTCTTTTTTTTTGTCACTGACTTTTGAGACTGCTGAAAACACCATATTCAAAGGTTTTAAACTAGATTTTAACATACTTACATTTACTAAATTGACTAAAGATTTTTCATAGGTTCAAATATGCATTAAACATGATATTTTTTCATTTAATGGTTAATGTACGGTTGCAGCTTTTGTTGTTGTTTATAACAATTGAGTTCTGATCCTTTTAGGTTCTAGTGCTCTGATTAGGTTGAGCCCAGTCCCTGGGTATCGCAGAGACATATCGAACGTGTCTGGTTCTTTCTATAAAATTATTTCAGCTGTTTTACAAAAGGGTAGGATTATTTGCCTTCATTAGTCCTATTTGCTAGAGCTGTTCTTTCGAATATTCTGTATCCTAATTTATATTCTAAGACATATTTTTATCGTTTTATACTCATTTATTCCTATTCAAAGATTACTCTTAAATGTTTTTTCTTGCTCTCCTATGTTTATTCCAGACATGTTTACAAGAAAGATGTCATATTCCTTCTGATGCTTCTTATAGGCCTTTTCATTTCCTCTCAAAAGATGAGCTTTTCATCCTAGTAACTCTTCTCTGCTTTTGATCCATCTGAATTCGTTGTGACTTGCTCTGAGGAGCTAGAGGTGCACATAGCGTATCATGCTAGTTCACACCATTGCCCTCAGCAGTCACATTAATTCCTGTCGGTTTTACCTGGCAGTGGCTTGGCTGGGAAGTGTTAGGGTTTGCATTTGTCTCTTCTGTGGCTGGATGAACAGTGGGGTTCACGGCCACTCTGTGACAGAAAGTGCACTGTTCCTTTGCTCGTTCTTTCTTCAGTTTAAGTTCGCACATAAAATTTTAAATTCTGAATAGGCGTTGCACTTGTGCTATTGAATTTAATCTAATTTTAACATGTCTCATTGTCGAGGCTATCTTGCTCTTCTGAGTAACCTGTTGCTTATTCTCCTGAGCTCAAAACAGCTTCCAGCTTTGTGCAGTCAGGGCATTTCATTGCCAGCTCTGCTGGGCAGACCTGGGACCAAGGAACTGATCTGGGAGAATCACTCGAGCCCTGGTGATTTGTCTTTTCAGCACAAATCACTGTAGACACCATTTATAACTCTTATAATCCGTGACCTTTTTTCTACTCCAGCTAATACTGTTTAGCATGGCACTGTGTTAAATCTTCCACTGAAATGTAAATGAATTAGTCCTGTTATATCGGCTTTCTTTAAAAAGTCAAGAAAACATTTTGATTGCAAATGTACTTTTGGTATTCCTGTGTTATAATATATTTCTTATTCCAATTTCCATTCCATTTTTGTAATCCATCATTCCTTTAAAACTTACTTTTCTGCTTTGCATCCTGTTGAGGTCAGACTGAGAGCCTGTAATAGCCTGGAGTAACTTGGGTCATATTTCCTTTCCCTGCACCATTTTTCGTAAATATTGGTATTTCCAATTCTACATCACCTGTCACTTCCAGTAAGAAAGTATTTTCAGAATTCCTTGATGAGGATTGTCTTATCAATTAATGCTTGAATTGGGGGAGGGAATGGAAAAAACATTTTTTTTTCTTCCGAGTGAGTGGACAGCTTTTATGTCGTAGTTCCTGAAAGCCAAGTTGCTTTTGTCCGTCTCATACCTTAGTAGTAGTTCTGAGAGCTGAGTTAAAACTGAGGCCTTGGCAAGCTTGTGTTCTCTGTCTACCTCGCTCATACAGCTTAGCAATCTCACTTTTTTAATGGTTTTAGTTTTAGTTGCGTTGCTGGGGAGTTATTTATTGCTTCCTTTAAACTGTAGGGCTTGTGTCCCTCTCTTTATACCTACATCTTCTCACAGTCATTGTATGTGCTTGGCTGGTGATAGGAGTTCTTTTCTTCTGCCTAGTCTTGTTCTCTATTTCAAGGTGATTATTCTTCTATTTCAATCTCGACCAGAATTTCTAGTCCTTTTCAATGTAGATAAAGGTCTAAATCCTGCCTAAATTTTTTACCATAAGGACATCTGTGCTGAATTAATGCTTTTTTACAGCTACTTGCCTTGTTTTTAAAAGGAAAAAAAAGGACAATAAACTGAGCAGGTTTCTTGAAATCTTCACATTTTTCTGATTGTATGAAGTGGTGAAAATATTTCCACCTTTGCTGCTGCTTCAGAAGCAACAGAAAAAAAATCTTAGTGTACTTCAGTATATCAGCTAACTACCCTTCGGTCATTGTATCCTGGCAACCGAAAGCGTTTTTTACATGAGTGTTTTGTTCTTCATTGGTCTCGTTTTCATTAGTCTAAAAGCTGTAAAACTGAAAACTTCTGACAAATCACCACAGAATTCGAGAAGAGTGAGAAGGACTGTGAAAACTGAAATGACATCACCTTCATGAGTGCTGTCTTCTAGCAAGATCCCTTTACATATAGGGCATTCAAGACTGAGTTTTATGAAAACTATCAAAGGCATAAGCTCCCAGGAGAGGTGTTTGGGACCAGCTGACTGTGGTTATACAGTGCGTCCTTCACTTATAAATTTGCTTCAAGCCTTCTTCCCATTTATTCTTAACAGATTCTTAACTCTCTCCTAATTAAACGCTGGGAGTTAGGCATAGCATAGACTATCTGAATATGTATTGCTGCAACAATTGAAAACTTTCAATTACTTCTGTTGGAGACAGAGATTTGTATGATTTTAAAATAATATTTTTAAAAACAGGTTGAAAATACTGATTATGTAAATGCCTATAAAAATTTGACCTCTTAGTAAGAATTGACTCCTGCAAAGAAAGGAGGGGTGGAGGTTTCAGCTCAAAGGCAAATTGTTTCAAAAGACATAGGCAGATGTAACCTACAAACAATTTTGGAGCCCTAGGAAGCGTAGTTGCTAGTGCTCTGAAATTTACTACTTATTTCATGGAATCATAGGATCACTAGGTTGGAAGGAACCCGCTGGGTCATCGAGTCCAACCATTCCTAACACTCCCTAAACTATGCCCCTCAGCACCTCGTCCACCCATCCCTTAAACACCTCCAGGGAAGGTGACTCAACCACCTCCCTGGGCAGCCTCTGCCAGTGCCCAATGACCCTTTCTGTGAAAAATTTGTATAGATCGCTGTGCTTACAGTTATCAGGTTCTTTCATACAACTTGAGGTGGGCATCCTTTTTGGGGGGAATTTTGCCTAGGGCATTTCTGTAATGGAACAAAAGCAAAACCCTAACAGACTGATTCAGTCCTCCTGTCTGTGCTGGTTCAAATGGCTGTTGGTCCCTCCAGTATTTTTTTGTCATGATTTACTGGATTGGGAGAGCAGCATTTGCTCCACGTACTTCGTGTACTTCTGATGACGGTAGCACTAGGCACAGGTGCATGTTCTTCCTATACAGGAATCCAGACATTTCCTCACATTTATCAATGCTTAAAGTTCTCATTGTGTATCTTAAGATCTGAGAGTAAACTTTGCTGCTTTTCTTACCTGGATTCTTAAATGTATTTAAGGTGTTATATCCACCTGGCAGTATGGCTGAGATACTGGCTGTTGCTGAAAGGGCTGTATGCCCTTTCTCCAGCAGTGCTGCTTCCTCCCACAAGCCTAACGGAGTGCTTATCTGACCCTGGGAGTCTTAGCATTAGCTGTTTGCCAATTCTAAATCCTTGAAGCAGCTTTTCTCAGGGTTGGGAAAGCGCCTATGCCAGTGAAGGGCAGTGCTGAGAGTGTTTGAAGGAGCAGTGCACAGGAACTTGACATAAGGAAGAATTTCTTCATGCTGAGAGTGGTGAGGCACTGGCACAGGTTGCCCAGGGAAGTTGTGGCTGCCCCATCCCTGGAGGTGTTCAAGGTCAGGTTGGATGGGGCCTTGGGCAGCCTGGTCTGGCACATATCCCTGCCCATGGCAGGGGGGTTGGAACTGGATGATCTTTAAGGTCCCTTCAAACCCGAACTATTCTATGATTCCATGAACTACAAGCCCATTTCTGGCAGCATTTTTAGTCTGTGTTGAATGCATGGAGCAAGTAATCAAAATTTATTCAACCTATTTTAAAGAAGAAAAATAATAGGCATGAATTTTTTTTCTTCTTATAATTGTTGTTATTATTCTGGCTTCTTTGTCAGCCTTTGGTTGTGAAGAAATTCTCTTTCCAGGTTATCCTTGATTGGTATTTGGTTGGAAGAAACTGGCTACGTTCTTCCAGCAATGAGCAATTCAGTTGCCCTCCCGTTCCCTGTTTTCCTTCTGCTCTTCTGTGGTGTGTTTGCCTCATGTTTACTGTGCTGCCCCCTTCACCCCAGCTCCCATGCTGTGCTGTCTGATATATGGGAGAGAGTTGGGTTTGTTTAGCCTAGAGAAGAGAAGGCTCCAGAGAGACATTGTAGGAGCATTCCAATACTTAAAGGGGGCCTCCAAGAAAGGGGCTCTTGATCAGGGAGTGCAGGGATGAGATGAGGGGGAACAGCTTTAAGCTGAAAGAGGAGGTTTAGATTAGGTAATAGGTAGAATTTTTTTTTCTGTGAGGCACTAGCACAGATTGTCCAGAGAAGTTGTGGATGCCCCATCCCTGGAGGTGTTCAAGGTGAGATTGGATGAGGCTTTGAGCAACCTGATCGAGTAGAAGGTGTCCTTGCCTATGGTATGGAGCGTTGGAACTACATCATCTTTAAAATCCTTTCTAACCCAAACCATTCTATGATTCTGTATTTCCATTCGATGTCTGGGATTGTCGAGGACACCCTGATGTAGTTCTGAGATAGACTTGTGCACTCCCTGTTTGGAGCAAAATTCAAGTAAGCCTCGTCCTGAAGGTAAGCCTCACAGGCTGCTAACTAGTACCGCCTCTTCTTTCTCTTTTGAGTGGCTTCAGTAGTGCCCTGCCCGAGCCAGTTGGGTGCTTTGACTTCTGTCAGCTCTTATGTGTTGAGAGGAATGTGTTGAGGGGCCTCTGAAGGAGAAGGAGTATGTGCCGGCTGTGTCAGTCTAATGATGAAATAAAGCTGTTTGGAAAATAGTGATGGTTATCACACTTATCTGCTGCTGAAAAACTAATACTGCTCAAATGAACAAACAAATCAATTTTGTATACTTTTTTCAAAAATCACGTATTTGCTCTTTGTGGTCTCCACCTACAAAGGATATCTTTGTGGTGTGGTAATTAAATGGGCATGGCTTTTGGTTTTAGCATGTGCAAAGAGAGGAAGAGTGAGCACTGATATAAGTATATTTATATATGTATATAAGTATAAGTATATTTATCTATGCAGAGTAACGGTTTTCTTACTTTTTGATGGCAGATCAGGAGAATGTAGTGAACAAAATGTTTTAAGAAACTTCAGCCTTGGCAGCAGCTGTTCTGGAACCACGCGTGTTGTGGGAACCACGCGTGGTGGCTTTTGAGGGAGAAAGGGAATATCACATTGCTCACAGATGGTAAAATATATTCAACCTTAAAAGAAAAACAGCATTGAAGTGTGATCTTCTCATCCAACCTTTTGACCTAAGATTCCTCTGTGGAGTATTTTTAAGCCATAATTTTAATGATGTTATGGTATTTATTTAAGCCTTAACTGCCTTCATGATTATGCAAAAATTTCTTTTTTTCTAAAAGAACTGTATCTTATTACTAGAAAGTACATTACTCTTCAGCTAAAAAAGCGCCAAACTTCCAGTTTGTTAAGTATCAGCTCATTGTTGCCTTCTTGTTGTGTCGCTCAGTGGTTCCATTTCTCTGAATATTTCAATTTAACCGACTTACACTGAAATACTAGGGGCAGCCTGGGAGAGAAGGATCAATTCTAGTTCTTCTGGAGACTGGAAAGTTCCAAGTTCCAGAAAGTAGCGTGTTCTCAGTGCGCCTGAAGGGCTTAAGAGTCCTTTTCATGCCAAAACAAGGCAGCCTTCCCTTCCTTCTTGTCTCCCCTCACCTGCATTTGGAGCGTGGGTCTTGTTTTATGTTGGGTGTTAGTGGAGCAGGATCTTGCACCTGCTGGAATGTGAGAAAAGATCTGTTGTCATTGTTGGAGATCTGTAGTAGAACAAAAGGTGTGAAGCAGGTGCAGGTTTTCCTCACCCCTCAACTCCACGTTAATGTATTATGAGGTTTGGGCTGGAGTTGGTTTGGTTGGTTGATTGGTTGCTTTTTTTGTGTTTGTGGGGAGATTTTGGTGTTTGGTTGGTTTTGGTTTGGGATTTCTTTTTTTTTTGTTTTTTGAAGTGACAGACAAAAGATGGCTATGTTAGAAGTAATTTGTAATTTGGTTGAATATCAGAAACATCTTCCTGTTCTTGTTTCTACTGTGCCATATGTTGCCGGAAATAGCATCTTCATGATGTCCTATCTTTCTCACAAGAATGGAAGCTCTGTAATAAGGAGGATGAATAGCAATCAAGAAAATCATGTTCTTTGCTTGTTAATTGATGTTGTATGAGGAACAGTCATTCATTTACTAAGATTTAATCCTCATCTTAGGATAACTGCAAGCAGTTAAGCTACTTCTCTTGGCTGTGGAAGTGCTGGAGAATTAGATGGTTACTATATGTTTCTGTTGGATTTTACCAGAGGAAGATTGTGTTGTAATGATGTGTTACCTTGTAATGACGGGGAGGGTTGGAGTGAAAACATTTCACGCCTTGAAATGTTACTACTGCAGTTACTAGTGGTATTAATCATGATTGTACATTGTATATTTTCAGTCTGAGACAGTCTTTGAGTTATTAGAATATTTTGGCTCGTATGTGTTTCTTTGAAATATATTTTTCTACCAACATTAGCCGGAATACTAATAAACTATGATAATATGTTTGGTTTTGAATTACAGTCTTCTGGAATGCCTTTTTCTTCATTTAGTCAGGCATACTCAATTATAACTTAATTTACTTTTTGGCTAGAAATATGTAAAGTAGTTCATTATTCTCTGTTACACCTTTCTTTAAAATAATCTCCATGAGAAGTCGTGATCTTGAATTGCTAAAGGCCTAATGCTTTAGAAAGGGATGTTCTTGCTTCTTATGCTCACAGGTAACGGAGACTTTCAGTGCTAATGCAACAGCTGTACTGGAAAGTTTTGTGGTGCAGTGTATTACAGCCATCTTTCGGAACGAGATTCTATCTAATTACTGTAACTCACAAATTCCTTAAATAGTAGCTTTGTCCATAATGTTATAATAATAAATGTAGTTATTTGATTTTTTTGCCTTATTTCATATTCTTATACATCAAGATTTAGAAAATCAGGTGCAGTGATTTTGCATATCAATGACAAAAACTGTTTGTTGGTGTATGCAGATACTAGAGTTGTGTGCACATTTACATAGTTTATAGTACTTAAATGTTTGTTTTGTGAGCTGAGGAGCTTGGCTCTTCACTAAAGCAAGCATTCTTTAAAATCTTCATGTTCTGTGGAGGAGTCAGAGAGATGTATTTAAAAAAAGAAAGCAGAGAGAGAGGGAAAGATAAGGAGGAAAAAAAACATGAGAAGTTTTGTGATAATGCTCATTCATTGTTCCTTCTGAACTTTATAACAGGGTAAAACATTACCGTACTTTTTACAATATAGGAGATGAAAGCAATGAAAATTTTCTCAGTGATGGAAGGACATACATGTCCTTTTTTATTTTCAGGATTGGTTTTAAATTTCTAGATGATAAATGCCCCTTTGGGGATACAGTAATTGTATTTCAGAAGACATCTCAAGAGTAGGAATGGTACGCAGGCACTTCTAAATTACCCATAAAGAAAGAAGAGGAAATAGTTAAAGTAAACTTAACATGAATGGAGGGTAGGGATGTGTGTGGAATAAAAGATCCTTCTCTAATCTAAATTGGTAATTGGAAGGGCAGAGCTACTGATGGAACCCTCACTGTCCTTCAAAGTTTGTGTTAAAAGTACTGATATCTCTGTCATTGTTTAGCTGGTTATGATTTTGAAGTTGTAATTCGCAGAATAAGTTCAGTATTATAATGTAAATTTTGCTACAACATAATCTTTTTTTTTAAATCTTTGCTTTTTTTTTTTTTTTTTAACTGACTTGCTGGGAAGAGAAACTTCAACCTCTATCTCTGTTCAGCTTTTGCCAAAGCTCTGAATTTTTAGTCTTGATAGCACCTGCTAAAATGAAGTCAGGTGTCACATGGAATGTTCATTCATTCCTAGGAAAAGCTTAACAATTCAGTAGAAAACTATTTTAGTTGTTTTCATTGTTTTAGATGTACTGTAGAAGTACTGCTGTGTGGCATCTGTTAGAAATGGGAATAAGATTTATCATTGAAGAACTATTTATTAAAGATTTCTGTTCTTAAGCTTGGTTCTTGTCTGTACTTGGAGTATTGTACTTGTACTGGGTATTTCTCCTATTTTCTGGTAGCAGTGTATATGCAAGTAAAATGATCTCCTAAATAAATGCCTTTTTTTTAAAAAAAGGTAAATGTAGTGAATACCTGTCTAAACATAGAACCGAGCTCATAGTATTAATATATTGCAGAAAATTCTGGTTATTTTACCAACTTGTATGTTGGCAAGTTTTTAATTCCTCTCTCCTGCATTTTGTTTTAAATGCTGAAAAGTTAATCTTAAATTAGGTTCTTATCAACTTTCATTGCTTAGTTTAATCTGGTTTTGAGAAAATGATACTGTGTTGTTTACAAAGACATTCTCTAACCAAACTCTTGCACCCAAACACGAAACTCTAATGAAATTCAGATTCAGATGTAATCTTCTATCCTAACAGTAATCAAAGAAAAAGGCAAGCATCATCTAAGCGTGTGGTTGCCATAGTACGGTTCTCTCTTTGCTGTGGTTTCTTGTATCTGTTGCTGTTTCTTTGATGTGAAGGGCAATTTAAATGGGAATGATAGTGTACTGAACAGGTCTTGTGGTCTTTGTCCATAATGTGGTTAGCACTATTGAGTAGTGCTTATTAGAAGCTTTTCTTATCTCCCCTATTTTTTTTCCTCCTACTGCTGTGATTTTGAAAGACTTTGTATTTGTGCTATTCTGTATGCTAAGATTGATGTTTTCATTTTGAAAACCAACCTGGATTTATTCTATTCTTTACAAGCGTTCATGCAAAAACTGTGTTCAGTTGTCTATGTAGGTTGTTCTACCCTAAAAAATGGTCTTATTCAAGATCAACATTCTTTCAGTAGGTTTAGAAACTAAATTATACACAGATGTAGCAAGTAATTTAGCTGTCTAGAATTTCCCTGTTCAAACTGTAATATTGAGTAAGGAATTACCAACCAAGAATTTTGACTTTTTCAGTGTCTTGGTTGAAATCTTGCATGATACTTGCTACAAAGAAACCAAAGTAACACAGCCAACCACACTCTGGAGAAAAAACACCCCAAAACAAGAAGAAACCCATAAAATTATTGAATGGTTTGGGTTGGAAGGAACCTTAAAAATCGTCTAGTTCCAACTGCACTGCCGTGGGCAGGGACACCTTGCTGGTGTCAGGTTTTTCATAGCCTCATCCAACCTGGTTTTCAAAACCTGCAGGGATGGGGCATCCAAGACCTCTCTAGGCAACCTGTTCCAGTGTCTCGGTATCCTCACAGTAAAAAAAATATATCTTTCTAATATCTAATCTAAATCTCCCCTCTTTCAGCTTAAAACCATTGTCCCGTGTCCTATCACTGCACTCCCATCTATCCACCTTTTTAATTGAAGCCATTGCTTTCCAATGTCAAGGTCATGTTGATAACTGACTGATGTGCTTTAAAAGTTCATGGAGAAGCAAATAGAACAACGTGTAAGAAGTGCTAGTTTTGTCTTTTGAGTACCAGCCTGTCTATTGCCATATCTTCACAGTAGTCATGGTAAAAGCTGTGCTCAGTGACGTGTATCGATGCTGTGCAAGTTTGTTGTGTAATGTCTGTGAATTTAAGCTAATATTTAACATTTAATTAAAAAAGAAAAAAATAGAATACTTCTAACAAAGCAAAATTAGCCTCACTTGTATTACATTTAAGAAACCCAACATGTGTTAACAAAAGAAGCTTCTTTTCCAAGGAAAGAGTGGTGGATTTATGTTGTGGAAGTGGAGGGGTGGTTTGAAGGACTTTGCAGTGCTACTTCTCAGTGGCTTCAGCTTGTTCTGGTGTTCATGACAGTGCGAAGTGGCCTGTAGCTCATGAGCAGTTAGCAGAAGTCAGAAAGGATTGAAATAGCTGTCATTATAGAGAAGTGGGCTGGAAATTAAAATAGAGACCACCTAGCTGCCACAGGCCATGCAGGAAAGCAGTTTCCATACTTCTCCTTGTGGTCCTGTTGGTGCAAGAGAGTGAAAATCTAAAAACACAATTGAAAATCTGATCCAGATAATGCTGCTATAAGCTCTCTTAAGTTAGGTTAGCATCTGCTAATGATTTGTAGGAAGTAATTAAGCCCCCTTTGTGTAAAATAAATGAAAAGAACATGGAAGGCCTTTAATAAACAGAACTGCCTAAACCAGAAGGAAAGACTCTTGTCTCAGCAGGGTCCCAAGCTGGTGGTTTGCGAACTAACAAGAACTCAGCAGAATTTTTTAAGTAAGTGGGACAGAGGTAATTTTGGCAAGGGACATCACGACCAACCCAAGAAACCTTCTGACCAAAAACTTGGACACCACAGGGCGTGCACAGCTAATTTACATAGCAGACGAGGACTGTGTTAACCAGTAAGACATAGAGTATTAATTAATAAGATAGATAATCAATAAATGTAAATCCGATGTAATTATGGGCAGAGTCTGGAGCATAGGATAAATACTGTGTAATGTTTTCTTGAGGTGAACTGGAATAAAACTCAATACCTCACCTGTCTGTGTTACTGGCTTATGCACTGGGTAAACAATCCTACAAGTTTTGGGATAACGTTGCTACATCCTGGGATTTCTGCTTCTCTGATCCTTTATACTCAACAGGAAGACAGATGGCTGGTTGAGTCAAATTGTTTTTCTAAGAGGAAGTTTTTTGATGTTTGGAGTTTTGTAAGTGCTTGAAGTAATATGGACCGAACTTCAAAGTCTGGTTACTTTGCTTCCCTTGATGTTTTCCTTCTTATGTTTTATAAGTATGTGTAAGGTGTGAAGTTTGTTTCTCACTGCTGCTTCTATGGTTAGATGTTTGTCAGGAGGAGGGTAAATTTCTCTCTCCCATAACTTTATCTCCATTGTAGGTAATCAAAGCCTCGTGGTATGAGCTCAGGAATTTTAGGGGGTTGAGAGATAGCGCTTTATGGTTACATGAAAACCATGTCTGTGTTCTCTTTAACGACACGAAGTGGAAGACAACCCTTCTCTTTGCCTAAAGTTTGATAGCTTCAGTCTGGCAATCCTGTTTCATATTCTGTGGGGAATGACTTCTGAGTCTGAACTCAGTAGCTCAGCAGGGAGATTGATGTGCTTGGTGATAATACAAATGTGGTAATACTTGCTCCTATTGTGGGCAGTTTCTTGAAGAGATACAAAACAAGTGTGTGAAATTGAGTGCCACATCGATTTTTGTTTCTCAGAGGCAGTAGCTGTTGGATTCTGGGTAAAGTAATGTAATAATGTTGGGAGAGACTGAAAAATATTTCCAGGTACAGCACCATTCTTCCTAGGAATTGTAAGGTATAAGCAAGGGGGAGGAAAAAAAAAGCCCACAAGCCCTTTAGAAAAGCCTGTTATAGTTAACATGACTGGAAAATGGATTGTAACTTTTTTCTACTGATATTTTACCCCGTCACAATAATATAGCCCTGTCTTTAGATAGCTGTCTGTAGTGAATATACTGTGCTTGCTTTCACAGGCTTGTTGAATTGAAATTAAAAAGGAAATTGCAGTTAGAAACAAAGAAACTTTACTTTTGATTTTTTTGTAACACTCCAAAGGTGAAAGCAAATGGGTTTGTCTTTGTTACCATAAGAGACTGTAAGTGCTTTGATCCTGAGTTACTGAGGGTTACGTACTCAGGCTACACTATTGACTCTAAAAATAGTATTAATATGAAAAAATATTCTGTATTAGAAGAATAAATTTACTGATGCTTGTGTAGATTCCCTGTCTTTCTAGAAAAAGAAAAATAGTAAATTGTATGTGTTAAACTTGTCAGTATCTTCATTTAGAAAACTTTTGTCATAGAGTCAGCTAAGTATTTCGGCTCTTCCAGGCCAGAAAACAAAAGCATACTCCTTCTTGAGAAAAATAGAAAAGAGCTTGCATATTATCTCTATTGTTTTTGATTATACACCAAAATATTTGAGTTTTCTCAGCTTCTAAGAGCTTCTAAGAGCTAGTTTTTATTCTAACTCATTAAATAATCCAGCAAGCCATCTGGCATGTGCATGTATGAGAGGAAGAAGAAATTTAGGCTTTTGATTAGTGACAATAGAAAATCCCCTAACCCTGCAGCTGAGCCTATGTTTTATGAAAGCTTTATAATCTCTTTTGACTCTTAACTTCTGATACTTAACTCTTACATACCATTTTGGTGATTTATAACATTGGTGAACATATACATGTTATATATATAACATTGGTGAAGGATCTGTGTTATGTGTATGTGTTATGAGGAGCAGCTGAGGGAACTGGGATTGTTTAACCTGGAGAAGAGGAGGCTGAGGGGAGACCTTATTGCTCTCTACAACTACCTGAAAGGAGGTTGTAGTGAGGTGGATGTTGGCCTCTTCTCCCAAATAGGAAATGGTCTCAAGCTGCACCAGAGGAAGTTGAGATTGGATATTAGAAAAAAATATCCTTAGCAAAGGAGCCATGAAGCATTGGAACAAGTTGCCCGGAGGAGTGGTGGAGTCACCATCCTGGAGGTGTTAAAAATCTGTTTAGATGTTGCACTCTGGGACATGATTTAGTAGGCATGGTGGTGTTGGACTGATGATTGGACTGGATGATCTTAGAGGTCTTTTCCAACCTCAATGATTCTGTGGTTCTAGGATTTCAAAGAGGTTTATCACTCTGTTGTTTAATCTGTTTAACTATTGCTGCATCTTGACAGAAGAAAAGGTGAGACATGAGAACTTGTCTTATTTGGCATAGGGCAAAATGTACGTGCTGGTGGGAAGCAGGTAGCCTCCAGAGGAATGGGAGAGGGGCAGATTTAGACTGGACATTAGGAAGAATTTCTTCACTATGAGAGTGGTGAGACACTGGCACAGGTTGCCCAGGGAAGTTGTGGCTGCCCCATCCCTGGAGGTGTTCAAGGCCAGGTTGGATGGGGCCTTGGGCAGTCTGATCTAGTGGGATGTCCCTGCCCATGGCAGGGGGGGTGGAACTGGCTGATCTTCAAGGTCCCTTCCAACCCAAACTATACTATGGTACTATGATTCTATGATGCCATGATACTATTATACCATGATACTATGAGTGGCTGGAAAGCCGCCCGTTGGAAAAGGACCTGGGGATGCTGGTTGACAGCTGGTTGAACATGAGCCAGCAGTGTGCCCAGGTATGCCAAAGCAGCCAACAGCATCCTGTCTTGTATCAAAAATGGTGTGGCCAGCAGGACTAGGAGAGTGATTGTGCACTTTTGAGGCTGCACCTCAAATTCTGTGTTCAGTTTTTGAGCACCGCAACAAAAAAAAAAAAGACATTTCGGTGCTGGAGCACATGCAGAGGAGGGCAGCGAAGCTGATGAAGGCTTTAGAGCACAAGTATTATGAGGAGCGGCTGAAGGAGCTGGATTTGTTTAGCCTGTGGAGGAGGCTGAGGGGAGACCTTATCGCTCTCTACAGCTCCCTGAAAGGAGGTTGTAGCGAGGTGGGCGTTGGTCTCTTTTCCGAGGTAGCAAGTAATAGGACAAGAGGAACTGGCCTTAAATTGCATTAAGGGAGATTTCAATTGAATATTAGAAATAAATTAATTACCAAAAGGGTAGTGAAGCATTGGAAGAGGTTGCCCAAGGCAGTGGTGGAGTCACCGTACCTGGAGGTGTTCAAAAAATGTCTAGACGTGGCACTTTGGGACATGTCTTAGTAGGCATATTGGTGTTGGGTTGATGATTGGACTGGGTGATCTTAGAGATCTTTTCCAATCCTAATGATTCTAGGATTCTACGATTAAGGGCAAGGTCTGGTTGTCAGCAAACCCCTTTCATTTACTCATGTCTGCTGATGTGACAGTGCTGCTGTCCACGAAGCCTGGGACCCTAGATTTCAACTGTTTCCTGAGCAGTTAGAGAGAACTCATTGCTCCTGCCACAGTTCTAGTCTTTGCAGCACATGAGATTAACAGATGGGAGAGATCACCTGGCAGCCTCCAGCAGCTTGTCTTGCCTGGTGGTGTGGTAGAATCACTGTGAAGAAAAGAGATTAAACCACAGAGATCGTGGGTTAAATGTCAACCTGCTGCTTGTAAATTGTCAGGTATTTTCTGCTACAGAAGATGAAAATGGGAACTGAATAAGCAGAATGGTTTGATAATGCAGTGAGCCGGGGGGTTGGCATGGAAGCGTGAGGTTTGCTATTGCTTGGTGTTATGCTTATTATAATGGATGAGTCGGAATCCTGGTTGGTGGGAAATTGGTGTTGCAATGTTCAGATGTGGGGTCAAAGCAAAGACAGGTGCCGGCACTCCAATTTGGTTTGAGGGCATTAGGTATTTGAGTGAGAGGGTCGCAGGGGTGGCACAGGTAGGGGAGGAATCCACGAGCTTGGGTGGATATAAACATCCTATCCTGTGTCAAGACTGCAGCCAGCTAGAGGAACTTCTGACTCAAATATGTTCAGGATAGAGAACAGCCATTTGAGCAGGAAACAGGGAGAGAAGATCTTGAGATGTGAGAATTAGATGCTCTGAAAGATGATACTGGAGACATATAGAGGGAGAGGCGTAGGTGACAGAAAAGAGAGACTTTAGGACTGCATATGGAGTCCAGAACAATGTGAGAGACATCCTCAGGAGAGGATCAAAGCAGCATTAATGGACCCCATGACAGCCTATATACTCCCCACAGATGACCCGCTAGACTGTTCTCTTGGACCATGTAGCTTTCCTGCTTGGACAGGGAGGCAACGTCAAGAACCACTGCACTAACCCACCCAACTTCCCTTCTAGGCTGCACCACTTCTCTTGCTCCACAGTGAAGTCATATTGTTTGTAAAGTTGTAAAATATGTCTGTGGTGAAATTTTTTTGGTATCCAAGCACACTTCATCTTAAACTATGACAGTCAGTCCAGGGAGCCTTGATAGCCGTCATATTTGAAGTGTCTTCAGTTTAGTATTTAGTTTAGTATTGTCTATGTTTGCATGCAAAAACGGCCCATTTGATCTTTGTGCTCTTTAGCTGGGAAAACTTTTTTAAAATCAAGAAATGTAAACAGCTGAAATTAAAATTAAAATACAGTTTTACGAAATATTGAAGTACCGGTTTGAAACTTTCAGTAACCTTTTTTTTACATTTGCATATTGTGCTGTACCAATAATACTGGCAGTGCAGAAATGAAAGATGGTTAAAAAAAGAAAGGAAAAGAAAACAAAGACAAACCCCCAAACAAACCCAAAAGGTGAAAGAAAATGTTATGGTGGTGAGAAGTATCATCTGTTCCGCCTTGAAGTACATCTCTCTTTAAATTCGTCCTCTAGTCAATTCCTGTTGTTCTACTTAGTGTGTTTTGAGGTAAAGATTTTATGCTTATGCAGACTTGCATACAGTTTGTGTTTGTAGGATAAGCAACAGGAGTGAGGGAACAGCACAGCTTTCTAAGCTATGGAAAGGTGGTGTGCCTTGGTAGTAGGAGCTTCACAGTGCAGCAAAAATTGTATTACAATATTGAGGACATAAGTGCTGCTACAGTTACTATTTTCTATAATAGATATGGTCATTACTTGATAACACAGCACAGTAGCTGGCACAAATCATTTTTCCTGTTAGGAGGACTGTAATTTTTCTCTTTTATAGTTCATGTATTTCTGTGCCTTGGTGTGCTGACCAGAATGACAGTGACATTCTGAGGTGTGGGGGGGTTTTTTTGCCTCCTTTTAAAGTGGATTTGGTATAGAAGATTAAACCGATTAAAATAACCTAAAAAACAACAACAAAAAAAAAGCGAGAAAAAGAAGTTCAGTTTTTCCTTTTTCTCTCTGGTTGCTTTGTCCACGTTCTAATATTTAGGAATTTATAGGAAATATATAAAAATTTAGACTGTTTAGTGACTATTTTTCAGGTACTTTTTTCCTGATGATGAATGAGTTGTGGGTCTTCTCCTGTGGAGTCCTCACTTATTCCTTTGGAATATCTTTTACTGTAACATTTTCTGCAATAACAGTTATTGCTTAAAGTGTCCTCCGTGTGTATTGTGTCCTGTTAGATGCCTGAACACCTATGGCCTTTGTTTCTGCAAGAAGGGCTCTCAGAAGAGCTGGAGGTTGGGAATCTCCACGTTCTTTGTTTCCTGTATGTTGTCATGGGATGGGTGGCTCTGTGAAACCTATGCAGGCCATCTGTAGATGTGACAGTTTATTTTCCACTGCATTTTACAGAAGGAATTAAAAGGGTTCTCCTAGGTAAACTACCTCAAAAATGCGAAAATACTCTGGATAAATCCCCAATCTCTGTGAAAAATAGAAGTGACCTCTTCACCTCTTCTTTCTTATTCCAGCAAGATTGCACACACAAGGAATAAATGTAACTTGACTATTACTGTGTTTTGTACCAGGATACTGTTCTGCTGATATTTGCTTTTTCTGGTCAACGTAGTAGCCAGGAAAGAACAAACTCAACCTATTACAAGTGGTGTTAATGCCTGGATTTCACAATCTCTGCTAACTTGTTTATTGATTTCCCTGGTGTCTTCACCACTTTGTTTCACCTCAGCTTTTTTCCTATGGTGGTAAAAACTTTCTTGATTCTAAACTTTATTTAATGCTATAGTTTGTTTGGTAAACGTCTTTTAGCACTAACGTTCTGCACTGTGGTGGGACAGCAAAGGACAGGAGTAATGAAATAGGGAGGGTCTTGCATGGCTATTGTGCCCTTCATTGACACAGAAATGACTCGGACTAGTGTGCTGTGGTATTTGCAGACAAGGTGTTATCAGATATCACTTTCACCTCACTCGATCACTAGTGGTAGCTAATGGATTCAGTCAGTTATACTGGATTTCTTGGCTGATGAGGCTTGCTAACACCATTCGCTGGTGCATCTAGTGTCCTTGTCTCAAAAAGGTTAGTGAGATTTGATTGAGCGTCCTGCTGCTGAGAGGATTTAAGTTAAGCTGAATTGTTATCAAAGTAAATGAGTTTTGCATGATATGACCAGCTTAAGACACTTTTATGAAGCGGCCTATTAGCTAATTTTTATTGGAAATGACTCTCAGTCATGTGTTGTATGAATTGCATTTTAATATATCTAATTACTTCTAAGAATGTCTGAACCATATACTCTGTGACTAGAAAAAAATCCATATGAAATATTTTCTTTCATGCAGAATGAGTCAAAATCAAAAATGAAGAAAAAAACAACTAAAACCCAAGAAGCCAAAAAAATTTTAAAGAAGAAATTCAAAGTCAACACGAAAATAGTTTTTAATGAAGATGGGGAGGTAAGATCAATTTAGAAGAATTGTGTTTTGGTGGGAACTGAAGGCAAAGACAAAAATACTTACAGTTTATATCAGTATAAAAAGATATGTTTTTCTGAATGTGTGATTTTTTTTTTTTTTGTAATTGGTTTAAGATTTGCAAAACTGTTCAGCTTCCATTTAGAATTCAGTTCTGCTGTGAAAAAGGAATGCTGAGCGTCGACCTTTTTTCACCTTTGTATGCGTAACATACTTGTGTAAGAGCTGTTAGTGGATGTACAAAACTGTACATCTTTTCTGCCTATTGTCCTCAGTTTCAAGATAAATAAAAAAAGCCTGTTTTTTTTCCTTACAGAGTGTAAAATGATTCTCCTGTAGGTATTTGCCAAAGCTCCCCCAAGTCTGGAGCTAAAGTGTTGGAATTAGAGGAAGTCCCTGGTTTTCTTTCCAGCGTTCACTGTTTTTATGAAGACACCAAATTTTTGCCTGCTGGTGCTGATGTAGCAGTGCATTGAAATTTTGCCAGTAATTTATTGTATCTTTTAATAGACTCTGGAAAAATTTATTGATTTTATACAGAAAGGAACTATTGTGGAAGCCAGTGACTCTAGGATTTCATTGTGGCGATAACCTCACTAGCAAGTCTCCACACTCCATAAACTTTTCTAACGTTAGATTTCACAGCTTCAGATGCTGTGTGTGTTGTTTTCCCATTTCCAGCATTAAGAAAAAAGTAGCTTTATTTTTTTTCACTCAAATAATTTCAGTAAGGCCTAAACTGAAAAGAGGTCACCTTTATAAGTATATAATTTGCTTTTGTGACCAAATAAAATAAAGCATTTTATATCGCAGATAAAGGGAGTGTAGCCATATAATAACTGTCATTAGAGAAAATTTAAAAGGTTTTGGAGGTTGACCCATTAACTGGAAATTGTATCTTCAGATATTTTTAGATATTCTAAAGCTGTTATCTCATCTTAAAATACAAATGTTTTATGTATCCTTCCAATAAAGCAAAAGAAGTAAGGATGGAGAAAAAAAAAATAGCAAAAAGATTCTACTTAGGAAACTAGCACAATACAAAAGGAGTGACTTATTTAAGGAAGCATAAAGTTTACATCTATGGACATTGTTCCTGCCTTTTTTTCTGAGCTGTGTAAAATTATGCTTTAAAATTGGAAATGTTTTATTCCACATGCTTGTTGATAAAATAAAGCTCCTTTAAAAAATGAATCTTCCAAGAAAATACAGGCATACAAACTCCATTTTACAATGGAAACCGTTGGCTGGAATTATTAGTATCCAGGTCAATAAAGCTCTGTGTGCATTAGGGAGTCCTAAACATGTTTGGGTTTGCATTTCTGTCTGAAAGATGTTTATGTTTTCTGCCTCAGAGTTTCTTTTTAAGAGTTACCACTCTCGAATCCATAAGCAAGGATGGCTTTTGCAAAGACCAGCCCCACATGATGTCTGCTCATGATGTCAGGTCATAAGATAGGGAGGGGATATTTTTTGGTGAATATGTAGTTAGTCTTTGTCTTCAGTTTAGAGTTTCAGCTACTTAAGGGAAGCTGCATGTGTTCAGCATGTCACCCACAAGTCCAACTTGAATCATTAAATATTTCCAATCCAGTTTTCAGTCAATAACCAGTAAAACCCACCACATATGTCCTCCTTGCTTCCCCCAAAACATGAACCTGCTGTAATGGTTTTTGGTGTACTGTGTAGTAAAGGCTTATGTCATTTTCCTCTCATTTTCCAACATGTAATACGTTAGAGTATTATTTACATGAAAACATACTGTTTAGGTTCATGTGGTGTTTTGTTCTCTTGCTTATATTTTTGGAGAGTAATTTCTTGAAAGCAAATATTATTTTTCTTCCAAAATTACTAGCAGGGTTATAAATTATTTCTTCCTTAAAGCAAAGAGAGAAAAACAGAGGAAGAAGTTCAACTGAATCTGTTAAGCAGTAGTATGGTGTAATGGAGATATTATTTTCAGATATTAATTTTTGACTGAACATGATGTTAAATTGGGTATCCCAGTTTGTATTGTGCAAGAATTTTGGGATTTTTTGTTGTTTCATTTGCAGATGGCCTTTTTATTTAGTCCAGGAAAATAGTGTATTAGAATATTTAGGGCATGAAAATGTCCATGTGGTAAAAAATATTCTAACTATTATTTTTGTTGTTAACATTTATAATTCAGTTAGTGCAGCAGTGGCCACCTGTGCAAAAATCCAGTTTGGCGAAAGCAGATGAGGAAGATGATGCCAGTGGTATCAACTTAGATAAAGCGAAAGAGATACTGCGGGAAGAAGATAAATTTGACAAAGAAGAATACAGGAAGAAAATAAAGGAAAAACATAGGGTAAGTGGATTTTTACCTCAGTTACTTAAGTGCAGAAATAGATAACGTGATATGGATTGCTTAGTGAGGAAAAATACTGAAATACATCGTGAAGTAAGTGTTGTACAAGGTTATTTAAATTAATCAGTTTTTTGATCATCATAGCACACAGGATGACTGTTCTGACGTAAGTAGCTGGATAACAAAAAGCTTTATGCATTACCCGTTGCTGATAACAGTGGAGCTTTATTTAAAACTTTAAAATCTGCAAAGAGTTTCGTAGGAGCACCAGTTTTTCTAAGCAGCATTCAGCGGAGGGGTTTGTTTCAGAAAAAGTGTTGCTTGACATACATAATCTAACAGATGTTGAACATATTTAGGGGAATGAGAAGCAAAGTAGTGCCTCTGAAATGTCTTCAGACTACCATTGATCAAATTTTTCTACCTGAAACTACATTTCAGGTAGACAAAAGTATTAAGTTTTTGCATTGGTGTTATTAGGGCTCTCAGAGTTGACTTCTTAGATTATTCAAGTAGTGCCATGTAAGTGGCTATAATTTGAAGACTTCAGTCTCTGTTTCCTTCTAGTGTTTAAAAACAGTTAAATTGCAGACCATAAGTTATAGCAAGCTGCTTCCATATTACTTGTAATGGACCAAAGCAAATGACTTGTCACGCACCAGTCATATGGACACAGCTGAATGCCTTTGAGCTCATGGATCATTCTGTTAGGATTTGGATTTCTCCAGATAACAGATGAATGCCAGATCCCAGAACTGCATTATTAAAGACCTGCTTTATACTCAAAGCCTCTAATTTCCAAAGCACTATAAGTTTTAATTCCCTGCTTTGCGAATGCTGACTTTATCAAGTTTGACTCTATCCACTGATTGCAAGTGATTAGTGCTCAATGTTCTAGTGTTGGTTCAGGTGTGTATTTGAACAAAATAATTTGGAGGGGATTTGTGAAAGCTTCAAGTTACGTTTGGGCACCGAAGTACTCCAGCTGAAGTCAAAGTGTACTTCACATATTTAATTTGAAAGCCTACTCCTATAGTTCTACTTTAGTCCTTTGATGTCTACAAAAAAAATCTCACCTCTTCTTTAGGGAAGTGCTGCATTTGAAAGTAACTACAAAGAAGCAATGCTTTCTGTGCTATAGGTGAAATCATAGTCAATTTTACAGAAAACAATGATATAAAATTTCAAGGACGCAGCTTAATAAAGAAGGAGGGAGAGACAGATTTATGACTCACCGATCATTCTGCTATTCATTAGTATATTCATATACTTTGAGTGATGCAGTTGTATGTTTGACATCAGACTTCAGAGGTTAAATACTTCATCAGTTGGTGGAGAAAGTAATGGTAGTTTGACAAAAAGAAGGAAATATATGTTTAAAAAAGTCTTCTGATTGAGGTACTGTGCTATACGTGTCTCATTTTTGGTCTGTCTTACTGCGTTCAGTCATTGCATGCGTGTTCTGATTTTTTATTTGTGGCCTAATATTTTGAGATGAAAAACGCTTCATATGGTAAAATCTCTGTATGTGATGAAATATTCAGTTTCCTGATTGTCAATTAATTTTTAAAATGGTCTTACAAGCTGTTTCGTATCCTAATTTTTCACTTATCCAAATTTAAAGAAGGTGAGACTTCAAAAGCACAGAAGAGACAAGAAGATCATAGGTGGGAGTTCAGGATTCACTTTGGCAGAGCCTAATTTGCCTCCCCTTTGGCTCTCAAACCTTGTGCTTAACAATGATCCTCCACCCTCACTTCAAAAGGCATTCAAGTTTGAGATACTGATTAATTTTATGTATAAATTAATACAGTCTATGTAAGGTAAGACTGCCACACAGATTGAATGCGTTTCTGCTAGTCTGTGTTGTTACTCAGTCATCCTAAATTCTTTAGGAAGAATTTCTTCACCATGAGAGTGGTGAGACACTGGAACAGGTTGCCAAGATAGGTTGTGGCTGCCCCATCCCTGGAGGTGTTCAAGGCCAGGTTGGATGGGGTCTTGGGCAGCCTGATCTAGTGGGATGTCCCTTTCTATAGCAGGGGGGGTGGAACTGGATGATCTTTAAGGTCCCTTCCAACTCAGACTATTCTATGATTCTGTGATTCATCCTTTACGTCTGGGATTCTTGACAGTCAGTTGTTGCTGCTTAGAAAATAGCTAATAATTGTAATAGTTGGGAAACTCTCTCTAATCCTCCTTTTGTCTCATCCAAGCAGAGACAAGTACTACCTCCTTTCTCTTGGGTCATGTTAAGCTGGTCACAAACCTGACCTTCTCTTACAGTGACTTTCTTACAGTGACTTTCCTTCTCTTACAGAGGACTTTACTCCTCCAGTTCCTGTCTTGTGGTCCATCCACTCAAGACGTGGGAGGAGAGGCTGCTGGAGTCAGAAAAGTTGTCGAGTACCTCAGCCTAATCCTTGTCTGTTGTTACTAGATTGCCAGTCGTGTTCATTATAGGGGGTAATGCTTTCTTTGACCTTACTTTTCTGGCTAACATACTTGTAGAAGCCCTTCTTGTTCTTCTTTGTGTCCCTTGCCAAGTTCATCTCCAGCTGTGCCTTGGCCGTCCTGACTCCATCCATGCACAACTGGGCAACAACCCTACACTCTTCCCAGGTTACTTGTTCCCTGCTTCCTCTGCTTATGTATTTCCTTTTTGCTCCTTAGTTTGACCATTGGGTCTTGACTCAGCCATGCTGATCTCTTGTCTTCCCTTTCCTAATTTCTTACACCTGGGGACTGAGAACACTCATGCTCTATGGAAAGCATCCTTAAAGGTCTGCCAGCTCTGTTCTGCTTCCAGAGGGCAGTATACCAGGCTATTCTATTGACTAACTTGATGAGCTGGAATTTTGCTTTCCTAAAATTCAGAGTCCTGATTTTACTCTTTTCCTGGCCTATATCCCTCAGGACCATGAACTCCACGAATGCGTGATCACTGCAGCCCACGCTGCCTCCAGTCTTGATGTCATGAATGAGCTCAGCTGTGTTGATGACCATCAGGTCCAGTATTGCATTCCCTATGGTAGGGCTGTGTACTACCTGGCTTACGAAGTTATTCTCGTCAGTTGTCAGTACTTTAGTAATGAAAGAATGCTAGGAAAAGATTTGAACTGCCTTACAGTTAAAAGGAATTAATTATGTGACCACTTTCACAGTGACCACTTAATGTGTTTAAAAATTCTCCCACCTCATAAGGTTTCCCCTCCCAATAGAAAACATAATCATTCTGCAGCTGATACTTAGCAGAGTTAGAATATTTGGCTGGAATCTCAGTGATGTGATGGAAGAACTACCCTAGTCCACGTATCATGACTGTATTGAAGAAGCCTGATCAGGTGCTTGATTGTCGTCTGAATTTGCTCTTAGAATTTTGGTTTAGTATATAAGCCTTTTGAGCTCGTGGTGTAAGTTATTTCTTAGCCTCATTTGGAACAAGAGGATGAAACCTAAAAGAGCTTTAAGTGTGTTACCAACAAAGGATATGAAAGCAACAAAAAGTCTAGGAGACTTTCTTATTTTCATGACTTCATATTCTCCGTTAAGTATGGAAGTCTTAGAGCCCCTCCTTGTGATATTGGAAGAGGAGCTTTTCAAAGTCACGTACTTTGATCCCTTCTTATACATCCGCTTAATGGCATTCAGCAGTCTCTTTTATAAAGAGTCTTAGATCCATCACTTATGAATGTCATTGCTTCTTCTAAAATCCTCCATACGTCACTATCAGCCAAACTACATCATGGCAAAGCATGAACTCTGTCACCTGACCTTTCCTTTCTGCAGTAACACTAATTATTTTATTCTCATCTTTGTTTTTCCTGCAAGCAGACTGCCATAGATTTTTTTTTTGTCCATTTGACATCTTTTCTAACAGCCAGATGTGACAACTCTCTGTTTCTTGATTTTCCATCTTGGTTACTGAATTCTCTATAACTCTCTCCTTCTCCTTCCCAACTTTTTGAAAAGGCTGTGGTTAAGTTTATCCTCTCCACTTTTGCTTCAGATTTCTTCAAGATCTTTTCTTAACTTGTTCATCGATTTAATTTTCTTCCCTTCCTTCATTTTCAGCAAGTTTCAAATGTCTGTATCTTGTTTCATATTTCCTCATTTTAATTCCTTTTGTTCCTACTGCAGCTGATTCTTGGTGTACTTTACTGTTTTGTATGTTTGGCTGTCTTTCTTTTTTTGCATTTTTAAAACATGATAACTATTAAAATTATTGTATAGATAGGGACAAATGTGTTTAGATTTTGTATAAACCAAATGTAGCAGTCTGCTACATGATTAGGTACATCAGTAATCAAAAAGTCCTCTGAAGCTGAATATATTTTAATCGCTGAAATCTCTACATTGGCTTTAAAATGGTAACTGAGAAGAGTAAAATAGTTATGGAAGGCTATGAAAGCATATATTTTGTTTCATCCAGTTCTTTATAATTTGCACGTTTTCAGGTTTTGATTCAGATTATGAGTAGATATAGAACAAGAAAAAAGAGTTTTTTTGTAAAGCTGATAATTTACAGGTCATCTTCCACTGAGAACCCTCCTCTTATGGTTTCTTCAGTATAATCTTGAAAATAAAAACTTTGGGAAAAAAAAATTAACATCTTAAACCCAAAACTTGCACAAAATAGCCTTTTTTTTTTTTTTTTTTAGGCGAATAAGGCCTGTCAGCTTTATATGAACTGTCCTATGAAACTGTTTCTGATGAAGAGCAGCACTATTTAGAAAGTATCCACAGGCCATTGCTTTTAAATACATTTGTGAATGTCATTTAAATGAGCACAGCTTTCAGTATGATCAGAAATATATTTTGGTGCATACATGAGATGCTGGATTAGATCAGATGTGTGTTGCAGTGCCTTAAGGCTTGTGGAAACTCACAAAGCACCTACATTATAATTAGCTTTCCTTCATGAGTCTCACATTTTGTTAGCCTCTCTTTCCCCTGCAAATGAGGAAAAACTGAAAATCAGATGGATGAAAATATATAAAAGTTTAAGGTATAATTGTTTTATAGTTAATGCTTATTGCAGTTTTGGAAGCCAGCTAAATTTTAGCAGTTGAGCACAAGGGAAAGGGCACTGATCGTGATGATGTGAAAAGAATTCTGCATTAATGGATCTTTAATGACAGCCTAGTGAGAAGTATAGATTTGAGCTCTTTTGAAATGTGTAAAATGTTATAAACAACAATAAAGGGAGAAGTGAATAAAGTATTCAGAACATGTTTTCACACTCCATTTTTCAAGTTTTCAACTGAAAATGCACTGTTGTTAGGCGTAAAATAGTGGCAGAGAGGGATTCATCTCGTTTCTTAATAACCTCTCTTTCTGTATACTAACCCAAGCTCAGAAAAATGCTCATTGGTGGTGCTGAAGGAAAAATGAACAGGAGCCTTGTTTCTTACCTCATTTTTCGGCAAGTAAAATACACTGTCAAATTGAGATAATCGACGCGAGAGGATGGCTAGAAGCAATTTGTTATAATTTTATTATATTTGGACGGCATTAGTAACAAACGAACTGCAGCTGTCTTCAGGGGGCTGATACTGCAAACTATAGGGAGTACCCCCTGGAAGAAGTTACACAGCCATGGTTGTAGAGGTATGACAGCAGTTATACTTCAGGTCACAGAGGGGTATTTCAGAAGATATTGCTGGTGCTGGGAGGAAACTGGAGATTTTTTGTGGCACATGTGCTAATGAAATGAGGCTAATTTTTATCACCTGAAGTCCAAAGCTACATGGTCTCTCAGTTTTCCTCATACTGTTCTTAATTTAGTAGAAAATATAGAACTGTCTTAGAAAATGTATTGAAACAGAATACCTTTGTTCGGTTTGGCTCCTGTTCCCTAGAGACATTCATTAATGGGAGAGTGGTTAGTTTTAATGAGGAGGATACACTGTTGTATTATTTGCTCTCTCAAATATCACAGAATCATAGAATCATCAGGTTGGAAAGGACCCACGGGATCATTCAGTCCAACCATTCCTAACACTCCCTTAAACCATGTCCCTAAGCACTTCATCCACCCGTTCCTTAAACACCTCCAGGGAAGGCGACTCGACCGCCTCCCTGGGCAGCCTCTGCCAGTGCCCGATGACTCTTTCTGTGAAGAAATTTTTTCTGATATCCAGCCTGAACCTCCCCTAAGGCTAAAAGAGGAAATTCCTCATACTAAACTTTATTAAAAAAGGTCTATAAAATAAAAAACCTACTTATCCTAGTGAATTTATTTGGTAACTTTCTGATTAAAATTTGTTCCTGAATGTGGAAAATTGCAGACTGGTACGTGAAACCAAATCCCTTGGATTTCAACCCAGGAGATTTCTTCTGCAGGTCTGTTAGATGAAAGTTGCTGCTGGTCCCAGTTACAGATCCAGCCCTCGCAAAGCTGCACATGGATTGCACGGATGTGCGCACACAATACACACACGAGTAGCCACAGAGATAAGAGAGGCAAAAAAGGGTAAAGGCAGGCAGCATTCACACAAGCATTAACTGCGCAGGCAGTGCAACCTCATTCCTTCTTGCTGGCCGATGAAAGTTGAAGTTTTTAGCAGAAATACCGACTCCCTTGATTTAGAAGCACGCTTATGCCAGTCCCTTAAATAATAGTGTGGGCCCTGAGGATGTCTGATATCCATACCCATCCCATAAGGCCCTTACACAGTCACTGGCCTTGACTTTCAGTCTTTCCAGGTGCTGGTCATTCCGCACAGTCTCACAGTGCTTTTCAAATATTCCTTAATAAGTTTGCTCTTTCTTATGACTCTGATAAACAGAGAGAACCTAGTTTCTCTTGTTCTTAACAGTTATGAAGTTGTGCTAACCTTTTCAAGGTTGTGCTTGTGTGGCTCCTTTAGTGTTCTTCTATCAGGGACTTTGGAGTTCAGTTCTCCATTACTGTCTGCCTTACTGATTGTTTAGGGTTAGTGTATTTGGTATTACTTTTTTGCCTTCTTCTTTTTGTCTCACTGTTAACAGGATATCCTTCCAAACCACATTATTACATTCAGTATATCCCTAGAGAGACCATCCAGGTATATCTAAACATGGAGTTCAAAAGGAATATTTTCTAATAATTATTGCATCAGTATGTAAGGAGAGAGTAGGAGAGAGACTGTAACTTTATTAATTTGGTCTTAATTCACATGCAAAATCTGGAAATATACTTCCCTCGAGGAAGAAAAATTGAGTTATAATACCAGGGATCATTTAGCAGCCTCAGTACCAAGTTTAGAGCAGGTGTTTAAAAAGCATGAAGATTTCTGGAGGCATTTATGGGGGAGAAAAGGTACTATATAGGATATCTAACATGGTTGGAGAGAGTACCTAGACAACTATGATCACCTCACAATGAATTAAAATCTGTATGAATTGAATTGATCCAATGAAAGATGCACCTGATGTAGGAAGCTGAAAAGGAGATATAGATTCACTTATGAACGAAGAATCAATTTCCTTTATAACATGCAGTTTTGACCAAAGGTTAGAATCAAACTATGTGTTTATTTTTTAAAAGCAGTAATGCAGGTAATTTTAACTAGTAGAACAGTGTGACCAAATCAATTAAGGTGTCAGCTGAGATTTATAGTGTATTATTTTTTCCTTTGTGTCTCTTGTGCCACACTGCATTCCTTGGATTTTACTTCCTACTGTAATCCTGTAGCCTTTGTCTCTCTCCTGCTTCCAGCCCCTGCTGCAAGCCTCATCCCATGTCTTGGTTGAGCACCTCCATGCGTTGGTTGGGCTGGGGCCCAGATGGAGAGATTCTTGGGAAGAACATCCATGCCTCTTCCTTTGGCACCCCTTTGGCAGCCTCCCCTCCAACTGGAGCTCTACGCTCTGTCTCGTTCCCAGTCCTCCTTTTGCAAATGACTTCTGTTGACGACGGAGTGATTCTGATTTAAACATGTTTGGTTTATAGTTTTATAAAATCATACTAACAGTACTTGTAATAGATCATTCAATACTGGGTATAACAATTCAAGAAACAGAAAAGACCCCTCCAGGGATTTTCTTTATTTTATCAAATCTTTACTTAGGATTAAAAAAAAATTAGATGCAATTATTCAAAAGAAAAATAGATGTTCTACAGCACAAACCATTCTGTATGCTGGAAGATAAATGCACCCATAAAAAGTAGTATTTGTAGTTTGAAATGAATCGATACATTAATTCTGAAGAGAGATTGCTTCATATTTCAAAGGAAGTAATCTGAAGGGAAAGAATCTCGGTGGAGTATTATGCTTTTTATTAAGTAAAGCATTTGAATAGTCCTTGACTTTGAGGTGAAATTTGTCAGATTTGCATGTAATTGTACAGTTGGTTTAATGTGCTGGGTGAGGAAGATAAAATTCTCTCGCATAAAAAGTGTGACAGTGTAGGAGCAAAATATAAAGGGAAGAAGGTTGCTGCTGAGGAGTGTTGAGCTGAGCAGCAAAGAAGAAAAGTATTAGAGATGGAGAGATGGGTAAAATAAATGAAGAGTGTATTACTTTGTTTGAAAGTCTATTGGAGCCCTTTCATAGCTATTGTGTGCAGGCAGTGTTGCTGTTATGTTCCAACTTCAGAGCTATTAAGATAAGGGGAACGGACACCGACAAGTGAGTTGACAGACATCCTTTTTCAGTCTTAGCAGCAGAAGGCAAGGGCTTGCTCAGTGTTTGCTTTTCTTCAACAGCTGGATGGGCTGCACTTAAAGCTTGAAGTGCCCTTGAATGTTTTTGAAGTGTTTTCAAGCAAAATCAGAGTTCTTGGGCTCATCTTGTTGATGTGAAAAACAAGAAAATGAAATCACTGTGAATAGGTTGTTTGTGTACACCATAATCAGGTGAATGCTAAAAATGCAGCTGGAAGGTGGATGGAAGCGGAAGTAGTACAGGCTTAATTTAACTTCAGCTCCAGTGGAGTTGCAGCCTTTGTGCTGTGAGGGGAAGAACTTACAGGGGCAGGCTGCTCATCCTGAGCAGGGATGTAATGGTACAACTGCCAGAAATGCTGACTTCTACATTTCATGGGTCTTTGAGGCAACGTGGCAGCTTCTGATGGGAGCTGCACCCTTTATTTGCTGAGGACTTGGATACTGCTGGGAACCTGCATCTGCTTCAGCAGGTGTAGATAGCTCTGGGGGCTTTTTGTCTTCTCTCAGATGTGGTTTATGAGAGCTGGGTGTTTCCTTAAGAGTGGCGGCATTAAGATAGCTCAAGAGTCTATGACCCGTCCAGATGATGAATTCCTACTCTTAAATTATATCATCCCTTCAAAACTCTAAGCAGCCACAGAATCAGGTGAAGTGCATCTTCATCAGCCTTTTTCCTCAGCTTTTCCCTAGGAAATAGTAGCATCTTTTGCAGTGCAACTCCCATTGTCTTTACATAATCACACCATCACAGAATGGTGGGAGTTGTAAGGTATCCCTGGAGATCATATAGTCCAACGTCCCCTGCTAAAGCATGTGCACCTACGGCAGGTTGCACAGGAACACGTTCAGGTGGGTTTTGAATATCTCCAATGAAGGAGATTCCACAACTTCCTTGGACAGCGTGTTTCAGTGCTCTGTCACCCTCACAGCAAAGAAATTTTACCTCACGATCAGGTGAAATTTCCTGCGTTCCACTTTGTGCCTCTTCTTCCTAGTCCTGTCACTGGGCACCAATGAAAAGAGTCTGGCCCTATCCTCTTGACATCAGCCCCTTAGATATTTGTAAGCATTTATAAAGTCCCCTCTCGGTCTTCTCTTTCCAGGCTAAAGCACTGAGCTGAGCACGTTAAGCCTTTCCTCATGAGACAGATGCCTCAGTCCCCTGATCGTCTTTGTGGCCCTCCACTGGACTCTCTCCAGTAGTTCCTTGTTTGTCTTAAGCTGGGAAGCCTGGAACTGAACACAGTACTCTGGATGGAGCCTCACTAGGGCAGAGTAGTGGGGAGGAGAACCTCCCGCAACCTGCTGGCCACACTCTTCTTGTTGCACCCCCGAATGCCGTTGGCCTTCTTGGCCACAAGGGCACGTTGGGGCTGTTCAGCCTGGAGAAGAGAAGGCTATGAGGAGACTTTATAGCAACCTCCCAATGCCTGGAGGAGGCCTGCAAGAAAGCTGGGGAGGGGCTGTTTGCAAAGGCATAGAGTGATAGGGTGAGGGGGAACGGGTACAAACTGGAGATGGGCAGATTTAGACTAGACATAAGGAGGAATTTCTTCATGATGACAGTGGTGAGACACTGGCACAGGTTGCCCAGGGAAGTTGTGGCTGCCCCATCCCTGGAAGTGTTCAAGGCCAGGTTGGATGGGGCCTTGAGCAGCCTGATCTAGTGGGAGGTGTCCCTGCCCATGGCAGGGGGTTGGAACTGGATGATCTTTAACTTCCCTTCCAACCCAAACTATTCTATGATTGCTGGCTTATTGTTAGCTTGTTGTCCAACAGGACTCCTACGTCCTTCTCCTTCCCAGCAGGTCAAGCTGTAAACTGTATCATAACGCCTGCTGGCGTAGGGGTTATTCCTCCCCAGATGCAGAAACCTACACTTGCCTTTCTTCAACTTCATAAGGTTTCCTCTCTGCCCAACTCTAGCCTGTCCAGTTCTCATTTAATGGCACCAGAGCCTTTGGTGTATCAGCTGCTCCTCCCAGTTTTGTATCATCAGTATACTTTGTCCTCTCATCCAGGTCAGTGATGAAGATGTTGAACAAGACTGGGCCCAGTACTGCCCCCCAGCAAAAAATACCAGCTATAGGCCTCCAAGTAGACTCTACGCCTCCAGTCACGACCCTCTGAGCTCTGTAATCCAGCCAGTTCTCAATCCACCTCACTGTCCACTCATTTATTGCACACTTCCTAATCTTTTATAATGAAGTTTTGTTTTAGTGGCTGGAGCGTTGCTTGCATGTGGATGATTTGCTAGTCTCTATAATGAGACAAATATTAAACTACATAGCAGCATAAAATATAACAATGGCCAAAAAGTGACAGCTGAAACAGAATTTTCTTACTCAGTGTGTATTCAATTGTCCCCTATTTTGTTTGGTTATAAGTCTTTAGTAAATAGTTCTCACTAATTCTAGTTTTTCTTCCGTCTACCTATGCAGAGGAAAAGCACCATGAAAGAGGGCACAATCTGATTCTTTGTCGGCTTATGTATGTGCTGTTTGTGTAGGTAGAAGTTAATGTTGCTTTATGGGCTGGTGATATTAGAGCTGGATTTTCAGATACCAAGTTGCCTGCAAGCTGAGCAGTTAATAATAATAATAAAATCATATTTTGCATGTAAGCAGCACAAACTTGATGTGAAATCGGAGAAAAGGCAAATGTGGGATACCACGGTGCCATTTATTAAGTCACTTTTCAGAACATGTTTGTGCTTTAAAATTCGGGTAGAAACCAGCTCTTGAACATGATTATGCCAGTGTATAAGAGATGCTATGAATTTTTGAATAGCTGTGCCTATATTTTCTGCGGCACAGCTGACTGTGCCTAACTAAGTCCCACTAAAATAGCAAGAGAGAGTAAAATACTGAGAAATTATATCAGGTGCTGGTATCAATTAAGATGTATTTGCAAATGGCAGCCAGATTTTTCCAGGCAACAGAGTGACTTGTTCCAAACCTTGGCCAGCTGTAAGAACTGTCGTGTGGTAGGCCATTACCTCAGCTGCTAAATAGAGTAGGTTGGTAGCTGCAAATTACAGCATCGGTATGTAAAGGATCAATTATTAAAAACACAGCATTAAAATCTTTAATCAAAACCTGTGGGAGTTCTTGAACGTTTAGATAAAAAGACTACAGATGACTCACATGAATTTGAAATTTTTACAGGAAATAGGTTTGCGATAGACTTTTCTAATGCTCTCAGGGCTAAATGTGCCATAAAAGTCATTAATTGTACTGAGTGAAACTATTTCTTGCCTTTAGGTAAGCAAATAGAAGAGGTCAGTGAAATATGAGGCTGGTAAAACAGTAGTGTATCACCAGCTAAAGGAATTTATTTAATGTAAATCTAAACAGTTATGACCTACGTACAGATTCTTAAACAGAAAGAAAGGCTTTTATTGTACAAATTGTGTAAGTATTAAAAACTGAGAGAAAAATAACTTTATGAAACAAAGCTGTTAATAATACATGGCAATAAGCCTGTATTTTTTTCACAGTTAACCCTCTGGACCAAGTAAAATGAACTCTTAATCAACTGTAGAAAGAAGAGAGTCGAAGGAAGAGGAGATTTCAGGGTAGGAGGGCAGGGAAGACTCAGACTTGTAACAGCAGTAACCAGTAACAGCAGCTAGTTTTGAACAGTTGTGATGTACTGTCCTTTAGTGAAATGTTTTAAAATCTACCTAGAATGTTCTTCCAAACAAGGACATGACCGTTGCAGTAGACTGATACAGTGATTCAGTCCTGCAGCCTGTGTTGTGCTAATCAGGCACATTGATTCCATCAGCCCTCCTGTTTCCTAAGTCCATGAAGCTGTGGTTCTTGATCTATTCAAGCTGCTTCTTACATGATGTGTGCATAATTTGCTTTTAGGCATTGTTCAAAGCCTGCACACTCCATGTTGCTGACCTAAGATGATAAATTAATATTTTGGCTACAGCCTTTAAAGCGAGATTGCTTGGGTTTGGTCTAAAGAGGATTGGAAGCACTTTCTTAGAAGTTAAGCTACAACAAATTACTGTGTTGATAGCCTGGAAAGGACATGCCTAGAAGAACGTGGGATATGGGGGCAAAGGAATTACTCTGTATAAATCCAAAGAAAATATGTATGTTTGGCTTCACCAAATATAGATAAAAGAGTATTTAATCAGATTGTGATGTTTTAGAGCTTTATCTGACAGCCTCACGGTATTGTGTTATGAAGTTATGCTATAACAGTGTCAGCCAGTCACATATATAATTAAGTATGCATTCATGCTTTGAAACATAATCTTTTGTTTTCCTGCCCTAGTAAATTGGATTTTTTATCTCTAAATAATGTACTGGTTTTACAAGTAATAACTTATAGCTTAGCGATAAAACCTGGCATTCTTATTGGTTATAGTTTAGGTATTCCAAGAAAATCTAGATTTTTCTGTTACTCTTTCGTCTGTCTGAAAAATAATGTTGGACAGCTTAGTTACAGATAGTTACAGACTTATCCATAGATGAACAGAATGTATTCACATGAAATAAATCTATATCCAACTGTTTGACTGGCTCAACTTCACCTCACCTGATTACTTTTTACAGCTGTCTTACAGTACATTGTCTGTATGTGTTCTACATGGGCCCATATTTCTTTCTAGCAGTAGCAGTGTGAGAATTAATGACATTGTAGTTAAAATACTCATCAGAGTCTATGGAGATCTGTGTTTCTGGCTATTCTGTAGCATTTCTTTGTAACCTAAGGCAAGGTAGTTAATTTCTGGGGTTTATGCAGTCATATAAAAGAGTATTTTTATTATGTGGGGATATTACCTTGGCACAGTAGAATATATAGTTGTCCTCTAGGTAATAGGAAATGAGGTCCTGATTAGGGAAAAGTAGTTAAACAGTTGCTCAGCACACTGTATGTACTCACACATGTGCCTTAATAGGATCGTTTGCCAGAACTGAAGCCTAAGTTACAGGCAGGTCACTATTCCTGCATTAGCAAGCAAAAGAGCAGTAAGAGCAATTTTGCAGAGAAAGAATGTGCCGAGAACCAGTTACATGCTGGGTGGTGGTGGTGGGTTACGCTATATTAGCTCTTATCTGATGCTTTGAGCTGAGTCACTTTGGGGAAAGTAATTCCTTTGCTCAGTGTTCATGACATCCTATACACCACCAGTACAGGAGGGTATTGGAAAACTAGAGTGCGTTCCCTGAGATGGTGGTACTGCAAGAGGAGGCTGTGGGAGCTTGACTTGCTCAGCCTGGAGCAAAGTTGACTTTGGGTGGACCTGACAGCAGCCCCCAATGCCTACAGAGAGGCCACAAAGGAGACAGATGGAGCTGGGCTCTTCACAGCAGTGCAGTGCAAGAGGGCAAGAGGCGATGGCCATAAGTCGAAACAAGAGATTCAGTGTGGATGTAAGAGAGACTTTTCTGAGTGAGGACAATCGGGCAGTGGCACAGGTTGCCCAGACCTGTGCCATCTCCAGCCTTGGGATTTTGACCCATCTGTCCTTGTTGGTGACCAGGAGGTTAGACCAGAGACTCCCTGGTGTTTATCCCAGTCAGAATGATCCTATGAATGACCCTGTGAATGCATAGTGTTGGCTGGCTTCTTTTAGCTGTGCTCCTTGTAGTCTAAAATACGGCATAAGTACGCTTGATTAGGACACTTGCTTCTGAAATGTGCTCCTAAATGCAACTCTGTGCCAATGCAGATGCACCCTATGCAAAATCTGCTTTTGTTTTTCATTGACAAGGAACAAAATCCCATCTCTCTCTCTCCCTAAAAAAAAAATAAAAATAAAATTGACATCATCTCCTGGTGATTACTGCTCCGTCTTGTTTTTCTTTGGTGCTCTTGATTTCAGTCTCTGCATCTATTAACTTTAGAATCTTTTTACGTCTTTACTGTTCTTTAGAGACTTACTTATTTTGTGCTGTCTGGCATGCTCCTCTTCTATGGCATTATGTCAATCTTCTGTTTTCATAGCTGTCTTTTCAGTGCTCTGTTGTGAATCCCTTGAGCAGGAGATTGGACTGCTGCTATATTGGCTGAAGCCTGTGACTTTAGTTAAGACACTGTCTTTTCATATACCATAGAATTTTTCTATCTAAAATTTTCCAGACTATCCAATTTGAAAGCTACTTTATCCTGCTTTATAACATCTGATGTGTTACTTTCTAGCTCTGTTCTTTTTTACTTTTTCAGTGATAAAGTTTGAAAAGGATCACATTTTTTTAGCAGAAAGATGAGAGAAACCCAGTGGTGACCTCAAAGAGCAAAACAAGGCACAACTAACCCATTTAAAAACACACTGGGCGAAAGTGGAAAACTTTAGTAAAATCATTGGAAAAGTGTAGGTAAAAATGATCAGAAATTAATGCAAATTTGACGTGGAAGAGAAGGAATCCTAACATGGATGACTGTTATGACCATGAGATCTTATGCTTAGGTCTAGCTTATTGGAGAGCCGACTGCCCGTGTATGTACCAGACAGTACTTGGTCATGGTGGCTTCTTTTGCCCCATATTACGCTCTTGTAGCCTTAAATGTAAATATTATTTTTTTTTTCTTACTTTAACAAAGATGAAATAATGAGACAGCTGTGTTGTCTTGTCTATAGCGATGGGGTTTTTGTGTTGTTTCATAGCATGCGTTGAAGGCCCTGACACATGGCTCTGACTGTATCGATGTGTTTGTACCTGACAGCTTTGCACATAGCATTGGAGAACTGTGTAAAGCAGAGAGACACAAGCCTTATGTAGTTTTTGTCCCTGTCTCTTGTGGAGAAGGATGAACTGCTTAGTTTTGATTTGGAGAGAAGAGGTTGTCTTACTCAGAAAGAGAGTCCAAAAGTAAGCTAATACTTCTGTAGTTTGGGCAATTCAGAGCATAGAAAATAGCACACACAGACAAATGGCTCAACAGAAACTGAATTTAGGCACCAGTTTTGAAAATCTTGGTGCCTGTGTTCTCATTTTCCCAGGTTTGCACTCAGACTCACTGTTTTTCCAAACAACTTTTTGTGGTACCTACCAATATGCTTTGGTAGCATCATCGTGATGTTATGATACCAGGATCACTGGAGCTATATCTTCCTTGTTACTCAGAGGAGTGAGCTGAAAGGTGACTGATCTTCAGCCTTCTCTGTGCTGAGGTGTTACCCCTGAACTGATAGCCTATGTTGCTCAAAGAAAATGAGAGTTTAATGCCAGAAACATTTTAATACTAGCATAAAAAAAATAAATACCATTGTTGTCGGCATCGCTAAGACAAAAAAAAAAAAAAAGAAAAAGAGACACATGTCCCCTCACATGAATTTCTGTCCTTACTTCATGAAATAGATGATTTAAAGGATGTTCAATTGCAGGGACCTGACAGAGTCTAAATTAGAGATAACACTTCAGTTGGTTTTAAAATAAACCAGTCTCAATAAGAATGACAACAACAGAAAAGCAGCAATAAACTTAAATTGAATTAAATATCATGGCCATTTTCGTGTGCTCAGAAATCTAGCAGGCAGCTTTAAATGAGTTTTGTCATTGTGTTTTGCTCATTTTCCCATAGCAGAATCCCATGGAGGGAACTTGATGTTGTCGTTTCTGAATCGATGCAATTACAAAGCAAATGCTATTGTGGAGTGTTAATAATGGAGATAAAAAAGCTAGGGAGAATATCTTTTAGCTTTCACTCCCCAGCTGATTTAGCAATTCTGAAGTTAGGAAAATTATCATTTTAGTTTGTTAAATGGATTGGATTTCATATTAAGTCACTGAGAAGTAAGAAAATTCGATCTCTTGCTGCCATTTAATTACCTTGTTTTAGAGACAAATACTAACTTTGTGAAAATACTTAGCTGCATCCTGTTAAGAGTAACAAGTCTCAGTGAAGACAAAATGTGAGTTTGAATCGTTCTTGCAGTTTTATTTCCTTTAAAAGCAAGAAGAATGACTAATATCTCGATTAGATCTTTTTATTTATTAAAAATATCCAGGTGGCTCAAATTTAATCTTAAAATATTAGAAGAAAAAAGATCCAGGAATTTGCTTTAAAACTGTACATTTTTTTTGTTTTAGGAGAAAAGGCTGAAGGAAAAAGCAGCAAGGAGAGAAGCCAGGAATAAGAATGCACAGGTAAGGATTTTTATTGTCTCGATCAAGCTAACGATTGTGGGTTTGAAACAGTTTTAATTATTTTTCTCATTTCTTTGAAAAACAATATTGTGATTAATGATTCTTTATGGGCTTTTTCTGTTTGCTTGCCTTTTCTTATTCCCTTGCTCTGATGTGGTTATAGTGACTTGCCATGGAAGGATACAGAGAAAGCATGAATATGTATGTGTATGTATATATGTATAAATATATAAAATGAATGCAAGCCTTTTGGAATTGCAACCTCTTTATTCTGTAGATCAAGGAGTTGCCATTTCGGCTGCAGTGCTTTTTTATTCCTCGATTCTTCCTGTTTATAACTTGCAGCCAGTAAGTTTGGTTTCAACCTGTTTCTGCTGAACCTTTTCTTTAAACAGCAAGTATTTACGTAGAAGTTTATTCCTACCCCGTGTGAGACCTACATATAAAACCTTTGCCATCCTTTATATTATATGTAAATTACGAATATCCTAGAGGCTGTTCTGGTTTGTGGTAAACTGAGATTTCATTCAACTGCAATGATTTTTCCAGAGTAATGTGTGTCATTTCTCATGCTGCATCTCCTTATTCTACGCTTGAACAGTTAAGGTTTGTTCTTGGCACTTAGCAAATATCTTACTCCTTTGAGAAAATCAATAATGTTCTTTGTCTGATTTTTGCAAGCTGGCCGTGCCCTGGGTGGCTTAAGGAGGGTGCTTTGTTCTGTAGTTTTGAGGTGGAAAGTAATTATAGTTTAAGATGAAAAGCCTAGTTATACTAAGTATTAAGTATGATTCTGTCTTCAGAGATGGAAAGCTACAGGAGCGGTTGGCATTGTGGCTCCCCAATCAAGGAATAGAATTATTCTGCATGTGATTGAATGTATAGATATGCATTCTTTTTAATGTCTTGAGCAAGCATTTTAGGAAAATTATGGAATGGATGATTAACAAACATCTTAATGTAGGGAGAAAATGTTGATCAAATCAGGATGTATCGCATTCGTCAGTGCTGCTTGTTAGTTTTGCCTCATTTTAAGGAATAAAAACCCCGTCCAATGTCATGTTTTTCAGCTGCTGGAGAAATAAACCCATTCCTTTCAGAAAGATTCTTCTTGCTGATATACTGCTCCTATCCTGTTTTTTAACAAGCAAATGAATCTCTGTCCTGTCAGAAAATGAATTAAGTTGATCTCTGTTGATGAATGATCTGTCTGTGTGGGGTGTGTGTCCCTGTGGGTACCGTGTGAGTTAAATGCAGAGTCTTGCCCCCAAAACTGTGGAATATAAAGCCACAATATGATGCCCCCGTCTCTCTACTTTGCAACGCTTGCACTTGGAAAGCAAACTGACTAGTCCTGGTCTAACATGAGATTGGCATCTGCTTTGTGTGAGAGCACTACCTGTGCAAACCTGCCGTTCTTGTGACTTAATTTTATTCCTGAAAGGCTTAGCCCACTCCCTGCAAGCAGGTGCAAGCCTCTGGACACGGCTCCAGTAAAAACTGCTGGGCTTTTCTTCTTGTTTAGTGGCTATTTTTGCCAGGACTGTGTGCAGGCAGATCCTGTCATTTTCAGCGGGGCTTATTTGAAGGGAAAATGCTTCCGCTGGGAAAGGCTGCCAGCTTGGACCCAAGCTGTTCACGCCTGGAAGTGGAAGGGAGCAGTAGACGATAGATAAAGGTGGCAGTTCCTGTCTGCTGGGTGTCTGAGGAATTAATTAAAAATACTCCCTGCTTCACAGAGTCTTAGAGATGAAGCCACAGTAGCTGAAGCTCTCCATAGTCCGTGTGGGATATGACTCAAGCAGCTCCTAGGAGACACCCAGGAAAAGAATAAAATAGAGGGAAACAGTAAAACGCAGAGACTGCTGAAGAAGAAACTAGTTTAGAAAATATGTGCTGCCTGAATGAGGAGTTCGAAAACATTCTCATTTTCACTAGTGCTTTCAGAATACGGCTTGTGACCCACTTACTGTGCCATATACAACTCCTTTGGCAATTAATAGAGTTTTCTTAAGAGGGAAAGCAATAAAGAGAACCGAAAAAAGCAGAAAATGTATTTTTAGCTATATTAATGCAGTTTAGCAGCTGGAGAAAAGGGCTAAATCAGCAATTATGAGCAGCCAGTCACTCCAAAGCAGCTGTCGTCATAATTTGTTGTTCCATGTCTACCTGTTTATTCCCCTTGTTTGTTTTAATAACTAGGTCTCTCCCACATTATAAAATGCTTGGGTTGGAGAGTGTTACTTACTGTCTTTCACTAGTATGCAGCCTGCCAGGTTTGCCATGACTGAAACAGCAATTCACTAAACATTAAATAATAATTAATCAGGTATGGTTTTGCATCTCTGCTTTAGAATAGTTCTCGTCCTGTTGTTAGTTGTGCCCTGTTGCTGACTGGGCAAGGCCTGGCACACTATTGTTTAATGTATGCTTGTTTTTTTTCCAGATGAAAAGGGAGTTTATTTGTAACTAAAACTTTATGGTTTACAGTTTATTTATTTTGACTCTTTAAAGTATACACTTGATGGATTTAATCCTAGACTTAATTTAATCTTAGGCCCTTGGGTTGTGATAATCTTAGTTATAGGATTTCTTTGTCCTGTACATATTTGCCCCTTTCCCGTGCCAGGAATCTTAACTTCTTACCTTATTTAATTTACTCTACCTACAATTTTTTAACTTATGGCCTACCCTTTTTAATAACAGCTTTCCTTCCATTTTATATCCCTGCATAGTTTTAGAGAGGATGGGAAGTACCTGTATTTTAAGGGTTTATTTTATTTTATTTTATTTTATTTTATTTTATTTTGTTTTGTTTTGTTTTATTTTATTTTATTTTAATTTCTAAGTTTTAATTCCTTGCATGAGTGCAGTTTTTTGTCTGCATGCCAACAAAAAAGGAAAGGTCCTAGAAGAGATGGGGCTCCTGTTTTTTCGTCTGGTGCCAAAGGAACAATTGCAGGGAAGGCTTTGCTCAGCCTTTGCTGTGCTGGGATGGGGCAGGCTCCCTGCAACTGGATTTGAACAACCAGATTCTGGCACGCTCTGCTGAATGTACTTGAGCAGGGGATTAGCTGAGCAGGTAGCTGCAGTGTTATTGACTCCACCTTGGATAAATCCCCATGCAATAAACAAACTGGGTAAGAAGTGAAGGCTCTTAAAGGATGCTTTGGGAAAAAGTATTTCTTGAAATTTATGACCATTAATTAAATCTGAGTGCAAAAGGCTGTGAAAACAGATAAAAGAAGTTTTCACTTATATTCCTGTTGAAGAAAAACTAGAAACAGTTTTTTGGGGGATTTTTTTTTGTCATCAGATATTTAATCATCTTCCAGTTTCGGAGAACTTGATGAGATAATTTGGGCTTGGAACTAGATAACCTTTAAGGTCCCTTCCAACCCTAACTAGTCTATGATTCTATAAATACAAATGCAGTGTTATTAGATGAAAAAACAAACATCTTGTCCTCACTCAGTACTGATAAAATTGCAATCCTCAAGCCCTTAAACAAATTTTGGTACTGTTTGCTTGAATATGGTCTAGAGAAAATTAGGCAACTATGCTGTCTTACAACCAAGGAATAAAACATTGTGCAGAAGCTGCAGCAAGATGGGTGGCTGCTCCGAAGCACTAGCTGGATTCTAGTTGGTGAAGCCATCTCCTGGCCTCAAGCAGGACACCTTGCACCATGCAGTACTCCGCTTTTGTCTTTGCTCTTTTACTTCTAGTAATCTGTCATATACTGATTTCTGTTTTTTCTGAACTAAAGGACTTTTATTTTAGGTTTCAATCAGCATTTAGAGGTCTTTGCTCTGCAAGCAACTGTTAGCTGCAATGAAGCTGAATAGGACTGTATTTCTCCTTTAGTGGGTTTACTGTTTTGCCATCCTGATGCCTTAGAGCAGTATTGATGTGCTAAGAATTATAAAGTGAGAAAGGTTTTAGTTTCTTGTAAAGAAAACTATTTTTGTAGGAGAGGCTTTTTCCAGGAGCAGCTGAACAGGTCTGTGGGTCAAGATGGAGAAGCAGAGCAGGAGTCGGGAGAAGGTGCTGTTTCCTGCCCCCAGTGATCCTCAGCTATCAGCTCCCAGCATCATGTAAGAAATGATGGCTGGCCCCTAAAAGAAGGCATCAATGTTTTCTAGAAATAGTTCAGACAGCATCTGCAGGCAGTGCCAGGAGGTAAAACTTGCTCAGTCATGACACTTCGGTGCATCAATTCAGCCACTGGCAGTCCTATAGCAGTTACACCTCCTGATGTCTGAAGCAAAACAGAAAAAAACTAAAAAAAAGGCTAACTAGCAGACCAGAAGCTGTTTATCCAAGGTCTATGAGAAAAATGTAGCCTTCTGAAAACCTAGGGAAATCCAACTTGAACAGATACTCCTTAGTGAAAGAGCTGTTTTGTTTTTTTTAAGAGAAGAACGAAGAGGACAAATCATTTGAATAATGTTGAGGATGAGCCTTGTTATCAGACCACAAAACTGACCTTTTCTGGGAGAGATCCAAGCACTCAGTTGTCAGAGGCAGTTTTTCTTAGGAACGGATTCTGGCTGAATAATTGTTGTGCATGAAAAGAGCAACAGCAGGATAATATGTATGCTTTAACTTTTATCACATGCTCTCTTTCTCCCCTGTTCTCTCCCCAGCATATTTTGCTATTCCCAAAGGAATTAGTACTTGTGTACAAGAATTTACATATTTTACAAAATTTGCATTTGATATAATTTTATGTGTATAATTTAATATTTTCACAGATTTGCAATGCAGTTAGGAATCTTTCTACTCTGTTATGAAGGGATTTGTATGAGCACACCTACAGAATACACTTGGGTGAGCAGGATGCACATACTTAAAGATATGACAGATTCAGACGTTGGTATCTGCCCGTGTCATGTCACTGCAAGGCATAATCCTCAACATAGCATTCTGTTTACTGCACCTTGTGCCATGCTCTGTTGAGATTTTATCCCGAAAAAACACCCTAAAGCATAACTTTCTTTTAATCTCTAGTAACCGCCATGGGATTTGAAATATACTTGCTGAACATAGCTCAAGAAATCCTAGCACTGTGTGGCAAAATTCAAACAAGAGTCAGATGTCTTGGGTAGCTGTTGCTAATAATCCACTGGGAGAAATATAATCTTATGAAAATTCTGCATCCACTCTTTATCCTTCCTGTGGGAACTAGAACTGATTTCTGTTACATGGGAGCTCTGCTTCTACATTGGATATCCTTTTCCTTGAGCTCTTGCCCTTGACCTGGTTTTAGTCTGGCGGCTCTAGATACATTGTGGATGTGAACAGTAATTGCAGTGTGGAAAGGGGTTTGCAGGAGTGAAGTGGGAATGTTGTCTGAACCTTCTGTGAATACAGGTCCCCGAATCCCTTTGATCATTTTATCACTAAGCATTCTTGGGAACGTCCATTGGCATGCCCTACGTACTGATGATTAGTGGTGAAGGTGCTTTGGTCTTGGATCTCTCATGGATGGTGTTGAGGAGCCATTACTTTGGCCCATGTGATTTTGCAACTGGACCATGTTTTCAGGGCTGGATTCTTCTGGTGGTCTGGAAGATCATAGAATCACCAGGTTGGGTGAAAGGACCCACTGGATCATCGAGTCCAACCATTCCTAACACTCCCTTAAACCTTGTCCCTAAGCACTTCATCCACCTGTTCCTTAAAGACCTCCAGGGAAGGTGAGTCAACCACCTCCCTGGGCAGCCTGTTCCAGTGCCCAGTGATTCTTTCCGTGAAGAATTTTTTTCTGATATCCAGCCTGAACCTTCCCTGGCGGAGCTTCAGGCCATTCCCTCTTGTCCTGTCCCATGTCACTTGAGGGAAGAGGTCAGCTCCCTCCTCTCCACAACCTCCTTTCAGGTAGTTGTAGAGAGCAATAAGGTCTCCCCCCTCAGCCTCCTCTTCTCCAGGCTAAATGTAGCCATTCCGGAGTTTACTTTGTTCAGAGAAGACCTCAGGAGAGGGTTATATTGTCTGATACAGCCTCAGGATAGGCTGCAGCTTGTCATTGCTGTTTGACAGTTGCAAAGAACTTGAATTTGTTCTTCGTCAATAATTATTCTTGACTCTGCACACCACAAAGAGCAGCAAAAATTGAAGCAATTACACTTCTGTTCAGCTACAAAATCTTCCAATATCTCTTACTTGGGGAGCTTATAATTGAAACCACAATGTGAATTAAATCTCTTTTATTAAGTAAAACTTAATAAATTAAGTCAAACTTACTTAAAGTGATTTAATAAACCTTAGTTTAGAAGTAGCTCTGGTTTTTAGCCGTTGTGTTCTGTATGCATATCTGAAAACTGTAAGTAGCTTTATTAATTATTCATTATGAGCTTGTTTGTATTGTTTTGAACTTCCTTGAGAAGCTTTGGATAAACAGAGTAATCTGGAATATCAACATTTTCACCTACTAATTTAGTAATTTCAAGCAGCTTTCTGAAGGCAGAATCATGATTTCAGGTTCTAGTTGTTAAATAGAAAATAAATCACTGATTCTGAACTACTTTTGTTCTGAAAAATATTTTTAGAATCAATGTATTCTACAATAATTTGAAAATGGGTATTAAATGCCTGTATAGAAATGTTACCTGTATTTTGCTTTTTGAAATTAACATGTTGATTGTTCTGGTTAATATAACACTTACGTGGCTTTAAGTAAAGCTGTCATTAATTCCATCTTTTCTGCAATTTAGAATGTATATGATTAAACCAGTATTTCTGTCATAACCCTGAACAAGTAACAAGGAAGGACTCTGATGGATTGATTTGCAAATTATGTGCACTTCAGTGAACCTTTTCATTGCAACCACCGGCACACTGAGGACTTTAAATATGTTTATCAGATTGACCATTTAAACTAATTGGGCGTAGCCATAGCAATTGAATTCTGAGAGTATAATATTCACAACTGTTATTTTTAATTGTATGTGGTTTGTGATGGCAGTCTGCTGCTATAGAATCATAGAATCAGCAAGGTTGGAAAAGACCTCTAGGATCATCCAGTCCAACCGTCAGCTTAACACCACCATGCCTACCAAACTAGGTCCCGAAGTGCCACATCTACAGTTTTTTTAATGCCTCCAGGCATGGAGACTCTACCATTTCCCTGGGCAGCCTGTTCCAATGCTTCAACACTCTTTCAGTAAAGAAATTTTTCCTGATTTCTGGTCCAAACCTGCCCTGGAACAACTTGAGGCCATTTCTTCCTGTCCTGTTACCTGTCACTTGGGTGAAGACACCAACACCCACCTCACTACAACTTCCTTTCAGGTAGTTGTAGAGAGCAATGAGGTCTCCTCTCGGCCTCCTCTTCTCCAGGCTGAACAATTCCAGTTCCCTCAGCCACTCCTCATAACACTTATTCTCCAGGCCCTTCACCAGCATTGTTGCTCTCGTCTGGACACGTTCCAGCACCTCAATGTCCTTCTTGAATGGAGGAGCCCAAAAGTGGACAGAGGATTCAAGGTGTAGCCTCAGCAGTGCTGAGTACAGGGGCACAATCACTTCCCTCCTCCTGTTGGCCACAACATTTTTTATACAAGCCAGGATGCTGATGGCGTTCTTGGTTTCTTCATAGTCCTGGTGTAAGATTAGGTTAAGGGGGGCCATGAACCTTGCATATGCCCTGTTATACCCTGAAGGTCTTCTGAGATGAGGTGGATGCATAGCGGATCAACTCAAATGCATCTTGATTACAGTATTTGACATATCTATACCTTACACTTTGTTTTGAGTTTGCTTTCAAATTTATGGTAAAGAGAGGAAACTTATAGTTTTTTTTTTAAACTGTAATTGTTTTTGTTATATTTGGAAGTCGCAGCTATAGGGGAGATTTTGGTGAAAGATTTTATATGGATTTGTAAGAGCAGAGGAAAAAGATTTCTGGTAAGTTAGATAGCACAAAGGTTATTGTCTTACTTGCTTGCAAATTATTTTCTCAACTATCTAGGAAATTACTGAAGAAATTTCTCCAGTACCTTGGGAAGATTACGCTGTGTAATTCATTTTTCTTTAGGGAACTTTTTGTTTCTAGAATGTCCATGTAAGTTTGATAGCATTGGAACAACAGCTTTGGGCCGTCTTAGACTTCCACTACTGAGTTTGGCATTGGAGGGAAAAAAACCCGAAGTTTCTTTCTTATTAAAGGATTAGGCTATCAGAATTGCAAGGTTGGGAATTGAAATGAGTATGTGCCAACATATATGCGTTTTTTCTTCCTCTTGAATTATGTGGAGTTTGTTATTGTTTATTTGGATCGGATACTTATGAATAACTCTTGGTAGTTATAGAATTTAGGAGTGCTTTGGCGCTATTCTACTCAGGCTCTTGAATGGGGATCAGCAAATAACTGAGTGGCTACTTGAGTTGCTGCTTAAGCTCTGTCTCTGAATAAGGGAGATATTTATTACTCTGCTTCGTTTTTCCTCTTTGACGATCTCTGTGGATATTAGGTGCAGGAATCTACCATCATGTTCCTCTCTGCATATGGCAGCGTGGTGGAGCACAGAGAAAACAGCACGAGAATCTTGCACAGATGCTTTTCTGAGGCTTAAGGCCCAGTGGCTAGGGTTTTTGATTATTAGTGTAGTGTTCTTCTTCTCTTTGCCTCACCACAGTCCTTTGATGCCTTAACCAACAAAGTACAGTGGAATTGCCTGGAATCGAACTTTTGGAGATTGTAACCATCTTCTGCCTTTTCCACATCTTCGAGATTGAAGGTAGCCCCCAAACAATCCAAAAATAATGATCTGAGGTTGCTGCAGCTTTCGCACAAAGGTTTTATTTAGGATCTGGAAATTCTTTCTGAATTGGTAGGTCATTTTCTGTTCTGTGGTGAAAAGCATGTGTATTCAGGTCTCAGGTGTATTCTGGCTATATAAATATTATGCAGATGGTTGCATTTCACAAGTAAGCTTCATCAGACTGTTCAAACTTGTTTATTTTGCATCTTGATTTGTTGTGGTATTACTCTGAGCCACTTCCCATCTTTCCTTGCGTGTTAGAAGCTGTCTTAGTTTCTAATACAGGGACTCTGCCTTTGCTCAGGTCTGAGTTTAAGAATGAGTTAATTGGCTGATGAGCAGGGGTAGTCTTTCAGCCGTGTTTTAATGATGCTGACATCCTCATGCAGTAAGGAATTGTAGTTATTTTTAAATGAAAGAGCTCTGTTCTCTCAGCATCCCCCCTGTTTATATTTTTGGAATGTGTTGCTTGCAGTATTGTACATAGTCTGCTAGAGCTACTGCAGCTGTAATTGCTACTAGTGATGAAAACTGATTTGGGCAATCAGAAAACCATTATCTGCATTCTGACTGATAACACTGCAGTTGCTAACATTTTGAAATTCTTCTGATGGCTGTTTTTTTCAAAATTCCTTGAGGTCGTGCAGTCACAGAGATTCCAGCTGTTTTATGCTGAATCTTATGTGAGCATTAAAAGAAAAGGACAAACCTCTTAATGTTCTCTCAATGTATCTTTTTTCCAAAGAGTTTTAAAAGATTAATGTTTTGTCAGGATCCTCCTTTGCTAGATAGTCTAAATCAGGAGTTGTGCGGTGTCGTGTGTTTTACCACAGCGTTCAGTCTTTTCAATAGGATTTCTGTTCTTTAATGCTATCAACTGCATTGATAAAGCAAACAGTTTGTTATTAGGAAATGCCAAACTAGTAAATAATGCATATGGCTATTTAACAGACTGTGTGGTGTCCTGGTTTCAGCTGGGACAGAGTTAATTTTCTTCTTAGTAGCTGTGGCCCAACTCTTGGATACGTGAGCATCTACATGATGTACTTTTACATCTAAATTCTCCACATGGACCACAATATCTTGCCACAATGCGTCAGCCTGGATGAGTTTGCCTCTGCACTGCCGATTGGTTTGCTTCCATCGCTGTAACCACCCCCACAGGGCATTTGCCACCATCCGTGAGTCAGTATGGAGACAGAGCACTGGCCGTTTTTCTCATTCAGCAGTATCTAAAGCCATCTGGATGGCTTTCACCTCTGCAAACTGACTCAATTCACCTTCCCCTTTGGCAGTTTCTGAGAATTGTTGTACAGGACTCCAGATAGCAGCCTTCCACCTCTGATGTTTTTCCACAGTATGACAGGACCCATCAGTGAACAGGGCATATTGCTTCTCATTTTCTGGCAATTTATGATACAGTGGGGCCTCTTCAGCATGTGTCACCTCCTCCTCTGATGATATTCCAAAATCTTTGCCTTCTGGCCAGTCCATGATCACTTCCAAGATTCCTGGGTGACTGGGGTTTCCTGGTTTAGCCTGTTGTGTGATCAATGCAACCTACTTATTCCACGTAGCATAAGTCATGTGATGTGTAGAGGAGACCCTCCCTTTGAACATCCAGCTCAGCACCAGAAGCTGGGGTGCCAGAGGGTGCTGTGCTTCAGTACCAACCACTTCTGAAGCAGCTTGAAGTCCTTCATATGCTGCCAATATTTTTTTTCTTTTCAGTTGGAGTGTAGTGAGTTCCAGATCCTCTGTATCCCTGACTCCAAAAAAACTAGGGGTCAACCTCGAGTCTCTCCTGGTGCTTTCTGCTAAGACTCCAGGTAGAGTCATTCTCCCTGGCCTTGATGTAGAGCACATTCTTTACATCATGTCCTGCCCAGACTAGCCCGAGGGCTACTGTGCAAACAATGTCCTGTTTGATTTGTTCAAAGACTTGTTGTTGCTCAGATCTCCATTTGAAATCATTCTTCTTCAGGGTCACTTGATAGAAGGGGGCTTACAATTGCACTAATTTGGAATATGCGTTCTCCAAAACCCCGCAATGCCTAAGAAAGCTTATATTTCCTTTTGACCAGTTGGTGAAGACATAGCTGTTATTTTGTTGATCACATCCATTGGGATCCGACGCTGCCCATCTTGCCGTTTTATTCCTAAAAACCGTGCAGGTCCCTTTGACCTTATTTTTGCCTTATAGTAAAACTAGCTTTTAGAAGGACTGGACTGATTTTCTTCCCTTTCTCAAAAAGTTCTTCTGCTGTATTGCCTCACATTGGGTGCCAAAAAAAGACTGTCAAGGCTTAACTCCACTGGGCAGCTAAGCACCACATAGCCACTTGCTCTCCGTATCAACTCATCCCTTCCTCCACTCTCCTACGCCACCACTCTCTCCAAGTGGGTTAGGGGAGAGAATTGGAAGCGTAACAGTGAGAAAACTCATGGATTGAGATAAGAATTCATGATTGAAATACAATAATAATGATAATAAATAAATACTGATTATAATTTGCTGTGCTGGGCAGTTTCAGTACTGCTGAATAAAAGTTGATTTTTCCAGTCCCACAATTCCTTTGTTGTAGGGAGAGCTGGAAGAGGTTCTGTCTCTATTACTCCCTGCACACATTTATCTTCTTGCAAGAACCCTTTTAGTGAAAGAGCATCATTAAGGGTTTGAAGGTAATTACTTGTAAGCTAAGAAAAACCAGAATTAAAGTTGTCAGTGCTTGTCCCTTGCTGTATAAATATAATGATGCAGATTAGGAGAGATGACTCTGCTTCTCCTTGTCTCTTCGCCTGTGCTTCCAACTGAGCCAGCTTCTCAACTCAGAGTTTGCTTAGTGTGTAATAAAGAGTGGAGGAGACTGTACGTTTTCCAGCTGTTCAGTATTTTCATTTGCTTATGGTGTCAGTGCCATCTGTTACATAAATGGATTAAAAATCATTTGACAGACAAAAAGTACACATAAATTGGGAGCTCTACTGTTGCTAACATCCTTATCTCTAGCATTTACTGATTTTTTTTTATACCCCCCCTTATGTGTCTTTTGACAATATTTCCCAGAATACTCAGATTTAACTTTTTGTGAACCTTGATTTTGCAAAGAGGAGTTAGAGCTGGGAAACCTGAGTTCTTTTCTGGATTAGCAAGTGTGATAAGTGAGTTCTCTTTTAAACTGTGTGAGAACTAGCATGGTATCACATGATGCCTACGTTTTTTGTTGTTTGTTTTTTAATTTTTTAGATTTTTTCTCTGGGAGGTGTAAATCCAGGGACCCTCAATGTAGTTGTGGAACTATGTGCTGTTCTGGTCCCCCTCAGCTTAGAAAGGATGTAATAGAAAGAGCTCCAGAAGACATGAAGAAAAAACTCTGGAAAGACTGATGTTAATAGAGAAAGAAGACAAGTGAAGGAAGATACCAAGACATTTCCTAATTGATTAAATTAAAAAAAGTACAGCTCTTTATTCTTCATAGAGAAAAGTTCCTCAAGTACAGTTCCTTCTGAAATGAAGCTTATTGCTGCACTCCATGAAACTGTGGATTTGGCCCAATGGAAGGGTTGAGCTCAACTTCCTGCTGCCATTAAAAGCTGGCAGAATGTGTATATGAAAAAGAACGTGGAGCAGTAGCGTGCTGTTCTCAAAGCTTATGCTTATATGTAGGAGCTGCTAATCATAGGCCATGAAGGGTTGGTTTGCAAATGCTTTGTTTGCAAAACATTTGAGATTGTGCTTCTTAACTTAGTGCTTTAATTTCTTTAGTATCATTTCTATCCTTGCTATCATTGGAAAGTGCAATTTGCTGTATTGTAACAGCTAAGAACTGTGACTTGTGTCTAACATGCAGATGGGTTGAATGTGCGCACACCGAACTCTACACAGAGGTCTTTCAAAAGTATCTTGTGGCATTCCTACCCATCCTTTTTCTTTTCTATGGTATCTGAAATTCCCTGAGATGTGGAAATAGGTTTGCTTTGTGGTAACTCCCTAGATACCGAAATGTTTGTGGTGAGTTCTGTTTCAGAGAGTTGGGGTTGTTCAGCCTGGAGAAGAGAAGGCTCCGAGGAGACCTTTTAGCGACCTTCCAATACCTGAAGGGGGCTACATGGAAGCTGGGGAGGGACTGTTTACGAAGTCTTGTAGTGATAGGACAAGGGACAGTGGGTATAAACTGGAGAGGGGCAGGTTTAGACTAGACATAAGGAAGTATTTCTTTACTATGAGAGTGGTGAGGCACTGCCACAGGTTGCCCAGGGAAGTTGTGGCTGCCCCATCCCTGGAGGTGTTCAAGGCCAGGCTGGATGGGGCCTTGGGCAGCCTGGTCTAGTGGGACATGTCCCTTCCCATGGCAGGGGGTTGGAACTGGATGATCTTTAAGGTCCCTTCCAACCCAAAGTGTTCTACGATTCTATGGTAGTTAATCACAGACTGCTTTGCCATTTGTGTGGCATTTGCCCAAAGTCTCGTTTCTTCTCTTGTGTTTGTGCAGCTTCTTCCTCTTTTCTTCAGTGCTTGATTTTCCCCTTGTCTTCAAACTTACATTTTAATGAGGAATGGCACAATTAGTGTCTTCCCACATGTGATTTTCTAAATTGCTAGTACAGAATGGAACTGTGTCTGTAATTGAGAGATATTTGTTCTCGCATTGTTTTGCATGTAGAGCCACAGCTCGGAAGGGGACCTTCTAGTTACAAGGTTTTGTACTTGTTCTGGGCTTCCTTTGTGCAGAACTTTGCAACCATTCCTATGTGGTCGTAAATGTCAAATATAGTCAACTGACCCTTTAGACTAATGAGAGGTCCATCAAGTGCCCTTCTGTCTCTGGTGGGGAGAAAAAAAAATCCGTATTTTCAAAATATGGGTTATTGTGCTTTTACGGTGCTTTGGCACTGATCTTCCTTTTCTTTGTGGAAAATATTTGCAACTAAGTAGAACTGCCTCACAAGCAGTTATGCAAAGCAAACAGTTACTACTGATAGAATGCTAGATTAAGTATTTTGTCAGGAGGAAGATCTTGATGAAAAGCTAAAAGAGTATTTCCAATCTTACTTGCTACTTGTTTTTTCTAGGTGTAGTTATATGGATAGCAACATAGCATTTTTATGAAGTACTTTGTTCATATATGATCTTTAGTTCACCGTTTATGTACAGTACTTCAGTATATTATATTAAAAAAGATTTTCAAATGGATATCATAAGGACAAATTGATTTAAAAAAATCAGTCAGCAGCATGTAATAGGATTAGACTTCATTTGCAGAAGTATATTGCTCTCCTCTGTTCATTCTTGTTGGACAATCTGCCAAAGCTTTGAAATTTGCAGCAGAAGAAACTGTGGGTGGACAAGGGAAGGTGATTGATTAATTACAGTCACAGTCAACTTACGTTTACATGATTTACATGAGCAGCTCCTTGAGCTGAGAGCTTCATTCAGCTTTATTTTAAATGGCAATCTCAAACAGTCCATTTTCTTTGATAATTCATGTGCTGTTAAAAATGTCAAAAGTTATTAGCATTTTTTATTTCCCACCACCTAGTATTCTAGCAGATCATATATCTACAAAAGTAGTGCTTAGGGTAATTATCACTGTTCAGGGTATTTACTAACTCAGGAGGTGCATGGAGTTTATGAAATTCATCCTTCCCACGCGCTTGTGTAGCAAAATTCTATGACTAATACAAAAGGCAACCCATTTTTTTTGTTAATCTTGCATTATTCAGATTTAATTTTAAAGATCGTTCATGTGCTACTGTTGTCATACTTAGTTTAGAAGAGCTCTCATGTTCGCTGGGACTATTTTTCTGATGCATGGTTAAGACTTGCTGCTATTTCTGTCATGCTTTTTCCTCTAGAAAGTTAGCCTGGAATGAAGTCTAGTTTACTTAGATGTGAAGTGCAGGTGGAATAATTATCCTTGAGACAGTTTAGCCAGTGAGGTATTAGGCAGGGATCATAGTCTGAGCACAATAAGAGTGAGTGCTGAGAAGTGGGTTTTTCTCAAAGCAGAGGCTCTAGGTGAAAGTGTCTTTCCTAGAGTATAATCTGTCAGACTTCTATACTCCTAGAGCTTAGTTTTCAGTTTCCTTTGCAACACTAAGGGAAACTGAATAAATGGATTGAACGATTACATGAATAACACAGATCTGTAGATGCTGGTTAGGCTTAGTAGTTGAGACCTGTTGCCTGCTTCTGTACAGCATTAGAAAACTGTGCTGAAAGAATAGCTATTTTTTGTGCTTTGTTACAACTGCAATGAAGACAATGTGTATAAAAGCAGACATATTCTAAGAATTAATATTTGCTCAGTGCTTTCAAAGAAGAGGTACTGGTGTAGGTGCTTAGTGCTACCTAAGTGGCTGATTTAGCTTTACTCTCAATTATCCTTTTCTGAGTGAACATTTTAGATGTAAACACATATGCTTTCGGTTCATTCCAAATCAATTCTGTTTCCTTTGAGGTATAAATATTTTATTAAATCACTTTGTTTTGGAGTTTCATTTAGGCGACCAATCATGTATTCATTCTGTCTATTCTGGATATACATAATATATGGTATACATTATATATAACGTATACCATATACATAATACTAGGTGCCCAGCTCAAGTCTGCTCTTCCTGTTTATTTATGGTAAAATATGAGCGTGTTAATGATCCATTTGCAGTATCTGAAGATGTTTCCTAATGTGCTGTCTTCAAAGATTGTTTTGTATAATTTTGCTTTAAGGAACGCTTCTAATTACATATTAGGTTTTCAGTTACATCAAATGCTTTCATTTTTACTTCTGACCATATAACTGAGCAGTTGCCAAATATAAACTTAATGTTAATGGTTCTAGCCATATCTTGGACCCACAAAGACTATTAGGAGGTTACTAGTCACAATTACGCAGATATTTCACTTCAGTACCTATTTGCAACATTGCTTCCTGAACAGCACAGCTGTGTACACTGGCAAAATTACTGTGTTATTATCATTATACCCAATAGTAAAAAGCAGCATAAAGAAGAATGCAATTGGCATTAAAGGAGTGAAACAGGTATTTGAAACTCACTTCACTGAATTGGGAAAAAGAAAAAAGAGGCTTGTTAAACATTTTAGCATTTGTGTGGCCTGCCATGAGTTCCATCACGACCTCATCAAAACCAAAATCTTTTGGATATGATGTGAAGGGCTCTATGAAAGCTCCTTGCTGCCATTATAACAAGCATCATTAAGGATAGCCAAAATTGAAGTTGCGTATGTAAGTAAAGTAATGTTACAGGTATATTGCAAGATACCAACCTAAAGAAAGTAATTTTTAATTCTTTTTCTTCTATATCTCTCCCTGTAAGCCATTACCAATCTCCTTGACCTTGGAGACACTCTTAAGTGCTATACCTATTTCAGCAGAACTATTCAGAAAAGAATTAGGAAGTGCAACAGTGAGAAGTTTAACCAAAATTCGGAGATTTCACATGATGGACTAAGACTTTACAGTTCTGTGTGAGACTAGTTCTTTTGACTGTGAGTAGATCAAATTGAAATGATGCGAGAGTTGGTCTGGTGTACTTTTTGGTGATTTCTATGAAGCAATCACTATTTATTTCTGCCTTTTGAGAGTGATACATAAGAGCAGAAGAAAAATCTTTTTTTTCTGAGCTGGAGAAGGAGCAAGTGGAGATTGATTTTCCCCAGTAGCTGGAGGAGAGAGAAGAGAAGAGAAGAGAAGAGAAGAGAAGAGAAGAGAAGAGAAGAGAAGAGAAGAGAAGAGAAGAGAAGAGAAGAGAAGAGAAGAGAAGAGAAGAAGAGAACCCCATCTTCCCTTTTCATTGCAAAATCTGAAGTGTCCTTATGCAGATTTCTGAGATAGGAAGGCTACTGCAGGAAGGGAGTGTACTGTGAGAGGACATACATTTTGAGGCTTGATCTGGAGCAGTGAAACTGTGCACTCAAGAACTGGCAAAATGGGTTACATTGGAAGACTCATGGTTAGCAGAATGAGGAAAATTAGTATCTTGTTTTTCTGCCTGTGGGGCTGTGTCCAATTCCCCGTTCTCCAGTTCAGAGTGGGTGTGGAGAAAGTAGATAGGGTCCAGTAAAGTCTACCAAGACAGTCTGGAGTATAGAGCATGTGACCTAGAAAGGGTAAAGGAGCTGAATGTATTCCGTTGGTTGAAGAGGGGCCTAAGGGACAATCTAATCGCATGTTTGAAGGGCAATCACAGAGATGGTGGAACCAGGTTTTTTTTCCTAGTAGCAAATACTGTAAGTTTGCCAAAAATTGTGATTTATAAGTTTCAGAGCAGATGCTAGAGAAAAACTTGTTTACAGCAAGGGTACTGTTGATGTGAAATAGATTACCCAGAGAGGCTGAACCTCCCTGCTGGAAGGTTTTTTGAGACTTAAATGGACAAAACCTCATCTGACCTGAACTAATGTTTATGATAGTACCACTTTATGTGGGAAATTGACCTAAGGATTCCCAAATATCTCTTTCCCACCTACCTTTCCATCTCTTCCCTAAAGAGCATAATCAATTTGGGTTCCTTCCTCCAATGTTTCTGCTTCTAGAGATAGACCTTGGAGTTTTCAGTCAGTAGGAGGTGAGCAGATAGCATGCAGTAGCTAAATCTGGCACTGAAAAAATGACTGTGCCACCTGCTTGTTCTTGCAGAACTCATATCTTAGCACTACACTGCTACATATGATATTTTCTTTCCTTAAATAGATACATTTTTCCCAGTGAAATTATACAATACTTACATAAAGGTCCCAGTTGACAGATGTAAGGCAAAGAAATAGCTAAAATTAGAAGAGGTAAAAATAGCGGTTGGGAAACTGTCTGAATGATCTAATAAGCAACACATTTGTGCTGAATTCTGCCAGTAAGGTCTGCTCTATTTATTAGGTCAGACTATAGCTCAGAAAGAGTTCATAGAAAAGAAAAAGGTGTCATGCTGAAAAACGTGCATTTAAAATTTTATTGAAGTCCATTAAAATTTAATATCTTCAAAATTAGTTGATACAGACAGAATGTTTGGATTTGTCCCTTGGTAGAAGGGCCAGGTTTAGTGTTTGAGCCTTGCGAGGAAGGCGGATTGTTTATGAACTTTGAAGAGAATTTACTTAGAAGCTTATCAGAACCCTGCAACTGTGGAATGCATCGAATCGTTGGTGAAAGGACTTTTGGCATCATAATGTTGCAACACAAAAAGGAATTTTCTCGTAAATGTATTTGCAGCGGAATTCCAACTGGTTCCCTCTGTTGCTGGTGACTACAGAGTTCATCAGTACCATGGCAGAAAAGACAGGTTCCTGAATGTAATATCTCTCTTGAGGACTTGCCATATAGACACAGTTCAGGAATAAGCTTGGGGTCATACTTTGCTGCATGCTGGCTTCTCTGTGTGAATGTGTTTATTCATAAAAAGGTTAGATAGCCATTGCTCTTCTGAGAGTGCTTTAGTTTGCTGTGGGTTGAAAGCACTTTATGGATAGTCTGTGGGGAATCGCTGCATGTTCACGCTGTAGTTTACTTTGTAGTGTTTTTCGGTGTCTCCGTTCTCATAGTTGGTAATGCTAGTGGTAACTGGAAGCATTCACAAAACACCAAAATGTAGACAAAGACTGAGAGATTTGTGCAGATATTGTTAGTGGCTTCTGATCCACCAACTAAAAGACCAATTTTGTTAATTACCTTTGCTTAAAAAGGAGGCAACATACTTATATGTTAATTATTACAAATCCATGAGAAGAGTTTTGCAGGTGCTAGAGAAAATCTGCTATATTGGTTTTTTTCTGATAGGCATTTGAAGGACGTGTATAACGCATTAGGCATTGCATTTCAAAAACAGTCTTTGGTTGAAATTGTTCATATTTTTATAGATTGCTAATTGCATTTGACTGCCAGACACTGAGTGAATTAATCTCCTAGAAGGCTTCTTGGTGGGAACGCAAAAGAGTATTAAAAAGATTAATGCAGCCTGCATATCTAAAAGTGTTTGGGTTTTTTTTTTTTATGTCACTGAGAGCATTCACAGCAGCATCAAAATATTTCAGACTTCTGGAAGGCTATCTCTTTGTATGACTGCCTAGAAGATACGTAACAAAATTTAATTGCACCTGTTAAAAGATGATTAAAAGAAGATGAGTGTGTATAAATTACTGTGCAATCCAAGGCTTTTGTCTGTCTCAATAAGCAGGTATCGACTTCACGCAAGGATCAGTTTGTGACTATCTGAGAACTGTATTCTTCTAGAGTCTTTCCGTATGTTAAAATTTGTGATTATAGGGATGGAGTCCCAAGGAGGGCCATGAAGGTGATCAGAGGACTTGAGCACCTCTCATATGAGGCCAGGCCAAGAGAGTTGGGGTCGTTGAGCCTGGAGAAGAGAAGTCTTCGAGGAGATGTTATAGCAACCTTCCAGTACTTAAAGGGGGCTTGCAGGAAAGGTGGGGAGGGGCTCTTTATCAGGGAGTGCGGTGATAGGATGAGGGGTAATGATTTTAATCTGAAAGAGGGGAGATTTAGATTAGACATTAGGAAGAAATCTTTTAGCGTGAGGGTGGTGAGGCACTGGCACAAGTTGCCCAGAGAAGTTGTGGGTGCCCCATCCCTGGAGGAGTTCAAGGCCAGGCTGGATGAGGCTATGAGCAACCTGGTCCAGCGGAAGGTGTCCCTTCCCATGGCAGGAGGGTTGGAACTGGATGATACTTAAGGTCTCTTCCAACCTTCTGTGATTCTATGATTGCTACGTTAAAGGACGTGGTTTCTACTTCCATTTTTTAACTTAGAATCACAGTGTCAGTCCAGCAAAACAAAAAAATAGGATACTCGACCTCCATAAAAGTCTCATTTGGAGAGTTAGTTTGCAAAGTTGTAGAAAACGCTGCTGCTGCAAGGTTTGAAGCAAGTAGTCTAGAGGCTATGGGTACAAGATGGGAAGCTTCCATAGGGCGTATGAAAGGGGGGACAGAGGCTGGTGTGCTTTAACTTCTCCTTGCCTGAAACATTGTGAACTCTTAATTTGGACAATGAGTCTTTTAAGTTCTTCAGGGAAGCCATACCGTTTGATACTTTCTCATTGTTTGCGCAACATCTCCACGTGTCATCTATTTTAGAAATGCTTTTTAAAAGGCAGTGGGAAAGATTACAGTATAATACAAGTATTATTCATAGTGATCAGGCAATATCCAGTGGTTTGAGGAATAACTGGATTTTTTTTTTTCTTTTTGGCCATTGCATGTTGATTTTGTAAGTTTATTCATCTATTGGTTACCTCCATTCTTGTAGCTTCGAAAGTTATTTAATGTGAAAAATTCTGTCCTAATGTCTGAGCTGCCATTGGAGCCAAGGTCCCAACTTTATGGAAGCTCTTTAAAGGTGTTTTTAGGAAGCAAACCTGAATATAATTTTCTGGTTTTTCTATGTCTGGTGATAGACTTAATTTTACAGAAATCAATAGTAAGTGTTAGTTTGGACAGTAGCAGACTGGTTTTTTTTTTTCCAAATAAAAAGTCTTCTGGCATTATACATTCTTGTACAAAAAATATTTCAGAACAGCTTCATATGAATAATACAGCTGTCACTGAACAAAAATGTTGATTTATTGGGTGAAAATGGTCTTAGCAAGTAATTAAAATAATTCATAGCAATTATATCTGTTTCCATGGTCAAGTGGTTAGTGAAGCTATCAAAAGCTGCATAAGTAAACTGCATTTAAAGGAATCATGATAAGAGACAGTAGTTTGGTTTCTATAATCTGATCATTAAGTTAGAACTAATATGAAAAACAAGTTGACTATATATCTTTTATACTAGAAAAAAGTGTTTTAATGTGATACTGATACTTTTTAATGTTAGTTAGTCACCCAAAGTGACTTCTTTCTGCTTTCTCTGGAAGCTGGAGTTAGAATATACTGCTGAGGCTATGGGATACTTCATGGATGTGCTATTCCCCTTCGGAGCATTGGGATTGAAGGCTTATTTTTGTTTTGCTTTGTAATTAGAGGTACAGAATGTTCTGGAAATATCCCTCTACAAATTCCTAGCTATCACAGAAACTAGGAAAAATCTGCTTCCTGAGCATTTTATAGTTGTGGGTTTGGGTGGTCATATTGAATCTGAGATTTCTCTTGTGAAGATTTGGGAAGTGATTTAGTTCATAGCTGCAAGGCTATTATGGAGTGGTTGCCTACAGTTGTGAGATGCTGGATCCAGTGACCGAGACAAGCTTCTTCCATTCCTGCATCACCTGAATTTTTGATGCTGTCTTAGATTTTGTTTTTAAGCAATTGAATTGTTATTTCTAAATAATCGGTGATAAAGATGTCGAAAGGTTGCGTTGTAGTCTTTTTCTCTTGTTTAACTTCCAGAAGTTGTTACTTTCTTAGGGGAAATCCCTGGTGGCTGAACTTACCTAAGGCAGTTTTTGTGGGAAGAGGTTCACACAAAATGACACTGAAGATGGCAAACAAAAAGGAAATTTAAGGATGTCAATTAAAAGACTGTAGTATTGTCTAAGTTGAAATACCTTGTAAATACTCCTTGATGTAGTGGCACTTCAGCATGGTACTGCCTGTAAATACTGTTAATCAGACCTTACGTAAAAATTATAACCAGTTGCCTCAGATTTTCTGTACCCTCTAATCTCAATTACTTGAAACTGTACTCAGAGTAGGTGGTTTAATCTCTCTGCCTCCCCATTACATATATTATCAGACGAGAAAAAAAGCTGAAGTTATTAGTGTCTTGATTATTTTTACATGTTGGTAGGTGATTTCTTGTTGATGTTGAGAACTTGAATATTCTGATTTTTTTCTTCAGTTGCTGTTACTTTCCCCCACTGGAATTCAGCTCCAGTTGAAAAGAATGGAAGATGTTCAGGTCTATGGAGTAGCACTTTATTGAAATAAAGAGAAAGCATAATTGTAAAGCAAGTGTTTTAGTGCAAATGTGTTTAGTTCGAGGTGTTGCTGTAGCCTCCAGCCATCCAAATCTTTTCCTAAATATTGTTTGAATAAAATAAATATTTTTCCTAATTATTAAATATTTAATTTTTTTCCTAAATATTAAATATTTTCCCTAAGTATTGTTTGAATAAAATAAACATGCCTTATGGCAGCTACATTAATTATAACTGCACTAAAAGAGTTGCATGCTGGCAACAGTTTTTTAATTTATTGTTCTTAAAGAGGAGTTCATAAAATCCCCCTATTATATATACCGTATGCCTTTTAAGTATTGCAACTTTGTAAGTAAAATAATACATCAACTGAGTTATCTATCTACTCTAGGATGAGACACAGTGGGCTTTCTAGGAGGAAATCTTGTACCTAACATTATCTGAGCAGTGAATTGACCAAGATACATGATGGCTCACCAAAAATTAAGATTTTTTTTTTTTTTTAAGATGAAGAAAAATATCTTTCTGTTTTACATTTTTTTTGAGTCTTAAATCACAAGCTATTTAATAGGGATTACTTTGAGTTTAGTCACAAGGATTTGAACTAAAGCGGGCAAATATCATATGTCCAGTGTGCTTTAAAGCACAGCCTGTCTCAGATATTCCATGTGAGTTTAATAATTTGAATTTATAGTTTCCATCTCATCTCCCGGTAAGGAGACTGAAATGAAGAAATTGACTTTCTGAGTTATTGTAAATTCCAAAGATCTGCAAGTTAGTTAGTCCCTCATTTCTTAGATTTTACCTTGTCTTCTAGGAATGTAGCTAATTGTTTTCTTCAAACAAGTCAGTGCAAATATTGTTTGCATTAAGTGCCACCTTTACTATTTATGGAACTGTCCTACTTGTTTAGGAAAACATTGCTAAACTTGAACGACTTGGGACGCCATAAGAAATTTGTTTGATCATAAAGATGCCTGCTAGTATTTTTTAAGTTACTGTGAAAAGCTGCTTATTCTACTAATTAACATTTATAATTAGGATTATTTTGAAAGCCTATGCTTACTCAGGTGATTAGCCAAGAACAATTGAGCCTATTCTTCTTTTGAGCATTTTATGAGCTAAGATTAAAGGTAAGTCACCATAGATGGCAAATTTTTACTATTTTACAGGTAAGACAACACTACTTGAACAGGCAAATGGAGTTAAATTCCAGGCTTCACTGTGAGCTGTAACCTGGTCAGTGTGACACACTAAAATACAGGTGCTTTGTCTTGACTACATTTTAGGAGTTATTTATATGGGCAATTTGATCAGCTATGTCTAATAACTGATTGTTTATATGCCCAGTTTAGCACTTAAAAATATGTTGAGCATCCAAAATGCTTCAGGAAGCTACTGTTGGAACAACCTAACAGTATTTGGATGTAAGCAATCAGGATTAACTTCACCTAGGAGAACATGGGCACACAAATGTAATCTTTTGGAACACATGACTGTTTTATGCTTTCACTTAGAGCAGATTAAGGCAAATATGCCTGTTTTCTCAGAGCCAATCCTAACTGGAAATTTGCTGCTTTCTCCTCATAACCTGTCTTGTGAATGTTGATTTATGATGGAGACATGTCAGTTTCTTTTTAAAACTTTTTTTTTAATTTAATTAAGAATAAGTTGGTGGATACTGAACCGATCTTCTGACGTAAAATTGCTGCTGACCATCTCCATAGAAATGCTAGACTGCAACAGTGTGCAGAAAGCTCACCTGTTGACTGGAGGTAACTGAAATAGTTGCATATTCTTCTGCTTTGGACCATAAGGGCCCATCTTACTGTGGTTCTGGGCAGCTTCAAATAGGGTGAAGTATTTTATGAAAAGATAATTTATTTGTTGAATATGTTTACCTCTCTTTGGAAGTACTCCTAGGGAAATAAGCATGCCTGATTTAAATTAGAGTGGATGATAAACTTTGTTTTGTTTCTTATGTGTGCATTCATTGATCTAATAAGTCTTTCAGCCCTTCCAGTGTAGCTGACTGGATTTTTCTTTTTGTATACTTGCATTAAATATTATAAATTCCTGAGCATAGGAAAACATCTAATCTATGCAAATATTCTGTAAATACCTCATGTATGACAAAGTAAATCACTGCTCTTATTAGCAGACTAAACAGAAATGAGTTGAAATTAAAAGATTAATAGTATAAGTAATTAAATGCAATAAAGAAATCTTGAAAACGTCATACACCAAGACACATTATTTTTCTTAAATGGACAAGCATATTGATAATGATAGGTTTGGGGAGGTTAGCAAAACAGTCATTAAACTACAAAAGCATGAAAGGGCTCAGTAAATATGCAGCTCACTTTTTCTTAGTTATTTTTCTTTAACATGTGGAACATTGATCTGGTCAGTGTGCAGAGGAGGAGAGAAAATCAGGCTTCTGGATGGCATCTATGACGGACTAGCATGCTGTTCATATGCTGTGATTTTGAAACAGTATGAACCTTACTTGACCCTCTTTTTCCAACACTTGATATTATTCTTAGCAATCCCAGCCTGCGTGTGTGCACCTGCATTGAGCAATTCCCATTTAATGCTTTGTTTGTAAAAGTGAGAAAAATAATGAGCGTTAAGTCTCTCTCGAAAACTGAACATTCCCACAGGATAACACTATTGCTGCACTCAAATCGCCATTCAGTTAAGTGAAAAGAAGTCAGCATCCTCTCAGTGTTGGAAAGCTTCCAGCATTAACAGCTCAGCTCTCAACCACATTTTGCACAAACGTGCCACGATGACCCTTATTTTTCTCTCTAAAATACCAGCTATACCTGCCTGTAGAATTATTCTGTTTAGGCCATTCTTTTAACTTTTCTACACCTTTTGAAGAAACCAGAGATTTAAGACAGATCAGCTGAAACCTCTTCAGACTTATTACAGCAAATTCAATACATTGGTTCTTGTCATTCTACCTATAGTGGAAAGAAAATAAAATTCATAAATAAGGTACCTGCAAGTGGAGCACTTGGAAAACCTCCATTTCAGTTTTGTCTTTATTCTGCCTCAACTTAATGAGCCACATTTGTTCAAATCCAGAGATGTCAGTGGAGCAGCAGCAAGAACATTTTGGCACAGTATTTGTTGTATGTCTTGCAGTCTGTGGCTCTATTTAGCATTCACGAGGTTTTATTGTCGTTCGCTTCTCCTTCTTTCCAAATGCTATGGAATATAATTTGGTGCATCTTCATTTCCAAAGAAGTGTTCTTCAACAAAATGAAACTGGCTGCAGCATGCATTACACAAGCCATATAAAAAGTACTGAATAGACTGAAAAAGCGAGTAGGAATAGGAAAATAAAGTTAAGAACAAATTTGAATGAGTTGTCCAAACTTCTGTCCAGGAAAATTCTATGTTATTTCACATCTGTAAAAGAAATTAATTAATCTTGAAAATGCGGTAGACAGCATGCCTGTGATAAAATTAATTTTAACAGCTTTTTAGCAGTGCACGCAGCAAAGCTAGAATCAAAATAGCTTTCCAGTGCTTGAGTGTCTTCATATGCTAGTTATTTGGTCATCGTTCTCAGCTTATCTGCATGCATCTTTAAAGCATTTTACCTCCTCTTATTTATGCTGTATACATATATGCAGCATTTCATGAACATGCAGTTTTGGACACTACAGTATAAAAAGGATATCAAACTACTGGAGAGTGTCCAGAAAAGGGCCACGAAGTTGGTGAAAAGTTTAGAGGGGAAGGCATGTGAGAAGCAGCTAAAGTCACTTGTTCTTTTCAGCCTGGAAAAGAAGAGACTGAGGCGGGACGTCATCCCAGTTTACATCTTCCTCAAGGGAAGGAGGAGGAGGAGCAGGTGCTGATGTCTTTTTTCTGGCGACCAATGATAGGTCCTAAGGAACGTCAGGAAGATGTGCCAGAGGACGTTTAGGTTGGATATTAGGAAATGGTTCTTCACTCAGAGGATGGCGAAGCACTGGAACAGGTTCCCCAGGGATGTGGTCATGGCACCAAACCTGACAACATTCAAGAAACATTTGGACAATGCCCTCAGACACATAGTGTGAATGTTAGGGCTGCCCTATGCAGGGAAATGAGTTGGGCTTGATGATCTTTGTGGGTCCCTTCCAACTAAGGACATTCTATGATTCTATAACATAAGATAACATGCACATAATCTGTTTGTTATAGGAATGATGTTGTCAAGAAATATTATGATAGTCAAGAAATATTATGTCTCATCTTGGAAAACTTTCTGGAAACTTGTAATAACTGCTGTATATTTTGTTTATCTGCAACTGTCATCTGTGCAAGGTGATGATTCGCACAACTCAATGCACACAAAATGTGTTGGATATTCTTTGTACAAGTACATGGTCACCCTCTGGTGCCTACTGGTCTGAAAAGCAAGAGGAAATGCACGTGTAAAATCAGAATTTGCTGGCAGTACAGATTACTTTAGAGAATAAAAAAGGGCAGTTTAAAGCACAATGTGTGCTGAATTAGTACTGAAACATTAGAAGGTGCTGCATTCTAACTGTCCAGTTTTCAGGAAATGGAGTAAAGTTGCTCAGCTGAATCAGAAGGTGCTCAGATAAATTGGGAGCCATCAGTTTCTTCTCTTGGATACTAAGTAGGTTTCTCTCCAGCAGGAAAATAGCTTTCTGGTCTTACAATAAAGTCCTTTTTCCAAAAGAGAGTTACTTTCAGCTTCTACTTAATACCGGTTGGTCAGTAATGCTATGTTTGTGCATTTGACTGGTATCAAAGAGGAAATGATGTAGAATTTGTAAACATAAATGTGCTGATGCCAAGGAGTTTCAGTTTGGATTGTTCTGAAAAGGTCTTTATCCAAATCAAAAGGTGAATGCTATAGTACTAGGCTCTATAAATAAAAACTACTTACTGACAAATGTAGAGAACATAACCTTTGCAGAAAAGTGTTGTAGTGGTAGAAAAACCCTAATGAAACCAACCATGAAACCACCTGTCTTTTGTGTCACGGTGTCAGTACTATTCTCATAGGTTTCCTGCAGTTCAAAATATTGATTCCTTTAAGCTGAGCTTCCCTTGTTGTTTGAGAAGTGCTATTTGGTTTTAGGAACTTGATGTGATAGTTATTCTAGTTTCATTTCTTGACGGAGACTCATTTGAAATGGTTCATTTTGTGAGTGGAATATTTAGGGGCCAACACTTGATAAATTTGCTGCAGTTTTTTGTTGGGTCAGTGGTCCTTTTTGCTGACGAGGCTGAAATCCTACATTTAACAGGCATTGCCAACTTCTGTTGTCTAGCAAAGATGTAAGCGCTTCTGACATGTGACTATGTACAAACCGATGCAGTGGGTAATGTTTAGACAGAATAGCATGGTATTTGTGCATGTGGTGCTCGTGGGTTGCAAGCACCATTGGGTTTAGTGATAGGACTCCATAGCCACAAAGTGAAGTGCTTGTTAGAGAAAATGCAGTGGGGAAGACCTGGAAACATGAGCGGGATTAGTCTGCTGAAAGGGTTTCTCCTGCCTGAGACTGGAGGGGAACCACCTTTCTCTTGATGGTTTCTACCTTCACAGTAGAAGTGGCTGAGAGGTACCTGGACCACCGAAACCCATGGCACAATCCAGAATCGAGGTTGTGTGGCTCTCATACGATGGGGAATAAACTGATAGCTTTAAGGGCTGCTGCTGTGCAGTTCTGCTGTCTCTGCTCTGGGAGATACAGCTTCCAAGAGAAAAGAGCAGGTAGGACTTAATCCTTCTTGGCTTCATCTAGGTGCATCTTCATGTTTCTTCTTGGATAGTAGGGGTTTATGAAGGTCCTTTAAATGTGATGTGCCATGTGGAAAAATGGAGAGAGACCTCATCTGCTTAGTGGTGGGAGATCCTCAGTACCAAAGGACAGGAACTCTGGAATCCAAGGGTTAGTCTGATGCATCAGAGATGTCCAACAGTCTCTTTATTTTTATTTTTTGATCATTTGCTTCCTGACAAAAAAGTAATCCATGCCCTGTATCATCCAATAATCTAATTTATCAGTCTGTTGTCACAGGCGGTACTATCTGGAATGCTGAAACAGGTTGCCAGCAAGGTGGCTGAAGCTCTCAAAGAGGTAGATTATGTTCATCAGTGATGCCTCTTCATCATAACCGTAAGGAGGTGTTCTGGAACAGTACCTTGAATTATGAAGTCCCTTTAAGGAAAGGCATTTACAAATAACTTTAAAATCTCTTTTTAGTTAATGCATAATGCGTAAAACACAAGTCTATGCCTAGTTAATAAAAATAGACTTAACACAAAAAGCAAGTTTAATTAAAACTCATAGCTGGATATGTCAGAATGCTGATCAGAGGTCTAAATGTACCTCTTTCTAAATTTAGTTATATATTCTGAATTTCATGATGGATATTATGTACTCAGTGCTTTGGGAAGTCATGCATAATGTAACAAGGATTTTCACTTAACAGTACCTCTAGCGAATGTTCTCTCTGCTAATACTGTATGCCAAATAGAATGTGATATAATGAATGATTTATTTATTTTCGATAGGTCATTAAATTTTATCCTGAAAATTTTGCAAAACTGCAAAAGCTTGAAAAGGAAGCGTAACTCATTTAAGTCATATGCGTGAGGAGATAGGTTTGTGGATGCAGTCAAGTCGTAACTGAGTTTTATAATCAGGTGACTCTACTGAGGCAGAAAATCAGTTTAGTTACTCCCTAAAGCTGAAACCCTGAACTTGCCTGCTGCAAAGAATAGTAGTCCAGAAGAAAGCAAACTCATTATTTTCGAGGTGAAATATTCCCGTGCAAAGATACGTGACTTATGTAAAGAGGACCGGGCATTTAGGGTCCACTGTGTCTCAGATAAAGAAATACTGCTATGTCTCTAAAATTATAGTAATATTTAACATTGTTTCAAAGTCATAATTCTTTTGTTTGTTTGTTTGTTTTTATTCAACAGAACAGATGAAAAAAGTTTCTAACAAAAAAAAAGGGGTGGGTTGGTTTTCTTCTATCATTTTAAGTGTTAGGTCAAGAATTGAAGAATTATCACTGCATGACAAGTAGTGGAGAATGTATTGAATGTAATTCTTATGTATAAGGTATGTTGTGGTTGTTGAGTTTGAATTTTTGTTGGGATTAAAATAGGGAACACCAATGGCTGCTAACTGATCCTCTGTGTGGCTTTGTAGGTTCTCAGACCCAAATAAATCTTGAGGAGGGGTTTCTAGGAGGTACTAATAACAATCTGAGTTTGATTGCATTAGTTTGCTTTTCTGAAGGAGAGGTGATTTACATTGAAAACAGAAGTTACGGGTTGAGGTGTCATCCTACAGTTTGCATTGGGTGGATTATTGTTTGAATCCCATAGGGACTTCAGGGATGCGGTGAAGGGAGTATGTTGTCTTCAATAGATTGCTGGGGATGTATAGCACACAGGCCTAGGCTTTTGCCTGTGAGTTGAATGTCCCGGTGGTGGGATATAGCCAACAGCACCAGAATCTCATGGTAGCCTGCATCCTAGGCCTGCTCATGGTTTTCAAATTTGAGTGTATGGTACAGAAACCAAACTTGCTGTGAAGGTTTTGTTAACAATATAACTATGTTTTGAATTTGTTCAGTGTGAAAACAAGTAATTTAGAGTTTCCTCTACTATTTCTTTTATATATTTTATGCTGTCTCAGGGTTGTCAGTTCTCCAAGAAGGCAGGAGGGGACAGTGCTGCCTGGAACAGGGGAGCCCAGCTGAAGCGGGTGGATCTTTGATAAACAACAAGGCACCACTTCACAGTGATTACAGAATCACAGAGTGGTTGGGGTTGGAAGGGACCTCTGAGGATCATCCAATCCAATCTCCCCTGCCAAAGCAGGTTCACCTTCAGCAGGTTGCACAGGAACATGTCCAGGCAGGTTTTGAATATCTCCAGAGAAGGAGAATCCACAACCTTCCTTGGCAGCCTGTTCCAGTGCTCCACCACCCTCATGAAGAAGTTATTCTTCATGTTAAGGTGAAATTTCCCATGTTCTAATCTGTGCCTGTTGCCCCTAGTTCTGTCACTGTGCATCACTGAAAAGAATCTGGCCCCATCCTCCTGATACCCACCCTGTGGATATTTATAAGCGTTGCTAAGAATCCCATCTCGGTCTTCTTTTCCTCAAACTAAAGGAACCCAGGTCCCTCAGCCTCTCATCGTAAGAGAGATGCTCCAGACCTTTCTGCCTCTGCTGGGCTTGCTCTAGTAGTTCCTTGAACATATTGGAGGGTAGTTCAAGTTGTCGCATCCCACACTTCGCGGACACGCTTTGCTTCTCTCTCATTCTCCGTTACTAGATTTCTCCTCATACAGAAGAAGATAAGCAATGTTGCACTGTTCAGTTTGTCTTTGTCTGCTGGTTGGAAAGCAAACCAGCTGGAAGATCTGTTTGTTTTCTTAACTTGTGATCCATTCAGAAAGTAGACTTGCGGAGTCTTTTTTTTTTTTCCTCTTGAGCCAGACAAGCAACAGCTCTGCATCTTAGTTTTCAGCAAGCCAAAAATGTGTTCTTCAAACTTGTATCCAGGCTGGTCAGCTCGTATGTTAGTTGGTGGGATCTAGAGGAGAGGAATTAGGTAAAATACTTGAAAAGTATATGATCTGTTCCCAGACTGGTGCAAAAAATAGCTGGTTTCTAACAGGGAAATTCAGTATAGACTCTAGAAATGCTTTCCTGTGGTGAGAGATTATCTAAATACTGGAATAAGTTTGTGAGGAAACCAAAGACAGGAGTGAGGGAATTGTACCTTCTTCACCGATAAGGGGGATGGAGCTGTTGACCATCAGCCCTCTTTTTCTAGAAATCCTTATGTTTTCTGCTGACATAGCTGCACTGCAGCATGTGTCAGAAAGGCTTCTGTGTCAGGACTGGAGATGTCCCAGCTGGGAAGGTGAGAGAGACAGTTTTTTAATTGTTTTTTTTTTTTAACACGGCTGTTTACTGGTTTTTTTCCTCTGTCAGAGAGCACTTAACAGTATCTGTCTGTGGGTATTGAAATTATCTCTGTAGTGAGATTTACCAGTCATCTAGTTACTGTCAGTCTCAAGAAGTTATTGTTACAGCAGTTCAGCCAGTTCGTGTCTTTGAGCTTCTTAACAGCAAAACTGAAATCCAGAATTAATTCATTTTATTTATTTAAAACAAACAAAGGTTCTGGAGGATGATGATATAATGCACAGTTAGAGCTTAAACTTTACAGAATAACACTGTGTCAACTCATGAATATTACATAGTGTCAGGCTTATGTTTTATTTGCTGTATTTATTTTTATTTGTAGTGAAGATAGCGCTTTTCATCAATGTGACCTACAGAGAAAGTGTGTTGTGGAGCTGTACTAAGTTTTGTTGCTGGTGGAGGTCTGCTAGGGTAATAAGATTACACTTTTATATCAGTTGTGGCCAAAGAATTAATGAGGACTGGAAATATGTCTACACTCAGGCCAGTAGATCCTGTTTTCAGTCTGCTATTTCTGTTTCCAGTGTTTACTAATGGATGGCAAATCGTAATTGCAAGCAGATTGTATAATGCCAAAAAGTCAGTAGAACAAATGAGCTGTTTGCACTGTAGTTCTTAATGAGCAGTAAAGTTAGGCTAAAATTACTTTTTCTGACAGCTTTCTAATCATGCTTATGATTTATTTTTTAATCGATGAGATTAACATTTATCCTTCGTGTTCTCCCTTTCCTTGACATTTTGTATGTGTGTTGCAACTGTTAGGGGGAATGGGGCGCGGGGAAACATATTATAATTGTTAAGAATGCAATAGCTAAAAACCAACAGCTCAGTAAAAAGACCAAAACATTTATTTAAAAGCGTATTTTAATTTGTTAGATTTTCTTTTTGAGAACTTAAAAATAGTAGGTAAAACTAAGGTATTAAGGAGTGATCTGTGAAAAAAATTTACTAGAATAACCTAAAAATAAAGAATTCAAGAAATAAAATTGCTGATAAAGTTTCAGATAGTAATGTGATTTAGAGAACAATCATTAACTGGGTAACTTTACTGTATAAGAAGCTATATGCTTTCCTGGTTGTGAAATAAGCTCTTCTTCATTCAGGTATATTATATCAGTTCAATTCAATGTGCAGTTAAAGGTTGAAAAGCATATTAGGATTTGAGGACTTGGATATATTTGTTTATTCTTACTGTCCTCTTTCAGCCTGTGAATATAAATTAGGTTTGAGGCTGTTAACCATACCAAAATCTCATAAGATAGGATGTTCAGAGATATATTTCATTAGCAACAGAAAATGTATGCCTTCATAAATGTTAAATTTACAATGTAGCACCTACTTGGATCAACTTAATTTTTCTTCCACATATCTACTGTATTTAAGGTGGTTATACTTAAACTATTAATTAGTAGCTTTTAAGATAAGATACATATTTTAGAAAATTATTAGGATTCTGGTTGACATCTGTTTCAATTTAAGATGGCGTAAAAGTCAACTTGACACTAACCATCTTTAAAAAGAAGAGTAGTAATCACTTGGCAAATAAGTGCTGGCTCTTTTGTCATTTGCTAATGTCATTATGGAAAAGAAAAATGGAAAAGGAAAAATTGGGACTTCAGTTAGCATAAAATGGTATCAAATTTTGTGTAAAACAACTGTGCTTCAGAATACTGAAATAAAATCAGAAGTAGCAGTGCTTACTTGGATAAACCAGTGTGTGCATTAAAAGTTTGTTTATTTTAACCAGCATTATAATTAGTCATTTAAAGGAGTGATTTAAATTGATCAGCCCTGACTTTATTACCTCTAATTCCTTGAGTAACAAATGTAAAACAGTGTTGTTTTGGTATAGTATGAAAAGTTCAAGTTTGTAGCTGCCTCTGCAATGTTAATTACATTACGTCTAGCCATACTGAAGTTTGATTGTTCAGACAGTTTTACCAAAATGTAATTTTCTGGGAGTCCAATAGAGCCATGTTTCACAAAGGCTATTTCCACAAGAGCTAAATGCCAAGGAAATCAATCATAGGGTGTACTGTATCCTGTTGTTATGGATATAATATATTATTTATGCAGTATAAAGATTTTTCAGATGTTGTTGAAATGAACAGGCAAGCAAATGAACAGCTGTAAGGTGTAATATATCCTTAGCTGAAAATTGCAGTTGCCTAGGTTAAAATTTGTGAAGATGCCTTCAATGCTTACAGTGTATTTGAGACGGCTTTGCTGCAAATCCGGACTTTTGGGGAGTAGTGAGAAATCAGTTAGAAATCTATAGTACACTAATTACACCTACAGATGAGTGCCAGATCTTCTGCTCTCGGTATTTGTATATCGTTTGTATTTCAGTTACTAAAACCAGAAGTTGTTACTCAGTTACTGGAAATAGGGTAAAACATTTTGGCAGCAGTACAAAATTCAAAGACTGTTTGAGGTAGTACATGTGGGTTCCTTAATGAGCCATTCCATATGATCACCACTGACACATTTAATGACTATAACTAGGCACAGCCTTAGCCTTGTGATGGAAGGTTGTCTCAGGTTTCAATTTCCCCTTGCTGCATTGTTTCAAGCATTCTGTTCTTGTGAGAATGAGATGATAGGCGTCTTCATCAGATGCATTTAATAAACTGTGATATTTGTATGAAAAGCCCTAAAAGACTGGTGGTAAACAGTAGAGCAATGGGTAAAAAAAATTGCTTCAATAAATGGTTACATATTGAAATGAGGTGACCTTCCCTTCTCCCTGTCAGATTGGCAGTTCTTTCTAGTTGGTTTGCAGGGAAATCTGCAGTCCTACCTGCAGAGTAGTTTTCAACCTGTGATTTTGTTACACTCCATGGCTGAAGAGATCTGCAGCATGAGGGACTTTCAGGGACAAAGGCAAGGCACTGCTGTACTTATTAGACCCTGATAGATTTTTATTACTGTTAACTTACCTGCCTGCTTTTTGAGCCCATGTAAACTCTTAACACCTTCTGTATTCTTTGGTAGAACATTCACGGCTTTGCCGCTTGCCACATGAAGGAGTGCCTTTGGGTGTTTAGCCACACGTTTCCTAGTTGTGTTTGCTGCTGTTGATTTAATTCCTCCATACCTGCTGCTGGCTCTTCCCTCTTCACTATTTTTTTACCTCTTCTAAATCAGCTCCAGTGCCATTCTCATGCTTTCTTACTCCTTTTCTTTCCTACTCTTCCGTATTTTTTAAATAGATTTGATCAGCTCTTTTTTCCACAGCTATTCCCTTTGTTGTCACTTTTACCTCTATCACATCTTTTTCTTGATAGTCTTCCTCTCTTTGGCCTTCTCACCTCTGCCTTATGGTTCTTCCCTGATCATCTTTGATTTCTGCTTCCACACTGCCCTTTTGTACTCTTCAAGCAGCCACTTTTCTTTGTGCGCTTCTATTAATTTGCACACGTAGACATGTTTGACTTCTATTCAGTAGACATCATCCATCCTGATATTTGGCAACTGCTCTCTGATTTCCCTCTTACTCAGCTTCTCTTCCCTGAGAGCCCTGAGATTAATCAGTCTTCCCCTCGCTTGCTGGTTGTTCATGTGGCCTTTCCATATATGCTCCTGTTTTTAGGGGGTTTGCAAATGTGACGACCCTCTCATCTGGTGTCTGTCTTCTCTAGTAGTTCCTCCTTCATTATTTCAAGAATCTCTTCAGTCTCCTTCTATGACAACGTTTTGCACAGCTCTGCCTTTTGCTTTATTCGTCCTCTTATCTATGGAGAAATAACATCCATGAATACAAATTAATGTCTGTACTAATGAATCGTATTGCAGTCACTCTACTCCAGCTCTAGCTTTCTGTCCAAATTACAGTCTTAGCAGACATTTAATGGATTAGGCAAATCTCAGGAAAAAAGTTCAGCCTTCTTTGCTATCCTCTTTCACTGTCACTGTGAGTACCACCACTATCTCTTACTTTGGCGTATGCCTTAGTATTGCCATGGTCACTTTCTGGTGCTTATCTAAATCCTTCTTAATCCTCCTTCTGTCCCTTTCTTTTCACAGATGACAATTTATGTGTTCTCCCTTTCCTGAAGAGAACATTTCTGTAGCTTCTCCCTGTACTAACATTTCCCAGTCCTGCTACACATTTTAACTCAATTCCCCCAGTAACACTAACTCTCAGCAATTACTATTAATTTGATTTTTTTTTTTTGCTTTGAAGTTGCTTTCTATTATTTTAGACCTGCAAAATTGTGGGTCTTTTCAATTACTTGGTCTAAAAGATCTTGCCTTATATAAATCTTTCTTCTTCTTCCCACTTGGCATTTCTAAGACATGGTTTTCCTATTCATCCACGTAGATAAAATTGTCGTCAAGGGATATAATGTTTAGTCTTGACTTTTGCTGTGTCTTCTCCGCCTTCCTTTATGAATGCCATTTTGCTCCATTAGTATCTATTCAAAATGCTGCTGCAAAGTACCTCTCTTCATGTGTCTCTACAGGCTCTTAACTTTTAGCACCCTTCATGGCCTCTCATCTTTCAATTGCTAACAAAAGCTTAGTTTTCACTGGTTGTTGCCCACTTGCTCATTTTTCAAACGCCACCTTGATCATTTTTTTGGCCTCAGCTTTTTCATCACACTAAACACAAGCTGCTTGTGGATGGCTGCCCGTCTATCTCAGAAGCTTTTCAGTTTCTCCATCCGGGATTGCCTTTCCAGCAATGCCTGTGGGAATACAAGAGCGCAGGTCACCTGCTGTGTCATGCCCATTGCTCACAATCTTCCCTAAGCAGCTTGCTTCCTTGTCCTTCATCAGGATATGTTTGTCTGTTCTTCTGTGTCTTCTACTTAACCCCTATGGCCAGGAGTTGTCTTCTGTAAAATTTAGTAGAAAAGAATTCGTGGCTGGGGAAAGTGGGTTCAACAACAACAAAAATATTAACAATAAATGACCCTGCAAGCCTCATTCAGGTGTTTTCTGATTTACTCATTACTCATTTGCATATTTGAAAAAAAGTGAATCTGTTGCTGCTGATAAATAGATCCTGAACGAAGGCAGACAAGGTCTTATTCTCACAGCAATCAGTTGAGTCAGTGCCATGAGCAGCAATGCTACTTCTGGGTTTCTTTTCCTCAGTTCTGTACGTAGAAGCACCAGTAGCAGTTAAAATAACCTCTACTGTGAGGAATTCATTTGATTCATATTTTTCTCTCTGTAAATGCTCTATTTTACATTCGTATTTTGAACAAGCATTTAGAGTACATGACTTAAGCACTACAGAGAAAACATGAAAGTCTTGTTGTAGGACAAGTGCTTAATGCCATTGTTGCTGTTTCTTCTGTACTGAATACACATCAGTTGTTTCAAGAAAGAGCAGAACTAAGCAGCTTACAGAATTAGTTGACATATGAGGTTTTCGTTCTCATTATTTCCTGTCAGTGCTGCCATTGATCTGTTCATTCTTGAAAAATACATCATTTAATAAGCAGAGAGTGGTCTCTGCTTCTCGTCTCTGCTGTGAATAGCGGTGGTGGGACACCTCTGCTGCGTCACGGCAGAGGATGCAGTTCCTTCAGGCTTGTTCAAAAGGACCACAAAGCAATACAGAGAAAATTCCTTGTGTTGGCACCGTCTCTGTGGATATGTGCTGAGGCTCCCTGGAGGAGACCAATGTCTTGGAGGTGTTTGGACACAGAGACTACTTTGGAGAATTACTTTTTCTATTTGAGCTGACAGCCGTGACTGCTGTGAACCTAAAAGTGAAGAGAAAGAGGGGGTGTAAAGAGACAATCCAAGGGTTACGTGTGGAGAATATAAGTTTCAAACGTGTTACGCATTGTGGTTTTTTGAGAGGACCTTAGACTTCTGGACATGTCTATTGGCATGTTCAGTTCACCTAGACCTTTTCACTACCTTTTTTTTTTTTCCACAACACACCAAATATTCCCCCTCCCCTTTTTTTTTTTCCCCCCTGTACTGCTTGCTCACTTGCCAGCAAAATGATACCTGACAACCTAGCAGTAGAAAGACTTCAAAACAAAAATTGTTTGGGCTTTTCTAGTTTGAAGCCTTTGCATTATTAAATACTTTAAATCAATTTTGTTTCAGACAGGGATTTGATGTGCATTGTAGCATCTCTGGCTGCTGGCGTGGCAGGCGTGGGAAGCTTTATGCTTTAGCAGAGATGAAGCTACTACTTTGTTAGCTCAAATGCCAGAGACTTTTCTTTAGATACTGAAGATCCTATGTTTGATCCTTTATGGCAAATAGAACAACTTAGTGCTTATGCCCGTATTTCATTCCACGAGAACTATTAGCTTGCACTCCTGTGAAATCTGTGTACAAGCAATCTCTAAAACCAAGAATATAAACAACAGGTTAAACTCTTCTGTTTGACAAAATTTCTTATATTTCAGTGTGTAATTCGCTTAGAGTGCTGCCCGCCTCATAATTTAGTTTCTTTTAAGTTATATTTTCATATCTGAAAATTGAGTTTTATTTAGAGTTAACAGTATAGTTGTTTTAGCCTGACCTTTCCCGTGAGAAGTATTTTAGTCTGTCCTTTTGTTAAGATCGTATTGCTAATTGTGGCGAATAACAGTTGAAAAATCTTATCTTTATAATACGTGTTCCACATGGGTCTTATAAGAGCAAGTAAAAAAGGTGAGGAGCGTACTGTCTAGTTGTGAGATGTACCCATTATAGTTCAAATGCAGATAAGACCAAATACCTTTTAAAAAAAAGGGTCTTGAGTACATCAAGAAGTTCTCAGCATTTCATTTTGAGGTAGTTGAGATTGTAATTGTAAATGTACCAAATCATATTATATTTCTTTATGTGCATTCATTATGTTGCTATTAATTCTGGTATGGACAAAAAATACTTTGTAGAGATTAAGTCTACAGATAAAACATATACTTACGACTATGAAAATGACAGAAGCTTTACTAATATATATTAAAAAAAGCAGTGAACGTATGAAAAATTCTACTATTTTTGTGTTTTCAGTGTTTCTGAACTGTGCTTGTGGCGGGAGCCATTTCCAACAGAAATTGCTTTGTTATAGTTACGCAGCAAAGCTTTGAATGTCAGTATAATATGCATCAGCATGTGCTTGTTTGAAACACAGGCTTACCCATTCACTGACCATAAGATGCAGGCCATGTAGGAAAGCCAAGAAGGAAAATTCAAGATTCTGGTGGATAAACTAGGCTAATTATATTATTTGGGATGTCATATTGCTTAAAAAGAAATTAAAAAATGGCTAGATGGAGTTGAAACTTCATGTGATTGCTAGTGATTGGGAAGGGTGAACACTTTGAACATGAAACTAAGAATTATCTGTCCCTTCTACTGAAAACAAAAATTATATTCTCTAATGTGATGTGAAAACTAGGAGCTATGGCTAACTCCTCCCAGAGCCTGAAGGTCAGTTAGATCGTCTTAGCGCAAAGCTTATGTCTGGTAACCTACAACCCTGGTTTCTCCAGTTTTTGATTACCAGCTTTCCTGACCAGATCCATGGAACTTTGCTAAACCTTAGTTTGTGTCCATGTCATCTCCTTTCAGTGGTGTACCTTGAATGCATCTATGTGCTTCAGATGAAGAGAACAGAAAGTCAACAACAACCTGTTCTCTTCTCTTCCCACCTTTTGTATGTTGCTTCCTAATCATCCATAAGAAGAAACAAACCTTGGAGGAAAGGTAAAACTAATTGTGGAATGGACATCCATGTGACCTGTAAGAACTAATGTTTAATGTTGATGCAGGTGACAAGTAGTAGATGACAACAGGAAGAAATCTTACATGACTTGGTCGCCATTCATGAAAGCTAACCTTGAAACACCACTGTACCCATGTGGTCAAAATGTGGCCTTTCCTCTCTTAGATTGCAAGATCCTTCCCTCAATGGAAATGATGCTTTATGTGTTTGGATTTCAAGGCTTTTCATGAGCGTTAGATGGTATTGGGTGCAGTTATCCAATTTTGGCATGCTTTAGGCAGCTCTTTGCATGTCAGGTCAGCACTTGGTTTGCTCCATTGGCTCCCACTCAGTTTTCATATCGTCTAAGGTTTTAGTCTTGATCTTCAAAGCAACCCTTGGATCAAACACCCCAGCTACATCAAAGCTGTGTTTCTATTTGTGAACTGCCAGAATAGCTGTATTCCTCTGGGGCGATGTAGATGATGAAGTATCAGAGCAACCATGCGTCGGCTGGGGACACAGTGTTGTGGGCGTACAGGCTATGAAAGAAAAACCACTGTGTGGCAGTCAGGTGAATCCAGACTAATCTGTTTTGAAGGAAATACTACAAGACCTCTGTTTGTGAATGTATTCCATCACAAACATAATGCAGAAGCAAGTACAGTTTTTTATCTGAAAAATAATTGTCAACAGAAGAAAACTGATAAAATTTTGAGTGCTGTCAGAGCATGAAGGGGATTTTAATTGTCCTTTTATATGAGCCATAGTATACTGTCTTTTTAGAAGTTATATACTTCTGCAGGGTAATGTTCTACCAATATTTAAAGTTTACTTTTTCATATTATTAAAATCACAAACACAACTTACTGGCACAAGACATATTATTACCAAAAGCTGAAGGGTGGCATAGCTCAAAAGGAACTGAATAATATATGGCTGTTGATGGACTAAAATCAAGCCTGACCAACTTCTAAACAAACCTTAAAAGTTTTGTTTTCTGCTGAACAGAACTATTCCGCCTCTGTGCTTTATAAAGTACTATGGGCAGAATTGATAATGCCAAAACAATTCTTCCTCCCACCTCAACCTGTTTCCTAGAAACTGATAAATTACTTAAAGCATCAAACATAAAAATTACAAGTCCAGAAAATTTAATTGGATTTTTAAAAAACCTATTAAATTAGATATGCATTATATATGATAGTAAATATGTATTGTATAAAATAAATCTTGGAAAATGCAACATTTTTCATCTTTATGCAGGTTATCATGCTGTGTTTCTTCAGTTCTCCCTTTTTATCTCGTCGTAATAGATAATTTTCACCTGAGTGCCTAACTTCTAGTAGAAATCATAGAATTCTAGAATGGTTTGGGTTGGAAGGGACCTTAATGATCACCTAGTTCTGACCTCTCTGCCGTGGGCAGGGACACCTTCCACTACATCAGATTGCTCAAAGCTTCATCCAGCCTGGCCTTGAACAGCACCAAGGACTGGGCATCCAAAACTTCTCTGGAAAACCTTTTCCAGTGCCTCACCACCCTCATTGTCAAAAATGTCTTTCTTGTATTTAATATAATTATACCTTCTTTCTGCTTAAAACCGTTACCCCGTGTCCTGTAACTACATAGCCTTGTAAAAAATCCTTCCCCAGCTTTGTTGTAGACTCCCTCTTGGTACTGGAAGGCTGTTATAAGGTCTCTCTGGAGCCTTCTCTTCTCCAGGCTCAACAACCCCAACTCTCTCAGCCTGTCGGCGTAGGAAAGGTGCTCCAGCCCCCAATCAATGTTGTGCCCCTCATCTGAATTTGCTCCAAAGGATCAATGTCCTTCTTATGCTGGTGGCTCCAGAGCTGAACGCATAATACTGTTCTTTTGAACATTTGAGTCACTTGAGTGTTTTCTTAAAGGTACATAAATTTTTTCATTTTAAGCTTCTCTCAGCCAGTCTGACATGTTTGACTGAGCTCCACCAGCCTTTCAACCTCCTTTATGAAGAGAAGAAATTGTCATTATGTCTTGTAACAAAGACAACTAGAAGTTGAATTGGAGGTATTCTGTCAAGAAGCAGGACTCTAAAGGAGCCTGCATTGTTTACTCATCTGGTGTGTGTTTCCAAAATGACTACACTAAGGTCAAGGGCGATCATTGTTGACTTGGTACAGTGGGGAGATTGGCGGCAACAAGGTTTCCAAAACCTCCAGCACAGAAATTTTGCTACATTTTTCCGTAATGTTGAGTTTGCATAAGAAGAATCTCCTTACGCCTCTGAGGAGACTATATGAATGCAGAAATATTTTCATCTCAGTGCCATGTTCAACCCGAAAGTCTTCATGTGAAGTTTTTATGGAACTAGATTGCAAAATACATGGGCCAGTCTGGTGTTAGAAAAGAGAGAGCTTGTCACCCTTGAGCAGAAAATAGCAAGGTGATTGGCACTGAATATTGTTCCCTTGCCTGGCCTGATTTGATGTCTGAATGGGTTTCCTTCTACAGCTGAACTTTGTAGTAAGTACACACACTAAAGCAGATTGTTGCTAAACTTCGAGATAAATTACAGGTGGTTAAAATCTGTTCTTCAGTTAATCTCTTCTTTGATAGCAGTTGCCTTAGGAAGGATGTAATCCTGAGTCTACAAATTGCATCCTTTTTGTATCTGAAGAACTTTTACAAGTGCCATCTTGAACATACGACTACTTTTTTTTTCCTCCAGCTTATGTCGGTGAATAGTGTAAAATTAAGTCACAAGATTTCTTCTTCCTGACTGGCTGATAGAAATTTGAGCAAGTGGGGAGAAATAATGAATCTCTGTTCTTCAGCTGTGAATGATAAATGTTCATGTTCCAGGCCTTAATTGCAGGGTCTTACAGATATTTTAATGAATATGTAACTGGTGGTACTTACAAGAAATATGACTTCATTCCTGATGTATTAGAGGCGTCTTTCCCAATTACTTCTTTTGTTGTAGTAAGCATTATCTTGCACACATCTCTGCAAATTCTCTGCTGGAAAAAAAATGACATAACTACGAATGTAAATAAACAGTATTAAAAGATGACTGCCAGTAAGTGATAGTATTAGAGAGCTCTGCATAATATCACACATACATGTTAAAAAATACGTTGATCCATACAAGAGCTTTGAATGCTACTTCTCTTTTTTTTGTCTCATTTTTTTTAAATATATGATAGGTATGCACCAGTTGTATTGAAAGAATAGATGCAGTGGGAGGGACAAGTAAAGAGCAAATATTTAATGCTTGAAGACATTGAAATGTAATTTAATGCAGAACGCTTTTCAAATATGGAAATTAATTAAGAAAAAGGTGACCTTCAAAATAGTTTTCTGTGGAGTTAGTAGTGCTCTGTAAAATTGTACTAAAAGATGAGCTAGAAGATATTTTTCTAAACAAATAGTTACTTTAACAAACCTCACAAATTCAAACCCAACTTTCTTATGAAGTCGCGCCTGAAGCTCCTGGTAATCAACATGCTTTTAGTCAGTGGTTATGTTGCCTTACAGAGTTTTATAGTGCTGCTGAGTCTGATGATATATTGAATGATTTATATATACCTAGCTATACAATCACTTTTACTAGTATTACAAAACACGTCAGAACAATCTGTGTTTAGTGTGTTTGTCTTCTGCCTTCTGATTCCAAAACTGGCTTTTATGCCTTTCTTCTGCTGCTTGCAGTGCAGAAGTGTCACTGGATAAGCAGTAAGGAACTCTTGCACTGGTGAATAATCTTACTCTTCTTCGGCTCATTTCCTTTCACTTACTCTATATGCAGAAATAAAGGCGACATTTGTTTGGGTTTTGCTTGATTTTTTTTTTTTAATTTATTTTTGTTATGGTGAGGTGTGTGCACACAAGTACAGTGTTCTTTTAAAACCCGGTAATAGATGGAAATGTGAAAAATCAGAACAAAAATGGACTTAAATATTTAATGATGTGAAGTTACACGTAGAATGAGGGATCATTTAAATGAGTACTGTTTTGGAAACTTAGCTGTGTGCATGTTGATTAGATATATAAACAAAAGGCACTTAGGTCTTTAATTATAGTTTCTTTCCATTTGGTTTTGCTTTTCAGCATAAATATGCATGGATGTATGGTTCACGTTGCTAAGAAATGTGTCTAAGCTCTTTGTTTGCATTTTTGTGTGCATATGCCTTCCAGTCTGTCTGCTTTCTTCATGCCCGTTAGCAAAAATTTACAAAAGTGATGCCATCAGTTCAGGACCACATGGAGCAGAACCTATCTCTGCAAAATCCATCAGCTTTATTTTATTATCCAAGAACTATATGGATCAGCATCTTCTGTGCCCTCTTAGTTAAGGAATTAGTCAGGCATTCCCACACCCTGGGGAAACTTGCCAAGACCAGCAGCTCATCCTGAGGTGTGCTGTGGGGACAGAGGGAAGCTGAGCCCCGGAGAGGAAGGATGAGGAAGGCTGGGTGGAAGCCTGAAGAATGTGTGTCACTTGTGATAGTCGGCTGAAACTGCCTTAGAGGAGTTAATTCAGCTTAAGCAGAATTTGGAATTTTGACTGCAAGGACACTCAGATGAGTTTTAAATCAGGGTATTTAATGAATTACACTTTATAGCAGTGATTAATGTCCACAAGTTTGCATCTGTTTGCCAGCGTGTTTCTGAGAGACAGTAAAGCTTCATATTACTTAAAACACTTGGTCTCAGAGGACTGTTCATTAGTTGCTGCCTAAATCTCTCTAAGATTTGGTAGATTTGACATGATGATATTGGGAAGGTAGAATTTGAATGTAAATCCTTGTGCTTCCTTCTTGCATACTATTTCTTCAACTTTTGACAGACAGCCTTGGAGGAGAGCATTGGTGATGGCAGGGATACAAAGATGATCAGAGGGTTGGAGCACCTCCTGTACGAGGGCAGGATAAGAGAGTTGGGGTTGTTTAGCCTGGAGAAGAGAAGGCTCCAAAGAGACCTTACAGCAACCTTCCAATACCTCAAGGGGGCCTACGAGAAAGCTGGGAAGGGGCTGTTCACAAAGGCCTGTAGTCATAGGACTAGGAGCAATGGCTATAAATTGGAAAGGGGACGATTCAGACTTCATATTAGGAAGCAATTCTTCACAGCGGGGGTGGTGAGGCACTGGAACAGGTTGCCCAGGGAAGTCGTGGATTCCCCGTCCCAGGAAGTGTTGAAAGCCAGGTTGGATGGGGCTTTGAACACCCTGGTCTGGTGGGACATGTCCCTGCCCGTAGCCGGGGGTTTGGAACTGGATGATCTTTAAGGTCCCTTCCAACTGAAACCATCCTATGATTCTATGTTCTTCTGGCTATACTAGCAGTGGCCTTTGACTGTGGTTGAGGGCAATGTTTTTTGTTGCAACATCCCTATTAAAGAGGTTGTGGCAAGTAGCATGGGCTTGTTTGCTTCTCGTGTAACTCTCCATTTGTCATCCGGCAGGCTGAAGAGGAAACAGTGGCCTTTCTTGCTCACAGTGGAAGTGAAGAAGAGTTTGATCCGAGTACTCTTCCAGATCCTGATAAATACAGAGATTCTGATGAAGAGCAGGATTCAGTAAGCGAAGACAGCTGTAGGTATGTACACATCTTCTACGTTCATTTCAAAATTTTCATATTTTTTAGAAACTGTTCTGCTTAGATGTTAAGAATTCATTTTACAGTCATTCTTTTGCTCCTGCAACTTACTATTTATTTGTGAGGTAGGTGCTGAACAGAAATCTGCACTAGAGGCAATTATTTTTTTTTTCTATGAAGCTGTATGAGGAAGATTTTTGAGTCAGTGTTGAAATGATCTTGGTGAGCCTGTTCCACATGCAAAAAATCTTGACTAATTCCCTGGATGTTTCATGTATTTCAGAAATACATTTCTCTACTGTCATATTACACGTTCTGTTTTAAACGAGAAATGTTGAAGTCTTTTGAGGATTCGGATGAGCTGTCTGTACCTGTGGTATATTAAATAAATCTGTGCACAGTGAAGCTTGATAGGTTTTATGATTCCGTGTGCTCAGGCTCTTCAACAATACAAATGAAATAGAATGGGAGTTAGAATTAAATATATAATAAAATAAAAAATGTTAAACTTTTCTTCTTAATTTTAAGAGTGTTTTTCATTGTATAAACCAGAAGGATTTTGTTTCTTGTAGTTTAACAGACAGCACAGAGTGGGGTGAGGATCCATAGTTCATGGCAACTGCATTTTTTCAGCATGTACATATAGGAAGAGTGAGGGATACTGCATGAAGCCCTGTGTGGTTTTTGTTGTTGGCTTCACAGTGTGTTTCTGGCAAACAGCCTATCGTGTAGCAGATTAAGAAATATCATCTTGACTCTTAAATGGGAGTATAGATCTTTATTTTGCTCTCTTCTAGTTGTCTAGGTTCATAAATGCCTTGCTTTTCATGGCTGAATTAGCTAAATCCTATTGGCTAGACTGTCCCTAACCTCAGCTCACTGCACGTTGTGGGGCAGTATGTAGGACTGGATGGTGGGACATGGATTTAAGGACTGGAGAGCCATAGGCTGAGAGGCTGGTGGTGATGTCCCCTGTAGCCGCTTCACCAGTGTGTTGATTGATAGAACTGACAAGGATGTGGAAAATGCGTTGCTTTTTCTGAGAGCAGTGAACTGCTCCTTCTTTGTGCAAGGAGGAGGAAGAGGGCACCTATGAGAAAATTATAGTTCCTTCTGGTTCTTCACTTCCCTAAGGTTATTCAATATCTCCACTCCATGTAAAAGGAATGAAAAAGCTGTGTAAAATGTCGATACAGCTTCCTAAAAACAAACAGAAAATGAGACACGTCATTCTTAAACAAGATTCTTCCAGTTCCTTCTGTATTTATGATTGCTTGACTGTCTGACCATCAGCTTTTAGTTGGGGAAACTGCATAATTTGTTTAGGAATTATCTTTTAATGAAGTTTAAACTTCGGTATTTACTGGGGAGGGCTTTGTAGGAGGATTCGTAGGTTGCTTTTCCCATGTTATTGAGTTGAAATATATCTGTCTCTGTTTGATAAATGCATTCTCTAGTGGTATTCTTATACTGCTTGTAGTGGAACCGTGTTAATAATTTGAAACTTTATTCTCAGCTTCCGCCAAGTAAGATCAATAACATGGTTAATATTGTCTTTTTAATATATGAGATTCTGATGAGTAAAATCTAGATTTAAAGTGGTGATTTGAGCTAGAGGATGTTCTAAAACGCTGTTTTGCTTAAAGGGGCCATTTCTGTTTGGCCTAGTATTAACTAGGAGACAAGGACCAGCAGAAAAGTGTATTTAGCAATTCTGCATTTACATAGGGCATTAACAGAAATGCCAAGAGAAGTATTTCAGAATAATAATGCTTCTTCATCTGGGACCATAATAGTGCTGGTTCTGTCCTTTTGCCTTTGAGAGCAAATTCTGAGCTGGCTTTTATAGTAATGCTTTGCTGCGGGTAACAAAGTAGAAAGGGAATTTTGATAGTTATTATTAGTTTGTTTCATGGAGGGCTTAAAGTGAATTCAGAAGGTCTGAAATAGAGCTTTGGTAAGTGGTTGGACACTGAACACCACTTGTCTTGTTTATTGGGGGGTGTGGAGCGCCTGAAGGATAGATTCCTGGAATCCATTAAATTAATGGACAACTGAGTTGATAGGAAGAATTTGCCAGCAACCAAGAATAGGAAACGTAGTGTCACAGCACTACCTATTAAACATTTAATTGTCTCAGGCATTTCCTAATTACTGCTGAATTGTTGTAGACTCCCTGCATTTCTTAACCAAGATTTTGCATTATTTCAACTTGTAGCCTTAGGGAGGCTTAGCTAGGCTTACCTGTCTTGACAATACAATATTTTCTAGCATAACTGCTTCGAGGCCAGGTTGGATGGGGCCTTGGGCAGCCTGATCTAGTGAGACGTGCCCCTGCCCATCACAGGGGAGTTGGAACTAGATGATCTTTAGGGTCCTTTCCAACCTAAACTAAACTAAACTATTCTAATAAGTATTTTGAAAAAGTTTTGAAGTCAGTCATTTTAAAATTGAACATTTTCTCTAGTTTACTTTCAGTATCATTAAGTAACCGTTTGACATGGGGACATGGCATCTGTTTTTTATATATTCATACGCCAGTATTTATATTGATCCTTTCCCAGAGGATGTCAGTGAGACAAAAAGTTAGCTAAGCTTTAAGAATAGAAGTTGACAGAGAAGACTCTCAAGAAGACTTAAGGCTCAAAGAAGGTCTAGGGCCTTGGTCATTTTTGATTACTACGAAGTAGGTTGGAAAAGAACATGCAGGAAAGGAAAACAGGAATTTAGTAATGATTTTTGACAAAGTATTTTCCTCAGCAAATCTGAAAACACTTTACAGAAGAGGCCAGTGTGATTTTCGTAGGCAGTTATGTTGACTCACGTAGTAACTTGTCTTAAGGTCATGGCAGTGATACATCTGGGAATAAAATTCAGGCACTCAGAGGGTCCATTCATTGCTCCTCCCACTAGACAGATGGCATTCCCTATGAAATTACAATTAATCGTGTGTGGTAACTGATTTTTAAATAATATTTTTCTTGTTTTCAGTATTCCAGGTTTACACATGTAAATTTAATACCGTGTAGACACAGTTTAATTTTGTAATTTGATTCTTTTGAATTTTAATTTTGTAATTTTTGTAATTTTGAAGTGTAAAAAACCAAAATCCTTTTTGGTTTTCCCTTTTATTAGACTTGTCTTTATTTGAGTTACTTTTTCAGGGAATGTTTTCTGGGAGCATTGATATATACAGTATTTCAGTTATCCCAAGGACAGTAGTCTTGAATGTAATCTGTGCTGAAGAGAGTAACTTTCAGCACAAAAAATATGCTATATATATGATTCAACTGGAGTTGAGTTATGTTTTTTTTCTCTGCCATGTCTTAAGACTTGTCAGGTTTTGATTTACTAAGTGTACTTTAAATACATTTTTTGTACTGTGTTTGGAAGTGACTTTAGAATGAAGTGCAACATCCAAACATTTTCCATGGTACGCTGCCTTCTACATTGTATCTGTGTATTTGAAATACAACTTAAAATCTAGGGGGGTTTTTCCAATGAGATTTTCTTTTTTAAAATTATTAATTTTTCCTTAAGCCTGGCAAAGGATCGTTTATTTGGAAGGTTGGATTTTATTTGGTCTTTGGAACATAGTAGTGTGTGGAGCTAATTTGTCTAAAACCTGTATTTCAGATTTTGAATAGGAGATGCCAACTAAGGTTCATAAAACATAATTTTTTTAAGATGATATATATGGATGTAAGATCTTTTCATATGTCTGAAAATGCTGTTAATGATCGTTTAAAATCTCAACATTATTAGTTCAAAATCTCAACATATTTTAAAGAACTATTATTCAATAGTTCTTTAAAAGGTGGACTTGCAAAGAAACTGTTAAAACATAAATTTTATTATGATTTTTATATGTAATATCAGAACATTCTTGCCATGCAAACCCTGCTGAGTGCTACAGTTATGGGGCTTTTTTGGCATTCATTTTATGACTACAAAGTTGCAATTGGTTTTACTTCCTTAGGTAAAATGCTTGTGTAAATCTGTCCTATCCGTTTTAGTGCTCTGGGGGTGTGATCTGGCTGGGTCACTTTTTTGGTGTCAGTTTGGGGGGGTTAAGCTTTCCCTGGCTGGGGGCAAGATATTCTTGGGGTAACAATCATGTCCCAAGAACTGGGATCACTTCAATCATAGAATCATAGAATCACTAGGTTGGAAGGGACCCACTGGGTCATCGAGTCCAACCATTCCTAACACTCCCTAAACGATGCCCCTCAGTACCTCGTCCACCCGTCCCTTAAACACCTCCAGGGAAGGTGACTCAACCCCCTCCCTGGGCAGCCCATTCCTGTGCCGAAGTTTTATAACCTCTGTCAACTTCAGGACACTATACTGGTATACTTTTTAATAGTAGGAAAGAACCTTAACTTCTTCCAAGGGGATTTTAAAAGGATTTTCTTCATTTTCCCATCTTTACGAAATTGGACTGAATACTTTCCTGCTTTTCATTCTTGTCTGTGTTTGCTGGAGGATGAGGGCAATGGGTGGTAGACGTTTTCAACTTTTTTTAAGAAGACAAGAGGACAGGAATTTGGAAAGTGAGTCCATTTGCTTCAGGTCCTTCTGCAGCACTTAAGCTGAATGGAATTTAACAAGGACCCAGGGAGCAGTTTCATAGCTAGACCTGACTTTCAGAGCTTTCCTAGAAGAGAACACATCAGTTTAGGCACTGCTCTGATGGGAAAAGTGCTACAGATAAACCTGCAACATCAAAGACCACGGTTTTGGGTTTATTATCAGCAGTGATTTCCAGAGGCAGATAGTAGGGACGCCGATATTATCTGATAGCTGGGGACAGGCCAGGAGTGGATTTAACAGTCCTTGCTAAGGGTAGTAATTAAACTGAAGTGAGTAATGAGAACAGTTGTGGCAGGTATGCAAGGGGAATCATAGAATCACTAGGTTGGAAAAGACCTCTTAGACCATCAAGTCCAGCCATTCCTATCTGCAACTAAACCATGTCCTTGAGTAAAAAGGGACGAGGAGACTTCCTGTGGGATGCTCAAGAGAGCAAGAACTGTGGGTGACAACACGCTGATAGAAAATTTTGGAAGATGACAGGGTCCAGGATAAAATTAGATTTCTAGGAGTGCCTGAAAGGAATGTGTCAAAATTAAGAGCCATTGATGGCTCTGATGCTGAGTGCAGCATGTGGTGGTTAATCCTCTGCTGACTTGGGCTTGCCTAGGGAACATCGGTCATGTCTTTATAGGCTTAATGGATCTGGCGAGAAAACAGGCTTAAGTCCTGGCACATGATTGTGTGTATTGTCCACAACTGCTGTGACTTCAGATGGTGCCAAATAGAGCTTTTCTGGGCAACGTCCCACCGTGTTTTGGTGTGGTAGGACAGGCCAAAGACTGTTCCCAATAGGCAGTGTTGATGAAACTGCATTTCTTTCAGGTGCGTGTGGGTGAAAACTGCAGTCATCTGTTTTCCAGTTCTGAAGTGGGCTTTGAGGCTCAGTGTAGGTATGTTTGGAAACTTATAAGGTGCTCTGAGCACCCCTTAGAAGGCTTTTGTAAAAGCAGAGGCACAACTGAAAGAGGAAGATGCAACACAGCAAATTAATTTAGGACTGGAAAAAGAGGAAATCAAGAAAAGCAAGAGATTTTGAACGACCAATAAGCCTATGGGTAAAAGAAAGTGGTAGCTGAAGAGGCTGATGGTGAGCCTAAGGCCGTGGAGAGGTGTTATTGATTTTGTGTGAGGGAGGAAAGATGTGGAGGGGATGTATGCATGAAATGCAGAGGGAGGGTGATGGAGATCTGGTGGGTCAAGAAGAATAAATATGAGAACAGGCAAGAAATCTTTCTGCCAGTGGGAAGGAGGGTTTTCTGTTAAATCAACACTCATGCCTCATGCACCTTTCCTTGAGTTGTCACTGGATTGTATGATGGGTTGCTCTTCGGGCTGGAAATATTGACCTAAAGATTTTAAGAAAAGCAAATCAGTCGAGAGTAGCACCCAGTGAAATTACACTTGTGAGATTAGGAGATACAGCTTTATTATGGTTTACATTTCCCAAATGCAGAGATTTTGCTGCAAGTGTTGGATTGAAATAGAAATATATTGGGCTATTCTAGCTACTACTTGCTTTAAGAAGGAAAACCATGCTTCTAAAAGGGATAATTCAAAGCAAATATGTGAGACCTAGGATATCTTTAACAATCTTTAAAAACATACCATCTGCTCATGGTTTAAGAAGTCAAAAACATTCTTAATATTTTCTCCCTCCCTCCCAGCATTTTTTTTTAGTTGGGGGAGCTATACAAATTATGACTTAAATTTGCCTTTGAATAGAATTCCCTTCCAGCCATACCTCTACCAGCAGAGTAATTAATGACTCTAAGCATGTAATATGAGATTAATTTTTGTATATCTAGCAACATTCATTGTATTTGGTTTAAGGCTATCAATGTAAATTGTTAATGAGGTGAAAAATTTAAGTGAATCGAATAGGCTGGAAGAAAAGCAGCTGGATTTCTTAAATATTCATTTTGCAGTTAAATTGAGTTTCTGATATTTCTAATCCCTCAACCTCTCTAAATAAAAATGTTGAAGAACAAAGTTATGATTGACCTCTTTAATAGGTCCAATATTGTCATCAAGTGTATGCATGAATGAAGGAGGAATGAGATAAGAAGTTACTGAAACTCTGCACTTCAGAAATAAACTATCAAGAATTGGATGGTGATAGTGGTCACACAAAAGAAAAGGAGATGAACAGATTTGAATAACGTCAATGTCAGGTGAAGCTGAGGAGGAGTGACTGTGAGGATTAGGCATGTTGTTAGCAGCATCTCCAGAGGCAGATTCGTTTCAGAGAAGGTTAAGCCTCTGACAGCAGGACATGCAGCAAGTCAAAATGGTTTGATTGAAACCGTGGTCACGTGTGGCTGGACTAGTTTTAACCCAGAGCAGTGATATTTGATCCATTTGAGAATCAATGCCTGAATTATTTCCATTTTCAGACTAGTGTATAAAGGTAAGCTGAAATTGCTTAGCTCACATAAACCAAATGGAAACTCCAGTGGTCCAGGGCTGGGTCAGGTACTGCTGCTTTATGGTCAGCCACGTCTGTGACAGAAACAGGAAGAGAATTGCTGCTACATATGATTTGAGTCCACTGCTACTTGTCCACTAGAGCCTTTAGAAAGTAAAGAGGACCTTAGAGCAGAAGTGAGATGTTGGTGCTGGATTTGAATGTTTTTTTTTGCATTAAATCTTCTTCCTATGCAGTAGGAAGAAATCATACTCTCTTGCTGGTCTGATTTCTATTTAAGTCTTCTCTTTTTCTTCTTCTTTTCTGCTACTTAGCTTCAAGACAGACTTGTCTTTTGCTTTTAGTACACTTAAACTGGTATTTCATTGCAAGTAGATAATTCATCCCTTTTCCTGCAATTGTTTTTTATAAATCTTGTTTTAGAGCTGTTTTGATTTACACCAGTGCAATAGGCAGTAAGGGAAATAACACACCACCATATATTTTGATTACCATTTCTGTATTCTCTAGCATTCTGACAAGAAGTAAGAAAGAAGCTGCACTGGGTCTTATGGAAGGGACTGCAGTAATTAATCTTCATTAGGATTGCTGCCATGGCCTTATGAATTAAAATTTATTACATGGAAAAAGGTTTGTGGCACAGCATGTTTGATTAGAAAAATGCCAATACTTATGGGATAAATTATTTCTAACTTTTTTGTACTGTATTTTATTAGCACATTCATTCATTATTGCAGCCTGGAAACTTGACTCCTGGCCTGCAATTCAGGGGCAAGGGCGGATTGTTTCCAGAGCAGTGCTGGTAAACCCAGGCTCGAAAGGAAGCTCTGATAAATGTTAGCTGAAGCAGAGCCTGTCTAGAGATCTCACAGTACTATTTTGTTTAAACAACGGCAACTTGGCTGTGTGGACGCACATTTCAAATAGCTGACTCTCAAGCACTTAAAATCAAAACCTTACAGCTTGTCAAGACATACCTTGAAGCCCAGAAGCAAGTTAAATACTAACAATTAAAAGCTTTCTGGTATCACATCAAAACACACTTGTGAGATTATTTTTTTAGTAGTTAAATTAAGAGAGGTTCTTGGTGTATAGCTGCCAGGGTCATAGTTAGACACCCTGTTTCTCACATGTCATCCACATATGCTGGCATTTATTTAAGGGACAGGATTCATAAGTCCTGCTTTAGTGTTTGAGTAATAAACATTACCTATTAAATGACAGTACCTTCCTTTGTTGTTACAGCTGTGCAAATTGTGACCACAGAAATTACCATGCCTGTTGATAAGTCGGCTGCTAGTACCTCCTCGCCTGTGTAAACACAGCCTGTCCCAGTAAATCCTTTCATCAGGCAGCTTCAGACTGTGCGGGTCGTTCAGGCGGCTGAAAAGCTAAATTACACCAGATGGTGAAAGGAAGGAATTGTAATCCAGCTGCACATGCCACTTTCTAAGTGTTATTAATAGGAGATGAAGAGATGCACTGGCTTTGATTTGAATCTGAATTGTGGGGCTGCTTTCTAACTGTGTTGTTCTGTTAGAAAATAGTTCACCTTAGAATAACTTTATTTTGGTTTGGCTATTTGTGGACGCCAGCTGGTAGTGCATCAGTTTGTGCATTTGTGAGGAATAAGGGCCATTTGTAATCATGGGAAGTGACCAGTGATAAAGAGATAAGCTCTGCAGGGTAGGCTGACAGGCTTTTGGTCGATGGAGACCAGGGAGGAATTCCTTTGATACAAGTGCAGACGTGATCCCCATATAGATGCCCTTCTACATGTGTACCTGAGAATTACCCCTATTACATCCCCTCCAAAGAGTGTTCTGTCCAAAAGCTGAGGAGATGCACCCAGATGGAGTACAGGATACCCTTGGCATCATGCCAGGCATTTCTCCTGGTGATTGTGGATATCCCCTCCCTGGAAGTGTTCAAGGCCAGGTTGGATGGGACCTTGGGCAGGCTGATCTAGTGGGAGGTGTCCCACTAGACCCCCCCATGGCAGGGGGTTGGAACTGGATGATCTTTAAGGTCCAACCCAAATCATTCTATGATTTTCCAGCTTCCTTTTAAAATTGCCACTTTCACCCTTTATAAAAGCTGCATCTCTGACTGCTGCTCTGGAGTAGTACAGCCCATCTCCACGCCACCCAAGCCACTGCTGGTAAAAATTCATCCTGCAGGAACAGGGTTGGGAGTTGGACTAGGTGATCTTTAAAGGTCCCTTCCAACCCAAACCATTCTATGGACAGGCAAGGTCTGTCTTCTCTCTGTATCTCAAGATTATGAACATCTCATTTGCACGTTCCACATGAGACTCTGCTTTCCTTCCTAAGTTGCCTTTATCAGATAATGTTTTGCTTCTACTTTTTGTGCGTCATGAAAACACAAGCCCTTAGGTCTCTTCATCACTCTGTGGTTTTACTGCTGCCGCTTCCTGTGTTATGCATTCCTCCTTATTCACCTCTCCAGCTTACAACCCAGTATGGGTCAAATTAGTGTGAAAGTACACCTGCTGGTGTATAGATACATCTTTAGTATGCACTACTGTTTGAGCACTGCGATTCCTCAGTAATAATAAGAAACAGCTTGACTCAGCATAATCTTCCCACAAAACTTAAGATGAAAATTAATCATAATTGTGTTGATTTGCTTTTGTTTGTGGGAAAAATTAAAAATCTCACACTCCTTCTGAATTTGTTTTGTAGTTGTTATAACTTACAGGCATCTAGGCCTGTGGGCCTCTGAAACTCCAAAAATGAATATAGTTTTTGGTATTTAAAGTCTGCTATTTCATAACTTGTGAGATTTCTGTATCGTTTTAATTGCTAAGATGTTTTCAACTAATGTCCTAGCTGAAGCATTACTCGATTATGAATGCAAACTGGGCTTCAGAGTCCATTCAGATGCTGGAAGCAATTGGCTTTTTTTCAAACAAGCTTAAATGCTTTTACTTAATAAGATTTCAGCCATACGCATTTAAAGTGAACCCCCGTACTCTGATCAAAGCAAACACCATGAAACTCCAGTCCAAACTGACACCGGTCACTTGGAAAAGTGAGAGGTTTTAGTACTTTAGAGTATTTTCATATACTGTCAGTATAGCTTCAGCATTTATGGAATATCTTAAGAACTACAAAGAGAAACAGAGAGACCTTTCCCCAGAAAAGGAATAAAATAGAAGTTAGTAACAAGCACTGGAAAGCTACCCCCATGCAAATGAAGGCTCAAAGTCGACAAAGTTGCTATATCCTTTGAAATGTCCCAGTTTTAGGAAGAGTATTTGGTGCCCAGTCACCAAAACATTCTGAGTCATAGAATGGTTTGTGTTGGGACGAACCTTTGAAGATCATCGGGTGCAACCCTCTGCCGTGGGCAGGGACATCTCATTATATCAGATTGCTTTACACTATTTCTTTTGGATAGATAGGGAAAGAGAATTTGTTTTAATTTTGGGAATGCAAGGTGTTTCTCACAGGATTCCCCTCCTCTCTCTGTGGTGTAATAAGTAGGCAGGAGTTGGCATTGTTCTTCCATGAGAGATGGGATGGATGAGAGAGGGAAGCAGGTCATATGTTTGTAGTGCAGTGCAAGGCCATCATATCTCACGTTCCTCCTTTGTCTTGGTGATGGAGAGTCAGACAGAAAGCACTGTGTATGAGTCAGGAAGAGGAGGAAGCACCGTGCTGCCAGTCCCTTTTGGAGAACGTCTGGGAACTTACTGAAAACTGCTGTGTTTTGAGGTTAATGTTTGAGTTAGGCTGGTTTTCAGTTAGTGGTGAAACCACCATTTCACATGCTCGTAACTAGTCCTATTAATGGAAAAATGAGTTGGGCAGCCAAAGATGGCTTGAATTGGGCATTGGGTTCCTGTGCTGTGTTGGTTTGAAGAACAGTATTCCCCAGTTGGAGCTATTTGTTACAGCTGCTGTTCCCAGTTGTTAACTCTCTAAACAGTATTTCTGAAGGGAATATTTCACAAACATTACATTTACGCTTTAGCAATTATAAAAATCAAGGTAATTTTAAAAATTCTTGTTGAAACTTTTTTTTTTTTTTTTTTTAGTAAATTGAATTTTCCAGGTAGAGATTTGGCAAATTTTAATTGAAACATGAATTTTATAAAACTCTAAACTCAGTCTTTGAAGCTCCATTTTAATTTTTTGTTGTATTCTTTAAAATAACAAAAATGAAAAACTGAATGCAGTTTTGTTTCAGTTAGCTTCTTTTGGAGAGCATGGTTTGGGATGCGAGGGGTTGCAACTGTTTTTTTTTGCTATGAATTCTTCCCTATAGCATAGGAAAACTGGCTCATTATATCCTGGCACATGAATATCATATCTTAGAATAGATTTTGTGCAACTAGATTATTTTATTCTTAAATAAGATGATTTATAGCAAATTTTCAGTGCTATGACAAAACCCACATGAAGATACATGAAAGCTTGGGCTTTCCTCCTGTTCCTGTTGTGTGGCCACGTGATAGAAGTCAGACTATTAAAACAGACATGCAGTGGTTTCATCCAGATTGAAGGCTGCAAAAGGCAACTCATTCAAATCTTAAGAAAAGCAACAGAAGAAACAGGAATTTACCATGGAAAATAACTGGGTTTGAGGTTTTCATCTTCCTCTTTTGGCAAAGAGGTGAATAGCCTCCAAGGAAAGCTTCTGCAAGAAGGGCAAAGAGCAGTTTGAATGAGAGGAACCCAAATCAAAACTGTATTGAGTGCAGGATTTGCCCGTTAATTGACAGTTCTCATGTTTTGATTTTTGTCACGTGTTTATTTCAGACAAGATCTTGAATGCATGTCAGGGCCCACTGACACATCACTAAATCAGTTTTGTCAGGTTGTCTGTCACTCTACAAGGCAGCAAATATTAGATAAGAGTGAAAGCAATATCTTCATATACTGTAATCAATTAAGACAGCAGAACGTTCACCACTGCCTCAGCCTGAGAGCCACTCTAATTTAGACATCGAGTTCATCAGCTTCTATTGCTTCACCTTTCTGAATTGTAATTTTGTTTGCTCTTATCTTGACGTAAATTTGCTTTGTTTAAAATGAATAGTTTGATTATACGATCATATTGATTACCACGGTTGTTAAAAAGACTAATTGATTTGTTTCTGCAGTGAACTTGAGGAAAAGAGTGGAAGAAAGAAGAGAAGCTATAGCAACAGTGACGCAGCAGAAGAAATGCCACTGAAAAGAAAGAAGGCAAAATTCAGCCAAGAGGAGGACCCCTATTTGCCATTAGATACTGGGCTTTCTCTGGCAGAGGATGAAGAGCTTGTACTACATCTGCTCAACAGTCAGAGCTAATTATTTTTCTCCAGTTTTTGGTGTTTTTTTTTCCTGGGACAGCTTCAAAATTTTGTCAGTAGTCTACACCAAATGAATTTGGCATCTGGGCAGCTGGACACTGGTAGGCATAGATAAATGAGTTGCATGTGCAATGGCATTGTCTGAGGTTGGCGCATAGATTACAGACAATATTTAGTTTGATTTATAAGGCTTTCTAAACCAACTTTCCAACCTAAATCCCCTGATGTCATTTTGCAGTAACACGTCCATAATTGAAAATCTCCAAGTTTTGAAGCAATTGTCTTTTTTTATTTCAATCTTGCTTTAAATAAGAACAGGATTTTCCTTTCTTGACTGTGTCAGGTTCGTTATTTTAGAAGATAAATATGTACTAAAATTATTGAAGAAGAAATGCTGTTGGCAGCTCAAATCCTATTACTTAAACTGCATTTTTTTCTTCTCTGTACGATGCACATATTTTAAAAATATTTTAATAAAAATTTCTGAAGCCTTGATGTAAACTTTGAGTGTCTTTTTCAGATTTGTTATGAAAGCATTTACTTATCCTCCAGTTATCATTTCTATTATGATTCTGTCACTGGTGTTAGGCAATTCAGAAAAACACTTTTAGAAGCTAAAACTTTGAATCCTGGATTTGGGTACCATCTGAGTGAGAACACAGTGATGCTACAAAAAGAAGTAAAACAAAACTGCTCAATAAAATTGGTTACAAGGTAGATTTGGTGGCAGACTTACAACTGGAAGCGAGCTACTTTTTTTCTGATGTCCAAATATAGTGAAGAAAAATCATTTTTGAGCATGTTTTGAAGTTTCATCCCATCAAAGCATGGTTGGTTGTCGCACAGTTTGTGCATGCTTAGCCCTAGCTGCTGCTCCTTGATGAACAGCAACAAGACATATGCTATGCGAGTCTTTTCCTGAGGAATAGAAGAAGAAGACATGCTTTCTGTGGCAAATCAAAATATTTTCCCTGGCAGAGGCTGCCCAGGGAGGTGGTTGAGTCACCTTCTCTGGAGATGTTTAAGGGATGGGTGGATGAGGTGCTGAGGGGCATGGTGTAGGGATTGTTAGGAATGATTGGACTCTATGATCCAGTGCATCCTTTCCAACCTAGTGATTCTATGATTCTATGATTAATACAATACAAAAATCTTAGTTATTTAAGTAGATTTTCTTCTCTTGCACCCAAATGCCAGCTATAAGCCAAATTCGCAGTCCTCTTGCTTGCCTTCTTGACTACTCCCTTAAGAATATCTGCACTTTGTTCAGACAAAAGCATGGTGAACCCTTGCAGGCAGTATGGAGAATGATGGAAATTCCTGGGCGTTTTAAACATCTCTGAGACTACCTAGGCAAAAGGAAGGCTGCTGTGCGAGAAAACTAAGGAAAGCAGTGTTTGCTGACACTAGTTTTTTGACAGAGAACAGGCATGTAAAGTGATGATGGTCTGTTCTCAGCAGACTTGTGTCTTAGTGAAGTTTATATGACAGCGTAAAGTAAAACATTGAGGAGGTACAAACGCCTGAGGGCTTTGCACTTTTGCTTCCCTTCAGCAAATCTTAAAGTATACATTGTCTCAAAAAATTGTTTGTTTGGTCCTCCTATCACTTCTATGAAGAACATATTGAAGTAAATACTCCTTTTTTTTTTCCTAATATCAATCTTTCATATTTCTTTTTGTTACAGAAATCTGTTGGTGCAAATTCAGTACAAGTCTTTCTTCCTCTCCCTGTACCCCATGTTATCTTTTAGCTCAGTTACCCCGAACTGAAAATATAGAGCAAATTCTTGTCTCCAAATGTTGCTTCCGCTGTTCTGCCAGCAGGCAGGGGATCATCAAAACAATATTATAAGGCACAGCACATCTGCCATCTGCTCCTTCCTGACAATGTGGAATGAGAAGAAATGACCGAGTTTCACGACCAGCTAAACATGAAAGATGGGACCTGCTTTGCAGCTGATGCACAGTGTTGTTTAATCTACAGTACCACGGTAGGCTTGGAAAATACCGTGATATGAGAATAGTATTGCTGATTAATATATTAATGAAGAACGTTCTGCTATGATGCTGTTGTGACTGTGCTTAGGCTGCATCATGTGAACGGCTGAAGCAAATGTGATGGAGTAGTGTCAGTAAATGCCTCTGCACTGGGGTGACAGAGGTCCTGCTCCTGCAGTTGTGGAGGAAAGCAGTAAATTTCAGTCCAAGGGGCACCAACAGCAGGAAACTACTCAAAGATGAGCCGGATATAGATAATACGTGTGGTGGGGTATAGATCTTATTCAGCGTTAATTGTAAATTCATAGTGTACTTCGTGGTGATCAGGTGTTTTGTACATCACCTGATGTCTTTCAACTCAAATCTTTGCTCTGAGGACGTTGAACATAGTTCGCTGGGGCAAGTAAGTAATAAAGCAAAATATTCACCATTTCTTACTGGAATGTTCTCATCTGTACACTGGGTGTGAGAGAAATATTATTAGCCAGTAAGCAGTAAGACTGAAAATTAGATTGTGTATATTGGAAGGATTGCACTGCTCTTCTATTCTTGTGATGTTTTCATTGTCTGCGTAAAATAATTTTTCAAGTGTTCTTTTGTGTTTTGGGATAATGAAAATTCTAATGTATTTGTGTTGTCTGATACAGAGCCATTGTTTCTCAAACCCTCGTTTGCTCGTCTATATCAAAGGTGGCTGTCCTTGAGGGGATGGTGTATCTAGAGCGTGACAGAAAAAGAAGAGCCAGCATTCAGCATTTTGGGGCAAGGGCTGTGGTTCTGGGTGGTCATTCCTGTGAGCTGTAAGTCTGGTTTAAGAGGCTCCTCATGAGCCCTATGTTTAGCTGTGCTTCTGGAGTAAGGGAAAAAAACTCCAAAGCACACGAAAGAAGTATTAATCTTGGAAATGCAAGGACTGACTTGCCTGAAGGGTGTTTTCCAGGGAGCTTGCTTTTCCAGGGAGCTTGCATTTCCAGGGAGCTTTGTATACCTATGGACCTCTCAACCTGCTGCCAAAAGACCTGGCATGTGTGTCCAAGGGCTGACTGGCAGGTGGAGTGAAGCCAGCTTGGAATGCCACCCATTGTCTCCCTTTCTCTTGATCCCAGGTATGGCACGTGCTACTGTAGCATCAGAACAAATCCAAGGCTTTTGCAAGTTTGTACTTCACATGTTTTATAATCTGACCTTTATACAGGAGAAATGGAAGTGTGGAAATCATTTGGCTTGCCTGTAATCAAAGACTTCATTGGAGACTTGGTGTAGTCGAATCTTCAAAACTACAAAGTGGACCTGTGCGAACCTCATGAGGTTCAACAAGGCCAAGTGTAAGGTCCTACACCTGGGTCAGGGTAATCCACTGTTTCAATAAAGGATGGGGGTTGATGTGATTGCAAGCAGCCCTGCAGAGAAGGACTTGGGGGTGCTGGTTGATGAGAAGCTTGAGATGAGCTGGCAATGTGCGCTCGAAGTCCAACTTGAGCTGGTTGGCCAGCTTCTAGCCCAACTGTTTCAGGACTGCATCAAAAGAAGCATGGCCAGCAGGTCGAGGGAGGTGATTCTCCCCTCTGCTGTCATTGAGACCCCACCTGGAGTACTGTGTCCACTCCTGGAATCCCTATCATAAGCATATGGAACTGTTGGAATGGGTCTAGAGGGGGCCATGAAGATGATCAGAGGGCTGGAGCACCTCTGCTAGTAGGACAGGCTGAGAGAGTTGGAGTTGTACAGCCTGGAGAAGAGAAGGCTCTGGGGAGATCTTATAGTGGCCTTCAAGTACCTGAACGGGACCTACAAGAAAGCTGGGGAGGGACTTTTGACAAGGGCATATAGAGATAGGACAAGCGGGAATGGCTTTAAATTGGAAGGGGGAAAATTTAGATTAGGAATTCTTCACGCTGAGGGTGGTGAGGCACTGGCACAGGTTGTCCAGGGAAGCTGTGGATGCCCCAGTCCTGGAAGTGTTCAAGGCCAGGTTGGATGGAGCCTTGAGTAGCCTGGTCTGGTGTGTCCCTGCCCATGGTAGGGGGGTTGGAACTGGATGATGTTTGAGGTCCCTTCCAACCCCAGCTATTCTATGGCTCTATGATTCTAAATCACTTCTGATTTAGCAAGAGCAGCCTCTCACTTGGCATCTGAATTGCCTCCTGTGCAGGACACTAACCTTCAGGTGTTGTAGTGCCTGGTGCTGTGAGCACCCTGGGATGGGTTTCAGGCTGCTTCTCACCTCTGCAGGACACAGTTCTCCACAAAGAGGAGAGGAAAAGTCCGCTTCGGGAAGTCCTTTAGGAAAGGTAGCAAGATCAGAATATGGTAGTGTTTTCCAAGGCCATTGTCCAGGAGATAGATTTTCAAGGAGGAAATCTTGTTTTAGATAATGAATTAATCATATTAGTTTGCATTGTCCTTTATACTAAATAGTGATTGATTTCCTTCTGCTGCTGGAATGGTTCTGTTGTGTTGATTTATAGCTGGGTATTGCGTTAAGACTAAATCTAGTACATACAGCTAATTCTGAAGATATACGTTAGGCATTTATATAATAATATAGCTTAGTTGGCTTTTATTCAGAATTAAATTTTCTCTGTTGCATCCAAAATAATAGAGACATTTGTTTACTGGATAATTTATTGCAATTTGATCGAAGCCTGTTTTGGATAGAAACTGGAAGTCAGGTAGAAGCCATGGAGGCATTGAAGAGTTTGGGTTTTTTACGTTAGTTAAACAGTCTGACACCAAATGTGCAAGCTACTGAAACTGTCCAGCTTGCATTATTTTCATGAGCATATAAAATGTGTCTTTCTGCCTCAGCATTGTAGAAATTTCTGTTAGGTGTTCGCTTTGTAAAGACCTTATTGATGCAGCACGTTCAATTGTGAAGAGCGTAAGAAATTTAGGATCTAACCTAAGTCATTGTAAATTAATATTTAACATTTTAAATGGTTATTTTTCTTTAAACGTTATATGAATAGAAATAAAAATGATTTTTATTCCTCCTGCAACTGACTGAATCCAGCTAAAGCACTGAGTGCCATGTCCTGCTGTCTGGCCAAACTCATAAAGAGGGAGAAATGCCTGAAGCAAGACATTAAAAACCAGAGCGCTATGGTAGACAACATTAAATACAGGCTATAAAAAATAGTACAAGATTTGAAGATACTGAAGTGACCCTGTGAGTTTCTGTAGTCCTGGATACATCTGATAAAACTGATATAAAACACAAAAAGAAAATGTCTGCTAGTGAGAGTCACAAATGGGTATTTCTCCTTATTTTGCTTTCTACTTTGACCTGATTGATGCTTATTTCTTGTGAGAGATTGAGTATGCCTTCTAGCAGGGATCTAAGCCGTGGTGAACTGCTGCAGAAATGTCCTCTGTGGTTCAGGATGTTGCTGCTTTTATGCTGGGGGTCACCGCCCTGGCTGTAACATCCCTCTGACTAAGAATAAGCTGGTTGGTTCTGTCCTGAAACAGAAGGATCCGTACGCCGTCTGTTTTGCTAGATGAGCAGAGGGCTGCGAACAGGCAGCTGAGGGACAGAAACACTTTCTCACGCAGCAGCTGATTTCACCGTTAATTGGTAGGGACTTTGAGCTGAGTGTAGCCAAACCTTGTACCCAGCACGCTTCAAGCTGGAAGATCCAGAACACATCTTAACTCCAAGAGAAATAAAAGTTCCAATCAATAGTGATAGTAAGAAAAGACTATAACTTTCACTTTTTGACCGTATTTCATTAGAGTTCTTTTTTTATTGCTTCCCTGGGATTTGCAGCTCCTCTGAATTTAGTCTCATCCTTTCAGATTTTTTTTTTTTCTTTTTATTCTCAGAAGGATTTGGAAGGTTTATCTTTAAAATGTAGAACTAGATGCTGGAAAATCTTTGTTATTGTCTTTGTAAGTCATAAAAATTGCTGTCAAGGCTTTCTCTATATCAAGTGGACACCTTTATAATTAAGTACTCCCCAAACTTCAAATGAGTCAGTCAAGAACTTCAACGAATTAGAATGCCTAATGCAGAAGACTCTTTTCAAGCCTGTTAGGAGGTACTACTGCTATGATTAACTTAGTAGCAAGAAGTCGACCAGCTCCAAGAATGCCTTGAGCATATTTTTGTCCGTGTCTGGCCAGAAGCCCATTTTTTTTTGCAAAGAAAACTATTCATCAGGTTCAGTGATGTAAAATGATTGTTTAAATTACATTGGGCTATCAGCTAGTGGATTTACCCAGGAGTGGCATCTCTTGGGGAGGTGCTGTCTGTAATTTTTGCACATCATCCGAGATGTGTTTTGTCTATAAAATATAAATAAGTTTAATTAAACTAAATCAATTTTGTTGAGCAGTTTTTGAAATCCTTTTGAGTTGAGAAGTAGCCGTGCTGAGACTTCAGCTGCATTAAGAGGAAAATAATGAGCATTGTTCTCCTAATCACGTAGGGGTTCCTGGAGGAAGATCATGTTCCTGGCTATGGCCTCTCTGGGGCTGCAATGTCCTCTCTCTCCTGCACAGCTTCCCCCTCTGATGCTAAACTTAAGCTGTTATGAAAAAGCCATTTGTAAGTACAGGCTGTAAATGGAACTTGCTGTTACTGATGTTGATGTCTTTAGCTTATCACGCTTAGGGTGAAATGCAAGTCCATTATATATGCATTGTGCTGTACTTCATATGGGAGTAAAACGGTTCCTCCGGTCTACATTTAATGGCTATACTCATGATCCTTTCCACCAATTTTATTTGATTATACTGAAATGCAACTTTGTTTTATTTGTGAACTCGATGAAAGTTAATGAATGTAGTGTAGGAACTAATTTAAGCTTGCTAATCATCACAAATGTCTTACAAATTGCATCTCAGCAGATTACAGGTTTTTAATGCCACTGCCCCAAGTACAGTTTTTATTTATTTGGAGATGTTACTAGGCCTTTGTGAAAAGCACTGGGATTTGGTTTTGTTTTGAAAAGTACTTTATGTTCCCTTCTCTAAGCAGATACTAATGTGAGTCATTAGTAGTGAGGTGAATCTATTCCAGTACCCTCTTGGTTGCACTCGGAAACTTGCTGATGTGCTTCAAATTGATGCCCTGACTTGTCAATAAAAGAGATGGATGTGGGTGGGCAAGTGTGCCTTGTGCTGGACCTGAGCCAGCATGAGCTCTGCCCTGGCTTCCAGCCCTGGGCAGACTGACAGAGCAGCCAAAGCCTCACAGTTACCCCTGCGCTGTTGTACGTAGCTCTATGAGCAACGTGAGAGGAGGTAAAAAAACCTCTTAAACACTCCGTGGGGCTGTTTCTGACTAAAGTGACACGAATTGTGGGGATTAATCATAGAATCACAGAATCACCAGGTTGGAAAGGACCCACTGGATCATCGAGTCCAACCATTCCTAACACTCCCTTAAACCGTGTCCCTAAGCACTTCATCCACCCGTTCCTTAAACACCTCCAGGGATTAAGCTATAAAACAAGCAAGATGATCGAATGCCAGAGGTGTGCTGGTGCTCACAGCCAGTGCATGAAGAGGTTTGCTCCTTGGATAGTCCAGGCACACCATGCTCTGCAGTGATGAGATGATGATGTGGCTGGAGTCCATGGGCCAACTTGAAATGGGACAACTGACCAAATCTCTGCAATTCAGTATTTGACTCCAGATCAGAATTTTGGACAGTGCTAGATATTTTCCCCAAGGCAACTCCTTGTCCGGTCCTGTTTGTGTGGCCGCATTAACATCCCAAGGACCTGCCCAGGTCATTGTGTGCTGTTAAGCCACTAGTTAATAGTCAATAGAAGTTGTTCCTGCAAAAACGGTCAGATGGGATATGTGCTTAAGATGTTTAGAGGGTGTTTTTTATCTGGTTAAGGTACATCAGTAGCAGTGAATTATGCATGTGGGAGGATGGTCACAGGACCAAGACTAAGTGGATGCTAAGAACTGAGCAAAACAGTGATTTGAGGAGTCTCTCCTGATCCAGCTGAAAATGCTGCCAAAAGGACTTTTGCAAGGGAGACTCTTGCTGCCACCAGGAAGCAGATTATCATCCAGCTGGGAGATTTGATTATCCATGAGAGCCCAACTTCTCCATAATTTAGTTTTTTTCCTTTTAACAAACACTCAGAGTGTCTGTGCAACCCTAACCTGATCAGTTTTGGCTGGAATGGTCATTAGTGGGTGCAGACAAAGGAGAGAAAAGCTAAGAATTCAGTAAATGATTTGGTGTCATCCCACACAATATCACACACTCAAGTAACTGCAGTTCGTCTTGTAGATGGATCCTGTTCCCTGAAGGGAAACCAGGTGTCCTGTTCACAATTCCCAGATCATGGTTAATGGCATAATTCCCATGTGCATGCTGCTAAACCCACCCTCAGTGGTCCTGACCTGTTGTGATGCTTATGTGCTGGAGACCTGGGACATAGTTAAGGAACATGATAGTAAATAACCAGCAAGGTTATTGTAAGCAACAAACATCCCATTTCACTCTAACACTGTCTGAAAAACACAAAGCGATGCATAGGAGCCCTCTGCTTCCTCTAAGAGGTAGAGAATGATATTTGTCTTTGACTATTTTTAGAGATTTCCTCTGTAAATCTCCACCCTAAATTAGGAAAATAAGAACATCCGATAGCCTTGTAGGAAGCTATCAAGCTTGGTTGTGGCACCCTCTTGCCAAAACCCTCTGTTCCCTGTCACAGGGGAGAAACTACCTTGCAGAAACACAGAGGTCTGGCTGATTTCCCTCGGCAGAACTTTGTTCTGCAATCTAAGATAGTGACAAGATGACATGAAGATGACGTCTGTCCGGGGCTTGCCCAGGAGTTTTATTTCAAGCCAACATTCTCACTGAGACCTTCTGTTCTTTTTATTTCACTCCTTGAATTTGTTTTCCTAATCTTACACTTAGAGGAAAGCCATCGGAGGGGATTGCAAGGGGATCAGCTCATGGAGTGGGGGAATCATCCTGCAGGAGAAAGGCTCTGCTGCTGCCTTCCCTCAGGCTATGTTCTTGTCCAGCACCTGCGCTGTGGCTGCTGGGCTAGGTGGTCCTTGACCCACACAGCTGCTCAAACAGTCGTCTTCAGAAAGACTACTTCTCCTGTGTAAGGAATCAAGTGCACTGGGTAGGATGAAGAGCTTGCATTTCTTAAATATATGTTAGGATGCGCTAATCTAGTTCCTTGTCTAGTGCCTAATTAAGCCCATTTAATCTTTCTGCCTCATCTTGATGATGCTGATACATTTTTTGCTTCTAATTTGCTTCTTCAGCACCTAATTTCAGCATAAACAATACCAAGCTCTTACTGATGCAGAACTGCCTGGCTAAAAGAGCAACTCTCCTCCAGAAACTTGCTAAATAAAAACAAGGGAGGGTAAAATTCTACATTAAGCTCTCTCCTTTTTTTTTTCCCCACTGAATTTACCCTGCTGAGCATCTGAGGTTCTCGTTTCTTTTCTATTCTCTGTTTCATATGGTAGCAGCGAAGGACAGGAGTGCAGGACCTGGCCACCTTCTGCCTGCCCCAGGTGCCCTCTGCCCAGGGCTGAGCAGCTGCCACAATCCCACCCTGGCAGGACCTAAATAGTAGTATAGCTCTGCTAAGGGTGGGCACCAGGAAGATGCCCAAGCCCTTAAAAGTAGTGTCTGCAGCAGTATGGGGTCTACATAGAGGTAAACTGCACACAAAAAAGTGAAGTGCTGGGGGAGACCCTTTGGAGGATGAGCAAGAAAGCACCGAGAAGAGCAAAGTCAGAAGAGGTGAGATATTGGGGTGGGATGTGGCCAGCTTTGGCTTCTGCCTCCTGGAGTGTGGCTGGTCCCTGCAGAGATGCCTTGGGTGGGTTTGGCCGTGGGGAGGTGTCCTCTCTTGGCCATCAGCAGTTGCCTGATGTTCCTGTCCTGCAGGTGCAGCCATGAGGGCCTGGAATGTGCAGCTGTGCCCCAGGGTTGCCATGGTGGCCAGAGCCAATGTTGTCATTTGGTCTTTTCCAAAATTGAATCGAATCCTCTTTGGTTATTTGACAAGTATTATAGGCCAGCTACACCATTCTGCAAGACTGTGCTTAAAATAAGCTCTTTCATTGCATTAGGAACTCAGAATTGTTCTGAATGTCCAAAACATGACTGTCTGTGATAATATAAGGTCTTAGACATTTTACAACAATTCACAGCACATTTCTGATGGGTAATATTCAATATCTCACCTAAATATTCTCCTCTGTATTGTAAATATTCATCATTTTCCCCATCTACTCCTGGCTGCCAGCACAGACACTGAAATTTTCTTTCTGTCAGTCAAGTCATAAAGCATTAAGAGGGGCAGTTTTTTTCAACTAAGTGAAAATATGAGTTGTCTGTTTAGCTCTGCAGCAATGTTAGCATCCATTCTGTGCTCAGTTAATGTATGTGGCTGCAGCAGCCACAGTTTCTGCGGGAACAAGTAACACCGCAAAATCATATGCTGAGTGTTTTATTAGAGAAATAAAGCTCAGTGTTTGATCTTCTATGGTAAATCATTTAAAATACCCTCCACCCCTGCTCTCAGCCCCCTACCTCCCTGTGTTCCTAGTTTGCTGTGTGTTACTGTGCATTATGGTGCATTTGACAGGCAATACCTGCTCTGGAGCAGCCTGGCAAAACGCTTCTGGTCTGCCCTGGTGAGGGGCCAGTGGTGGTGTGAGGGCAGGCAGGGAGCCTGTGTTGGCTTCTCCACTCCCGGCTGCAGCAGCTCTGCCCTACGTGCTGCAGTGGTGTCCATAACACCCTTCTCGTTCCTGCGAGATGTCTCATCTCCTGCTACAGTCTCCCAGTGGCAAAACCTCCACGGACTAGCTGGGCCATCTATGGGCAGACTATCCACTCTCTCTGGCATCTATTTACCACCACCCTGACTCCTCTTAGCTGTCTGGTTTTGTTCTCTGAGCAACTGCCGTGTCCCCTTCCAAGCACAGCTCTCCCAGTCAGGCTGAGAGGTCCCTTTGAGGATGAAAGGGCTGTGCAGGGTAGAGGATGATGCTGCAAACCTCTGCAGTGCTCCTGTATATGTGTACCCATGTGTGGATGATCTTTTCTGAAATCACAGGATCATAGAATGGTTTGGGTTGGAAGGGACCTTAAAAATCAGCCAGTTCCAACCCCTATGCCATGGGTAGGGACACCTCCCACCAGACCAGGCTGCTCAAGGCTCCATCCAACCTGGCCTTCAACACTTCCCAGGAATGGGGCAGCCACAACTTTCCTGATCAATCCAGTGCCTCACCACCCCCTTCGTGAAGAATTTTCTCCTTATGTCTAGTCTAAACCTTCCCCTCTTTACTGCCATTGCCTCTAGTCCCATCACTCTGTGCCTTTGTGAACAGTCCCTCCCCAGCTTTCTTGTAGCCCCCTTCATGTACTGGAAGGTCGCTATAAGATCTCCTTGGAGCCTTCTCTTCTCCAGGCTGAACAACCCCAACTCTCTCAGCCTGTCCTCATACGGGAGGTGCTCCAGCCCTCTGATCATCTTTGTAGCCCTTTGTAGCCAAGTCAGGGTCAGGTACTTTCCTTTCATCAGAGGCAAAACTTCCCCCACGTTAGTCCTTGCATACCCCAGAGTCAGAGTCTGTGTCCAGGCGGCTCATGGACCGTCTGCAAATTGTTAATTGGCTGTCTGCATAGAGTGGCTTTTGTCATCTGTGCTTTACTTTTATTACTACATAAAACTTCAAAGATTCATTATGGCTGATGTGAGGTTGAAGTGAGGAACACAGACACACCTCTGCACTGCCAGCTCTCATTTTTGCCCATTATATGTCATAGATTCACAGAATGATTTTGGTTAGAAGGGACCTTAAAGATCATCTAGTTCTAACCTCTCCTGCTATGTGCAGGGACATTTCCCACTAGATCAGCTTGCTCAAAGCCTCTTCCAACCTGGCTTTGAGCACCTCTGGGGATGAAGCATCCATGACTTCTCTGGGCAACCTGTTCCGGTGCCTCACCACCCTTACAGGAAAAAATTTCTTCTCAGTATTTAGACTAAATCCCCCCTCTTTCAGCTTAAAACCCTTAGCCCTCGTCCTATCACTGCACTCCCTGATAAAGATCTCCTCCCTCATTTGAAAAAATGTGTAAGCTTCAGTAGAGCAGAGGCTGATGAGTGAAGGTGCAGATGGGCTTCCTGACCCTCAGTGTCCCATCCAGCAGGACTTGTGTGGTCTCTGGTTCTCTGTGAGAACTGTGCAGAGAACATTCTGAGTTTATTTTGCAAGTCCAGAGCACATTCTTGGTGCAATGAGTGTTCTCTGGACAAATGGTGCCCTACACTGGTACTGAGCCTTTTCCAAAAATGAATTGAATCCTCTGGTTATTTGACAAGTATTATTGGCCAGCTACACCATTTTGCAAGACTGTGCTTAAAATAAGCTCTTTCATTGCATTAGGAACTCAGAATTATTCTGAATGTCCAAAATATGACTCTCTGTGATAATATAAGGTCTTAGACATTTTACAACAATTCACAGCACATTTCTGATGGGTAATATTCAATATCTCACCTAAATATTCTCCTCTATATTGTAAATATTCATCATTTTCCCCATCTACTCCTGGCTGCCAGCACAGACACTGAAATTTTCTTTCTGTCGGTCAAGCCATAAAGCATTAAGAGGGGCAGTTTTTTTCAACTAAGTGAAAATATGAGCTTGTCTATTTAGTTCTTAAGTTCTTAAGAAGCTGATGTCATGCCTAGTGTAAGAAATATTACAGTGAACAGAAATGAACAACTAATGAACATGGAGAGAGAGGAAAAATCTTCACTTTACTGAAAATGTTGCATTGAGTTGCCACATCATTAAAGAAAACCGTGTTCTTGATCAGATTAATGAGTGATTACAGTATCAAGAGCCACTTTAGTATTATCTGTGAACAGTAATGAAAATCTGTCTAGCGTGGCTCGTTTCAATTAAAAATAGGCTTTTTAGCTGCCATTTGCCAGTGTGGGATTCAGCTGTGGCTGACAAAAGTGCACGGTCTCTGCTGAGGGTTTTAAGGATTCTGATTCGCAGTATGTTACACTTGTTTTATGAGCAGAGTTGTTGTTCCCAGGTGAACACTGAGCCAGTGGCGGAGCTAGAAGACCTTGGGTCTTGGTGCAATGGTCTTTTAGGTGCAAACCCTGCAAGTACCTCAGGCTTTTGTTCCAAAGAAAGAGACACAGTTTGCTGTGTGCCTTGGGAGTGTCTGCTGTTAATTCTCCCTTACTCACATCAGTGCCTGAAGAACTGCCGGCATCAGCCTACAACCCTTGCTTGAAAACAGCAGGATGAACAAGGGCATCTGTTTATATTTGTGACAGTGCTTTACGTACCGCTTAAAGAATCTGAAAGTCACTGGGTTGACTCTTTGAAATGTTTGGCACTTTCTGTGCCTCAAGGTCAGCAATGAAAGTCCTGCTGATTTGTTAAAAGCAGAGGTGGCCTCGGGGCTGATGTTTCTGAAAACCTCCCTCACTTTTGACCCCAGCATCAGAGAAATGATCTCCTAGCTTTTGACCTGCCACCTGTGCTCCTGCAGAGAAGCACTTAACTAGTTCACTGCGTTCAAGGGCCTATATTTAGCCACAGCGTTGTGAAAAAACATCCGAGAACATTGTCTCGGGGGCAGATTTAGGGAGCTGCTTTTGTTTTCTGGGCAGTGATTCAGTCGTTACCAGCAATGGTGGGGAGGTCTGGATGGAGGGGAAAGCAGGATTTCAGCTACTGAAGTTGCTTAAGTATTGGTGCAGATTTCTTTAAAAGCCCGTGTGGGTAATCCCTGCATTGGAGGGGAGAAGTGAAGATAGGTTGGTAGTAAGACTTAAGCAGAGCCTTTTTTTCATCTCACGTTTCTTGCAGAGACAGTCAGAAAAGTGAATCCAGTCAAGTAAAAAGGGCTGACTGTGACCCAGCAGAGCCCCAGAGTGTGGGGCTGGAAAGAGGGATGGGAAAGGCTGAATTCCCTGGTCTCTGAGGGGAGGAGGAGGGAAGAGACGTGTTTCACTGGTGGCCTGGTGAGTGAGGAGTCCTGAGCGTGTCCTGTTCTTATGGTGAGCTGAGATGGTGGAAGAGGTAGGCTCCACTCTAGTGCAATAATGCGCATTGGCCTCGGTCCTTCAAAAATCCCAGTTTCTCCTAGCTTTACTGGTTTACCTATGGACTTCTGTTCCTTTCTCCCTTGCCCTGAGCCCTTTCCTATCTTGAAAGGAGGAGGCTGTCAAGGCTCTCCAGCAACACCAGTGTCAAAGCACAGTTATACCACAAAGTTCCCCCTCGCATTTGGACAAGGAATTGTTGGGGCTGTCTCCTTGCTCCCTCACTTCCTCCAGGCAGCCAATCTTGCTGGAGAACACAAATGCAGAAGCACCAGAAAATGAAAATATCAGGGTCATGGGCATTTAGGGCTGTTACAGCCCTGGTGGCAGTCCATACTCTTCCAGTACAGGTTGCTCAACCATGAGCCTCAGATCTGAAGAGCCATGAGAAACCACTGGTGGATCTCTGCAAGGAGGTGTTAAGGCCACTCTGCCCTCATTGCTGGGAGGTGCATGGCACTGCTATGCTGGGGAAGCTTGTCCTCTCTCATAGTGGTAGTGGGGCTGTCTGTATGTATGTATATATATGCCCTCAAAAAATGTATGTAAAACCTAGACTGATGATGATGTGGCCAGCTGGTACAATTTTTGATGATTTTCATGTACAACAAATCCTCTGTGATTTTGGTTTTGAAGAGCACCCTCAGTCCAGATTGGACCTGTGGCCATTTCACTGAGACAGATTGTGCGTGAGTGAAGCACTGGGTGAGATGGAGCTTTTACTGCCCTTTGGGAGTCTACTTGTGCTGTCCCAGAAAATGTGGTGATATGCATGAAAAAAACATTTTTGTTCCCCTTAGATGGCCTTGCAGTTTTATCTCTATGGCTTATGAAGAATAATCTGTCTTATAAACCAAATTCTACATAGAAAGCATTTCTCTGTTTAATATGTTGATCTGAACAGCCGCAAAAGCCAAGTGGTGATGGGCTGTACAAAGGCTCTTGGAAGAAAACTTTGTGCTGTGTAAAATTGGTGCATTAGGAGGTAAGTGTGCTCAGGTCAGGCTGCGTGCTGAAATGCTTTGAAGTTTCCTGTAACTTTGCAGGCATTCAGCAATAATCAGCCACTGACAAGAAAGAAAAAAAAAACCTCTCTGTAAATTAGCCAGGACACCATCGATTGCTTTCTCATCACTTGACTGGTAGCCTTGCATAGTCATTTTCTGCATTTGGTGAGAAACGATTTTTAAAGGAAGGAAAAGTACTTGTTTTTTTTTCTGCCACACTTCAATCATAACCTTATTCATGGAAATGAAACCGTGAAGGTGACTGCTTAGTTTTACCAACCTGTAGCTTTTGTTTAGGAGCAACTTTTGTACCTGTTATTCTTTCAGGAATTCACACTTGATACATACCCAACTCGACCGCAAAAGTAATAACAGACGAAAGGGTTATAATTCATTGTAATGCTAAAATGAGAAGCTATTCAGAGAACTCCTTTCTCTATGGAGCAGATTTCACGGTCTGAAAATATTCAGGCAGGACTTTGCTCTGGAGCTCCTGCAGGCAATAACAACACATGTTAGCATTGAACATAGACCCTGAGCTCACCACAAGTTCATTTTGCTTTCTCTCCTGAAGCAAACAACAGGTTTGTCATTGAAGTTTGTGGCTAACAAGGCTAGGATGCAGAAACTCTTGGAATGAGACAAGGGACTGATTTTGCATTTGGAAAACTTGAGCTCAGATATGAAAAGCCCATCCTAATCCCTGCACTGGTTCTAATGTTAATTATTACTTATTAAACATAGAAGAAGCTCTGCCAAACCTAAAAAGTGGATCCAAGCAGGCTGTTTCTGGGCCCATCTTTCACCTAGAACAAATGTGTAGAGCAGGTGGTATCAGCAGCCATGTCTCCAGAGGGATCTTCTGAGGAGTAGCCTGGGAAGAAGGGCCGTTTGGAAAGATTTAGAAGGGGACAAACCCTGCTTGCCTGGACCAAGAGAATTCTATGTTGTCCATTCTCTGTCCAGAGCTTTAGCTGGTGGCTACCAGCACCACCCCAATGGAACTGTGTTGGTTTAGATCATCCATAGGTTCCTCTGCTCAGTATATTAATGTGAAACATCAGCAAAAACTTGGAGCCTTCAGTGCAGATGATAGGACTAGAAATCAAAACAGATAAGCATCAACTGCGAGGGAAAGAGGTGCCCTGTAGTGAATACTGGGCTTTGAGTACTTTGAAGCCCTCTTGTTTGTGATGATCTGTGGTGTTATTGCCCTGCCAGTGAGCTTGCTGCTGCTTCTCAGTGTATATCCAAACACTTCATACTAATGATCATTTATTATGAGCAGTAATGCAAATGTGTTCTCACCAGTGATATGAGAAATCTGCCGTTGCTTCAGCTTTCCTTCTGATTTGACAAGTGCTTTATAGCAGGTGATAACAGGCCCTGACACAGCTGAGATTCTCCTGTAGCATTTTGTACCTCTGTCAGATTAACTGAGCCGACTCGTGATCCATTTTAAGGGCTGGTGAACAGTTTTTACCAGGATTTTCCTTTAGTGGGTAGAAGCATTTCTGTAAGATATTTTCATGAGTTAACAACCTTCCATTTTATCCCTATTCATGTGTCTTTGATGGTGCTGTTTTAAGAACAGGGCTCTTCTGTGCTGGAACTCACGACTGCCTCCCAGGAGCACAGGTATCCCCTAGCATCCTGTAGTGAAACTTGGGTTGTTCTTACGGAACAAACACAAGTGAGTCTCATAACGAAGAATAAATGCTGCAAACCTGGCTTCAACGAGTTTCAGATGCTGTTCAGATGGCCATGAAATACATGGGACTTCTCAATAAGAGAACATTAATAGCCACTCTCTTATTGGAAATATGGTAGAGCAGAGGGAGTGGGGTAAAATGAAGATTTTTGTTATTTTGTTTGGGTTTTTTTCTACTACTGCATACAGGTTTCCTTGGCACCAAGGTAATGCTAGGAGACAGCTCCTCAGAAAAATAAACATGGCTTTACCATGTAGTGCATAGCTTGAAGATCAGGACAGTGATTATCTACGTTAGTGGTACTGCTGGTGTTATGCAAGTGTCATTTCTCTGCAATGAGAAGTACCGGAGAGCAGTTTGCAACTGTTAAAAAATGTTGCTTGAATGTATACAGTTGGTTTTGTTTAGTTCTGAGTCTTCTTCAGGACTGATAACACTTATTTAATGACTGGGCCCATTAAAATTGCCATATTGATTCTTTTGCCAGGAAAATAAATTGGTGGATATTTCATATCATACATTTGTATTGATCTTCTAGAAGCTGATGCGATGGCGGCTTTCATCATTGGACAGCACATAACCACTTGATATATTCTGAAAGCTAATTAGAGGCCAGCTGGATTCCTTATGGGAATAATATTTATTTTTGATGTTGACAAAGTGCTCCAAAGCACAAGTCGTATGGTGTGATTTAACGGTGATTAAAACTTGGCTACAGACATAGAAAACTTCAGGAAACTGCCAAGCAGCCAGGACTAGAAAGAGTGAAAACCTAGATGTGTATAATTACTTTGTGCTCTGTCACATATACACACATCTCTGTCTGTCTATCAGTCAGTGAAATATCTGGAGAGTGGTTGCAGCACTTTAATTATTCACTGTCAATCACCCTCTAACCAGCACAGACATGTGTACCTGTGCGTGCCATGAGAAGCCTTGTCTAGACACTCTTTGGAGGAGAGGTTATAAGGTCACGCAGATAAGTACAGATGAATCAGGAAACTTTAACACAGTATCTTACAGTGCAGCTTCTCTGATAGGATCGTGTTTCCCACCTTATAAAATATAACAATCTTTTTTCCTCATAGCTCATGTATCCTGTCTCCTGTGTACGTGCTTCCTGCTGCTCACAGGGGAAAAAGGGAATGACCCAGGAATCCTATCCTCATAAAAACCCTCCAGTGAACACACCAGGCACCTGGGGTGGTTAGCTCAGATGTAGCCATCTGCATCTCCTCAGATGGATCCCACCACTAATTTTGTGCTGCCTGATCTTTTATACATCTGTCTGCCGATTTACTATGAAGAATTATTTTTCCAAATGTCCTCCAGTGTTTTGGATGGCTCTACCAAAGAATTCTCTGCATTATCAGTTCACCACATTTGATTTTTCTGTTTTATTTCTTTAGAGGGGAGGTGTTCATGATGACAAATTTAAAGTGTTTCATTGAAAATTGCAGATGAGATCTACCCACAGCACATTTTTCCTCCTGCAAAGAGCAAAGTTGAGCAACTCTGCCTTCTCCTTATGTGCTTCTGCAGGGTTTGCTCTCAGACTCTCATCTATAGGCTGAACCATTTTCTTTTTATTACTATTGAAGCCTGTGACTGTTTTTCAATTTTCTTTCATTTGTGGCGGGTACGAGCTCTATCTGTTTTTCTGTAATTGATTCCTGTTCTCATTTCTCTCCTCCTGCCTTCAGTGGAGCTTTGTGCTCTGCAGAGCTCTGTCAACGTCTGCAGCCCTTGGAGCTCTGCCTTTGCAGCAGTTGCCTCTGCCTGGCTGCCAGGACCTGCCTGTGGCATCCTGGATGACGCTCATGCCTCCTGTCCTCTCATGGGCCCACTTGTGCTGTGAACCACACTGATGCTTGGTGAGATTTCTTAATTCATTTTTGTAGGACCATGTCCTGCTCCTGTGCTGCTTTGTCTTTGAGAGCAGGAAACGGTGCGTGTGTGCTCAGTGCAGGCTGAAGTGTTTGCAAGTGTCTGTGACACAGGATGAGTGTCTGTTTTCAATCTGCTTACCTGCTTACTCCAGTTCCCCAGCGTGGTCTTCTGCTTCTTTTACTACTGTAGTAACGTCACTCATCTTGGTTAAGGAGCTGAGCAGGCACCAAATCAAGTGCTCACTAGCTCCTGCAAGCTTCGTTATCTTCCTCTGAGCTGAACTAAGCTTCATTTTTGTGTTGCCTCTGCTGTAGCCCTCTTGATTTTGTCAAATCCCAGCTGTGCCTTCAGGAGCTCATGTCGGAGAGGGGGTCTGAAAGAGCAGGCCTGTAGGGGACATCACTGACCACTGGCATCGGTCCCCTGCTGTGGCAGGTGGCTGCAGCATCCTCTTAAGACAACGCTTCTTACTTTCTGCTAATACTTGGCCTCTTCTTGCTCTCTCAGCTGTAATCTCATCTCCCTTGGTGCTTGGAGCAGCTGCAAGAGGAGAGAGAATCTCCTCAAAATTTACAGAAAGGTTTTATGTTTCTGCCCAACATCAAAAAGTCGTCAAGAAAGTTTCTGTTAGTCCAGGCAAGGAATTTGTTTTTGAAACTAAATTCCTGTTTTTTTCCTGGCAGTGCTTTCTTTTGGTAAATCTTCATGAAGCTGGTGACTTCCCATTTTATCGTGAGCACAGTTTTGTGGCAAATGACCTCCAACATATCGACTAGTTCCAATTTGGGTAACCTGCAGGCTTTCCTCCTTCTCAGCCCAGAGCTGATCATGCTTCTCAGCCTCAGCACAGGGACAACAGCTCCCAGGATCCTTTTCTGAAGTCCTCTGAGACCTGGGGGTCTTCTTACAACAGTAATTCCTGAGCTGGGGTATGTCACCAGTGGCTTCCCCAAACGGGGTGTATGCCGTGTGGCCAGTGGGACTCAGAGGAGGTCTCTGGTGGAGGAGAACCTCGAGGAGAGTAGGGTTCCCCAGTCAGCCCCAGTGAGGTGGCTACGGGTACCATGGAACTCTTTCCCTAGGGCAGCTGGTGTGACCAAATTATGCCTCTGTTTCCTTTGCTGGGGATGGCTTGAGGGATTCCTAGTGCCCTAGAGCTGCTTAACAGCAAGCAACACCATGTGCGGGAGGTTGAAAGTCTGCTTGCTGGGCTGTAAAGCTTAATGGATCAGGTAGATGCCTATGGCTACAAATGAGCTGCACACAAAGAGTCTGGTGTAAAGAAAATAATGCATTTATGAAAGTCTCCTTGCAATGAACGATGGGGTGGGCAGGCAATGAGTGACTAAATGCTTCAACTTGCAGGTTGGCTGGTGTGATTGAAAGCCTGTAGAAGGTGCTGGTCAGGGAGCAGCTTTGAGCATTCCAGGCAGGAGGTAATGAGAGATCGTTGAACTGAAATAGCTGATGTAGAAACCTCAAAGAAGAGCAAGTCTTAAATTCTTACCTTACAACAGGTAAAATGCATTAGACAGTAACTATGCTTGATAAAGCTTTAATATTCAAGCTGTGTTCCCGTGCATACTAATGGAGTTTCAATATGCTACTCTCCATCTCACCTGGTCTGCATTTTAATGACAGACTACGACATGGACAACTTGGAGAACTTGAGCCCTGCCAGAGCCACGGGAACATAAAGGTACCTATGGATTGTTGCTCTTAGTGAGAGGTAGGTGCTGAAAATCTTTCTGGATCTGGACCTACCCCCTCATCCAGGATGAATGGAAGTGTTTCTCGTATATATGGTGGGATGTCCCACCATGTGTTGGAGCTAGATGATCTTTAAGTTCCCTTCCAACCCTAACTATTCCATGGTTCTATGATTCATATCTGATAAAGGCTTCAGGCACGCTGTCTTGATTAAAGTGATAGGATATCACCCCTAATAATTCCAGTCATTACCTGCGCTCAAGACATGGGAATTATGGACAGAGTCACAAGCTTTCCAATTTAGTCTCTGGAGTGTTGTGAGTTCAAGGAGGGATGAAAGGTTTTGGGGAAACAGTTGCAGGTACACAATTCATTGGGACAGGATTTTTTTTTCCCTTGAGAATGGCACAATGAGCCTGTTACCTTTCATCTGTTGGGAGAGCAGATTTACTTATTACTTTCTCTTCTCTTCAAAGCTTTCCAAGAGAAATGGCATTGGGGCAAGCTAATGAGAACTGGCAACACTTGCAGCAGTGTCTTGGTCCTGGAGAGAGAAAACAAAGTGAACCCAAATGTCATGCCAGACCAGCACTGCCTGGATAGGTTGTAAAGCTGAGATCCCAAGATCCTGTGACATCTGGGGTGCAGTTTCTGCAGGATGTCCCACCTGCCCACGTGAGCTGACTTGTCCTCAGTTTGCGAGGTTGTAGCTGTGATTTCTGCATGGTGTGTGCTCATGCTCTTTGCAGGGTGTGCTGAGGAAGGTACCGTGCACACAACACATCAGACTTGCTGCGTGCCTGAGGGCTGTGGGTGTGTATTGCAGGCAGGTTCACCAGGGCTGCCCTGGAAACTCAGCCCGGTTTACCTTGGTGATAGCTGGAGAGGACCTGCTTGCTGCAAAACGTTAACTCACTGAGTTAGTAGGTGACATTGTGATATTTCTTCAGTCCAGACCACAGAGAGTCTCATCATCATCCTGGGAACAGAGCAGCTGCCTGCACTGGTTCTCCAGTGGAAACTGAAAACATTTCTACTACAAATAAGTTAGCTTTTTTGTAGCATTTCTTTTACATCACTTTGGGATGACTTAAGGCTCTGGAGACAGAAATACATTTTTATTTTGTAAGTATGCAAGATGTGTAAAAGATGAAAGAACTGGCGCTTCTGACAGGGATTTGCCTGGTGTTGGAAATGGTTGCATGGTTCTGTAATGCTGCATGCTGCCTAAAACAATCTTGAGATCATCATTTTCTTCCTCCCACTGATTATTTTCAGGTATATGTAACATGTAGCAGAGTTCAAAAGTAACTTTTTTTTGGAATTTACTGTTATGAAAGGATCCAGAGTCAGTGACCACAATGTGGGTTATTGTTTACCAGTTGTCAGTGCTCTTTAAACAACAGACACTATGGCTACTTTGGCATATTCTCAATGAGCAGCAGTGGATTAATTAGAACATTTTAAACACCACAATATCTTGGATATGTTTTTATTCAGAGGAAGAGAGACGACCTGGCATTGAACATCTAAGGCAATTCAATTCTAATTTGCATTCAACAATTTTTTAGACATTTTTAATTCTATGTTCGAATAGGAGTAATAATTATGTATTCCTATGAAATTCCATTTTATTGCGCAGGGTATAAATGTCCAATATGAAATTTCAGAGTGAGGAATATGGTCTCCCTTGGACGGAGTGCCTTGGTCTAAGTGTTGTATAACTCATACTCTGCTCCTGGTGTGGTGGCATAGAAACTGTTCTTTGTATATAGCTTTATATAACTGCTGTATATAACCTGCTATAGCTTAACTGCAGCAATTTAAACAGCAGTGACAATTTATTCCCAAGTGTGGTCGCTGATCAAAGTTGGAGTCTCCGTTTTAGGTGTTAAATATTTATTCAAAGTGCAGATCATACATTTCTGGTGCTGTGCAGGAAACCTACGCTAAAGCACTCTTTCACGTTGAACACCAAAATGTCTTCTACTTGTGCTTTTTCTTTTCTTTTTTTTTTTTTTTTTAAAGCAAAGTAATTGAACATGAAATAGAATTAGACCAGCGCTTTTATGAGCAAAAGTTTAGCTAACTATCCACTTTTATTGTGTAAGTGTGCAGATCCAGCAGCTGAGGGATGCTGAATGTGTGCCTCCTCCTCAGACTGGGTCTCTTGGTTGCTCTCTCGGGGGTATGTGTTGTTGGTTGATAGAGCTGTGGGCTTGTTTGGTGCTCCTGGCCACGTCAATGCCGTCTGCCTGCTTTTTCAGGTGACAGTACTGTGATGCCCCAACCAAGGTCAAGTGCTGCTCTATGTGTCAGAGAGTAACTGGACAAGAAATAACCAGTATATGGGACTGCAGTCTCGATGGGCAAAGTGAGCAGACATAGAATAATAGAATAATGGAATAATAGAATAATGGAATAATAGAATAATAGAATAATAATAAAATAACAGAATCATAGAATAGTTAGGGTTGGAAGGGACATTAAATATCATCTAGTTCCAACCCCTCTGCCATGGGCAGGGACATCCCACTAGATCAGGCTGCCCAACATCTTCCCTATCCAGTGCAAAGACAAGGAGGGGTGAAGAGTGAGAGATAGGCACTCACAACAGGAACTCTAAGCCGATCGGAGATACCTGTCCAAAGTAGGAGAGATGAACCTGCAGGTGTTTTGCTCTCCATTTCCTACAGGTAGAGCCTGGACAAGCAGGTGACTAGATTTAGATAGCTGAAGTTAGCTAAGCTGAGTCAGTCTGAGTGCCAAGGACTCACAGGACATTTGTGCAAAGGTGGAAGGAGTAATCCAAGGCTTCTAACATTAGATCATTTGCAATTCAACACTCACCTGGAGGAAGACTGGCATTTACCTATTGACTCATGGTACTTTCTATAATGCTGACCCAGTGTTCCGGCTCAGGTGAAGTTTTGCCTGCTGGCAAAACTGGGAACAGTGTCTACTGATGTATTTAATGTGTCTAGCAAATTTATTGAGATTGGCAGATGAACTCCATTTTCACAGTACTTCATATTTTTCTTTCTTCTGAGAGCCTTATTCTTTTTAATTTCAAGTTGATAATATTGAAATGTATTTTATGTTTACTTCATATACCATGCAGTAACTTTTTCCTGAAAAAGCTCTTAGATTTACCTTTTTGTTCTTCTTACAACCATAACTGAGTCAGGGAAAGGTAACTACCTGATGTTGTGATCAATAAATTAGCTAAGTGAAGACAAATCAAAGAACTAGTAACTTCTGTTTCACAAGCTTGTGAACAAATCACAGGATAGTTTAAGTTAGAAGGGACCTCTGGATGTCATCCAGTCCCACTTCCTTTTAGAAGTAGTTCCAGTTAGGATAGGTTGCTCAGTCCAGTTGAGTTTCAAACATCTCTAAGGATGGAGAATGCACAGCCTCACTGGGCAACGTGTTCTAGGAAACACAGGAGGCAAAACCATATGTACGCAGAGGTGGGAAATGCCTTGTAACAACGGGACAGGACCAGCAGTGCAGTGGGCAGAGACCTCAGGTCTCCAGCTTAGCTACTGAATAATAGTCACTAGAAATGTTTTGCGTATCTTGTTCCTGGTGGCACAAAACGCTTTTTAATCCAGAAGTATTTCTTTGTGCTGTTGAACTAACGTGGAGGCATGGCAATTTCTAAACTTTAGACAGCCTTATTTAGAAGTGAACTTCAATTATTTAACCGATGCATGGTCTCTTGTTAAAGAGAGGTCTCATGTTTGCAAGGCTAATGGTTAGGGTCATGTTCTGTATCTGATGAAATTAATGTCATCTCTGACTCTGAGGATCAAACCCTGAATGAGTCTATAGGAGCAATTTATCATCACAGGAGTGAAGAATCATCTTCTCTCTTATGTAGCAGAGGTTAGGACAGAAACTTATTGACCTTCTCCAGGAGGAGAAATGGGGCACATCAAGATTCTAATCACTGTCATGTTGTTGGAATTTGAGAGAAAATCCCCTGAAATGACATTGGAGCACAGCAGCAATAAGCAAACTGAGAATAAAGCCCATGATCTTTGTCCCTGTGCTGTACAAATTTTCTCTGTAGCCTAATTTAAGAACAAAAATCTTAATTTGTTTGAGAAAACTAAAGTGGCTGTTGTAGTTAATTTATTTGGTGGCACACGTTCTGATGAGCGGGAGGAGAATGTTATCTCTGTCCTTTTCGAGGAGACAGATAACACCGTGATGCATGCAAGAGCCAAAATGTGGCATGTAGATTAGGAATGAGGTGGGTTTTTTGAATCCTGCAAAGCACAGTGGAAGGCAGATCTCTGAGGATGACTGAGGCATAGGGAGCAATGGGAACTGAAGGTTACAGATACTTTCATGCACACATTCCCACTGCATCTGCTTGCAACATTAACTACCACTCTGCATCTTCAGAGCAGAGATGCCTGGACCACACCTGGTTATTGGAAATGCTCTTATTTCTGTGCTCTGAACCACCATCACTTGCCCCCTTGCCCCCCTTTGTAGTAGATCTCCATTGTGCCTTAACTTTGGTTTAATTTTAGTTAATTTTAATCTATGCATTGAGGATACTGTGTTAACTGATACTGAGACGGCACTGAATCATATACGTGCTCTTGCTGGACTTTGCCTTGGCTGTCCTTCAACAGAATGGCTGTCATTCACTTAACCATTTCATCCTATAGCTGACTTTGTGCAAAAAGACTGAATTGTTTTCTTTCCTCGCTTTTTGGGCACAGTGATGCCCAAGCTTTTAGAGAGTTATTGCAATGGTAGAAATGTGACCTGCTCTGGTGAGCCAGTCTTCTTGGATAATGGTACAAAGGGAATGGAGGCAGAAGGGTTTTCTTAGAGGAGCAGAGAAAAAGGCTCCTGGTATGTTCAGCTTGTGTCTTGTCAGCTTCTGTTTGCCCTGTTAAGGTCTTTTTGTATTGGTGCTCCGCCCTGATGCCTTCAGGCATTAAAAGAGTAAAAGAGTGCAAGGTCATAAACGTATTCACTAAACAAATGTATTAGGATGAGCGCTGCTGGGATTTAAAATAGGTCTTTACTGTGGGGGTGTTAAACAGAAATGATCAGGCATTTAGGAAAAGTAGTGCCAAAGACCATTTCAGAAGAAATATTGTCAGAGCAATGTTCTCTCTGGGTGGTAAGAGCCTCATGTTGAGAAAAGTCCCGCTCCAGTAAGCCAAGGGAAGACCAGCAAGTACCTGAGCTACCTGAGCATCGCTTCTGGTTTTGCTTTGGACTTCGACACCTCAGGTTACACCAATCCTTGTAGCCCTAGGTTGGGCTTGAATGCCCTTCTCTGTGGTTAATAATGTCTGAGCATGGACTTCTCTGGTGATATTTGTGGACTTGTGCCCCTGAGCCTAGGGAAAATCTCTCAGAGCTGCCCTTGTGTGAAAAATAGGTATTATTCACCACTCAGCTGTGATCCCTTCTTTGTAGGTAGCTGGGCATGTTTGTGTCTGTAAATAATACAAACAGGATTTGGCCTTTACTGTCTATCCCCTGTTTTATTAAAGTGTCTACACACTTGTGAACATATTTCTAGTCACGTGCAATAGATGGTTTCTGAGGCTGCATTTGGAGCCTGGATGGTCCAACCTACCCATTGCCTCAGTGCTCTGGATGAGTTTCAATGAGAGCCTTCCCCGGACACTGCTCATGGGAAGGTTGTTGAGTTGTCCACGTGGCTCCTCAGCTTGGCCTGTTCTTCTCTCTGAGCACAGCCTGAGGGCCAGTGCTCAGGTGAAATGGCAGAAGGCTGCAATGCTGGTGCTGCACCTCTTGTTAGATCAATTAAGCATCTGGGTAGAAATGTCTGAGATGTCTCAGTGACAAATATTGGGGAAATAGCTGTCTGCCACTGATATCTCAAAAAATCACCTGTATTAACGGGACTCAGGAGCCTTAGCGAAAGGGATGTGTTTGACAGCATATGCTTTGTGTTTAATGAACAGGAAGTCAATACAACAGGACGAATCGTAACGTTGGAAGGGAGCATAACCCAAACATAGAGTTTGAAAAGATCATCTTCTATCTCACCATTACACTGGGCAACACTGCTCCCTTTCTGGTCCCAGTTTGCCCTCTGTTCCCTGTCCAGGCTTTGTCTAACCTATGAATGCTTAAAGACTTAGGTTAGGTTTCATGTATTTGTTTGATGAGGACCTCACTCAGTGGGGTGCATGCTTTGACTGAGGTTTCCACATGCTATGGCCATACAGATCCTTCTTCTTTGAGTTACCAACATATGCTCTATTGGTAATACGGATCTCTCTTCATTCAGTTACCAATACACACCTGAATTTTTCTGTATATGCACCAAAAGAGGTGACAGAGGTTACTCTTATTCTCTGGCTTACATGAAGAGGAAACATGTCACCTGTTCATTTAGCTGGATTTACAATATCCCAAAGACTGTGCATATGGAAGAGATGACAGTTATTTGACAAAAGGCCCAGCAATTAAATCCCCCACATTTCACCCTCTGCTTCAGATAAAATGAAATTAGCCTGCCAGGAAGCATAAAATAGCAAACTGTATAATTACACAGTTAATTGTAGCTAATGACCAGAGAAATGTGTAACACTTTGAATCATAGCATCAGCCACCGGCTTCCTCCCTTTTTTTGTTCCTGTTGAAAAAAAACAACAGGAACTTTGTCCTATAACCTGTGGTCCAAACAAAGTTTGTTCTTAGTCCACTGGATATCACATTGCGTCATATCAAAAGAGCATTGGATTGTGAATGGACATGCCATACTCTGAGTTTCGATAGAAAATAGTTCTGCAAAGCCCCCTTTGTTCTTGCCTTGTCAGCTATCAAAAGAAAAATTCTCACAAAATGCCTTTTTTCCCCCTTCTCAATTATTTTAAACCACCTGAACACTAAGTGAAATCACATCTCACATAGTCTAAATGGAGCACATGAGCTCCAGGAAAGAAATTATCTTAGAAGATATCTCCTTATGGTCAAAGGTCCAGCAGAGGAGGGTGGAAAATTCTCCATGTATTAAAACCGGGTTGAAAAGTAGAGCTGCAGTAATATCCAAAATCTATTGTACTGCAAAGTCTCCTTATCTATTGGATGAAACTTGAATGTAGCATGTCAGCTTGCTTTAGCTCTTCAGTGAATCTTTTTGTCATTCTAAAATCTGTAAATAATGAAGGCTATCTATTAGGAAAGTACTAAAAGGTCTTTTTTCACCTGCTACATAAAGGAGCACTGCAGGTTACCATTCAGAAAGAGTCTGAGCCGCTCTATCTCATTTGAGCCCTAATGTGATAAAATTAGAAGCTATGAGATTTGAATCTTAAGTTCAATGTCGACGTTGGCGCAAATCAGATAATGAAAGTATCTGTCTGATTAGGCAGTTAAACAAGAAGAGATGATTCAAAATATCCTTCCCATTTCAATAACTCCCGTGAGATTAGGGACCTTTTGAAGATGATGTCAACCCCCCTTTTATTTTAATACACTTCTATTTAATTGAAATGCTGTAAAAGAGGATGAAGGAAGTTGTAACCAGAGGAGCCTTGGGTTTGTTCCAGTGTCGCACTGAGACTTAAAAATGGTTGAGGAATTAGGAGTGTCAGACTAGTCCCTTGAGCAATTGTTTTTTTTTATACCCCATCTTTCTGCTTTCCAAGTCCCACTGGATTTCTCCTGCCTGGTGCGATGTGTTTTGTGGGTTGGCAAATCCTCTGAGTAAGTCAGAAATACTGCTCAACCAGAAGAGTGAGTGGCAGGATCTTATCTTGAAGTGCTGAGCAGGAGGTGCAAGACAAACTCACCCCTTGTTTCTTCTACTCCACCCTTTTAATGAAATCAGATGCACTGTTGTGATTGCTTTTATCAGAGCCCTTTGCTGGCACAGAAGGAGATACAAGCATGTGTTCTTCTGCGTCCTTGCAGACTGTGTTCTCAGTTTCTACTGTGGCTGCAAGAACCTTGCAGTCTGAAAGTCCTCTACACCTCTGGTGCTGCAGGGAAGGTGTTTGGTACATCAACTGCATACAAGAAGGGAGATTATCCCTATCTTTTAGGTAGTGATTTCCCTAAACGCACTGACTACACGCTCAGTGCCGTTCAAACTGGCAATACAAATCTGGCTGCTCCCTTGGGAAGCCGGACAAAGCAAATGCAGAAAGTCCTTTGCAAAGGAGATTCCCAGCTTGCTTAAAAAATCTCTCTCTCTTTACTCCTTCATGTTACACTGAGTTATTTGTCCTGTTTCAGATATGGAATAAATTGCTCTTGTTCTCATGCATCCTGAATACCTTGTTCTAACTGTTTTAGGCTTCCTATAGTTTCTGGCTGAACAAATAAAGTACGTTAAAAATGACATAAAATCCCAAACAGACTTTTCAACCAACTCCATCGTGTTGTTTGTGCTTGGCTGGGATATATTACTCTGCTGGGTTATATTATTGTGTGAGTGCTTTGTGTTCCTTGGACAGGATTGAGTCAGTACCATCCACAATAGACTGTTGAATGCTGGTGTTCCTGGGCAGGATCAGTTCTTTTGTTCAGTGTGAGTCTTGCTTTACTCAATTTTCTGTCAGAGCAGACAGAGTATTCTAGGAAGATCTACAGAACTTCTGCAGCTCTTGCGCGAGGTCTGCAATAGCCTCAGCTGCAGACACTCAACTGCAACTGAATTGCATTGACCAGATCAGGCAGGATGAAGAGAAATCGGAAATCAACTCTGAATGCAAGCGAGTGAACAGAGATAGAGGTCCTTAGCCAATGGGCAGAAAAATAAAGGAGTTGGGAGATTCAAAGTCAATGTAAGTGTGCTTTTTTTGTCCCAGTTAGATCCTAGAGAAACACTCAAATGTTGGAATGATGTTATATGAACTAAGTTTGAGATCTACCTAATGAATTTTATGCTAGTGAAGTCCTTTCTTTCAATCACAAGGCTCCCATTAGAGATTATCTGCTCATTTGGAATTTTTCCTTCAGACTTAGGAATCCCCATGAGATACAGAAATGTATTCACAGTATTTGTGTTGAATATAGATCATTATTTTGCTTCTACAAATGCAAATATTCGTGGTTTCAGTATGTGTTATAGCAACTACTCTAGCTTTCCAGTGAGAGCAGTTCTGCTTGCACTGCCTTAGAAATAACTAGTGGGCATGTTAATGTTTTTAATGTAAGTGTTTAATTATTACAGGGTGCCCAGAGTTAGGAGGGAAGCAAGGAAGAAAGTGCTAAATTAAACTACAGAAAAAAAATAAAGAATTTGTTCCCATGTATTTACTAGATTGAAGTAAATAAATTGAGTGAATAAAATTGAGTGAATACTTCCACAAACTCAGCTTAAATTCCAGGTTACTGGGTGATCATTAATCAAACTAGTATTTTCACTGTTTGTTTTTAATCCAGATGCCCCCACGCTTACTCTATAGGGTATCTTTGTAAAGTTATCTGGAATTTAATCAAAGTTAGGATGTATGAGGTCAGGTTCATTGTCTGTTACTTATTTATAGAGAAACAAAAGTGTGCTGGCCCCCTTATAAGGCAAATAAACAAGCAAAAAGATCTACCTATTCCCTGTCCTAGAAAGCACATCCTCTAATATAGATGTGTGAAGAAGAGTGGGAGCATTGCGCACAATGGAAAAAAGACAAAGGAAGACAAATCTTGTGATGAGAATTAGGAATGGCTCCATTGTCCTGTTACGTATATAAATTTTTATAGGTCTAAATTCTTGGGATGATGCAGAAGGCAGTAAGTTTAGGGAAGACATTTGACTGAGGAATGATGATTAAGAACTTTCCTATTTGGATTCCTGCAATGTCGCTCTTTGGTATTGTGACTGGTATGCTGATCTGTTTGCAGAAAATACTTTGGCTGAAGAACCAGCCTTCTGATTATCAGTGTTAGCCACAAAGTCCTGTACTGTGTGTTTCTTGTTTGTCTGGTGGGTTTTTTGGTCTCTAAGCTTCAATGCAGTAGATCCATCCATGGCTGCAAGCCTGCCTTGGAGCACCTCCTGAGCAGGTGAGACCTGTCTGCCTCTGCCCAGCCAGCATGGACCCAATTAATTGTATATGAACTGGATAACAAAGGTGACCTTGCTTTCTTCCAAGCTGTTGATAGGAGACAGAAGCCGATGCAAATTGTGGTAGCAACAACTTGGGCTTTGTGACTAGTGAAGCTGTTGGCAACTATGCTAATTAATACGGGGAAAAAATAACGGTTAAGAAAACTGGGCAGGAGGGGAGAGAGGGTGGCAGCATGCACAGTGTGCAATGCCGTGTAGCAGCTGAAGCCCAAGGGGAGGAACCACAAAGTCTAGAGGCCAAGGTGTCATTCATGGACTTTCATGTTGACTGGTCAAGTGATGTCCTGTGCCCTAGAACCTTAGTGCTGGACTGGTCTACTTAAGGCTCATGGGACTTATCCTCTGACATGTGGTGCATGTGATTTATGAAAAGGCTGTCCAAAAAAAGAACCTGTGCACCGTGATGTGGAGTGCTTGGTTTTAGTTGCTATGTCTTGGCAGTAGGCTCCAGTGACCCTGGTAAGAGCCTTGTCTCTCTGCAAGGCGTAGGGAAAGATTTAAGCGTGGGTGGAGGATAGCAGAAGGAGGCATAATGCTGAACGGGCAGTAGCTATGCCAGTTAACAAAGGTCACTTCAGATAGGGACGTATTTCAAAGTTTTTTCTTCTCCAGAGCTCAGATCTTTTCTCAGAGCTAAGAGAAGCACTTTTATCAGTCTGGATTTATAGTTGGAAGCTTTTCCTGAAAGCTAGTACTGCCAGGAAAAAAAGGAGCAGGGATCAAGCCTTTATTTTGCAATCCAGCAGTTAGGATGAGAGAGGTGCTCTTTCTGTCATGTGGAAGACCAAGGCCAAACTTTTCCTTGCTGGAAGAAATTCAGTCCACTTCTCTTCATTATCAAATAGGGAATTTTTGCCCTGTGCATGAAAAAAATCATGGGATGAGAGAGCAAACAAGTGAATGCCCATGGCCCTCATGTTCTCACTTGAAAGGTTTGGGTTCTAGTCTCAGCTGTATAAACAGTTTATACATTAATGCAATGACTACTTGACATAAACCACCCTGAATATGACCTGCTTGGCGAGCCTTACAGCTGGACCCTTGTAGATAAAGCTTTTTCCCTGGTAGATAGGGAACAGATTTGAAATAGGTTTAATTAAATTCTACTTTCCCTTGTTTGGAATAGCTTCATAGATTAAAAAAGAATAGTGATGTTTTCCATTAAAAACATTCTTATGCAATTAAAAAATCATGGACAGTTTTTTATGTTTCTGTATTATGGAGCTTATAAGGCACATGCATTACATAGAGCAGCAAGGATGGTATCTGGAGGACAGCCCACAGGAACACAGTGGTGAATGTGCTGTAGCAGCTGTTGAATATGCAGCTGGTGTGGATTTTTATTATTTGATTTGTCAGGTGTAACACATTTTTCATTATGCTTCTAATACAGATAGATTCACCACTTCTGTGTTCTCTGTAATCCGTACAATTTTGATTCATTTTTTTTTTACAAACACCCATATAAATAGCTGAATTCTTTCTGGCTGGTTTTGAGTATAAGAGTTACACCACTTTATTTTTAATTACCTTGAGGAAAATAATGAAATGCCTTTTAAGTTGAAAACACATTTTTGGTTATTTTTTTAAAATAAATATTTCAGCTTATAAGAAGAATTTTACAATGCATCAAAGACTAAAATCTAAAGACTTTAACTAAAGCTAAAGAATTTGAATTTAAAGAGAACAGATTTATTTATTTCCTTAAGAATATGTTGAAAACTCAGTATTCCACTCTTTCTTTTATTTTGACAACCTTGTTTATGTTGATCAGCACTGCACTCTACTCTGTATGTGCTGCCACCAAAATGAATTTGAGGAGGACCATGTGTGTGACTCTAGTTCAGAAGATGACACACTTTCACCCCACTAAGTACTTCACCAAGCAGCATCACAAGAAGAGAAGGAGCAGTGAGGGAGTGATGAAGCACGGTACCAAACCAAAAGCTCTGAGGATGATATTCCGGCCCTCCCTTTTCAATGTTTTAGTGTTGAAGTCCTCTATCTAAGCAAAGCCTCTTCTCTGTCTGCCAGTTCAGCAAGTCTATGGATCTTCCTGACTCAACAGGTTGCAAAACAGTGTCCTGCACTAACTGTTGCTCCTCCACGTGGCCACCACTTCCCAGCTTCATCCTCTGGGCACTCCTACAGATAGTGGTACATCTTGACTCTGTGCCACGTTGGGGCTAATTTCGAAGCCTATTTGCACCTGTCCTGGTCTGAGAAATCCCCGGGAGATTCCCAAGGCTCAGCTCTCCTCATTGCTCAGCGCGTAGGTTTGCATCCTAAAGATTTCCTCTTCTGTTTTAAGATGGAAGACGTCCAGATGAGCTCTCATCTTTCCCTCCCACCAGTAGGCTTATGCCAGTTTTAATTTGAAGCAAACAAGGCAGTTTTGTTCCTAAACACCCATACACATACTTCTGTGCATTTGGCGGCTTTCTTTGCTCTGCCACTTGAAACTCCCGTGTGACACGGGGACACACTCGTTCAGAATATTGTTATCTTCTCTGATCGTAACATCTGGGACTGTTATTCGAGGCCTATTACATAAGCCAAAACCATTGTGTATTTGCCAGGGCTTGATTTTCCTTATGGAAATGATGGACTGTGAACCCAAATAAGCGGAAGTATTTCACCTCACAGTTTTAATCCCAAATCTGCTTTACATACTAATGACTGGTGGCTTAACTTTGCTGTCACTTTGCAAAGTCTCACTTTTACATTTAATTCACCATCTACTATTACCCTTATTTCCTTTCAGAGTAAAAAGACACCTACTCTTTCTTTCTTCTACTCCTTTGGCTGTAGGAAGGTGTTTCTAAAGAAGTAGGAATCTAAACTGAATGATTTCTTTTTCCATCTGGCAATGCTGGTGACAATCCTTGGCCAGGACTGAAGATATAGGTTTGCATTGCAAACCTCTGGATTGTATGTACACTTTTCCCACACAGAGTACTGGGATGTTGGGCTAAAACCAGTTTTTCACCTGTACCTCTTTCATCCTAGATACTTCCACCTCCCTGGCCCCATGGTGGCTCTCAGTGTTTTCTCTTGAATGTTGAAACCAAAGTTTGATCCAACTGACATAGTTGGGTTTCTAAGACATTTACTGAACCTAGCACTTGCTGCTCTTAAGGTCATTAAGGTCACTAGGCTGGAAAGGACCTACTGGATCATCCTATCCAGTCCAACCATTCCTATCAATCCCTAAACTATGCCCCTCAACACCTCATCCACCCGTCCCTTAAACACCTCCAGGGAAGGTGCTCAGCCACCTCCCTGGGCAGCCTCTGCCAGTGCCCAATGACCCTTTCCATGAAATTTCTTTTCCTGATATCCAGCCTGAACCTCCCCTGGCAGAGCTTCAGGCCATTCCCTCTTGTCCTGTCCCCTGTCACTTGGGAGGAAAGGCCAGCTCTCTCCTCCCCACAACCTCCTTTCAGGTAGTTGTAGAGAGCAATAAGGTCTCCCCTCAGCCTCCTCTTCTCAAGGCTAAACAACCCCAGCTCTCTCAGCCGCTCCTCATAAGACTTGTTCTCCAGCCCCCTCACCAGCTTCGTTGCTCTTCTCTGGACACGCTCCAGAGCCTCCACATCCTTCTTGTGGTGAGGGGCCCAGAACTGAACACAGTACTCAAGGTGTGGTCTCACCAGTGCCAAGCACAGAGGGGGAATAAACCCACCTGGACCTGCTGGTCACGCCATTTCTGACACAAGCCAAGATTCTATTGGCCTTCTTGGCCACCTGGGCACACTGCTGGCTCATGTTCAGTCAGCTGTCAACCAACACCCCCAGGTCCTTCTCCTCCAGACGGCTTTCTAGCCAGACTTCTAGTCTGTAGCACTGCAAATGGTTGTTTTGCCCCAAGTGCAGAGCCTGGCGTTTGGCCTTGTTAAATCTCATGCCATTGGTCTCAGCCCAGCAGTCCAGCCTGTTCAGATCTTGTTTGTCCATAGCAGCAGTGCTTTTGCCTCACTTCTTTGCCTTGCTTTGAAGTTGATGGTGTTTCACTGCAAGGTTGGCTTTGACACACTGTAATTCTGTTGACATTTAGAAAAACTACTAGGGTCACAGCTCCTGGGTTTTTGAGGCTACAGCAAATGTCTAACAGAGTATCTTTTACTGGCAAAGACACTGAGAAAAAATATTTACTGCTTGTCTGTATTTATTATCTTATATGCAAGAAGGGAATGCTGCAGTTTTTCACTATATTGCCAGCAATACAATTTTGTGCAGTGAAGTCCTCAATTTTCCCATAAACTGCCCTTCACATATTTCCATCCGCATCAGTTTTTTAAAGGGATCGTTAAGATCCCTTCAGACAGACTGTTATGATGTTGCAAGTTTAGAGCCTTCTTCATTATTGCATTGCTTCATAATGTATGGGAAGAAATACCACTTACCAAACAGGAGGAGAGAGAAAGTGGAGGCACTGTCACCCCATCACATGTTGTGGAACCTACCGAACACCTCTTAGCACCGTTTTAATGCAGGAGAAAAACTCCAAACATTTTGAGGGGTTAGATTTTAGTTCAAGAAGAAGGAGAAATTCAGACCTGTGATGAAGCCTGCTGGTGCCAAGCACTCCACTCATAAGGATGGCCCTGCAAGGAGCCAAGCAGCTGCTCCTACTGCCTGAACCCTCTGGTTCCTGTGGATAACAGCAGGCACTAATCATTACCCACGTTTCATGTAAAGGGGGTAGAAGCAAGGAAGAAAGAAAGAACGTTGCAAATTTGAAGATCAAAGCCAATATTTAAGGGATTTGTACATTTTGTCTCAAGGACCCATGATTCAGTCCTTGTAGCAGTTCTGTGCTTGAGAGGCATTGAGGTGGCCTGATGTTCACATGAAATTCTCTTGACAAGTCTAGGCAGACACAGGTGAGGAAGGTTAATGAAACAAATTTTCCTTCAATGAAATTAAGCAGCTTATTAACTCAAAAGCTTTGGGGAAATACTTCCAATCTAGATGGACACCTGACAAGAGGCCCATCAAATTTTCATAGAGGCAATTAATTCCTTCCATTTAGAAACACTCAGAAGCTTCCAATTAGGTTGCAACCTGTATCATTAAAGTGCTATTAACCCTCCATACCACTGCTATGGATATTAAAGATCTGACTAGGAATGAGTAAACAGTTTGACCTGAAACAAAAACTGCTTACCCAAGACAAATGATGGGCCAGGGGCTGATGCAAACACTTTTTTTTTTTCTTTTCCCTCCTTTCTGTCTAATATAGCTCATTTATATGGTGGCACATTGCAATGCTTTGCCCTCTTAGTAGGACCAGCCTGGGGTGAGCCTGCCTATGGGCTGGGACTGCTTAGCCTTTTTAGGGTCCTGCTAGCTGTTTGATGGTGGGAATCATAGAATCACCAGATTAGAAAGGACCCACTGGATCATCGAGTCCAACCATTCCTAACACTCCTTTAAACTATGTCCCTAAGCACTTCATCAACCCGTTCCTTAAACACCTCCAGGGAAGGTGAGTCAACCACCTCCCTGGGCAGCCTCTGCCCGTGCCCAATGACTCTTTCTGTGAAGAATTTTTTTCTGATATCCAGCCTGAACCTCCTCTGGCGGAGCTTCAGGCCATTCCCCCTTGTCTTGTCCCCTGTCACTTGGGAGAAGAGGCCAGCACCCTCCTCTCCACAACCTCCTTTCAGGTAGTTGTAGAGAGTAATAAGGTCTCCCCTCAACCTCCTCTTCTCCAGGCTAAACACCCCCAGCTCTCTCAGCCACTCCTCATAAGACTTGTTCTCCAGCCCCCTCACCAGCTTCGTTGCTCTTCTCTGGACACGCTCCTGAGCCTCCACATGCTTCTTGTGGTGAGGAGCCCAGAACTGAACACAGTACTCAAGGTGCGAGGAAGACTCTACCATGGCTAGTTGGGTTTCCCTGCCCAGTGCTGTGTTTTGCAGCACAGCTGCACCCTTCCTGCGTCATCAGCACTGTCCTTCCCAAGCCTCCCATCATTTTAGAAATACTTGAAGCCTCAGATAATTCCTCTTAAAAATACAAAAGTGATTCCTCTGGGATGGTTACAAAGATAATCAGAGGGCTGGAGCAGCTCTCATACAAGGACAGACTGAGAAAGTTGGGCTTGTTCAGCTTGGAGAAGAGAAGGCGCAGAGGACATCTTGTAGCAACCTTCCAGTATCTGAAAGGAACTAAAAGAAACCTGCGAAGAGACTGTTCACAAAGGCTTGTAGTGATAGGACAAAGGGCAGTGGGTATAAACAGGAGAGGGGCAGATTTAGACTGGACATTAGGAAAAATTTCTTCACCATGAGAGTGGTGAGGCTCTGGAACAGGTTGCCCAGGGAAGCTGTGGATGCCTCATCCCTGGAGATGTTCAAGGCCAGGCTGGATGGGGCCTTCAGCAGCCTGGTCTAGTGGGATGTCCCTGCCCATGGCAGGGGGTTTGGAACTAGATGATCTGTAAGATCCCTTCCAACCCAAACTATTTCCCCACTGTTGGTGTGTGCATGGTAATCATGTGGCATATTGTGTATTTGGAGTACTGAAAATTGTTGCATTGAGTGAATTCCAGCTCTTTTCCTTGCACATAAGGTGTGTAGAAGCAAAGGCCTTAGCCCAAAGGCTGACAGGCATATCTTCTGGAACATAGAGGAAGCGGTGGTCTTTTCTCAATTAAAGTAGAGAAATTGTGTGCTTAGAGAACTGAAAATATATTATTAAGAGAAGGCTTAAATGCTCATTATTTACCAGCTGTGTGAATATGGGGGAATAGGGGAGGGAGCAGAAATTTGTGTCAGTAGTGGATTAAACAAGATACGTCATTGGAATGTATTTTGCTGTTTCACATCTAAAGGCACTGACCATGTCTAAAATGCAGCTTACTGATCTGCGTAGGTATTGTTGACCTACATAGAAAGCACAGGGACCACACAAAGCTTCTGGTACTGTCAGAATTTGACCACATGTGTTGATTTAAAACTTGGATTACATGCCTGCCCCTGCAAGATCCATCCTCCTTCCAATAGGATGGCTTTGTCAATCGTACTTGAAGACAACGCTGTGCTTGAAATGTGGTGTCATTTGTTACTCAGAAATGGATAGAAGCTCTCCAGTTTATGCCCATGCTAAAATATGGTCCTCTAGATTTCAAAAATTATACTGAAACTTTGGAGAAGTTGCTGAATATACCTTGTAGTGGCTCTTTTGGGATAACAGCTCAAATGTTTTTAATGAGTTTTGTTTCCATTCACCTAGAGACAGAAATTCCCATTCTAGATGAATGACCTATGAAACCCTGAGTTTAAATACAGAGGTTACTTGTAATTTACAGGAGGGCAGAAAAGTGTCAACTCTCTCTTAATTATTCTACTGTTTTATCATTCCTTCGACTTCAACCAACTGAAAGGAATTTGCTTTGAAAAAGGTTTTTCTTCCAATGATGAGACTCTGTATGCTGAGTTTCAGCTGTGATTGAATTTATAGTACAACCAGGTTATAAATCCTTGAAAATAAGATTTATAATGGAAATTCCAAGTGCAATCTTAACTGTAGCAGCCAGCTTGATACCTCAACAGTACTAGTAACCCAATGTTCAGGATGAGTCATACTGATATGATTCTTTACACAACCCATTTGCTTTTTGTGGCACGGGCTTAGTCTTGTAATTTCTAGTCATGTGCCAATGGATATATTCCTTTAATTTTGGGGGATGCAGGACAAAGCTGATATCAGCGCTATAGAACTAAAGTTTTTTTCCAGCAATACAGCAGAGTCATGACTTGTATACATATTTGTTCAGTTAAAGATCAAGTTTTGGGCAAATTTCACTAGCCTGAATTATTAACTTGATATTGGTTTTGTTGTTTGTATGATATGAAGTCTATGTTATCTAGTTCTGGCCTTCTAGTTCTTGGATAATCATAAAACATTTAAAGATACAATAAATAATAAGTTACAGGAAGCTGTGAGAGTGAAGACAGGAGAATTACATCTCTTCCAGCTTTCTACCTGTTATTTGTATGAAGAATAATTGGCATGATGTTCTGTTCCAGTGGTGAATGCTGCTTGCACTGTCCTCATTGGTGCTATGTTGCTATAAATGCATAAGGTGATCCAAAAAATGGAAGGCGAGTATCAGGGATAAGAACAGCGGTGATGAAGTTACTTTATTTGTCCTAGACCCTGCAGCAGAAGATCTCAACGACCTTGTCTGTCTAGAACGCAAAAATTCTAATTTGTGACAATTAAGAAGGTTTTGGAAGTTGTTGAAATTTCACAGCTGAATGAAATTTAGACTTTCTGTAAAAAGGGAGAAAAACAGCATCTGAAACAGCTAACATTTTGGAAGGAGAAGGACAAACACAACCATGTGTCCTACAAAGGAGTTAGTGGGTTACAGAAGGTCTTGAGATCCTACTTTCTGTAGTGGCAGACCCCTGGCTCTCCCTTGCATTTGCTGCTTTGTGCCGGGGAGAGTGTGAAGTATGTAACTGCATATATGAAGTAAGACTAATTTTTCAGGTGAGATTCAGAGACTGCCTGGTGCTATTGGCTCTGCTTTCCTTGTCCCATCCATTAGCAGAAAGCGAAGGAAAAGAGGAGATGCCAACAATGGTGCCAACAGTGGGCAGAGCTGTCAGCAGCAGATTAGAAAAGTACAGGGGGTCCAGACTTCCCTCTCCAAAGAGGTATTGATTTATGGAAACCTGCTATTACAAACGTAAATGGATGAGGGTCTAGAGGAGGTATGGATCTTCAGTTCAGTCCTGCTGTAGCGTAGTCAAGTCTCCTTATGATGTTTTACCACATAGTGGCTTTCTATAATGGAGTAAACACAGCAGTAGACACGGGGAAAAAAAAAAGGATGTGATCTATCTGGACTTCTGTAAAGCCTTTGACACAGTCTCCTCCAACAACCTTCTCTCTAAACAGGAGAAATACGGATTTGGTGGGTGGGCTGTTCGGTGAATAAAGAATTAGTTGGATCATTGCATTCAGAGAGCAGTGATCAATGGCTCATGTCCAGATGGAGATCCATGGCAAGTAGTGTTCCTCAGGGGTCCATACTGGCACCAGTGATGTTTAATACCTTCATCAATGATATTGACAGCGAGATCGAGTGTACCCTCAGCAAGTTTGCTGATGACACCAAGCTGAGTTGCCACATAGGAAGGATGGGATGTCATCCAGAGGGTCCTGGACAAACTGGAGAAGTGGGACTGTGTGAACCTCACGAGCTTCAACAAGGCCAAATGCAAGGTCCTGCACCTGGATGGGGCCAATCTGCAACTTAAATACAGGATGAGGGATGATGTGCTTGAGAGCAGACCTGCAGGGAAGGACTTGGGATGCGGATTGATGAGAAGCTTGACATGAGCCGGCAATGTGCTCTCGCAGCCCAGAAGTCCAACCGTATCCTGGGCTACATCAAAAGAAGCATGGCCAGCAGGGCGAGGGAAGTGATTCTGCCCCTCTATTCCTCTCTTGTGAGACCTCATCTGAAGTATTGTGTCCAGTTCCGGAGTCCTCAACATAAGAAGGATACAGAACTATTGGAATGGGCCCAGAGGAAGGCTACAAAGATGATCCGAGGGCTGGAGCACCTCTCATACGAGGACAGTCTGAGAGAGTTGGGTTTGTTCAGCCTGGAGAAGAGAAGGTGCAGAGGAGATCTTATAGCGACTTTCCAGTACCTGAAAGGGGCTACAAGAAAGCTGGGGAGGAACTATTTACGAAGGTATGTGGTGATAGAACAAGGGGGAATAAACTGGAGAGGGGCAGATTTAGACTAGACATAAGGAGGAATTTCTTCGTGAGGAGAATGGTGAGGCAGTGGCACACGTTGCTCAGGGAAGCTGTGGCTGCCTCATTCCTGGAGGTGTTTAGGGACAGGGATGGGGCCTTGAGCAGCCTGGTCTAGTGGGATGTGCCCCTGCCCATGCCAGAGGGTTGGAACTAGATGATCTTTAAGGTCTTTTCCAATCCAAACTATTCTATGATTCTATGGTTTGTCCTTTTCCTATGTAGCAAAAGTTTCCTCCTCATCCCGCCATTAAGAAACTTATATGGGCAAAGCCTTCTGCTACATCCGAAGGCGAGCACAGCTGAGCTTTTTATTCCCTCTATGGGCTTGCCAGGACCTGTGCTGGCTTGTGCCTTGCAAATCCAAATCCAAGTCATACTTTGGGTGTGCTGAAGGCTGACAGCAATCTGCCTTCATATCAATTAAATGCAGAAGTGTCTGACAGATCAGTAAAAGTAACAGAGTAAAGCAAACCTCTTGTGAGTACGCTTGCATTTTCTTAAAAGAAATCCTCTGTTGTAGATTTTTAGGGGTCTGAAAACTGGAGGAGGCTGGAAGCTAGTAGATCACTTCTGTAAATACCAGACAATTAAACATTCATATTCTCTCCGTCTCTTCAAAACTAAGACATAACTGGTGTTTCAGCCCCTTTTGGAGTTGAATTTCTTTTGAGATAATCAATTGGGAGATTTAATTTTTTTTCTTTAATAGGTCACATTATCATAATTTAAATTAATGTTCTCCCACCGTTTAAAATTTATTTCCAAATTTATCCCTGTGATCTTTTCAGTAACTTTTTCAGATCTGAAGTGTCAAGCTCTCTGGGGAAAAGAGGGTCACTGGTACTAAAATTTGATTGATGCAGTAAGATTGCCACTTGAATTTATATTTCATTCTGGTTTTACATGGACTGAGTACACATTATTAGCTGCCCTTTTGTTTGTTTAAGCTGTGAATCTGCGAGTGCAATATATTATTGCTTTTGTAATGATGAGTATGAGAAAGACTTTACTTTTTGCTTAAAACCAAATCTTTCAGCCTTTTGGAATGACTCATGATGCTATGACTTGGTAGAGAAACAGTCACCACGGAGGAAAAAGTACTTTTACATATTTTTGGAAAATCTTCGACGTGTATATGATTTGAAAGTAATATTTTAAATTTCTTGGGTACTTTATGAAATGTTTAACCCCTCCCAAACAAGCTTTCCTTATGTCCTAGGGGGACAAAATTTCTGCAGCCATCCCATCCCATCCCATCCCATCCCATCCCATCCCATCCCATCCCATCCCATCCCTACCCCCGCTCTCTTTGCCTCGTCCCATATCTATGACAAATTTTGAACTTCTTGGCTGCTCTCAGACAAACTGTGGAGAGGGAGAGGCAGCTCATGCGCCTCTCAGGAGTTCTGTGGAGATGGGGCCATGCTCAACCAGGGCACCCCAGGTGAGACGTGAGCCAGGGGCAGCCATCACCATCCCATGGGGCACTGGGTGGCACACGGGCTCTGTGTAGGAGGATATGTGGCTGTTGTGTGTGGGGCAAGAACCTTGAGGGCAAAAGCAAAGTACAGTGGGATTGGAAGTGATCTAATGAATGTGATTAGTGGGATGCAGAGGTCTCCGTCATAGGTGGTGTCAGATCAGCCTCTAGCAGGGACTACCAACTCCTGTCTGGTTAATGTCTCTTGAAGTCTCCTAACTGAATTGGGCCAATGAAGAATAAAACAAACCTGCCTTTAGGAGCCCTCGCCTGGCTGCATGTAGTGTTTGAACAAACAGGATATTTTGGCTATGTCAAGACTGAAAGGCCTTTTTCTTAGAAGGAAAACAACAGATAGAAATTTTAACTATCATTTGCTGAGCATTAAAGGAAAGTACAAGAACATTAAACTTGTATAAGCTGTGTCTTCAACAGAAGGGCAATCAGAAGATTGCAGTGAACAGCGTACCTCACCTTTACCCTCACTCCGTGAGTGCTTCATGTGATGAGCTTATGCAGACTCCCAAGTGTTGGCGTATTTACTGCATATGATATCTGCAAGTGATTTATTTTGGCTTACTGCTCTTGGTGCTTCCACAGAAGCTGGAAATGATACCTTGCTCTATTTTGTGATGAAGTATGTACGACTGGAGATGGGGTTTAGGTCCAGAGCAGACATGTTTCACTGCACTTGTTTGTTGTTTGGCAGATATCCTAGTGATCTGAAGATAGTATTAGGTTTTTGGAGAACCACACTCTGGATGAAGTGTTGTTTGATCCTTTTACAGGAGAAGCCATCTTTCTGAGTCAATTTTCAAGCCGGCGAGCTGCCCTCTTGGCATCGTTCCCCTGGAGCTTGCCATGGCATTGGGGGTCACTTTGCAGGGATGCAGAGGAGCAGCATTTGGGATTTCTCCTCCTCCTTCCGGTGGATCTGTGCCCCCTTCCCTGGTTCCTTTCTGCCTGTGACTGTCACAGTGATGGCACCAGAGTTACTGCTGCTTATACTTGATCATATATCCTCCTTCAAGATTCCTGATTATAGGTACTTAAATATAATTACTGTGGATTTTATAGCACTTTGGGACAAGATAAAGGGGAATGAAAATCTGTCAGGCAAATGGCCCTTCCTCTGCTGTTCAGGGAAATCTTTAAGGTATTTTTTTAAAGGATAATTTATGAAAACTCTGATCAGATCATGCAGCTTTTCCTTACTATCTCACCATCATCCTCATGAGAGCACTACCAATAGGGCTTGCCAGTAAATTTCTGAATATCTCTTAATAGTATTAGTTTTTCTGCATCTGGGGAAATGTTTCCTGAAGTGAGTAAGTTTATATTTGTCCTAATCAAACTTCTCTTATTAATTTCAGGCTGCTTCTTCAATTTATCAAAATCATAACATATTCTAACACTATTGTGCTAAACATCTCTGATTACTTTCAGCTTTCTATCACTAATTCTTTGTAGTTTCCAGCTTCAATAAATTCAAATGGAAGTCATCTGACTGAACCGCCCTTTGGGTACTGCATTGAAAGTTTTACTACTAAAGATTTACAATGGAAATCTATATTATTGAGAAAAGAAAGAGAGAAGAGAAAAGAAATCAGATATCTCATCAGCAGAGTACTGGCAGTTTGCCGGCAAGAAAAGGGAAAGCATGAAGGAATCCAGCTGCAGCCACTGTGACCTGTATGAGGACACTGCGTCTCATTCAACACTGGCTGAGGTGAAACTCTCACTTAATTGAGCATGGACTGAATTGGGATCCTTTAGCAAGTAACACTTTTTGTTATAGGAAACACTAGAGAGACAGAAGAAATCTCGGCTGTAATGTGATCTTGAAACTCTTAATTAAGATGTTTTTCATGTGTTTGCTAGGAAATGTTTATAATTTATAAAATGGAAATTTGGTTAATTTTTTTGTGATTACCAGCCTTACCAAATAATTTGCTCTGCAGTCATTTCTGAATACCACCATGTCATTTAGAAACTCAACTTATTGTTTTATTTATTTTAATGGGAAGCCTCATTAATAATTAAAAAAAAACTTCTCTGAAAAAAGTCTTTTAGCGGGAGTTTAAGAAAATTATTCACAAATCAAACATTGATTTTATTACAGTGGGGAGGTGAAAGGCTGCAATGTTCGTTATTATTTCCATGATGCTGTAACACCTTGCTGCACTTTGTGCACAAAATAGAAATGATCAGCTGGAAAAAACAAATGCTCTGAAGAGGCAATGTACATACAGAGATGAGCAGGGAACAGCCGCGGTAAGGTTCAGATCTTGCACATATCCCCTTTTTGCTTTTCTTTGCTTTTCTTCTCCCTCTTTCTCTCCCTTAGTCCCCATCCTGGTTTTAAGTCCATGGTGGTTTGGAATGGACAGTTTACATTAGTGAATGATCTAGAAGAAAAGGCTTTGGAATATAGAAAGAGGTGTGTGGAGCTGAGCCTCAGGACATGTGGGTAGCAGTGGAGGCTAAGATCGGAATGAGCTGGAAAGGACTGAAGGCAGCACAAATTGCACAGGGAGAACCTGTATGATGGGTGGATAGGCAGGTAACTGAAAGCCTGGCACATCACCACTTTTTTGTTGTTTTTCACATATAAGTAGGCTCTGTTTTGGATAGTCTGCACATTCATGACACAGAGCAAGGATAAGAGATGGGGCAGGGGCACTAGCAAGCGAGGTGCTTGATACCACCGCACACACAAGAAAAATCCCAAATCCTGTCCTAGATTTAAGCCCTTATTCATGGGCTTATACTCAATACCTGTCAAGTGGCTTGTTCCTGTAAATAAAAGACAGGCAAATTCCCACTCAGTTACCTGTAGTTTTTCTTCTTGTGGAGGACAGCAGAATGATGGTTGCAAGTCTTCTTTATCTAGAAGAGCTCTGGCAGGGGGAAAGGTAAGTGTGGTAGTAACCAGACTGTGAAAACAAATACTATTTTAATGTATAAGGAAGTTATTTTCTTATTTTTACTCTGGTTCCAAATAGGACAACTTAATAATCTTTTTATGTCAAGCCTTTTTCCTGGATTTGGTTTGTTTTGTAGCCTTCAGGATAAACACAACTCTTATTTCACAATGATGTTAAAACATTTCCTCTCTAAAGAAAAGATCAGGCCAAGATTGTGATAAAGTAACACTAGAGGATGAAAGGCAGGGTCATGGTGACTATTATATCCTGCTCTCTGCACGTATTGCACTGGCCACAAAAAACACCTGGAAATACGGCAACAGCACATGGAGAGACCTGATTAATCTCTGGTGGATGAAGTTTGCTCTGCCTCTCAGTTTGCAGGGTAGCAATTAGAGATGTGTATTATTAGGTTGTCTATGGTGTTGTACTGAAGGGCATCTGGGCAGCTCAGATACATGGTATGGTCGGAGAAGGTAGAAAGGTATTCTCACAAATAAGGAATGAAAAGAGGACAATTTATCACAAGCCCCCTGGTTTGTTTGGTTTTGGTTTTTTTGAGTGCTTGTGTGTGTTTTGTTGTTGTTTGGTTTTGAGTTGCCTCCCCCCACAAAGCACGAGGCCATTCCCATCTGTACTGCTTGGTTATTTGTGGCATTGCCTCCTTGATAAACTTAAGAAATGATACCCACATCAGAGCTTTCCAGGAGGGCAAGGAAGGTCTTCAAAAACTGATTGAACTTGATGATCTTAGGGGCCTATTCTAACCATAATGACTCTAAGATATTCTAAGAAGTGTCATTCAAACCTCTTTACAGTTTGTGTAATTCATGTGAAGTGGAAAGACATATGCAAGAAACGAAGAGGACACTGAAATAAATAAGTACTGAGCCTGCATCTGGCTACTATTTCTGTTTAAAGCGGAATGTCAGGGAAAGGCAGAGCTTGCTTCTCTGAGACAGCTCAGGTATCGTGTTTGGTATCTCGTAGTGACAACCTGTAGGGTTAAACCATCTGTTTCCAGAGTTGTCCAACTACCAGATATGCAGTGGATGTAGACAAACTTCTGACAAATGAATCCTCTATCCTGCATGCTGCAGATGCGCTCTTTTATTGATAGCTTCTCCCTCTACATAGGTTTACGTAACAGAAAAGAAACCTAAGTAGTGCAGCTTTCTGTGGAGAGAAGCTTATGGATACAAAGGAATACACTTAACAGGCACCTTTTCCTTATTAAATTTTATGTGTTTTGATTTAGCACAGAAGCTGAGGAGAAGTTGTTGTTTTTTCTCCTCTGCCAGGGTTGTAATTTGAATTTCTGAGCTACTTGCAGGTCAGTAAATCCTGTGTTACTACAGTCCTCTGCAGAGCAACTCAAGATGCACAGACCTGCAGAGGCAACAGCACAGGAGCACCGAGAGTCTGGAGGTAGCAGAGGCTGGTCCGCAGCAACCCGCCTTCACTCTTTGAAAAGATGTTATTATGCAGGGATGAATTACTTTCCAAGAAAACAATCCATCTGCCCCAGGAATTTTTAAGCTGATTTTGTCTGAAAACTTAGCTATTCACGTGCATATACTCACTGAAAGTAGAACAAAGTCTACATCATTTATGTCCCTACAGGCCAGGGTTTCTGGAGTAAAAAGTGGCACCTAAAATAAATGCACATTGCATTAATCCTAGATCTTGTGGTTTTTTGAGGAGATTAAGGTACTTCTGGTATGCCTCCAGTAATAAGATCTGGAAACAGCCAAGAGACTCTGGGTGGCCAGCTGTACCTCTGGATTGAAAGAAGAGCTACTGACGTGATGAGGTTGTTGCAGTCTCTGTATGTTTGTGAGTCTCCAGACCTTGTGCTGCCTAATATCCTCTTTGTTACCATTGCTTGGTGATCACCCCTATTAAACTTCCTAAAACGAAAGTGCCAATAAACTGGAGGACATTTTTGCTCTAAATTAGAGATTTCTCTCTAAATTGGAGAGATGGATTTGATGGGTGGGCTGTAAGGTGGATAAGAAACTGGTTGGATGGTCGTATTCAGAGAGTAGTGGTCAATGGCTCAAAGTTCAGATGGAGATCTGTGACAAGTGGTGTTCCTCAGGGGTGTGTACTGGGACTGGTGCTTTATCAATGATATTGACAGCGAGATTGAGTGCACCCTCAGCAAGTTGGTGGATGACACCAAGCTGAGTGGTGCATTTGCCACACCAGAAGGATGGGATATCATCCATAAAGGACCTGGACAGGTTGGAGAAGTGGGCCTCTGAGAATTTCATGAGGTTCAACAAGGCCAAGTGCAAGGTCCTGCGCCTGAGTCGGAGCAATACCCATTTTCAGTAAGCGATGGGAGATGACGTGCTTGAGAGCAGCCCTGCAGAGAAGGATTTGGGCATGCTGGTCAATGAGAAGCTCGACATGAGCCAGCAATGTGCGCTCGCAGCCCAGAAGGCCAACAGTATCCTGGGCTGCATCAAAAGAAGTGTGGGCAGCAGGTCGAGGGAAGTGACTCTGCCCCTCTATTCTTCTCTTGTGAGACCTCATCTGTAATACTGTGTCCAGTTCTGGAATTCTCAAAGGAAGAAGGATATGGAGCTGTTGGAACGGGTCCAGAGGAGGGCTATGGAGCACCTTCCCTACAAGGACAGGCTGAGAGAGTTGGGCCTGTTCAGCCTGGAGGAGAGAAGGCTCTGAGGACATCTTATAGCGACCTTCCAGTACCTGAAGGAGACCTACAGGAAAGCTGGAGAGGGGCTATTCATAAATGCTTGTGGGGATAGGACCAAGAGGAAGGGGTATAAACTGGAGAGGGGCAGATTTAGACTGGACGTTAGGAAGAATTTCTTCATTGTGAGAGTGGTGAGACACTGGCACAGGTTGCCCAGGGAGGTTGCGGCTGCCCCACCCCCGGAGGTGTTCAAGGCCAGGTTGGATGGGGCCTTGGGCAGCCTGCTTCAGTGGGATGTCCCTGCCCATGGCAAGGATGTTGGAACTACATGATCTTTAAGGTCTCTTCCAACCCTAACTGTACTATGATACTATGGCATTATCAGGGTGGAAAAATTCTGGTTATGGTACTGATGAAGGACAGTGTTGTCTGCACAAGGAGAAGTTTGGTTTGGCTGTACTTCCCACAAAGAAAAGGAATGATCATAGCAGCCCAATAAGATGATGATTTCCCTTGGGAGTAAGGATTGGTTAAGGATAGTTCTTACAGGTTGCTGCAGTGGCCTGAAAATTCATCATTATAGGAAAAGCAAATCTAGTTACCCCGCCCATATTCAGCTGAAGCAGAAAGAAGAGCAATGAGGAGGAAAACTAGAAAAGATAAGGCTGCGGTGGCTGACACTAGAACTAAGCTAAGTGACCTTTGCTTTGACATTATAAGATATGACTGAGGCCAGGGGAAAAAAGCTATTCCTCTTCTAACCTGCACATAAGTACAGGGCTGATGTATCAAAGCATATAATGCCATTTGAGTTGTTTTGGATGCCTAGTCCCAAGGAAGTTGCTGCTTGACCTATGTCTGTCAGGAACATGTCCTGAGCTCAAAAGAGGTCCAATCATGCCAAAACCCCTTCATGTTCCAAAAGAGAAAACTCACATTATGCTGGATGCTGAGTGTCTCTGTTGCAGGATCTCACTGGAGCATCCTGCAGGCTGCCAAGGCTGTCTGTACTAGAACAACTCTGACACAGTCCTTGCTGGGTGAGAATCTTACAGTACACCTCCCGTGGATGAAAAGAGAGAGCCTGTGATCAGTCGTGTTAAATTTTGACAAAAAAAACCCCCGTAGAAACAAAAGAGAATCCTAACTCTTCTGCTTTCAATATATTATTTAGGAACTTTGAGTTGTGCTGTCTCAGCCTGTGAGGAATACTGAAAGTCTTGTTGAATTTTTCTACGGAATTGAATTAAATGAAGTTGAATTTGCAGTGATATTAGAGCTTATTGCTTCACTGATGTGTCAACATTATGTGACTGTTTTTTAATGGGCTCAGAAGAAATTCCCAGTACAGGAATGCAGTGCTGCGATGAAAGTTCTGTTGTTTGCATGTCATAGTTAATGGGAGAGGCACCTCTGACTCTGTATCCCTGGGAACAGCTCCAGGGCTTGAGGCATTGATCCTTGCAGGGCTTCTTTGCAGCAAAAACACATTCTCCCCCAAGAAACCAATTTGGATGCTGGGATCAAGATAATTGTTTAAAGAAGTTTATATTCAACAGAGGGCTTCCTTATCTAGTAGTCCTCTCTCGTTAAGCATGTGCTGTGATTGTAGAGCTGTTCAGTCCAATGTGTAGGTGAAAATACAACTGAGGAAGTATAAGAATTAACACTCATAATGACATTTTTTAGGAACAAACAGAGTGAAAATTTTCCTGTGGAAGTGATCAGCTCTAAGGAAACATCTAAATGGTTGGCAAGGGTTATACACAGCTCTGTTTTGTCCGTCAAAGGAGGAAAGGTTGTATTTACCGTTTTAGTTAGTGGTGTTCTTGGTCTTGCATTCTGAAGGGGAGTGTATATTGAAATTCCTGTCTGTCCTGGGCCAAACAGTGTTGCTGTGTTGCGTATCAGTAGTGCCAGATCAGCTTTCTGTCAGAGTGAAGCCCTGCCTATAGCCCTGAAGCCCTCTTGGGGCTATGGGATCATGGTAGTGATGTCAATGAAGGCACTGTCTGTGTTGTGGAGAGAACACGGCAGGTTCCCTGCTTGCTTCTTTATGAGGCTGGTTCTCATTCAGTTCAGCAGGGAATTAATCATGTCAGATGACCATCTCTTTTTTATTAGGTAATTGATTATTTCAAAGAGAAGAAATGTGGGAGGTGTGTCCCTGGACACACGGTAACATCAAGTCACTATATAAATAAAAAAGCAACGCGTGTCTGAATCACTTCATATTTACGTTAGTGTAGTGGAGGAGCAGTCTCTGCCCTCCACTTTCTGGAAGGTGTGTGAGGAGATGACAGTGGTTGCTGCCTTCAGCAATGAGACGGATGAGTCCTTTTCAGCTCTAAATAGTCTGAGCGCAAGCAGTTGCATCAGTATTGCCAGTTCCCTAAAACTGCCTATCTCTACGTGAACATCAGAGCTTCTCTTCTTTTGAGTTCTTCAATGCATATGGCTGAGAGTGATATCATGCAAGAGCCTGAAGATGCAAGTAAAGAAGACATGCAGGAGGCTGGTGGCATGCCAAAGGCTCCCGGAGTGGGGAGACGACAAATGGTGATGATGTAAGATCCTACTGCCCATCTCATGCATTTAGTGAATTATTGTGTGAATGGCTGTGGCTGTCCTTGAAGCTGGCAGGACTTGCAGGGCACTTTAGTGCTGGGAAGATCATAGACTTCTTCCTGCATAGGGGTTTATGGTGGCAATCAAGAAAGAAAGTGGGCAGGGATTGTGTTCCCAGCATCAGCACAGTGCACCCCTTTGGGCATGATTTGGCTGTATGTGAGGAGCACCCTGGATGACTAAGCAGGGGAAAGATGTGTGTTGAAGTGAAAGATAATAAGATATTTGGGCTTTTCTGCTCCACCAATGTTTACGACCAGCAACCTCTGTGTAAGAGTATGTTTCCACTAGGAAGTGAAGAAGCTTTCTGACGCTGATTGAGCTGAATGCACAATAAAAGTGGTATAGCGGTGCTAGAGCAATGCCTGGGCCAACAGATGAGAGCCCGGCTCATTGTCTTACAGAGGAGGACCAAAGCAAGAGACTACATGGTTTTGTGTGAGTGTTCAGGTGTGTTAAAGGGATTCCTGCACTGAGACTGTTACCAGAACATAGTGATCTTTCTGTTTCTCCCTTTGTCTGTCAGTAACTATAAACTATTGATTTTTTATTATTAAGCCTGAACTTACTTGAGAGTTTAAAGGATTTTTAGTACGGGCATGGGAGAGCTGTTCTTTGTACATCATTGCTGGGAAATGTGCTGAGTGCATCATACAGTCAGTTTGATATGGTGCAAATGTAAATCTTTATCATGAAGGCAGGCAACAAATCAGCTTTTGATCAGCTATGAGATCAACTCCTACTTGATGCTTGTGATGTTGAGGTGTTCTGATAACTGGAGGTGATTCCTGTTAGTCATTTTTCAACTTCACTTCTCTACTTGATGATCAAAGATAGCAGAGTGCATAATTCATGACCTTTCATATTCATGTTTATATTTTTGGTTTATGGTAGGCGAATGCATTGCCATTTTAATGAAATATATGCCCACCACTATTCAGTTATTAAAATGAAGACTAACCTGATAAATACATATACTTATCACAACTCATCTTCAGGAAGGAGGGTCTTTCTGAGGTGTCTCCCTGCTGACAGTTCTGCAAGGTTATTGGCTTCATCATTTTTGGGTCACTGAATATCTCTTACTTCTGCTCTTGTGCCTGTAATCTAAAAAGGAGGAGTACAACTTGAAACTGAGCACGAGGCTGCTTTTCATAGAAACATAGAATAGTCAGGGTTGGAATGGACCTTAAAGATCATCTGGTTCCAATACCCCTGCCATGGGCAGGGACATCCCACTAGATCAGGTTGCTCAAGGCCCCATCCAACCTGGTCTTGAACACCTCCAGGGATGGGGCAGCCACAATTTCCCTGTGCAACCTGTTCCAGTGTCTCATCACTCTCATGGTAAAAAAATTCTTCCTAATGTCCACTCTAAAGTCTGGTGTGACAGCTTTCCTCTGCTCTGGGGTGACTTGTAGGTATTTTTCTAAAATTCTGTTTCTTTTCTCTTCTTTTTATTCTTTCAGTGATAAATAGTGTCATAATCCTTGTGACAGCTCATTTGGCCCTGATAGTGTATACTTAAGTGATGACATGATAAAGTTGGACATGAGCCAGCAATGTGTGCTCACAAGCCAGAAGGCCAACCGTATCCTGGACTGCATCAAAAGAAGAGTGGCTGTCAGGACAAGGGAGGTAATTCTGCCCCTCTACTCTCCTCTCCTGATACCTCACCTGGAGTATTATATCCAGTTCTAGAGTCCTCAGTACAAAAAAAAAAATGAATCTGTCAGAGCAGGTCCAGATGAGGGCCTCAAAAATGATTGGAGAATGGAACATGTCTCCCATGAAGGCAGGTTGAATGTGTTGGGGTTGTTCAGCCTGGTGAAGAGAAGGCTCCAGGGACATCTTATTGCATCCTTTCAGTACTTAAAAGGAGCTTATGAGAATGATGGAGAAACACTTTTTAGCAGGTCCTGTTGTGACAGGACTGTGGATAATGATTTTGAACTGAAGGAGGGTAGATTCAGACTAGATACAAGGAAGAAACTCTTTATAATGAGGGTTAATGGTGGTGAAACACTGGAACAGGTTACCCAGTGGTAGATGCCCCATCCCTGGAAGCACTGAAGGTCAGATTGGACGGGTTTTTGATCAGCCTGAACTAGTTGAAGATGTCCCTGTTCATTGCTGGGGGGGCTGGAACTTACAACCCAATCCATTCTAGGATTCTATGATAAACCAATGATGTACAAACTCACTGCAAATGAACTGGGGTTTGTAGTAAAAATATGTGTAGGTATAGCATATCCTTTGGGATGCTTTGAGAGATGGCCTTTTCCCATAGTTCATTTTTATTTTCTTAATTTTTTCTGCTCTTTGTTCACACATTTGCAGTTACACCAATTCTGATGTCTTTTTTTAACCTGCTTCTCTACTTTCCCTCCTGAATTCTCAGTGTCAGCTCTGTCCCTGGTGGGATGACCAGGGGTCTGCATATTGCCACTAGTCATATTATCCTGGTACTTAGGGAGCTGCATGAACTAGCCGTTCTATGCAGGTTGCAAGAGTGGAAAAACCCCTTTCCCGTAGGGATGTGGTGAGAAGGGAACAAAACCACTTTTAAAACGTTTTGAGGTTCTGTGTCCCACTTCAGCCTACTGCTCCTACATTCAAGTCCTGCTAGAGCATGGGGGACTTCTTTCTCCATTGCAGAGTGGAGGAAGACTACTCTTTATATTGTTTTGTTCTTTATGGAGCCCAATAGCAATTTTGCTGTAAGTCTGCTGTGACTTGAGAGCCATCCCTCTGAATATTTTAAATTCCCGGTGGCATCATCATGGCTTAGCATGAGCAAAACAGTAAAAACTGTGCTGGTGTTAGAATAGGATAGTATAGTTCCAGTTGGAAGGGAACCACAAAGATCATCACATCAAATTAACAAGAATTCAGACACTCACTTTTTCCTCTGTGTAGGTCACATAAATACTCAAGAGAAAGAAGGAGGCATAAAAAGTGGTATCTTTAGTCTCTGTCTATGTCAGCTTTAAAGGGAGAAGGTACCAACATCTTAAATTTAGCCATGGATACAATTCCTCCTTGCAATTAAAGGTGATTGAGATATGAATTTATTACTGTTCCTACACCACCTCCTGAAACAAATCGTAGTCTTTCTGATGACCATTTTTACAGTACTCTTTGCTCTGCCATTTAAAATTCTTATGCCTATTTCTCATTATAAGTGGCATTTTTGTCCCTCTCAGCAGCTGCAGAAGAGTCCCTATTCCCTGGGATGTGTCCCATGTAACTGTCCATCCGCTTTTTGTGTGACACTTGTCCTTGTTTGTACTGCTGGGTCAGTTATCAGCTCTGAAATGTTGCGATATTCCAGTGTTTCTAAAATAGACATGAGACTGGAACAGGCTACCCAGGAAGATTGTGGAGTCTCCTTCTCTGGAGGTAGTTAAAATTCATCTGGACATTTCCCTGTGTAACCTGCTCTAGGTGAACCTGCTTTAGCAGACGGTTTGGACTGGATGTTCTCTAGAGGTCCCTCCCAATCCTGGCCATTCTCTGAGTCTGTGAGAGTAAAAAGAAGCCTGTTTTTGGTTTTTTTTTCCCTCCATGGATCTAAATTCTGAATCCTTATTTTGCTACGATTTGTAACCCTGGCAATAACATGATGCTTCTCTTCGGTGTTACAGATTGAAGCCTTTTGTTAATGAAACTCATGTGAGCGGTGCTCCTGATTTCCCAGCTGGCAAGTTTGCAATGAACAAGTCTACTTTCAACAGCTGTAACAGCCATCATCTTCTGTCACACACATACAGCCCTTCTGCTGAAGAAAGCTCAGTGTCATCACTGTTCAGTATTACTTCTCCTCCTTCTCTTGTGGTTGAAGCTCTCTATCAGCTTTGCCATATGTAACCCTTGAAAAAAAAGGTCCCAAATTTGTTTATAGTATCACTGAAATAATTGGAGGTTCATTATAAGAAAAAAAAATGCTTGCACTGTTTGCATGACCCACCTGGTGCAGAGCAAGCAGGGTAGAAAATGACTGACTTCTAGTGCTTCTTGTATTAAAGAAAATAGAAAAAAAAACACTGAAAGTTGCTAGTATTTTGCTTGTGCTAGGCAATCCTTCATAACGCTTCCTTGTGTATTAATAAGCTCATATGCTGAATTGTGGGAAACACCTGATCAAGGGGTGATCCTTGCACAGATGCTCATATAATAAACAAGGCTGTTACGCCTCCTTGCTGTTACACCTTCCTGTTGGCCTTTATATGTGCAGTTTTGAGAGAAAACACTCCTGATCTTTGAGCCCAAACCAACTTTATCTACAGTGAGCTTTGCAGAAACAGTAGAGTCCATGAGATCACATAATATCACAACTAAAATATTATTCTTCAAGGTGGTTTTAACATTGCAGCATCATTTGCAACCTGTGCAGTTAACGTTGCAGTTAATTTCAATGGTCTGCTCTGTTACTGAGAGGCGGCAGAACCTGCTTTCTGTAATTAAAACATTTCTGGTCAGTGTGGAGAGAAGGGATCAGGCCATTTTTGGCTTAAGAGTATGGCTGTGAGATCTCCAAGCTCACATTGGCTGGTGGCTCTGTAGAAGTGTAATTTGGAGCTCTAGCTAACACTTAAGTGTCTCTGAATGAACAGCCTTGATCTTTGGACAACTGAAAGGTGCTGTAGCCTCTGTGGCCTGAAGCTCAGCTGGCTCCACTGGGGATGACCACAGTTCAAAAGCCCCTATAATGAACTCAAGCAAAGACTTTAAGGCCTGCAGCCGGCACTTTTGGAACCACTAATCTTATCTTTATATCCGGTTTTCATTAGTCATACATACATTTGAAATAGATTTCAACTTCTCTACATGAAGCGTAATCCTCTGCAGTCTTGGAAGTGTCCTGCATATTATGCTGCATTTGAAACAGGCTCATTGGAGGTTTGGCAAATATTACATTATGTCATTCACTACTGTGCTGGATAATGTGAAGCTTAGCTGAATTGCTGGGAAAAATGACAGTAATAATCAACTATAATCACACAGAACTTTCCTGTGTTCAAATAAATCAGTTAGCAATTTCTGCCAGACTCATTGATGAGTGTCACAAATTGTCAGCAGCACCTTGCATTTCTGTCTACAGGATTTTGAACAAATGCAGCAATATTTAAACATGTGTTCTGTTTTCTGTATTCATGCAGGGCCAAACAAGTGTGTGTTATCTTGGGTTTTGTGTGTATGTGTGTTTGTTGGTTTGTTTTTAAAAGAAATTCTCTTATAAATATTTTCTGTTTATTGCTTTCTTGCAATTAAGATCTTCTCAACTGCAGTCAATTAATCAATTTTAGCCATTCTCATTGTCCACAGAAAGCTGGTTTTCCATCCCAAAATTCATAGATATTGCAGGGCGATTGTTGTTCTTGTGCAAACTGGCCTGATGACACCTATTTCCTTAGAAGTTTCAGTTGTATCATAAGTCCCTCTTTCTCTCATGACTTTTGCTGACTTTATTATTGTGAGGGTCTGCAACCCTCATAACTGTTACCTTGTTATGTGTCCCTGTTCTCAAGTCTCCCTCCTCTTTAGAACTATGTGAGAAAAAGTCTGTTACAAGACTTTTTCTTTGCCTTTTTACTAGTGTTTTGTAACTGTAACGTCATGTACCGAATGAAGCTTCACTGGTAGAGGATTCAAACACCTCTTAAGGATATTCCCAAGAGATTTGATACCTGTTGCAATTATTACTGTGGGGCTCTGCATGTGTTAATCAAACTCCAGACTTGCAGGGTTGTAGAAAAATAATTCCTTTTTGGTTCTGAGTGTAATATGCTCTGTTTTGTTTAGATTTCTTTCCCACTGGAATGCCTTCCTGCAGCAATTCTGCTCCAGCTGCTCCCTGTAAAGCAGGTCAGTGAAGTGCTGTTTGTGCTAAAGTAGATTTGCTGTGAGGATGACTGCCTCTTTCATGTTTGACGCTGCTGTTCCAGAGGTGCCCTTTCAGATTTTGGGAGAGGAGCCAATAATTTTTAACTATTGCCAACGTTTGTTTAGACTGGATTCCTTCATTTCTTACGAGGGGATGATAGACCCACTGTTGGCTCAGGGTGAGTCAATCAGCTATGGTGGTACCACCTCCTGGGTAAAATACCTAAGAATGGGGGAAAAAATCCCTGTGCAACTGGAACTGTAGCCAGAAAGAGGAGTGAGAATGAGAGAAACAGCCCTGGAGCCACCAAGGTCAGCAAAGAAGAAAAGAGTGGAGGAGCTCCAGGCATCAGAGCAGAGATTCCCCTGCAGCCCATGGTGAAGACCATGGTGAGGCAGGCTGTCCCCCTGGAGCCCATGGAGATTAACAGTGGAGCAGATATCCACCTGCAGCCCACGGAGGACCCCACATCAGTGCAGGTGGATGGCCAAAGCAGTCTGTGACCCAATGGGAAGCCCACGTAGGAGCAGGATCCTGGCAGGACATGTAGACCTGTGGAAAGAGAACCCATACTGAAACAGGATTGCTGGCAGGACTTGTGATCCCATGAGAGATCCATGCTGGAACAGTCTGTTCCTGCAGGACAGCATCCTGTGGAAGGAACACATGCTGGAGGGGCAAATGAAGAACTGTAACCTGTAGGAAGGACTCACATTGGAGAAGTTCATGGAGGAATGTCTCCTGTGGGAAGGACCCCACTCTGGAGCAGAGGAAGAATATGAGGGGAAAGGAGTGGAAGAGACAACGTGTGATGAACAGTGCAACACCCATTCCTTGCCCCCTGCACCATGCTAGGGAGGAGGTAGAGAAAATTGGGAGTAAAGTTGAGCCCAGGAAGAAGGGCAAGATGAAGGAGAGGTGTTTTAAATTTTTTTTTTCTCATTGCCCTACTCTGATTTGATTGTTAATAAAAAAATTTCCTCAAATCAAGACTGTTTTGTCTATCTCAGTAATTGGTGAATGATCTCTCCTTTTTGTTAGTTCACGAGCCTCTAATACTTTCGTTCCCCTATCCAGCTGAGGAGAGGGAGTGATAGAAGGATTTGGTGAGTACCTGGCATCCAGCCAAGGTCAACCCACCACATCTTCTTGCCCATTAGAAGCCAAGTAATCTGGTCTTTCAGACCAGTTATTTTCCTAAAGTCTTATGAAAACTAGTTGAGTAAGTATAAATGCAACTTAATGTTGACCTGCAGGGGAGACTGGACAAGCACCTACACTAGTAGGAGGCACTAGATGATCTCCAGAGCTCCCTTCCACCCTCAGGCATTCTGTTATTCTCTTAAGTTTCTTGAATTTAATCTAACTGTAATTTACCCTGGTATTGTGGATATGTAGGATCCATCTAATGTATATTGCGTTCAGGCTTCAAAACAGAGAGAAAAGTTACAGTAAAATACTCAGAATTTATTGGCTGCTTTCGACTCTTGGTAAAAGTAAAGCTCCCTAAATTATTAGCTTTTATCTTATCTCTATATATACTACGTTGCCATCCGCTGGGAAGCTGCCTATAAAAACATAATGGGTAGAGTGTTATAAAGATCCACTGCACTTTCCATACATCTGTAATTTCTGTCACCACTATGGATTCTGTTGTTATTGCAGGTGTATGGCTTACTTTGGTCCTTGTAGGCGGTTTATGAGGCATCGGGTTAGCAACCTTGGTGCACCAGGACAGGGGGAGAGCAGCTGGCAGGGCTCAGCATTCCTGTAGCTGGTGTAAGAGCTGATGGCCATTTTGAGGCCCCTAATCAGATCTTCCATAACTGCAATCAAGCAGCCTAGTAAAATCGTCAGCATCCTGCAGGCATGTTTCTGTCACAGAGGAAAACATTTCCAGGAGGGACTTCTAGCACAGAAAACTCAGGCTTGCATTTTCCTGGCTTCTGCACAGTCAAAGGTATGTGTGTTAACTCATAAGCTGAAGCGATCCTCTGCATACGTACATGGGCGTATGACAGAAAATTGATGAGAAAGCATAATTAATGTGCATTGATTTGAGTTAAAATATCATTAGACCATTGAAGCCGCATGATCATTTGCAATCATCACTCTAAGCCATAACAACGTAAGACATGAAACCTGGGCTGTCTTTAGGGCTTTGCTAGCCCTAAAAGTCAGATTAGGAGGCTTGTCACACGAGAAGAACTCCTGGAGAATGTATTTCTTCAGTATCAGTATAAGCAAGAAGTGTACTTGTGCACGTACTGGGAAATTTCAGTGGCCAGCCATGAAAATTAAATTACAATAATCAACTGCAGCCTGAAGACACCTGCTTGTTCTGCATCTTAGGTGGGTATCAGTGGGCCTTTATGCTGGTTGCTGTTTAGAGCTCTGCTCAAATGTTCTAGTACTTTTTGCAAAGGAATTAAGGATTGCATATAAGAAATAGTCTTCACATTTCTAAGGAATTTTGGTCTTCAGAAAAATTATGTTTTTTTCTGTAGATCAGAAAATTTATGTTCACCATAAAAACATTCTTTGCTAGAGGAAAGACTGAACGTACTCATGAAAGTATCAGTTTACATATGTGAAAACTTATGATCTGAGAATGAATGCTCAGGGTTCTTTTGTTCTTTCTTCTTTGCAGCTCTCCACATCTCTGACCCCCTGGCTAAGATGTTAATTCAAAGGTTCCCAAACTCTTTTGTGAAATCCTTGATGGTGCTCTGCAGAGAGCAGACAGCTTGTTTGGTAGCAGCTGCTGACTCTTTGGCTCAGGCAAGTAGTTGTTATATAAAGAGGACATCTGAAATTTTATTCCGGCTGTTGCCTTTCCCTTTCCCAGTTTGTTTAGCCTCTGTAGGGAAGCTATCTGGCCAGGCAGACTTTCCTCTATAAGCCAGTCATTTATGAAGTTATGTATACCAACAAAAATACCTGAAAAATGGGATTGCTGTGAGTTATTTGTGATCTTGTATTTATGTGTGTCGGCTGCTGGATGGCAGCAACCCAAAAGCACGTTCTCATCTCATGACAAGTCAAGGTAAATTCCAGACCCTTTTTTCCTCCTTTAGTGTCAGCAACCAACCTCTGTTACCTCTCCTTTGCTGAAGTGCAAGAATGGACAGAAAAACACCACCTTCAGACTGGATACCATGTGGTAACTTGGTTCTTTTAGTTATACTGCTCCTTGTGTCATGTGGAAAAAGTCTGAGAGTTGTCTGGTATGTTAGATATGTTCACAGCTTAGCTTAAAGAGACCTTGTGCTAGCACTCCCTCTTTTACATCCCAATGCTAGCAGGTAGCTGCTAGCTAGCTCTTTATCAAGCCTCTGAGTTTTTGTTCCCTTCCTCTTCCAACAAACAAATATGATATAAGCCAGCAGTGGCATGGATAGGACCATCTGCAAGGTTTCCAGCACTGGAGCACTGCAGGTATGTTGACAGAGGTGACCAGATAATTGCAAGCTAATTTATTTTGGGGATTATTTATTTATTTATTTATTTATTTTCCAAACGTGGCCTTTTCCAAAGGCTTTCCAAGGAAGTCTTCCCTTGGTTCAGGAGGGTCTCTGAGAACCCTTTCACCCTTCCTTCACCTCTGCTGCTTCATTTTTTTCAGCTCTAGTTCCATATCCTGTGCACCCTCCTTCCTGGGATATGTTGGCAGGCAAGGCATATTCTTTACTGTCCCCTGGGAAAGCTGCATATTGCTTCCCTAGCCCAAGAACATGATGCCACAAGAGCAACTTTAACTGCTCCTTGTTTCACCATGTCTTGCATATTTAATCACTTTTGCTAGCATAGAGGTTAATGGAGGGTCTCTGGCGGCCGTGCCCCGTGTACTCTGTGTGTACTCAATTGCTGATAGTGTTTAATGCTCATGGGCTGCTTGATTTGCAAAGGACTGTGTGAGGTTGTGGTGGTGCAGCCCAGGTCCTTTGGGCCACTCTAAGATCTCAGGGTAAGCCATGCATGTTATGGGAGAAAATTCCCACTGTGTCCTTGCCTTTGTACTGATGCAGTGAGTCTGAGTGAAGAGACACTCCCTGACAATATCTGGGAGTCCTACTACCTGGCAAAGGTAGTGAGTGGGAATGATTAGTCACTCCACGATACCCCTGGAACACAGGCTGCCTGCTGGATCATAGGCTGAGTGCAATGGTACCAGAACTGTATGGTCTGGAATGTACTGGACTTGTACAGCTGGTGGAAAATACTAGAATTGCCTAACCTAAACTGTGGCCAGAATGGAATCTTACTGACCAAAGTCAATAGTCTCACAATCTCATAAATAATGCTCCTTAAGTGAGACCCTTTGAGCTCTCCTGGATCGCAGTGGGCTGTGACCATCATCTCCCTCCGAGCTGGGATGCTTCTCAGGTGCAGTCTTCTCGAGATTTAAAGGTCGTCCGCTGATGAAGCCGATGACTTCTCAAGATCGTCCACTGACGAAGTCAACAAAGGAGAAGGGTACAGTCAGGCTTCTCAAGGCTCAGCAATCACCCATTAAGGAATGTTGACATATTAAATGTGAGGAATTCACTAAACTTGAGAGGAGGGAAGTTGTGGCCATAGGTTAATCTCTGACTGATATCTATGCACCTCTTTGTTGTGTGTCTCTCTATTTATGCATTTTTGTGTGTGTCTGCATATGTGTGCATTGATTTCACCTTGCCATAAGTATCATGTGAACCTTGAATCTTTACATAAGTCGCTGGTTTGATTATAATAAATTCTGTTGAATCACTTTGTTAAATTGGCACTTGTACAACATCATGTGAAACCCACTTTTGCTGATGCCTTTGAGATTGGTTCTCTAAGTAATCAAAATTGTGACAAATCTGAGACAAATTGGCATAGTTGGCAGGATACTAAATCAGGATTTACAAGGAAGCGGTTCTTTAAGCAATCTACATCTAACATTTGTAACAGTCATCATTTGTAGCTCAGTGAAGATCTCTGGCTAATGCAACATGTAGCTTAAATACTCCATCTTACACTGACAAGGATAACATTTCATATAAGGAGCAGCTACTCGCCCTAATTTTGAACTCTAAGTACACCATAAGCATAGAATGCTTCTTAAGTGGGTTTAACAGCCTTGATCGAAAAGAGTTTGATTTGATCTAGGTTGGTAGTTTGCAAATATCTATGCTACTGATGTAGATTATTCCTGCTGCAGGATATGTACGGATTGTGCTTAGCTAATAGAAAATTAATGGGTGGTGCCAAGCATTCCTCTCAATATCAAAGGAAGATGGAGGGCTTTGCCTTGGTGCATGACTGCAGTTAAGATGAAGGAAAAGCAGAAATAATAAAAGTTGAGAAAAGGGCAGCTAAATGAATAAGGAAAGTAATACTTCAGATACTTTCCAGCTGGAGAGAGTTTTAAAAGATAATGAGAACTTCCAAAGAGAAAGGTTATGTACTGGACAAATGTAAAATATTCATACCATATTCAAAATTAACTGGGTGACCTTGAGGACTGCAGTAATCGAAAGGGAGTAAAATGTAACAGTACAAAATGAAAGGTCAGGTACTCGCTAACTGATAACAAAACCTTTATTACAAATTGGGGTCTTAAAAGTTGTAAACGACAGAGAAGGAAGAGCATCTGGAGACACTGATGAATCAGAAAGTGGCTGTAAGTATCCAAAATGATATGTCTATGAAAAGACTGTTCAACTAGACTAGCTGTCTACAGTGATGGTAGGACAATATCAATGCAGTTATGGTAGAAAAACTGATTCCAGCACTAGCATCCCAGGCTGCATTAGGCAAAGTGTTGCCAGCAGGACAAGGAAGGTGGTCGTGGCCTCCAGCTCAGCCTTGGTGAGACACATCTAGAGTTTTGCATCCAGTTCCGGACTCCCCAGTGCAAGAGAGACCTGGATGTACTGAAGTGAGTCCAAAGAAGGATCATGAAAATAATTAAGGGCTTGGAGTGTCTGACATATGAGGAGAGGCTGAGGGAGTGTCTGACATATGAGGAGAGGCTGAGGGAGGTGGGACTGTTCAGCTTGAAGATAAGACTCAGGGGTATCTCATCAGTGTGTAGAACACCTGATGAGGAAAGTAGAGAAGATGGACCCAGGCTTTTCGCCTTGGTGTCTAGTGATGGTACAAGAGGCAGGTGGACCCAAACTGAAACACAGGAAATTCCATTTAAACAGAAGAAAAAAACTTTTTTACTCTGAGGGTATCCGAGCACAGAAACAGATTGCCCATAGAGACTGTAGTCTCTGCTCTTGGAGATATTCAAATCCAAACCAGGCATGGTTCTGAGCAGCCTAATCAGTTTAGTTGGACTAAACAATCTCCAGAAAGTCTTCCCCACCCCAGCTGTCCTGTGCTTGTGAGATTAGGAGATGGATTCAGGCTGTAAAGAGTACAGAGATGAGTCACTTAGATGAGAAGGGACCTTGAGTGTCAATCCTATTGGGAGACATGAGACTTGTATCTAAAAACATATTGAGTGCAGGGAGAGGGCGATGTAGCCACCACAGAGAGGGGGGAACTATGTATTGCAAAAGGCCATGGTCACACGAGAACAGCTGAATTTATGCTTGCCATAAATAACTGGAAAGTTGAAGTCAAAAGGGGTTATTTAACTGTCAGAGTAATCACATTTGCCAACAGCCTTCCAGTCAGCAGGGACCAAAAGAAAAGGAAAAAAAAAAAGGTAGCAAAGCCTGCATTCTTTTAAACAGCTTCTGGAAATTTTTGGGGAAGAAATGTGATGATACAACGGCCTAATGAGGTGAGAGTCCTTCAGTTTGGGGTACTCAGTTATACAGGTGTCATCTGGTTAACTCCAGTTTGTCTCTTCATGGAACGAATAAATTCTAAGAAGTAAAGCTGTGGATCTCTGCAACTCAAATTTGTAAGGCATTACTGAAAAATGATTGTCAGAAGTTAGAAAGAATGAGAAAACCAAATGTGTAAGGACATTGTCTATAGTTAAACTGGCTGTGATTTAGAGCCATTATATAGACTTCAGCAAAATCAGTCCTGGAGACAGTAACATGGCTGTCAAGACAGGAATAAACTGAGTGAGAGGCTTGGAGATGTTGCTTTGAAAATACCAAACAACATGATTAATTTTGCTTTAAGCTAACCCTTTCTTATCTTTCTTTTAAGTCCCATTTAACACATCAGAACTGGAGATGAATGTTTAGGTTCTTTTTTTCAAATGCCTTACTGAAAGTCTTTAACTTCAGCTTCAGAAAGGTGTGTTGGAAAGTGCACTTTCACTCTTTAGGATGAAAATTCCAGCTAAAATTCTTATAGCCCTGTTACTTTTGTCAAAGATGGAATTCCACTATGGGATTTTTTGGGCTCTGTTGATTGACTGCGATGTGAGAACAATGGTCTGAATATAAGATACAGTTCCTATTCCTCTGTACTGTTACCTGGCTCTAGGAAGGATTTTCTAGCACCATTTGTTTCTGATTCCTCCAGAAAATTCAGTTCTGTCCCAAAGCTCTTAGTCAAATGGACTAACCAGCATTTTGATAACTCGTTCTTTGAGGATAGTCTATACATCCGCACTTCCACAACATTCAGATTGTTCAAGCTATGTGGGCGATTGAACATGACAGAAATCCCATTAAATTGGTGACAATTACATTTCACACAATTGTTAATGCCAATTAATTTCTTCACAATGGATAATTACTATAATTTCTATTGAAACATCTGTGGGAAAATAAAAGGCAACGTGAAGCACTGTAGAGAAATTTTTGTAGAGCTGTAAAATAAATAAGTAGAAGAATTCTCCAGACCGAGATGCTTGAGTACTAAGCAATGCACAGGGAGTCTGCAGCACTGAGGACTTCTTCTTCATGGTTTCTGGGTGGCAGATGTGTTGATTATAGCCCTTTCTGCACAGTTTTCAGCAACGTGTTTGACAAGCATGATTGCTCTGGTTGATTTGACTGTGTCGTTTTGGCTCCTGTGTTGTTGCTTGTGCACTTTTCTTTTTATGCCCAGAAAATGTCCTAACATGTCAGTGCTGTCTACTGTACAGCCTTTTGGGTACCTGCTGGTGAAACATCCTGTCAGCTGAGACTGGCTTGGCATTGCCGTAGCTCCTGGGAAGCAGAGCTGCTGGAGGGCTGCTGAGACAGGCTCTCTGCTCCTCCTCACTCACCCTCACACAGGCACAACTTAGTCCCAGGCATTTTGCAGCCAGGCTTGATGCCAAGTCCTTCAGCTCAATATGCTTTGGCCACACCAGGACTTGGTATCTCTTCCTGTCCTTTTGATGCATTATGGGTGACCCCTTGGCCAAAACCAGGAACAGCAATAGTAGTTTTTGTCTCATCTCCAATCATCAGAGAAGGACCTTGCACATCTACAGTATCTCCAGCCATTTTCGGCAGCACTGTGAATTTGATGGGATGTCTCACACTGAGCCTCATCTCCCTTCCAGTTCATTTGCCCTGTAGAACCTATCCAGATGTGGGGTGCTCCTGCCTGGACAACTCTTGATTCCCATTGCAGTTGAGCTTTAGTCTTCCTCACTTCTTTGACGGTTCCTATGACTGCCAGTGAGTTGCAGTAAGTTCTCCACCACACTGCAAAAAGGAGAGACACATGCACAGTGTGAAAAAGCTTTTGCCAACTTGCAGTCAACTGCTGAGGAGTGGCTGTGGATGTGCAACGACTCACATCATCCAGGAAGCTGATGTCTCTTATTTATATTTGCAGGTCTGCATACTGTCCAAACATCTATGCTTTATCGTTGCTTTGTTCTTTACTGTCAGAAGCATTGCACTGCAAATCTTCCGGCTTACCTAGCATGCATGCCTGTAAATCTTTACCTGTATGGCTGCAATTTAGTCAGTACTTCAGAAATTGCTCAGTAGCTCAGGCAAGGAGATGATGCAAGAAATGTCAGCTGGGCTCAGTGTGAATCAAACCCAGGTGTGAATAGACAGAGACTGAGAAAAATTTGGCAATGTGGATTTCACTGCAGGTAGATAACACAGGCCTGATATCCAGCAGCTGAATAGATTTGCCTCTAAATTTATCTAATAAACTGTCTGAAACATCTGTTTGGACTTCATTCTGATGAAATGCCCTGCCAAGAGCTAGGACCACTGAGAAATGGATCGGAGCTTCTGCTTGTTCAAACAAGCCAGGAAAGCTGTTGTGGCCAGCCCAGTGCTCACCAGCTTGCGTCCTCGTTGAAACGCAAGAGCCCCCTCATCCTCCCAGGGTGCAATCTGGCAGTGCTCCTTCCTTGCTGCCGGTACATCTTCCCATCCCACCACCCCCAGGCTGCGCTCCCTACAGCCAAGCTGTTTCTCATCATGGTCCTTCTCCTAGATGAGGTGCTTGCTGCCATGGCCCTGAACCCTTCGATGATGGAAGAATTGATCCCAAAACATTTCAGAATTAACATAGTTTGGAAAGCAGCCTGCAGCTCCTGTAGCTGGTCCTTGTTCCCTGACGTGATACATGGGTCCCCGTCCTCCCCAGTAGAAGGCGAGGGTGTTTTCCTGCCCTACGAGGCCTGTGCGTGGTGGCTGTTTGCTCTGTCCATCTCATTCTGGTAATGCAGACATTGTCTGAGACTTGCACTTAAACGGATGGGAAACCAAATCAAACAATTATCTTTGCCTGAAAATTATTATGGTTACAAAGCGATAGAAGGAGAAGAATTAAAGCTGGATTTGACTTACCAGACCTTTTCAGCACTCAACATTTTTCATGTTATCACTTTCATGTGCAAAATACCCTCTGTCTTCTGATGGAAAGAGTAATGCAGAATGAGCGCAGATGCATGATCATTAAACTGAGGGTGTTTACACCACAGTTTACTGCCTTTGCCTGGGCTCTGTGACTGACAGCTCTGATCTAAATTGAAACATGGTTTGGACACGTGCAGCAGTGATCACACTGAAACTATCTGTAGCTTGCGTAAACTACCCAAAGGGATACTGAATACCTGCAGATTGTGTAAGTTGATCTGCCCCCATGTGCACACTGCAGGGAGAAAGGGTCTCAGTCTCTCGGCTTGGATCTATCCTGATGCTTGTCTCAACAATGAAACTTCACTTCATTTTGCCTTTGTTTTCCATGAATACTGGAATAGTGCAGACCTGGTAGAAGAGATTGGGAACAGAGTGATTCAAATTAAGAGTTCCCCATTTCTGAGGAGAAGGATTTAGTATATGGTCTTAAGAGGCAGGCTTCATCAATTCCTTCTACAGGAATGGTTTTTCTCTGTGTTCTTGCTGAGTTCTTTCAACTGAAGGGCTAGAAGAAAGCTGGGGAGGGACTGTTTACAAAGTGATGTAGTGATAGGCTTGTAGTGAAAGGATGAGGGTGAATGAGTATAAACTGGAGAGGGGCAGATTTAGACTAGACTTAAGGAAGAATTTCTTTACTATGAGAATGGTGAGGTGCGTGAACAGGTTGTCCAGGGAAATGGTGGATGCCCCATCCTGGAGGTGTTCAAGTCCAGGTTAGATGGGGCCTTGGGCAGCCTGATCTAGTTGGACATGTCCCTACCCATGGCAGGGGAGTTGGAACTAGATGATCTTTAAGGTCCCTTCCAATGTGGAGATGGTAGGCAGGCATTATTGGAAGGGCTTGCTTTTATTATGTGGGGTCACATGTGCATCTCTGCATTCAGACAGTAAAAAGTCTGCAGAAGGATTGTCGTGGGCACCAGGAGAAGGAAAGGCATGTCTTATCCAAAAATACTAAAGGAGCTTTTCTTGTTTAGCTTAGCTATGTGGAGGTTGGAGGGGATAGAGCTTCTGTCTGTGAAAATGCCAGTGGGATGAACGGGGATGTTCTGAAAATAACAAAAGTGGTATGAGCCATGGGCCAGGACCAAATTCAGGCTGGAAATGAAAGGGTGGTTCCCCATCACTACAGCAGTGAAATCCTGGAAGAGCCTTCTAACAAAAACATAGCGATTGCTTCTAAAATGGAGCTTGGTATGTCTATGAAATGCCTTAATATGTTGTAGGACCAGTGGCCAACCTCTGTCATGACAAAGTCTATTCCTCTTGTATATCTGTTTGTTAAAATTGCTTTTAAATGCCAGTTATTTTCATCTCCAAAGAAATGTAGCCACCATAAATAAAACATGGCATGCACACAGAGCACATATCACCGAAGTGGTAAGGGGTCTATGAGCCTTTCTGTAACTACGTTCAGTGGCTTGCAGAGGTCTCTGCTGAGCTGGTCAGTTAATTGTAATTTGCACACATATTGCAGGTTAAATTCAAATTAAACCAGGAAAAAAAAGACAAGTTAGCAAGGAACCAACAAAAAAATCAGTGCATTAAAATCTAGTCCTTTGTAGCCGGTGGCTGATGCTGCCAGAGTCTCCGGGACTGTGTGTTGTCGTTCTTCCTGGGAAGTGCAATAGTGAAGTGGCATCCTGTGAAATTTGGCTTTAAATTTCAATGAATACAGATCTGCTGCTAAATTCTTGTTTGTTCAAGGTCTGTTCTTTGTTTCTTCCATTGTCTAGAGGAACATAGATGTGGGAATATTAATATTTTATATCTGTTCACAGACAGGTCTTTTTTCACTCAAGTCCCTGCTAGCAGATGTTCCTTATCTCTTGCCATTTAGAGGATTGCTATTACCCTCCAGCTGTCCCTGTTTCCCTTCGATTAGGAATCCAGTAGCAGTTACCTAAATAAAGAGAATTGTCTTTCATATCTTGTTGCATTTCTTGAAATAATTTGATTGTTACTCAGGCTTCAAGGATTCTCCAGAGTTTAAATTTGACTGGAGTTGAGGACGATGGTCAAATCTAATGAAGATGACCTTTCCTGTTTGCACCACCTCTAGCATCATTGTATCCCCTATTATTTCCTATTTTCTCAAAGTACAAAGGAGGCCTGTCTGCCACATACAGCTTCTCTCTGAGACTGTTTTCAGAACTCCTGCTCTGGTTATTAAGCTGGAAAGCTATTCCTAGTGTTGTTTTAACTGTGGTACCTTATTTATGCTGATGGTACCATGGGTGAAAAGGAAATTTCTGCTCCTTTCAAGTTAACATTGGAACAACAAAGACTGTTCATGTTGTTTATTTTCCTCCTTATTTTATATTTTTGTTTGTGAGCAGCTAGGACTTGGAGGTGCCAAATTTTTTTAGATATTTTGCTTTTTTTTTTGTTCTGATAAATGCACTTGAAAAAATATTTACATGTAAGAGAAAACACCCCAAGCCTCAAAACTCACAGAGCCCTGCAAAGTTCTCTTTCAATTCTCTGTTCAAGGCTTTTTCTATAGCACTTCTCCTCCCCAACAGCTCCATATTTTTTTGAGTAAGACAGGGACATTATCTTATGCCTGAGGCTGAGTGAAGTCAATGAAAGGTTGTAAATTGACTTCAGTGGGTACTGGATCCAGGTGCCTCTCACAGTTCTCAGGCAGGTTGAGCAAGGCTGGTTAACTAGAAAATATTTCTCTCAGTAGTACTCTTCTCAGTAATACTTTATTATATGCTTTTGGGGTTAAAAGGGCACTAGAAAATGATCTGGAGGTAGGAGATTAGGTGAAGGCCACTGAGTGTCCAGATTGAACATAGACACAGTCTGTCTTCTTTTAATATCCCTAATAAAATGAATAATTAGTCAGGAAATCATCTCTAATTTTTCAGTAGATGTTGGTCCTTATCAAGCTTACTTCTGTGATAAGGCATACTTCTTAATTTCTCAAATTTTTGTCTTGTCATGATTAACTGTACGAATGGTGTCCTTTAATGAAATCATAGGATCTCTGTGTTCTCTGGCAGCCACAGGTTCCGCTAAGCCCTGTTGCTGTTGCTGGGGTAAGCAAGGTGCAGAAGGACCCTCTCACATGCACGAGGCTGCTGTCGTCCGTGGTGTCCTGTCAGGAGAAGACAAGGAAGTCAACAGAGTACGTTGTTGAGCAAACCATATGTGTAGAGGATTAATAGTCAGAAGGGTGGAATCGAAAGGTGTTTCATTCATCAAACACCTTCCAGCTGTTTGATCTCACTGAGCAAACTCAAGTCCTGTACACTTCCACAGCCTTTTTTAGTTACTCTTTTGAGCAAGAAAGTGGATTAAGTTATTGGTAGTGCTAGCAGTGTTTTGCCTCTCAATGCAGAGCAGATTATTTCTTCTTAGTGGTAATATTCAGATACCTCTAATATAAGGAAGATTAGATTTAAACTGCCTCTTGGCTGCACCTATTGACTACTTTTGCTGTTGCTTAGCAAAGGATCCGGCATCTGGATTCCTCTAAAATGGTCAAGCAGAAGAGGTTGCTCTCTTTCTGGGAGAGCTTGTGCAATAATGTTCGGATGATGCTCAGCTATCCTTAGTGCTCTGTGCAGGATATTTCAGTCCTTCTTTATACTGGGCCCTTTCAGTGTACACAGCCACATTGCAGAGGTTAACATAGCAATGTCCATAATGCCTCAGGACAAAGTCCATCTTGCCTAGAACACTATCTCTACCAAAATCCATAAGTGTATTCGTGGTTGAATAAGGTGAGAGTGACCATTGCCCTAGAGACTTTTTTGATAAGAGGTCCCATCCATACTGCTGTGTATAATAGCTGCAAATAGTTGATCTTGGAATTTGACTATGCTATTCTCAAACCTGCTTAATCCTTCAGCCTCCACAATGTCCTGTGGCAGTGAGTTGCACAGTGCCATCATGAATATTGCAGAAAAAAATTTTGCTTTTTCTTACTAAGCTTGTGAGGTGAGGTGGGATGTGATTCATAGCTTATACTTCAGTACGAGGAGAAGGTCATGGCTACAGAGTTTGTTAGTGCAGTGCAGAGCTGCTGTCTAGCTAAGCATCCCAGCCTCAGCAGCACAGTGCTGAGAGCTTACTAGCACTGTCTACAGTGACGTGTGGGGAGTCAGCCTGAAGTACACCCTTTTTATGCCTCTCTAATACCCACAGTATTTTATTGTAGTAACTCACCCAGCACGAGCACCTGTGAGCTGGGTGCAGACCTACCCTTATTTCTCTTTACCTCTAGAAAGGGGTAGAACAGCAAGGCAGTCTTTTCTGTAGTATTAAGGAAGAAAGAGTGATCAGGCTGATACTCAGCCTGAATAAGGTGAAATTAAAATGGCCGTGGGAAAAAAATGCGAAAGAAATTGAGGGAGCAACTGAGAGTCAGTTTCTCATTTGAAGCCAAATTCATTACGTAGGAGAGATTAGTCCTTAGCTACTTCTTGAATTAGAACAGAACAGGCCTCATCCATTTTTCTACCTGTCCTTAGCGAGAAAATTGTGACTTTTTTTTTTTTGATGCAAGGATTGCTGCTGTGATCCAGCCTGTTCCCTAGGAGAGTCGACCACTGCAATATGCTCTGCCCGGGGAAGGACGCAGCTGCTTCCCAGCACAGGCAATCTTTCCTCAGGGGACTTGACAACATTTATGCTCTCGAGCCTTCTGGCTTTCAGGTTAGTTCTGGATGCAGTTCAAGCTGTTGATTTTAAATGCAAAATACTTTACATCTTCGTAGTGAACCTGCTTCTTGTCTGTTGCTGTGGGAGCTACAGTAACTGCCTTAAGGAATAGAGGGAAAAGGACCGGTATGTTTAGCGAGGAACTCTTGACCAAAATTTGCATTCTTTTTTTGTCTTATCCTGAATGGCTCCTATTATGTTTACTTTTGAATCTCATCTATTTTACTGTGGCTTTTTTTTTGGAAGACTCTAGGGAGACATCTGTATTAGGAAATGAAACATGCCTGGGAGTGCTGTTGATAGAGGTTGGTCCATGTCCTTGGCATTAAATTCTCATCCCTCAAGCACAGAGTGGCCAGTTGTTGACTGTATTTCTTGGCCTTGCTATTCCCTGTGCCTTGCTGGGAAATATTTGGGAGGCTCTAAGATGACATGGAGAAAACTGTGTCAGGAGCTATGGTTGCAGTTCAGCTGTTCAAGTGATTCAGTTCTAGTGATAGGAAACATTTCCTGGCATTGCTTAATTTGCTAATAAAAATGTAATAGGGATGACTGATTGCCAAAGATTTAGGGGAATCTTGCAGAAAAACTAACTGATGATTTTGAGTTCTTGGTAAGGTTTTCTGAAATGCTGATATTTCTAATTATTGACTTGGAGACATTTGGGGAGATCCTTTGTACAAATAGACAGCTTTGGTAAGAGCAGTAAGATTCCCCAGAGCAAGAACAGTGGCTTTTGGGCATTTGCTGTGGGTGATGACAGAAGCAGCAGGAGAGGATTACTTCAGGATGCTGATATGCCTGTGATACCCCACCATCCACTTGGCTGCACTACTGGGTCGGGCAAGGAACACTGGAGCACCATCAGCAATGGCTACTTCAGAAGGGCTTGGGAGTCCTTGCAGAAAGAAGGAGCCTGCTGGCTCTGTGAAGAAAGGTTTGGGTGGCCCGGAGGAACTATTTCTTAAAGGCAATGAGATGGAACCAGAATGTGTCTCTGTGGCATATGACTAACGCTATCTGTGAGAGTTTGTGTCAGTTAAATCTCATACCCAGGCTGTCTTATCAGCAGCGGATTTAACTCTCTAGGATCAAAAGTTCAGGAACACGACATATGTAAATTATTGGTCAGGGTAGTTGCTATTGCAGTTTTTTTCATGCATCCATCAGGAGTTGTTGCTGTTGTTGTTATTCTTTCATAAATCTTACTAGGGTTTTTCTGCTCCAGTAAGGGAGCATTTCCAGCTCCACCCAGATTTAGAAGAGTAAGACTGAAGGGGCTCTGGCTGTTGAGTGAATGGGGGAGGATAACACAAAAGTGGTCATTTGCATGTGCAGGTGTTTGGCAAAAGAGAACTTTAAAGATTAATTTCTACCAGGAAATAAGCAGTCAAGGCAACTCAATGCCTTGTGCTCCTGACAGCGATCTCCGCCTCCAGCACCTGCACCAGATTCCCAGTACCTTCATCTACAGCAAGTTGTTATAAGGTATTAGTTCCAAAGTTTCTTTAAAAGTGGGACTTTTCTAATGCATTAAGGGCAAGAACTGACCTGTCTTGTGGGTTTCTTTAGTAGCTAATATATTTAGATTCTACCATAATGTAAATCCTGGAAACCTAGGTTAAAGCCCAACTTTTATTAACCCAGATGTTACAAAAATCTTGATTACCAAATGCCTTTCTATTCCCTAGCCTTGTGGCAGGACGGGGTATATTCTGTGTTTTAGGAAAGTCAAGATGTCTCTCAATTATTTGAAGTTAACCTCATAAAAAATTAGGAAACTATCTTGGGATCTTGAACACTGTCATGCTAAGATTTCCTGAACACCACTGCTTGTGCATTTCAAACACGGCTGGGTTACGTTTCTGAAACCCAATACAAATTCATAAATTGGGAAAAACAAAGTTATACAGAGCATGTTCTTACTTTTGCTGGTGATAAGTCAGAAGAAAGATGTTATTAGGAGGAGCTAAAAAGGGTCATTCATCTTCCATACATTGCAGAAGCTCAATATTGTAGCAGGATAAAAAGCACTTGAAAATCTCTGGACACAGCTTTAGGAGTTCCAAAGCATATTGGCAATTGAGATAATAACAATGATAGCCTGTGATTGATGGCAGATTAGGGAAAATCTTGATTGAGAATTGATGGGCCCCCATTAGTTTCTGTTCTTTGTTGTGCTGCATCTGGGTTAGCCTCTGGGATTTGATTTGGCAGCTGGTTTGTGAGCCAGGGGAGTCAGATGCAGCCTTACGTTTTTAGCTGCCTGGAAAATGACATCTGGTGTGTGTGATCTGACTTTTTTTTTCTTTTTTTTTCCTTTTTTTGTGGTAGTGATTATAGAATTGTTGATCACAGTGCCCTGAAAATATTTGGAAAATGATTTCTTTTTCCTCTCCTTGGTCAGAGAGGGTTGGCTCACCTGATAAGAAATTCAAGAGAAGGTTATCTAAGGACTGAGTAAATTGAAAGTCTTTATATTCAGATGTGTTCAAATGGGTTTTTAAGCCTGGGAATGTTCCTTATTCACATAGGTATTTATTATAGGCTGTACAGGTCATGTACTGCTTGATGTTACAGATGTACAAATCACGTGTTGGACGTTTGCTTGTATCACTTAAAACTTCTTTCTCTGGAAGACACCAAATTGTTTTTCAAAGATATGGAGACATGAGTGGCACATAGACAATTCTTGAAGTAGGAACTGGAATTGTAAGAAACGATGCAGCACAATTTACTGAGGTCCAAAGAGAAAACATTGTAAGGCAGAATTCACATAGTTCTGCAATCTGAGCAGTGCAACTATCACAGAGTGGCAGAGCATCTTTAAGAAAGAGAAAAGCTTCATTAGAACCTCTGTTTTATCCCTCTTTTTGGAAAGAGGCACAGCTCATCTCACAGGGCTAAAACTGCTGCACTTCTTAAAGAAACAGAGTTTTAATTGCCGGTCTCAACCTGAATACACCCAGTGCCACTCAGCACATCACATGCAGCAAGTGTACAGTCCGTGGGAGTAGAGCAGCAGGACCTGCATTGATTTTAAAGCTTCTCTGCACTAGAGTTAGAAACTTTGTGGGACTCTTTGGGTGGTTGCCTCTCAAAACACATGTTTAACATTTCTTCCCTCAGCAGCACAAATAGAAAGTCAAGGGGAGAGGGGGTTGTAATAGATCACTTTGTGCTAGGTTCTTGCCTTTCTTGCCTGCTTGGTCTTTTATAGGCTTTTTTTTTGTGCAGAACACTTTATAATGAAAAGAGAAATTAGATAAGCGTCACATGGCACTTCAGATCTGCATGTAGAGATTTGTATTCAAACTGTGGAAGTGGTAGGTCAGAGATTGCTGTTTACAGCAGTGCTTGATTAGAGGGAAGGACATTTTTTTCCAAAATCACATGGCGAAATGGAGCTCTGTGGTGCTGTCATCCCTTAAAGCAAGGACTCAACCCTAATCCTTTCAGACTGAACTGACAGCAATTTACAAAATGCAGCCTTGTTAGTGTGATGCTTGCAAAGTTTTCTCCCTTTCATCTGTTCAGTAAGCTTCAGATTTTCATTTTTCTGTAGCTGGGATTTGATTCTGGGACTTCAGCTTACATCAGACACAGCCTTTCAAACACTGTCTTTGGTCCTCTATTGATGACTTGTGGCTGTTGGACATCACTTGAAAATGTGACAGGAACTAGTCCCTCTTCTCAGATAGATGAGATAAATGAGGCATTGTTAATTAGTTATGTGCCATACTCTGCAGCACTTCATGAATGTTGCCTTTCTTCATATGCACAGAAGTGGCAGAATATAGCCCCGCTTCGAGGGCAGGTTTTGAAGCCTGGTATGGAGACTTACCTGTGCAGTTGCAGTTCAAGCCAGTGACGATTGTGTCCCTAAGCTTTCAAACCCTGCTCATCGCTCTGAAAAAGAAATTACAAACATCTGAATCTGCAATGAATATTAACAGAAATGTTTGGCACTTCTGAAGCAGTTACCATCTGCTTGCATATTAGTTAATTAACAGAACAGTATTAATCTTTAGAGAAGCCTTGTCTTTTGTCAGATGTAAAAAATAAAATGAGATAGCATTATTGACACAAGGGTTGCCAAGGTTGCATGATGATCTCGTCAGGTTAGATTAAAATTTGCCCAGAAAGAGCAAACTGCATTTTGAGGTCTCCCATTGACTTTGCTCTATCTTGGCTAAGGGCCAAGTGTGACTTGTCCACCTTAGTCAGACCCTAACTGGTTTATGTAAGGCTTAGTTTCTTCTGACCGCTTCTAAATGACATTGTGGAGGTAGGTTTACTGCCTGTTCCACATCACACAAATACACTTTTGTGATAATTTTGCGTACATATATATTTGACAAGTTGTCTCCGCAGATTGTTTAGAATTAGTTAGAAATGATGGGTCTTGATCAGCTGTTAGTCATTGTAAGGTAATTATCATGAACTCCTTTAGCAGTAGTATCTATACACCTCTTCCAATACTAATCACTTTTCTCTAACGACACTTCTGTCAGAAAGGCACAGTATATTGTCATGCTCTTACAGACTCAAAACTGAGGGTCACGAGGTGAATTTCAGCTCCAGATTCAAACACAATTATTCGGATGTTGGCATGCCTTCAAAATATCTAGGCTTCAGTTATAGTTGTTGGAGACATAATCCACAGATCCTGGAAAGGGTCTGTCTTCAGCAAAACGTAGATACCCCATGGCTCCTCATTGAATCAGAAATGATTCATGATTCTATGATGCTACAAAGTTGAAGGGAGCTGTGCAGGAGCCCAAGTTCAAGAAGGGCCACCCAGAGGCAGTCGCCCAAGACCATGTCCAGACAGCTTTTGATTATCTTCAAAGATGGAGATTCCACAGCCTCCCTGGACAACCTGCTCAGACACTTAAGAACAATTAAAATAGTGTTTCTTTATTTTTTAATAAAGAGTTGAGTGAACCTGGAGATTAGTCAGCCCTAGAGAAATAGTAATTTGCTAGAAGTCATACAGGACACTTCCATGGGACATGGCGGTGCCCTGGATGTGGCCACCAGGTTAGTGAAGAGTAAAGCTAGTACTTCTAGCTGCTCAGCACAGCACGATGCCATAACAGTGGGCTGTGAATAAAGAAAAATTGTTAACTTAGAATCATAGAATCATAGAGTCACAAAATCATAGAATTATAGCATAGTTTGGGTTGGGAGAGACCTTAATGATCATCCAGTTCCAACCCCCAGCCATGAGCAGGGACACCTCCCACCAGACCAGGCTGCTCAAGGTGCCATCCAACCTGGCCTTGAACACCTCCAGGGATGGGGCAGCCACAGATTCTCTGTTCAACCTGTGCCAGTGCCTCAACACCCTCATTGTGAAGAAATTCCTCCTTCTGTCTAGTTTAAATCTTCCCCTCTCCAATTTAAAGGCATTCCCCCTGTCCTGTAAAAAGTCCCTCTCCAGCTTTCTTGTAGCCTCCTTCAGGCACTGGAAGGCTGCTCTAAAGTCTCCTCAGAGCCTTCTCTTCTCCAGGCTCAACAACCCCAACTCTCTCAGCCTCTCGGCTTGGGTACGATGTTTTGCTGGGCCAGATATGGAGGTTCATTTGAGGAATTGTCTTGGTCATGGACCAGTAAGTCAAGGACTTCTGTACTGCATATTGTGGGTGATAAAGGCACAAAATAGAATGGGCAAATAAAGACACAGAACAATTTTGGCAAAGCTTGGAACTGAACTCAGTTTTCCAAATGGCCACTTTTCTTAGTGCTTTCACCAGTGCACCATTCCTCCTTTTTATTCAACTATAAATGAAATGCAAGTAATATAACGAAAATATCACTGTACGTGTTCATATAATCCAAAGGTTATGTCACTTGGTGAGAGTCAGAGGATAAAACATTCATAAGGCACGGAGGCCTAACTTTCAATTGTTATCAAAATGTTCAGTAAAACACATGCAAATAGAGCAGACTGCAAATATCACCGTATTGACATAACGTGCCCACTGGGCTCAGCAATTGAAATGGCAACCACACTATGAAGAGCACACTGGCCCAGGATATAGAGAAAGACATGAAAAGAGAGTTGACTGTGAGCAGCTAGTACCCAATAAAGGTCGATGTTACAGAGGCTATTTAGATAAGAGAAAAAGGAAAAGTGTCTCCTTTACTGAAAGAGAGATGTCTTTACTTCATGAGATCTAGAAGGACACTTTACGATCATTAAGGAGTCTCTTGTTTTCATGAAAGACAGAAAAAAATAGAAATTAGCAATAGATCTCTGAATCTTCCTGCAAAAATAACCAAAGGTGTCACAGGGATTAAGATAGCTTTAAATAAAATATATCCTTCCACCCCAGAATTCTGTAATCAGATTGAACCTACAAAACAGATGAGAAAAATGTGCAGATACATATCTTCCTCAGTGGCTTTCATTTTTTGTGTCTAGGCACAAACAGAGTTTTGTGTGCTAAAATACAGAGAAGGAAAATGTACAGTCAAGTTATTTCTGTCTCAGCTGGGCTCAAGAGGTGATGGAAAGAGGTTGTGGAGAGGAGGGAGCTGGCCTTTTCTCCCAAGTGACAGGGGACAGGACAAGAGGGAATGGCCTCAAGCTCCTCCAGAGGAGGTTGAGGCTTGACATCAGGAATAAAATTTTCACAGAAAGGGTCATTGGGCACTGTCAGAGGCTGCCCAGGGAGGTGGTTGAGTCAACTTCCCTGGAGGTGTTTAAGGGATGGGTGGATGAGGTGCTGAAGGGCATGGTTTAGGGAGTATTAGGAATGGTTGGACTCGATGATCCAGTGGGTCCCTTCCAACCTATTGATTCTATGATTCTGTGATTCTATGAAAGCCAACTGGCAAACCTATCCAGCTCTCTCACTTTATGCTGTGGAGCCAGGCAATCCTCCCTCAGGATATCCTAGAGTAGCAGTCTCATGCATGTCAGCTCGTGATTACCTTGGTAGGTCAAACTTACATTCAAATATGCAATACTTTCCCATCCAGAGCAACAAAAGTAGTACTGTGACCAAATAACATCCTTAAAACCTTGTATTTGTTTAGGACCAGTGCACTTCCAGAAAGGAGTGTCTTCAGGACAAGAGAGAATGCTGGATTCATAGCGAATCCTTCTCTGATGCCTCCTATTCCTTAGATTGTGGGAAGCCCATTTTACTCACTCCTGGATGTCTGTCTGACTCTCCAAGACAGCTGCTTTTTGATGTCCATTTCCTGTCTGGACCAGAACAAAGGATGGAGATCAACTGCCGGAGGTCAGAGAAACCCGATCTGACCATGTCTCACAGCCATTCAAATTATCTTTGCCATTCTGAAGCAAAGATATCGAACTATATTGATATAGTATATAAACAGAATATATGAACAGCAAATATTGGTCACAAGATAAAAAATGATATTTCTGTGATAGCAAAAAGCAGAGCCACAGGAATGTCTCCGTTTCCAAATGCAAAGCTCTTCCTTCAATCTTTCTCCCCAGCTGGGCTTTCAGGCCCTAAGCATGAGCTGCTGCCTCTATTTCTCCTGCCTCAGCAGGTCTGGGGAGATGCTGCTGGAATGGATAACACACCTGGTGCCTTGGTGGGGCAGTGGGGAGGTGCTGCTTACAGCAAAAGAAATGGGGTGGTTTTGGTGCTGCAATACATTGGACTGAGAAGACCTTTAGCTGACAGTTGTGACGTGCAACGGCAAACATCTCTGACAGCGACATTTACAGAGTATTTCAAGGTGCCTGAATGTTTCCAGTTTTGCTTGAAATGAAGGCTTCTACCATATGTTCCAGAATGCTACATTGGCTCTTGATTAATTTTGTTTGCCATTAGGTTTGCAACTGTTTTTTTCCTCCTCTTTGTTTTCTCATTTGTAGCACGTACTTGTTGTTTTATGACCCTATTGCACATGTGCTCAAGTATTCTGGCTTGTGTAGAGGCTTTTTCTGCAGTTGCTTAGTCTGTGATTCTTCTTTACAGAGCTGCAAGCTCACATTAACGTCAGTGAGTACCCTGAGACATTTGCATTTTCTGATTTAAACATGAACGAACAGATCCTTTTACTCATGTGCTCAGAGACAGTAGTGAGGGGTGTGGTGAAGTAACCTGGATGATCCAGATCTGTTATGACATTCTTTCTAAATTATTGAATCCATCGTGCTCTATGCTAATTAGATCTCTTGACGAAATCAGACTTGGCAGAAAATGGGAACTTAATTAACTTTCATGAAACATTTAGACAATAATAGACCTATGAACAATTAGTAACCTGGATTTACAATGCACAGGACTTACAATCTAGTTTATTTTTAAGCAGTTGTAAAGTTAGTGAATATATGAGCAATAAATGCACTATACATGGATTAAAATAATTTCATGCAGTATGATCTGCATTTTTGCTGTTAAAATGTGCTTTGAATGATCTTTATTGTGACAATTATGGCATAATATGAAAATAAAAATGTGTGCCCTAATGAATCAAAGTAGATTAAGTTATTGAGAAACTTGTATGGGATTTTATTTGATCCAATTTCATTGAATATTTTCCTTAATGATCTTGAAGAGGGAGGAAGCTGAATGATAATGGAAGTAGCAGTGTTATTGAGATGAGAGAATAAATGCAGACAATAAATGCTACAAAGGGATCTAGACCTGCTGAAAATTTGAGCAGGGAATAAGAAATTAAAACAAAACTTAAGAGATGGTACATAGTACATATTACATAAAAGTCAAGGATGTGCAAGAGCAGAAACTGAATAAATTGAAGAAAAAGAAGACAGCAGAAACTGAATAAATTGAAGAAAAAGAAGACAAACTGCTTGTTTGCTGTAGAGATTGGTGCCAAAAGAAAGATTAAAAGGGAAATTCACCTGTCTTGCTTTGTGATGGGAAGAGCTGCGGTCAAGGCTGCTGTATTCCTATGTTTTGGTTCATCTGAAATGTGTGTCAGAATTCAGAAAGGAGCTTTACGGGGTAATGTGAGAGCTGTGCATCTTGCCTGCTGACACATTTCTGCAAACTGGTTTGTCTCAAATGCTCTAGAGGAACTGCACTTCAGTGTAAGCTTTGCATATGAAGTGTCTTGGGAGGGAGAGCAGGGGTTTGTCTGTGAAGTTTTGAAAGGCGTGAGCTAAAAGGATCAAATGCATCATCAACAAGACCAAATTCCAACTTGTCAGACCAGCTCAGTTGTTTCAGGAGCAATGTAATGGGTGAATGAAGAAGAGAACCAAACTAAAACCTCCTATCCAAATGCCCCACAACTGTTTTAATTCATGTATACACTTTGAGTTCACTTTCATCATAACAAAAGAAACTACACGCTGGATGCAAACACCTCCCAAGTCATGGTGAAGATCTTGATTTCCGCCCCCATTTTATCGTCCCAGAATTTCTCTAACTGAGTAGTGTTGGGATTTATCCCCTTTTTTCTGCAGTGTCTCCACAAGCCCAATTCTCTCCCACCCCTTCAGTTGGCTAAGGTCAACTCAGTGAGAGGACAAACCTGCTGTCCAGAAGAAGAGAAATATACAGTAGTTTATTTCTGGTCAGGTCCAGGTCAGGTCTGGGCCTGAGCTGGACCACAAATGAGCATTAATAGGTGAGAAAATCAGAAGCAAGCTCTTTTTCTACCCTGTATCAGCAGTGCCATTGCATTTTGGTTTCAAAAATCAGTGAAGAAGGATGCTTCTGTCATTACCGCAATGGTGATAAACCTTTGTTGTTTATTTTCATCTCCTTTTATCCATCATTCCAGAGACATGGTACCATGTCTACCCAGTTTCCATGCACTGCATTTCAGGTCCAGAAGGTACCAGGTGATGGCAGCTGGGAATAGCCTCAGAACTGCTCCAGGTTCCCACCAGTGCAGCAGGGATATCTGCTTGCCATGCATGAAGCACATGGTGTAATATTTCATAGAATCACCAGATTAGAAAGGACTCACTGGATCATCGAGTCCAACCATTCCTAACACTCCCTTAAACCATGTCCCTAAGCATTTCATCCACCCGTTCCTTAAACACCTCCAGGGAAGGTGATTTGACCACCTCCCTGGGCAGCCTGTTCCAGTGCCCGATGACTCTTTCTGTGAAGAAATTTTTTCTGATATCCAGCCTGAACCTCCCCTGGTGGAGCTTCAGCCCATTCCCCCTTGTCCTCTCTTCAGTCACTTGGGAGAAGAGGCCAGATCCCTCCTCTCCATAACCTCCTTTCAGGTCTCCCCTCAGCCTCCTCTTCTCCAGGCTAAACAACCCCAGCTCTCTCAGCCGCTCCTAGTAGGACCTCTTCTCCAGCCCAGTATTCACAGTCATCTTTAAAAAACTTTCTTTGAATGGAAGTGAAAAAATAACTAAAACATGGTTCATGGTAGTAGTTAGACCATGTTTGGGTGATCAAGGTGGAAAAAAGGAGGAGAGAGGAGGAACAGGCATCAGATTTTCAGTTTCTGACCTGTTATGAAGGTGTGGCATGTACTGTGTGACCCTGTGTGAGACATTTTAATACTTGCTACTGGCTTGAAGTTCAACACCAGAGACAAGTGCTTCAGCCTGCCTTGTAGGAGGAGCTGCCTTTGGAAGCTGCTGGTAGCCTGTCGTTTGAGCATGGGCAGCAAGTGTCCCCACTGCCCCAAGACAGAGCCAGGGACTGGCCAACCTGGCTGGTGCACAGATATAATTGCTCATCACCCTTTTGAACCCAGATACCAGTGTCTATTTTAGGCTCTATAATGGCTGGATCAAATGCAACCCTTTATTTCTGTGTCTCTGACAAATCGAGGCGATATTGTCACTTGTCCCTAAGCTGGGGGTTGTCCTCTGCTGCTTCCTATAGTGAGGCCCTGTACTCATTAGGAACAGTATATATAATAGTAATAAAAAGTCTAATATGAGAACTTGCAGCATGCCCTACATAAAAGACTTTTTTAGAGTATTTTATTTCATCTTGGGAGAACTGCATCTCCCAGAAAGTAGCTCAGAGATTGACTGTGCATTAAAGCCTCATGCCCTGCTGTCATTGTACGTAAATCTAATTAAATTAAAGGTTCAGATTAACCAACACAAAGGTCTCCTCTGCAAGGCTAAGTCCCACGCTTTCTGTTGTATCTCATTCCATCAATTTATTCAGTGTCATGTCTCATTACTCTGCATCACTCACTACACCCCGAACAATGAGACGCAAATGGTTCCTGCAGTGCCCTGGCACTGCCACAGCAAACAGCACTTGAGGGCATCAGCAGCTCACTCCCAGGACTGTAATGGCACCTCTGCAAAAAAATTCAGATCAGAATTGTTTGCTGTGACTACGTGAGAGAATTTGCTAACACGTTTCTCTAGGAAGGCATTTACTGCACAACAGAACTGGGAGAGTATTGTCAAATGCTTTTTTCTCTATGATAAGCTGACTGACCTACAACTTTTCTACCCTGTAATATGGTCTGTGCACTCGCTTTGTGTCTTACCTTGTCTGAAAATTCCTATTTAGAAAATACATTGAATATGCATTCTTTTAAATTTTAAATAATTATTGGCTATTTCCAAATGGGTCCTCAATTTCTGCTATTTTTGAGCTGGACTGAGGTAAGCTAGGCATTTCTGCTCTTCCATCATTTCATGTGGTTGTACCATCATATTTCTTGTGCTTTTTTTGTTCCATTTTTAACTCACTAGTCTATTGTCAGTTGTATGCCAGCCTGAACCTTCTGTTCTTTAAGCAGACTTCTAGTTCTTTCAGTGAACAGTTTGCCAGCAGCTCTTGTGTGCAAGGTTTATGCATGCGGTGAAACTCAATAACCTGAACATTTCAGTTCTTCTAATTGCCTGTGCTTGAAGAGTTCCTCTAACAATGTCTGTTGATCTGTATCTGATAAGAAAGTCCTACAATGTCACCTGTATGAACTGAGCAAGGGAGGCTGGGATTTATATTCTTAGGTGCATAGATACACATCTGATTGCTCTCCTTAAACAGGTAAGAATGACCACATTTGCAAAAGCAAGCTGTGAAGAAAGTTGATAAGCTGCATTCTTGCAATAGACAAATAAACAAACAAATACATAGATATGCCCTAACTTCATCTTCCTTTAAATGAGTCAAAAATATTATGTTGCTGTTGAAACTACAAAAAATAGCATGCACCAAACTATGATGTATGAAAAGATTGCCATAGGGTATATGAAGCAAATCTTTGCTCAGTCTGTTGAGATGTCTGTTGTGGCATTGTGTCTTTTTCAGGTACCGTTCTGCAAATTCAAGGCAGACCAGCTGGAAAGAGGTCAAGGGAGGACTACAGAAATGCCTGAAACCTGAAACCATGGACTCGGAGGAAGGCTAAAAGAACCAGGTTGGATGTAAGGAATTAGAGAATTTGCTGAAGTGAGATACAATGATCTTCAAATGTGTGAAACCAAACTGCACAGAAGGCAGTCAGAGTTCTCCACACCCATTAGAAAGGTGAAGTAATTGGCTTAAATTCCAACAGGGGAGATTTAACTTGAACATTAGGCTACATTTGCTACCAGTGAGACTTCCTGAGCTCTAGACTAGCCTGCTGGGGAGCCTGGGAATTTTTCATCAGTGGTGGCTTTTAAGGGCAGGCAAGCATATGCCAGGTTGGCACAGACAAAGCTGATTCTGCCTGGGCATCATGATGAACTAGATGACCTCTAAATCTGCATTTTCTCTGCACCCTAGGAAAATCCTGAAAATGTTCACTGTTATCTAATAAGGACAACAGTCAAAACCTGTTCCTTGCTGGTGATTTGTTTGCGATACTTTTACTGCAAAAGCCAGCAACTTTTCTTTCTACTTTCAGGTTTGTACTTTTGTACTTTTAGGGGAGAGGAAGAAAGGGAGCAAAAGAAAGGTAGAGGAACAGCTAGGGTTTATTTAGCTGTGTAGTCTTTTATTTACTCTGTCTAGCAGAATACAGTAAAAACGTCAATACAGGTTTCAACTCTGTAATTTCTCTCAATCAGAAATTAAACTTGCTTCTGCCAGCTGGGTCCCTTCTTTTTGATTGATATAACAGTGCTGAGCTGTTCATCATTTTCCTTTGCTGGTCAGCCCAGAGAAGCAACTCATTGAAATTCTGCGAGGTGGTTATTTTCATGAGAAGTGCTATAGAATTACAAATCATTGCTGCTGGTTAATGAAATACCTTTCAGCAAGTAACAATATCTTTCAGCTACCCAATACTCTTTTGTTGCTTCACCTTATTTCCAATGATTCTCAAAAAAAAAAAAAAAAAAGAGTTTTTTACAGTTCTTTTCCCTTCTGATGACTTCTTAGTACTGTCTTCTGTTGTTTGTTGGGTGCTGGAGATGACTAAATTATTTCCTGGGAATATATAATCTGATGGATGTGCCAGATTTTATTTGAAAATAGTTTTGAATCAGCAGGGATTTCTGCAAATGCAGCTGGTATTTATAAGTGGTTGCTAGACAGTTTGGTGGGACCTGCTGATCGCTGGTAAACCTCAACAATTCATTATTCAGACGGTGTAACTGAGCTGTTAAGCTGCAGCGTTTCTATTCCCTGACTAGAGAATGGAAAGGTTTTAAACAATTAAGTAGTGAATAACAAATGGAGAGTAATAGAATTCTGTGCAGGAGAACCCTTCTCCATAAAGGGAAACACAACATATTTCATCCTAGAAACAAAATTCCATTTCTGCGCACATCTGCAGACATGTATACGTTCGTGCTGCAAAGGGTGTTTTGCATTCAGGTGCCAGCTGTCCTGGTTTTGAGCCAGAGGCAATGAAGCAGGGCCTGTCTCCTCCTCTCAGATTCCCTCTTACTCTCTCCTGGGCTCTGAGGGGCTGATGAAGCTGAGATGCAAAAGGCAGGCTTTACAACATGTTAGCCCATTTCCTTCTATGGGTAAACCAATCAGGGGTACCAAGGCTGCTTCAGAGCCTATAGAAAGCGTTCATGTTGGTTTAGGGGGTGGTTGCTAGCCCTTTAGAATAATTTTCCATGTGCTCAAAACACCCATGTGGGCTCAGCAGATATGACCTGGAACCTTGGGTAGGGACACAGCCCTCAGGAGCAGCAGTTGGTCACCACTGGGACACCCTGCAGTGCCTACAGCAATGGGAAATGCTGATGGTTAGACTACTGAAGCCTGTGTTCGGTGATTGGTGGACTCCTATTGTCACATTGGAGGGAAGGGATGCCATCCAGAGGGATCTTGACAGGCTTGAGAGGTGAGTCTGTGCAAACCTCATGAAGATCAAAAAGGCCAGGTGCAAGGTCCTGCACCCAGGTTAGGGCAATCCCAAGCACAATTACAGGCTTGATGGAGAATGGCTTGAGAGTAGCCCTAAAGAGAAGGACTTGGGGGTGTTGGTGGGTGAGAAGCTCAACATGAGCCAGAAACGTGCATTTGCAGCTCAGAAAGCCAACCATATCCTGATCTGAGTGAGAAGAAGTGTGACCAGCAGCTGAGGGAGGTGATTCTGTCCCTCTAATCTGCTCTTGTGAGACTGGGAGTACTGCATTCAGTTCTTGAGTCCTCAGCATAGGAAGGATGGATCTGTTGGAGCAAGTCCAGAGAAGGGCCATGAAGATTATCGGAGGACTGGAGTACCTCTCATATAAGGACAGGCTGAGAGAGTTGAACTTGTTCAACCCAGAGAAGAGAAGTCTCTGGAGAGACCTTACAGCAGCCTTCAAATATTTAAAGAGGGCCTATAGGAAAGCTGGGGAGAGGCTCTTTATCAGGGAGTGATGTGAAAGGATGAGGGGTAACAGCTTTAAGCTGAAAGATGGGAGATTTAGATTACATAGCATGAAGAATTGTTTTCCTAAAAAGAGTGGTGAGACACTGGCATAAGTTGCCCAGAGAAGTTGGGGATGCCCCTTCCCTGGAGATGTTCAAGACCAGGTTGAGATAGCAATCTGATCTAGTGTATAAAGTGTCCCTAATTATGGCATAGGGCTTGGAACCAGATGATATTTAAGGTTGTTTCCAACCCCAAACATTCTATAGAATCATAGAATAGTATGGGTTGGAAGAGACCTTAGAGATCATCCAGTTCCGACCCCCCTGCCATGGGGAGGGACATCCCACTCAATCAGGCTGCCCAAGGCTCCATCCAATCTGGCCTTGAACACCTCCAGGGATGGGGCAGCCACAACTTTGCTGGGCAACCCATGCCAGTGCCTCACCACTCTCATGGTGAAGAAATTCTTCCCTATGTCCAGTCTTCCCCTCTCCAGTTTATGCCCATTGCTCCTAGTCCTATCACTACAAGCCTTCGTGAACAATGATTCATTGAATGTACAGTCTCTGAATTTGTCTGTGTGATCTTTGCCAGCTCCTTCAAGAAAGCAGCTAGCAGTATTTAATTCAGCACTCGCTGATCAAAATCCTTTTGCCGAAAAATAAACACCAGTGATATCTCAGCTAAACTTCTAGAAAATGCCTTGTCCCAGTGCTGACTCTGCCCAGTGTGAGCTGCTCCACTCAACATCTGTTACATTCTCCTGGTACCTCTGTGTTCTCAGTGCCTTCTAGTTTTCTAGCGCTTAGACTTTTTCTTTGATGGATATAACCAAGGAGTGTGGATCTTTTCATACTGATTTCTAACACAGTCTGCATTTCTATACTATTAGTTGTGATATTTTTATTAGAAGCAATCATTGTCCTTTCTGTCTAGGAGATGCAGGAATTTTTGTCTACACCACAGTGCAAAAACTTCAATTTTATTACTGTCTGCACCACTGATTTACCACCATTCATATCTTCTAGTTGTTAAAGAAAAATACGAGGTTTTTCAGTACTTTTGTGTATTTTGAGACATTGCAGATTTTTCAGACTTTCATGAAGGAGGACATGGTTCACTCACCTTTCCCAAGTTTCTATGTGTCAGCTGCTTTGCTGAAAGAAATATATTTTTTGCTTCTGAATTACTGAATGAAACTATAACCTTTACCTTTTATCTATTATTATGTTTGTTTGCATCTTGGTTCTAATTATAGAGTTACTTAGTTTGCCAGATTTGGAAATAGCCCATATTTCTCAGTACGTTTGTGTACTGATTGTATCATTGCACTTTTCTGTACGAGCAATCAGAGTGAAGAATACCTTCTCCATCGGTGAACTGAATATTACTTAGGATGTGCTGACCCGGCAAATCATATCCTCCTTTGGCAAGCTTTATAAAATAACGAGAATATTAGGAGATGTTTTGGTCTTTTTTTCCCTTAGGACTGGTGAAATGAACAGTTGGCCATGTGCTAGATAGTAGAGTATTACCCTGTCCATCAAAAAGTGCAAGCATCAGCAAGCCTGGCGGTAATTGTTAATCTTGGCTGTGTAAAAATATCCTTGATTTTCATTTTTGCAAACCTGCATATTTCCCAGTGTGACCAGAGTTGTACCAGGCATGGAATAACAGCTTCTCAGGCACTCTGTGTTGCTTTTATGCCATTGTGTTCCATCTGGGCTATCCCAGAACAGTGGCCGAAGCCATTCCTCTGAGGGGAACTGAGGGTTTGAATCTCTCAGATCAAAGAAGAAATGGTCTCTGGTCTCTGTCACCCTAATCACTGAGCTGTTTTCCCACAGGGAATGTCACAATTGCCTAGGTCTAGCTTGAGGCTGTAGATTGTATTATAGCCTTTATTTTTGTGTCCATGTTACTCTGTGCATGTTCAGCTTCTATTTTGCATCCATTTCCCGCAAACCCAGTAGGAAGTGTAGGCAGCTTTATCCCAGTCACACTGAATTTCAAGTGGTTCTGTATAATTTGTCACTCTTCATCAGAATTATTCAAAATTTTTAAAAAATGTTGATTTATGGCTGTTTTCTGCAAGTGACCTATGTGAACTTGAATGGGAGGAAGCTCTTGAATCTTCTGTTTGACTCTTGGAAATAAAATTGTAATTATCCAATCGGGAAAGAAGTGGTACATTGCTTAAATTACTCTCACTGATGACACACTCTGAGCACAAAATAACTTGTTCTGAGGAAACCTTCAGCCTTGCTGGAACATAGCTCCCCTGGTAAAGTGGGCCAGTAGCCCCAGAAACGCATAACTAACGAATGAAAGTAACTGAATGTTAGATGACCGTAGTTGCACACTTAAGTGCTCTCGTACCATCTGACTTAGTCATTAAACAAATAGCCTTGGAATCAGATGCCTGAATCAAGGATCAACACTCACCACTGGCAAGTCTTGGTTTCCATCCATAGGCTTGTGGTTTGAGTACCTTGTTAGATTATAACCATAAATTTTGGGAAATAGAAAGGAAGAAGTTCATGTTATAATAAGATTTTAAGTGAGAAGGGAAAGGTGAGGTGATATCTGAGGTGGGAACTCTGCCACTCTGATTGTAATCTGTAAATACAAACTTGTGGCTGCAGTGACTATATTGTGCTTTTTTTCAGTTTTTGATAGATGTTGGTGCAAATAAGCAAGAAAATATCTCAAATCATAGGAGCAGGTGGCTGAATATGAATGTACTGGTTTCTGTGAGTGAACTGATGGGCTCTACTCAACACCTTCAGCTTGTCACAATTTCTTGTTCTTTACAGACACCAGGCGCAGGGCTGCCATTCCAGGATGATTTCTGCCTTTGGTAGGGAATTTGATTTATTTTACTTCTTCTGCCAATTAGGATTTTTACTTTCATGTTCTGGGCAATCGTGTCTTCAAGTATTTCCTAGAAATGATTCTCTGCATTGGGTTGTAACATAATTCTTAACACTTGGGGGAATTGTAGCACTCTGTAAGTTATTAGGCTTACATTTCCCCTTATAATGTGCTAAACAATGGCCAAGAAAACAGAATTACTATTTTTCCTTCATGCTTTTCATTTTGTAGCTATCCAAGCTTTGCCAAGGTCGGTGCACATAGCTGTATTTAATTTAAATGCTGTGCAAATGCAGATACAAGTAAAAGATCAGCAGAATTAATTAGGTTCGGAGTGCTGGGAGAGCCACTGGGAAAGTTCTCACCAGGCTGATACACCTGGTCAGCATTTCCTATGCACTCTGCTGGGTCTGTAAGCTCTGAATGACATCCGACTCAAGCACTCCTTTAATTTATAGCACTGACAATTAAATGGCAGTTCTCCAGCCTTTGCCTGAGGGGATACAGCTATAATAGGCTTTAGAGGTGAAGCTACTATATTGCAGGATGAATTTGGTATTAAACCTTAATATTAACATGTTGATGCCTTTCAGCACATACAGTTAAGCAATAAGCTAAAGCTTTTTATAGTATTCTCCTTGACATTTAACAACATACTTTAATAAGTTAATGTACCTATGCAAATTTTTTTCTGCCAGCACCTAGCAATCAAAATCCGTTCTGATTTGCAAGTGTTACTCGCTGTGTTTGTGATGAACTAATAAAATGAACCGATCAAAGGCTACAAACACATTGGAGTTTAAACACTTCTTTGTTTTCTATAATAGCTTATTTTAATGGTTGATAAACCCAAGTTGAAACAACATTTGGTTTTAGTGTAGAGTAGTGATTATATAACTGCTTTGCTGGTGCTTTGAGTAGTGGTCACCGTTGTTCTTTATGCATCTGTAGCTTAGCTAATTCACCGGGACCAATTCACTCTTTACTCTGAAAGTCCTTTAAAATTTAGTAGACTGAAACAGTTTAGGGTGTACAGAACTGTTACATGATGTTGTAGTTGATGAAGAAGAAGAATGTAAGAGAGAGAGAGAGTCCTATCATAGTACAGACAGATTTGCCAGGGTGCTTAACAGAAAGGGGGCCTTGGTGCAAAATTTTATATATTTATTTTGGAGAAGGGTTGGAGGTGTGTAAGGAAAGCTGCAGCTGGGACCTTATTCTTTACTGCTTTATTCAGGTAAGAATGTGAGCAAATAGTGGTGGTTGGTAAAAAGGCACCATCCCCATTTTGTGTGGCAAACTGCAAGCTGGAAGGGCAAAATGCTGTTGCTGCTGTTTCTCCATGGTTCTGTGCAGGAGAGGACAGGTTTAGGTTCTCTGTATGAGCCCCACTGCTTGTGTTTGCATTAGGCAAGCACTGCCTATTACTTCACTGCTTTCTTGTGGGCTGTTTCTGCCTAGCAGTCAGACTGCAAGTTGCTTTTCTGAGTATAGCGTATGGTTGGATTTCACTGCAGTGATGGAGTTTATGCTGATTTCTTTTAAAATATCCCAGTTCTAAAATGGGTATTTGTCACTTAACTCATGTAGCCCAGAAACATAGCACTGCGTAGCTGTTGAGTGTCAACAGGTGGGGAAAGCTATCTCCATGATGCTCTGTCCCCCGACATGGGCGTGTTCTGCAACAGAGAATATTGATGAGATTGAATCATACTTTATAATGACTGAAGGCAAGTATCAGAAGCAAGAGAGTTAAGGATTTCCCCTTTGTGCTTTTCATGTCCTTTGATCTGACACATAACTTACAGAATGTCCTTGACAGGGTCGGAGAGGCTTCTTTTAAGACACTGGTGTCCCACAGTCAGGGTATGTTTGCAGCTGCAATTGGCTAGTGTGTGGTCTGACTGACATTTTTTTGTCTTCTTTAATTCCTGCACACTTTACTTTGATCATGCTACCCTTTTCCTGTTAAAATTATAATGTATTGAACATCTCTAGTGCCAGCCCTGAGCCACACCAGCATAAAACCGCTGCCATGGAGAGGGGCCAACAAGTTTGATAAAAAGCTTTCCTATTCTGGGGATCTGAAGAGAAGTCTGCTTCTTCCTGAGGTCCAGTTTTCCCTGGTAGATTTAAGCAGCAGTAACTCCTCTTTGAGCTATACAAATAGGATCAGGGCCAAAAAGACCTTTCCCATCATTTATTAATCTATATTTTACTTTTAACTATTGATTTTTGCAATTAAACCCCACATGTTGCCTTTTGTCCAGTCAGCACTGCCCCACACTCAAGTCTTTTGTTCAAGTTCGCTGATGCAATGCCAAAAAATGACATCTACTTCTTTATTTAAAGTCAAAAGTTTTGACAATATTACCATCATGTATAAATTAATTTTTCATGTTGGGGACAGCAGGAATGGGTGCCAGCATTTCAAGTCTTTCAGTTTGCTTTAATTGAGTGTATAATTATTTTTCTACAACTAATCAATTCCCATACTATAATTGCAATTATCAAATAATGGAAAGCCTGTTTAGAAATGTTGAAAAGCAAGATCTTGTTAAGATTTTGCTAAAGAAAAATCTCTAAACTATTCCAATTTATTTTCATTTCACCCCAGAGAATTTTTTCTTTCCACCATCCTAAGTCAAAGGCCAAAATGCACAAAGGCAATTGGCAAAGATAAATATCTTCAGGATGATTCATTACATCAAGGGAAAGGCATGCTCTCATCTGATTCACAACGTTCCCCAATGTCTTTTTCTTCAGGAGTAAGTGCAGGCTAGTAGACTGTGACTGCAGCTGGCACAGCATAAGGAGGGAAAACTTGCTGACTTTATCAGCAGTGGATGAGTAGGAGATGCACAAGCTGGAGGGAAATGCCTGAGACCAGTTTTAGACAATGTGAGGACTTGCGAACATAAGTCATCTCCACAGGGATGCAAAATCTGTTGGATCATAAGAGGACGATGTAGTACTCTCATTCCTTGGGCCATTGCTTTCATGGCCAGATAGATTTGAGCACAAACCTCAGGCTGTAATGGCCTGAGCAAGAAAAACATTGACAATAAAGACCTAAAGAGGTTGCTCAGCATTACACCTGGTGCGGTAACATCCCACCTAGCCAAACATAGAAGCTGACATCTCTTGGGGCTGCTGTGGCAGATCCAAAGACATTGCATTCTTCACATTTGCTTTGTGATCAGGACTTGCTGTTTGTATATTTATATGACAGCAGAACTTCTGAGCCACCACGTCACCCCAGGAACTTCACAGTGGTGAGTAAGACCAGCTAGGGAACGGGAGTGGTGCAGATGTGGCAAGGGGCAAGACAGCAGAGGATCAGCTGGGCATTTTCAACAGATTCACAGACCCTACTTATTTGCAGCCTCAGACTGGCTATTGTGTGGCTCAGAGCTTCTACATATCCCTGGTGTAAATTTAGGTTTAGGTAAGGTATAACATATCACCTGGTCTTCTTGTATAATAAAATGAAGCCAACTGACTGAATAGGAAGATGTTAAAAGCATTTGGTCTGTTGCTTTTGGAATATAAGGGAGTTTAAAAAGTATCGTGTGATAATGTTTGTGTTTTCTCTATGATAATAATAGCAACCTGGATCATAATCTTGCCAGCACCATCTCTATTTGATTTAAGGCATAGACAAATAAAAATGTCATCCATACAATTTGTGTTACAGACAGCAACTCAACTCAGAGCTTCTCCTTCCATGACTTGACCACCCTGCATTGCATTTGTTAAAAGCTAGATCTCAGTCTGCATTTTTGTTGCTACAAAATGACATTATTTTCCCCATGGATGCTGTGCTTCCAAATGTATCTCAACAAAACAGCAATTAAGATCAGCACAGATCAACTAATACATACCAAAAATTGCCAGAAGAATAACCTGCATCCAAGTGGGTAGATAATAAACCTGTCACCATGGTAATCCTAAACTCAAACACGATTTTTCTTATTCACAGTCATGAAGACTAGAAAGTCTTAAAAGACGCATCGTCTGCATGGCAGAACAGAAAGAGAAAAGAGCAGCTAAATGAAGTTCCGTCTGTGGAGCAGAGAAGCCAGTTATCCATAACAATCTCATTGCCTGAAAGATGCAAAAGCAGGATTTGTGATGGTGTGAAATAATAACTAACAAGATGGGAGTGAGGGCAGAATCTGGAGAAGACAAATCGTGCCATTAGACTGTGACTACGAAGTGGAACCGGGCAAAGAAACGAATAAGAGAGAAAAAAAATAATCTGAGAAGCCAGCAGCAAACAATCACCACAAATAGCTGCAAATGTTGGAAATGAACTTCAAAGCAATTACTGAAATAAATTAAGTGCCAGTCAACATTCAATGAACTGAGAGTTTTTCCAAAGAGGGAATGGGAGAGAAAGTCTTAGAGATGAAGAAAACTGAACTTTTCAGTTGAATGCTTTCAAGGACAAGGTTCAGGTGTTTCTTCAGAGCTTTGTGTCTGGATTTTACTGGATTTGATCCCTTCTCTCAGCACCGTCCAACCCTGCTGCTCAGTGAAGCGATGATGCATTTGGGCTGAGAAACTGTATGGCTGTTTCAAATCTCAATCAATTATCTTCACAGTGGGTTTAAAATGCAAATGTGAGAATGCAAGAAATGCTCATAAACTGTATGGCCTTGTGGCAGCATGGTGCCCCAATGGCTACCTTAAAGCTCTCGGAATGATGGATACTCCAAATATTTTGGCTGCCTAGTGTGCCACTGGGCCACAGAAGCCTCTGCTAGAGACCGTACATGTCAAAGCACCCACACATGTTGCCAGTTCCTTTTGTTTTCAGCACGAATTGAAGCAGCATGAATATACTTATTAAACTAAATGCTTCATACTTTGTGTAGATGTCTACTAGACCAAGGGAATTTGGTTTGTTTTTAAACTGTTTTCCCCCTCTCAAAAAGTGTACTTTGGACCTCCTTATCCCAGGCTATGATTTCCCAGCCCACTGGGAAATGTGGTGGGGTTCTCCATCCAGCTGCGCCATGGGGACTAAGGTCCTATTGGCTGTCAGCAGGACTCCAGCTCTGGGACGTGACATGGTCCCTTGCCTGATCATACAGAAGGAGCATCCTGGGGGCTTCTGTCTCTGTATGTGTGCTCTGTTCACACCTCGTGACTGTGTCTTTTGCTTTGGTATCCATGCCTTTTCCCTGTGTTATGAACTTTTGTCTTCATGTTTCCTCCAGAAGGGAAAATTGGGTTCAAAAAAGTAGACTACCTACTGAGGAATTAATCTAATAAAAACCAAGACGCCGGTGCTGCACAGACCTATGCTCTCCACCTATTAGTTTCCTGGTGTTTACAGTGTTTGACCTGTGCTATAAATCCTAAGTGGCCTGGGGGCTGCCTACCAGCAGTGCCTCTTTGCGTGTGCCGCCTGTGGCAGAGGTATTCCTCAGAAGGTCCCAATGCTATTAATGTCTGCTCAAGAGAAATTAAAAAGTCCTAAGGCCTTTCTTCATCTCTAATCCTTTTGTTGTCTTTCTGACGTTCAATTCACTTTCCACGTGATTTTTGAGCTAGAGCTGACCAGAGTTGAAAGTAATACATAATGAAAAGATGCTCCATTGGTTTATTTAATGACATTAGGTTATGTAGATTGTAGAATGTATGTGTTATTTTCACTGATGGTCAGAAGTGCAAAACCAAATAAAAAAAGTCTGCCTGAAGTAATAGTAACATTTTTTTCCTGGTGTTGCAGCCAGGCTACTAGCAACCAAGGAATCTCTCCTGTCCTGTATCTCAGCTGATGTGAAATATGATAGAAAACAAGCTTCCAGTACTGCTAATAATGCATAACATTTTAACAGCTGCTGTATTTCACCATAAACCTATGTATTAGGGATACAAGATAAGAGTCAGTGTATGCGGTGAAATCACATAAGCACTATTTTGTTAAAATATTGTGAGGGTTAGAGAGGTGAAATGTACTGAGGATTAAAAAAAAAAAGCTATTGTGGCTTAGAAAACTTACTTCACGAAACAATATTTCATTTTTGCTTTCAAGAGTTTGCTGTGTCGACTACAGAAAGGAAAGTCTGGCTCCTGCCAGTGAGCTGTGACCTGCTCATCCAAACCTGGAAAGCATCTGTCAATGTCAGAGCCAAGGAGGCATCGGGCAAACCCAGTGACAGTGGTCAGGGAAGGGAAACTACTAGAGATGGTCTGGCTGTAGTAAGAGGAAGCGTTGGTCCCCTGCCCTGGGTACCAGTCCCCAGATTGGTCAGACTTGAGAGGGTTTTACTTTCCTTCTTGAGCCTTGCTGGCTACAGTGGGACTATGCCAGCCTTCGCCTTGCTCATTTTCCATTTGCCTGAGCACAGGCAGTGCGTTTACCTGCTATGGATGTTTTATGGAAACAAAACACTGATCCTTGTCCTTCCTGAGTCAATCAGTAGACCTTCCACTGGTTTTGAAAGGAGTTGTGCCAAGTCCTGAGCAGCCAGTCTGTGTGACCCATGCTGAAGAGGAATTCTTCAAGTATATTTGCTTTTGTTTTATTACCCCAAGGCCCTACAGAAGAGAGTCAATCCCTTTCCAAACTATGCTGGAAGTAGGAATGTAATTACTGTTGCTTTCAGCACAAAAAAAAATCTTCTAAAAGCTTTTCCATTTCTGGGAACAATGGTCTGTGTATCTCTCTAGGCTGATGATTAATGCATCTCCTTTTACATCCCTGTCATTTGATTCAGTTATCTCTCTTTCCCGGAATGTGTGTGCATTTAACTGTATGCAAAAAAGTACGTAGAGACCGGGCAGACCTCACCTGACACAGACTGTAGGGGGCACCTCCAGGCTGTGTAAACACCTGAGCACAACTTGCTCAAATCTGCTCACTTTTGGAATAAAGCTAAGATTTCTATTTTTTTTTTTTTCTTACAACATTTGACCAAGGGGGGGTCAAATACACTGTCGTTGACTGAGGAAATCTCAGAGCCAAGTGGGACTTGAGCTTTGCCATGCCTTAAAAAGTAGGGGGTAAGAAAACTGATTTTTTTTCATGACTGATTTTCACAGAAAAACTCAAGGCAAATCCCATAAAATTCTCAGTATGCTGTGTATCTAATCCTTGGCAAGATGTTTCTTACATTACTCATACAAATCTCATTTTGATCTGCTTTATGTTGTCATGTTCACTATCTTGCTGCTGACACCATGATATACATGGATTTGCCTGGGCTATAGCAGCCTTCTTGTGTTGTCCTTCAGAGATTTTATTTCATAGAATGATCTTGGAATTAAACGCTGGTAATGACGTTTCTCAGGTCTTAACAGTACTATGGGACATATGTAGATGTAGACAGAAGGTCAATACTGATTTTTATATGTCGTGTATCTATTGGACCTGTCCTCAGAGCAGATGTTAACTACAGGCTGGCATGAGGAGGTCATTTGTTGAGCTGTCAAGCCTTGTGAGCCTTTCCCAAGAAGAATGACTTTATCACCATGACATTAGGTACGCCAAAAATGTTTATTAACACAATCACCTTCTGTCTGAGCTCTTGTGTTTTATGAATAGGGAGAATGATGTTTATATTTTCAGTCTTAAAGCAGCTTTTATTTTATATTAATGAAAGCTGTAACCAGCTCTCTCCCCTCCCACATGGGAGATGCATCGTCAGCCCGACAAGCTGCAATGATGTTTGAGAAGAAAATGGCTGCAGCCTCTGTGCTTGGGTCAAAAAGCTTGGGAAAAGACAGGTAAGTAAGTGTGCAGGCATCAAAAGCTTCACAGCATTCCTGGGCATCATCCACCACGCAGGTCTCTGACATGTAAAACAGTGTAATTCTGTCCACGAGGGAGAGATGAAATTATACTGCTAATGATTTTCTCTACATGCAGCCAGGTAATTGGCTGGATTAAAAAAAAAAAAATGTACACAATATACTAAAGGCAATTTGCTACATAATTTGGAACAGTTATTTGACTCATAAGAATAAATCAGCTATTTGTTTTACTGGGTATCTTGTACATATGAGAGAAACTAGAGCGATTTGTGATGTATTTTATATAGAAAATGGCCTCTTGGGAAGAGGCCTACAGAGTGAAATCTGTCTCAGAATTAAATGAAATATCTCACATGGAAAATTTGACCCTCTCGCTTAAAGCATTTTTTTGCTGCCCCACTGTACTCTGTGATCTGCAGTGTCTTCAAAGGCAGCGCTCCCAGGGATGGAAAACAGCACAGCAAAGTGTTAAATAAACAAGCTTTTGAATTTTCAAACATGACAACCTACTTTCAGCTGCTTAGCCCAGCACAGGGAATGGAAAATGGAGAGTGCAAAATGCAGCATCCTAGAACTGCTTCTTACTTACTTTTTCTTGCTCTTCATCTGTGTGCAAATAAAAGGTTTTTGTCCTGCAAACTGCAGAAGTCTGCAGATACCAGCCAGAGCGTTTCTGCTCAGGGCAGTAGACCTTATCATGAGCCGTCTGTTCATTAGGTGGAATTTTCTATCTCAGCTGAATTCAGTATTGCACATAAGTAAAGGCACTGTACAACGTCACCTAGTGCTTGCACTGGTGTGAATGGTGGCCTGCTGGTTCAGGTGGTCACTGGGAATACAAACAGTGGTTTCTCGCCAGGCTGTTTCAGCATCTCAAGCTGAGAGGCACACACAGATGTCCTATGTGGCTCCTAAATTCATATGGCTTCTAGTCTCCTAAACAGCATTGAAAGTAATTATCTTTGCAATTGTTTTCCTTTTGCTTTGCCCACAGTTAAATATTTTTCCAGGTCACAGGTTACCATGAGATTGTGTGTTTGCTCATCAATGTCTTCCTCTTCATTTGCAAAGGAAAATATTTCATTTATACTTTTAGTATGATTTTCCAGTGTGTTGGTCTCTTGCACAGTGGAGCGCCCTCCTACAGCAAGTTTGCTCCAAATGCTGCGGAAGAATCTTGTGGAAGCATCTCTTGCTCTACTATCTCTTCAATTTCATTGTAACTTTTTACTTCCATTTAGAGAACGATGGTGTCCTTTGCATTTTTAAAGTATCACTCACAAAGTTTTTACTCAGCCGTTGGAGAGGTGCTGTGATTTTTGTGGTAATATGAGCATAACTCTTGACAGGCAGGTCACTGACCAGTTTTTTTCAGAGGTTTATACTTCTAACTATTTTATTAACTGCACTTACAGTGAAAATTTGGTCTGATGACTCCTTTTTCTGAGACGTGATTAAAGCCAGTTGGTTTGTACTATTTTGTATTTTATGTTGCTCACTTCTACCTTTTAATCCCATTTCCTGTGAGAAGTGACCTGACTCGAGAATGGCTTGTGGATGGCTGTAAATTGCAATTCTTAGCAAATTTGCTATTTGACACAATGCTGTCTCCTCATTCTTCTACAAATCACTTATTTGCCTGAAGTCTTGCAAAAGAATCAACTCTTTTAATGCCTTCTACTTATCTGGGTCTCTGCCTGCTTCTTGTTCCAAGTCACTTACTCCAATACTCTGTATGTTTGTAATTCCCACAGGAATGGAAAACCAGACAAAACATCATAAACCAAATAGTTTCCTAATTAACATGTTAAATCTAAGACACTCCGATATCTCAACTTCTGGGGGAGAAAGGAGAAATGTTCTATCTTTGAAAATGCTCTTCCTTTGTTTATCTTGAAGGCACAATTAATTGAAACTACGCAAAAATACAAGGGCATAATAGTATTGGAGTAGCTGGAAGGTTGCTCTAACTTACACCTCTAGCCCTCTGCAATAGTTTGAAACGTGTCTTGCTGTACTCATATCCCTTTCAGTCACAGCTCCTTCCCTTTTCCACTGTGCTTCGTTTCTTTCTTTCCAGCCATTTAAGACCAAGTGCTATTGTCCTCTGCTGCTGCTGCTGCTGAAGCACAGCAAGACTTTGAAACAGTCTCCATGACAATCTAAGATAGGCAGCCTGGATCTTAATGGGGGTGATACATGACTGCGATTGCATCCTGCGGAGCAAGGGTATGTATATGCTGGTGCTGGAGGATATGGGTTATCCTGCTGGTCCCTCCTTCCTTTTATGAATATGCATTGTGGTATGGGGAACCCTCTTTGCTCTATGCATTCACCATATCTGTTTTTCTAGAGGTGTTCCTCAAAGGCTGATTTTATCTGGTGTGAGGTTTAGAAAGTGATGAGAAATATTAATGGATGAATGATTATAATACCAGGAAATGGAACTGTAAGTGCAGTGCACAGAGATCAAAATGAAACACAGTGCCTGGCTGTGAGATTTTACATAATATTAAAAGGGGAATTTATTCCTGCTTTTTAACTTTCTTCTTTTTACTTATGCAGTTGAATTCTGGAAACTTTATTTCCTGCTAATTGTGTCAGTATGTTGCATTTTGTTCAGTGTTTTAATCTAAAATGAAGTTTTAAAATTCAAGATGTGCTAATTTTATGGACATCAATCATTCATACAGAACAAAGTATTCAAATCCTATGATTTACAAAGAACTGGATGACAGTAGACAATTTTTTTCTTGGTGTTAAGATGTACAAATAAGGACAAAAGCTGCAGAACAGTAATGAACATGAATTCTCTCTGATTATCAGAATGTGACTTTCTTTGAGATTGTCCATGCTATTGTATAAATCTGACAAAACAACTTTAGGTTGATATTGTTTTAGTTATCATAAAATTTCCTCTTAAAGGTAATCTCGGTCACATTAGTTTGATATTCTTTTATTACTGAGTTCTTTGCATCACATTTGAGCCAACAAATATAATCAAGAAGTATCATGGATACTCAAATATCAGACATTTGTACGTCATTTCTTAATGGACCACATAAAAACAGACATCTAAAGTTAGTGAAGGTGAGAACTGTGTAGTATGACATACGGTGAATAAAATTGATAATATTGGAACAGTAATGAGAGCTATGTGATGCTCACGTATCTATTAATATCTGTATCCACATACACCCCCATGTATTCTAAATATATGTACAGTAGCTCTAACTTTCAGCACGTAAAATGAGAATTCATAATGCAGTAGAATGGAAAGAACATGAAAATGAAAACAAAAGGAAAGCCACAATAAAATCGAAGCAATCGGGGGCAACAATAGAAAAAAAAGGATGCTTATTAAAATTCATTCTATAAACAGAGGATTGTGAGTGTAGCGAGCCATTTCCAGTTGAGAAAATGTCAGAGGGATGCTGCTTGTATTTTCTGCAGCAGATGAAACATATGACCCCTCATGTGTACTGTGACCATAAAGGCTGTCTCTCAAGAGAAAGGAGGTAAGATAGAATAATGTATGAACATTTTAGGATGAACAGAAAACATTTTCTTAACATACCCTACCAATGTTATTCCTAATACTTTAGAAAATTCTCCATGTCTGCTTTGACCTTGGCTCCGTCTTGACCCTTTGGTTACCTTTTCTACTCTGCCAGCCCTTATGTTTACTGACTTGTGCCAAACACTCCATGAGTTTCCTCTTTATGTATATTTTCCCTTTTCTCTAGCACATTTTATGACAGATTTTAATATAATTTAGAACTTTCACCCATTTCTTTTCACCAGACTCTCGTTCCTAATTTCATCAAGAACACAACCTTACCTACAAATTCGGCATCTTCTCTCATGCTGTCAATAGGTTTGGAGAGAACATCAGTGAAGTCTATAGGAGAAATAACCAGAAAAATCTCTTGAGAGTTTGAAATAATTCCGATGCAGAAATTGCTGTAAGTGCTGTGTTGCCAGGAAGTGAATAGGTCCTGCAGAAATAAGTCCTGGTGGGAATGAAATTTGACCTCCATGTTACAGGATAGCATTTCAAAAAAAGAACATGCATACCTGGATTAGAGCCAATAGAACTGTTTGAGAACAAGGCCAGGGCAATTGGAGGAAGAGCCAGGACACTAAGAATTGAGCCCGAGGTACAATTGAAAGCGTGAGGGAAATAGAAAGACTCAGCAACCCAAGACTCACATGGATCTCTAGCCAAGTCCAAGATGTAAGATTGGTCCAGAAATAAAAGAAGTCCCCTGGGTCCCTCGCATAACCATTTTCTTGATGACTTTTTATTACTATTCCTTCCTCTATTTCCATTCTTTTCTTGCTTGATGACTGCACCTTCTCAATGTTTGTGTCTCATTCTTGGTCACTGCTCACCCTATGCATTTCTAATTTTATTACTCCTTCAGCACCAGCTCCTCTAGTGCTTTTATTTGTGCTGTGGTTCTTCAAACTCCCCTGTGATCTGTGAAAATCTCGCTAGGAATGAAGAAATATCCCCCATGCGTTACACCTCGGTCTTGCAGAGAGCACATTTTGCTGCTCTGTGTTGCTGCGTCTTTGTACACACACATACAAATTACATTGCCCTTTTCTACAACTATATATCTTAGAAGCTTGAAAGCTACTTGCTGGGTTTTGTCCTCTTAGTTCTTATCAAGTTTCTGTCATCCAAGAACCTTCTGCTCACATAAACCATCTTTCACACTGATTTTCCTTTCCCTTGTGCAGATGCCCTTCACTGTGTTTTTCCAAGGTTATTCCTGTTTTGTTATTTTTGGCCTGTGTTACTAATTACTCTAATCCCTCTTTCCTATATCTCTGGCCTCCCTCTTTTTCTTGTCTCTTCTCAATTTAGTATCACCTGTGAATTTCATTATTACATGGTTTAATCCTCTTTCTAGCTCATTACTGGAAGTATTAAATAAAGTAAGACCTCAGACTGATCCTTAACTATTTATCTGTCCTCCCTACAAGCTGGTATTCTATCATATGTTTGCATTTGTAAGCCTTGTTTTGGTCCTTCATTCCAGACTTCAGACCAAATGACAATTTTTTTCTTTTGCACAAACAGGTTTAGTTGAGCTTTTTGAGGGTGTTTTTGCGAAACATAGAAAAGTACCTTCTATTCTCATGCTCTCCAGTTTTATTCAGTATAGCTGCTTGGCTTTGAGCAAGAGGATGATCAGATCCGTTCTTCAAAAAAATAGGGCTTAAATCCAAGAGTATTACAGTTAGTCTGTTCCATTCATCCATTAATTCAGTAATTCCATAAAAAAAAAATTGTTAGCTTTGTCAGGCAAGATCTATTCTTCATAAATCTTGCCCGTTATTCATCATCATTGCATTATTCTCTGCAAATGAAGTGACTATTTCTTAAGACTTCTTCTACCATATTTGCCAGGGTTAGAAGCTAAATGTTAAGCATTGTAATTAGTAAGACCTTTTTCTTCCTTTTATGAATGCTGCCACAGTGCAACATTTGCTTTTCTGCTCAGTATTGGGTGAAGAAGCGCAGATAAAGGAGTAGTTGTCTGCTTCCTCTCTTTAATACCTCCATGTGTAGTGTGTTATTCTAACTATATGATGGTACTGTCTGGCCATCACTGCTCCTTCTAAATCTCAAGAGTTTGCAAAATAATTTGTGATGAATGTTATAGCAGCTTTCAGGGAATCCAGGAAGAATGGTTTGTATCATGTATCAGGTTGCTCAAGATCTCATCCAACCTGACCTTGAACACCTCCAGGGATGGGGCAGCCATAACTTCCCTGGACAACATGTTCCAGTGCCTCACCACTCTCATGGTGAAGAAATTCTTCCTTATGACTAGCCTAAATCTGCCCCTCTCCAGTCTATACCCATTCCCCCTGATCTTATCACCACAAGCCTTTGTGAACAGCCCCTCTCCAGCTTTCTTGTAAACCCCTTTCAGGTACTGGAAGGTCACTATAACATCTCCTCGGAGCCTTCTCTTCTCCAGGCTGAACAACCCAACTCTCTCAGACTGTCAATATGTCATGCTTTGTTTTGGGTTTGTGGCTTCGAGACATGACAGACATTCTCTGAGTGATGGCTTCTCATTTACCTCACCATCCATCCAGGAAAACTTACTACTGTTACTAAATTATTTTTCCTTTCTAGTGTCTCACAAAATAAGAGCTGTAAGAGCAAAAAAATGCACTTAGCCCCTCCTGAGCTCACTGATAATCTGAGAGTGAGAAGCCACGTTTAACGGTGGCTTTAGCTAGAATGGAAAAGTGATGGCTTTACTTTGATAATTCAGAAGCGGATTAACATCTTGCTCAGTTGTACCCTGATGTGGGAAGGACAGGGTGTAGAACTAAGGAAAGTACCCACTGCAGCAACGCTATCTAAATAAATGGCAGACAGTCAATCAAGACAGACTAGAGCCTTGGCTTTCAAAGATAGTAGAAAATAATTTTTTGTGTCATGGTCTTTTAAATTACATATGTTCATTTCCATTAACGCCTATATATCTCTCTATATATACTTATCTGAATCGAACTGCTTATTAATTAGAAATGGTACAATGTGTTGCCCACCTCTGGTTCATTGTATCTGTTTCTCTGTTCTGCTGTTAAACCCTAAATACAAGTGAGTTCATTTTGCATGGTGAGTGTATGATCGAAGGAAGATCAAAGCAGAATCTGAGTTCAGGCTGTGTAATTTTTGGCTGATCAGACCCAGATATTTTCCTCTGTGTTGAAACCAAGGTCAAAGGAAGTTAACTAACTGGCTGTAACACTTCCTTTGCATTATCAATTGGCAGTTCAAAGGTCTTCTCCCAAATCAGAAATAAACTCTCTTTGCTACTCTCTTTGCTATTTGCAAACCATATCAACCACCAGCACCCTTGTGAAATATTCTTACAGGCAGAAACAGGGAGTCATACTAGACCCTACTTCAGTCTGACAATCTGCTTGGGAGTTTTTCTGACCCATTTGTGTCAGTGAGATACGTGAATTGTACGACAAGATAGAGGGTAAAGTGCATAAGGTGCTTGCACTGCTTCTGTGTTTTGCATATGTTGCTTTCTCCAAAGAGGTAGTTGGACCCTAAAAAAAGCTGAGAGCAGGGATCAGAACTATTGTCAGTCTCCTGCAGTCGGTGGTACAAGGTGATTCAGATGTAAGCGTTACGAACTGTGCAGTAGGCAGATCATATAGCCCACATGTTCAGTATTATTCTAATCTCTGAAAGCTAGATTGCTTTAAGACATGACATTTAACATCTCCTCCTTCCACTGTTGTTAGCATTAACTGTTATAGTCCTGGCTATACTTTTTATGCAATGAAAAACCTGATTCCTCCTTTAATCGCCGCAAGTTCGTTAAAGCCCAACAGATGTAAGTAATCATAGCATCGTAAAACAACATGTATTTTATAATCAGAAAGAAATGCATTTAGGTCAGCAAATATCTTGAAGTTTAAGCTTCCAAGGAGGTTGTAAACAGCAATGCATAAAACAGGATATATCTTAAGACATATAACAGCGGTATAACTGCAGCTTATAAAGTGAACATTCAGAAGTAACATCCAAATTATCTTCACAAGTGGAAATTAAAGTGGTAAAAATATTCTAGGCTCCACAGAACACTGATTCAATCAATTGAGAAAACAGCTAGAGGATTGTGAGTAAATGAGCCCCCAGAAGTTGCTTTAAATGCAAATAACTGAAATCACATGTGTACACATGTAGAGGGAGACCCTTCTTGGCACCCTTAAATTCTTCAGGTAAAACCAACAGGCAGCATGGTCTCCTGACAGGATTATATTTCCTAGTAAATCTCATCAAACCTCTGAAATCTAATAGAGGCCAGAGACAGGAACAAAGAAAAAGCATTTCAGGTAAATTGACTATCAGAAAGGGGATCCGAGCATTGCCAGCAGAGTTAATGTTACTTCCAGAACAGGAAAGGTGAAAATTCTCTAGCCTGGTACATAGTAAATGGTCCACAGCCTGAAATTCTAGCAAATGCTAGTGTGAGCTGAGCAAGCAGTTGCTCAAACATTTGTCCCTCTGGTGTAGCTAGAGGTGATGCCCGAGCTCTGTTTTGAGTAGCTGGTCTCTCACTGGGATGCTTGAAACCAAGCTGGTCTCCAGCAAGGTCAGATTTGGAGAGGCCAAAAAAATGTCCCTCTTCCTCACTCTGCTCATGGGGTATCACCCGACTGGCATTCCCACTATGAAGAACATCCTTTTTACAGTATATTCTGTGGGCATCCAAAGTATGATCACGTATGTTTCCCAAGCCATTTCCTTTGGCCTGCACTTGGGAGGAACAGCTGCAGAGATGAAGGGTTGCTACATTATCTGGAGTGCTCTGGAGAAAAATAAGACCTCATCTACAATAAGAAACATACTCATAGTCTAAGTTCATATGTTAACTAATACACAGTGAACATATTTTTTAATTCCATTACAGACAATCAGCTGTGGAGTTTTGACATTTGTAGACAGAAAAGGAAGCTAAGGTGCCTGCCATGTTGCCTTCGCCTCTGCATCAGAGTCAAGCATAGACTTCAGCACTTCAGAGAGAGTATTCATTTGTATCTTCTGGTACCCAAAGGTAAAAGATTTTATTAAGAAAACTGTATGAGGAAAATACATTAAAAAAAAAAGCAAAATGGAGGATTCATGCTGTGTGCTACATGCGCTTCAAGAAACCTGCGGTGGTTAAAATCTATGAAGACTGAAGGACTGGAAATGCAGCCAGAGCCAGCCAGAACTCCAAGAGGGCACTTTGATACAGGATTTAGGTTTCCCAATGGAAACAAAAGAGACAGAGTACTATGCTTATAAAGTACAGACACTAACTGAATGTAATCGAGTCCTGTCACTTTATAAATTACCATTCATCCTCTGAGCCTTCATAAGTGTGTATGTATGCTCTTAGCCTTTCCTGTCTGTAAGATAAAAAATGTGTTAACTCAAACTACTTTCACAGAACTGAAGTTAGTGCATGTTGGTTTTCAGTTCAGCAAGGAGCAGGTGTGCACTCAGTAACAAATGGTACCTTGACAAAAGTGTTATGAGCTATTCGCAGATCTCAGATTCTACAGTGATAGGTGTACAAGAAGCTGAAGACACAGAAAACTTTCACTAGGCTAAAAGCAGCAGTGCAGCTCTATTGATCTGACGCCAGCTGAAGATTGAGCCTACTGTACTTAGAGAACGGAGATATCTACTTTGGCTTCTCAGATTAAAAAAAAAGAATTAAGAGAAGTGGCAACTGCAGACCCTTTTTCTGGCTTTCAATCTAAGACTTGGGAAAGCTGGAGAGGGGCAAATAGTGAACACTTGGACAGACACAGATCAGTTAGCAACTCTCAGCACAGGCTGATAAAAGTTGTTCAATTTAACCATCTTGATTAATCTCTCCCAGGTGAGGAAAGTGAGAATGGAACAGGTTGAATGTTTGGGCATCCTTCACAAAGAATTCTGGATAGACATCAATGCCCACCGAGAGAGTCTTTTGAAAAGGTAACGAATACCAATGTTGAAATACTGTGTTGGTTTGATAGCAGAAATCAGAGACGGTAAATGGGGCATAGGGCTAGAGAAAGACAGAGGGATAAGAGTGACAAGTGGGAATATGTTGAGCCTGTTCTGTTTCTGCTATATATAGGAGACAGCAGATATCTTACAGAAGGAAATGTAGAACAAGATGTTCGGTTTTGGAGATGATGTGGAACTGACAACCTGAGAAATACCATCCGTAAAGGAAGTAAGTTGAAAATGCTGAGAAATCTGCCTTATGTTTAGGATACGAGTGATGAGCAGGCACTGCGAAGCAAGATGGCGAGACCAGAATACGGCAGTGCAAACTTTGTTCCATTTGCTCATTTAATCTTGATGCTGGCTCGGAAACCAGAGGGGTCATTCAGTAGGTACACTGACAAGAGAAAGCCTAAGTCTAAATAGATCATCAGGTTACATATGCAAAGAGCTAAAAAGAGGATAAATAGTTTTCAGAAAATGAAGTAAGTTGTTAGAGCTGAAGAACAAGTAAGCGAACATCCTTGGAGCCATTAGTTACTTATGCAGAAATATGCCAAATGGCATTTCCATAGTGGTAATAGTAATTAAAAGTGCAAGAGCAGCACTGCACTGGAGGCTAAGCAGCTCCCCACGTGGCTGGCTTCTATCCTGACAAGAAGCTAATAAAGCATTTCAGCAGGCCATGAAGGGAATCTCGAATCAGGTAGCTAATGCTTTCAGTGCTTTATTTGGTTATGAGCATTTTAGGACATTTAAAGACTACATGTAAAATACTGTGTATGTATTGTTTAGCTGCAAAACCAGTTAATATTCCCTTGAGCCCATACATGCATGGATTGTATGCCCCAGTGTGATTTGATCTGTCTGACTCCACTATCTTGAAATCACAAACCTTATTCCTCTACAACTCAACAAATCTGAAGTATATCCGAGGTTTCAGAGACAAAACTTCCAGAGCGGAGGGTTTATCACTGAAATGATGAGATCCAGTAATGGGCACAAGACACATCCAGTCTACGCACCTCTTCTGTTCACATTCTAGGGATCTGAGCTTAGATACAGGACCTGGAAACTCCTGCAGAGTCTCAGCAGTGGCACTGATGGAGGCAGTCAGGCCAGCTGCCTGTCAAGGACTGTAGGAAGAAGGTGAATGAGGCTTGCAGAAAGAAGAGCAAAATGTCTTATCTGTGACGAAGTAAAAGGATACCATCAGCCTGGATAGAAGGAAGGGGCAGTGAATCTTGTGTAAGGCTTTTTATTGTAAAATATTGACTATGTTCATTTGGATGCTGCCCAGCCATCCTCACAAACAAATGTGCTCCATTGACACTGATACTTCTGTGCTTCCTACTCAGCTTTTCTAAGACAAAGAGGGTCATGGCGAAATGATGCTGAAAAAAAAAAGATCTCCCATTTTCTGAGCTGAAGCAATGCCAAGATCAATATTGCATGAAACAATCATCTGATGCGCCGTAACAGCACTGTCTGTAGCTTTCATTGCAACCCTTCTCTGTGTTTCTGGATGATCTCTGGAAACAGAGGAATGGTTTCCTTGTTGTTATGAGTAATACACATCAAAGTGACTTTAATGCATGAAACCAAAAATGGCAAAGGGTTTCTGAGGAGTAAACAGTATGAACTCTTATCTCAGATACAAATAAAGGAATTGCTGTTCTTAACGTGGGGGATTGGGAGCCCTCGTGGGTTCCCATAGTCCTCACTGATCCACAGGCAGAAATTCTAGCAAACATTGTGTTCAGGACAACGTCAAAAATGGCTCTTTCTTCTACCCACAAAAGTTATGTGGTTTTCTATCTCATGTTTTACATCATTTCTATCTGGGTTTATCCCATTTGCTGTCCTCAGAAAGCTCTCCCAAGATTCTACTCTCCAGTAACCTCAGTAACAAATCAGAGACATGCAGTACTTTCTGCTCAATTAAGAACAGAAAAACACCCCTAGTCCATGCATTATGTAGCCTGATGCTAAAACTGGTGCTGAGCAGCTCATACGGATGTTCAAGAAGACTACAACAGGCAGTGGAAGAATAATGTCTCCATAAAATACACTTCCTCCTGATCTTTGTTATTTAGTCATAATTGCCCAATAGCATTTGGACTTTTTTTTTTGATTTTTTTTTTAAAGAGGAAAACTGCAACAATCTATATGTGTTCCTTTCTACATAAATGTGAGCTTTTTGAGGACTCTGCCACAAAATGAAATCTTTCAGCAGGGAGAAATCTAGCAACACTGAGTGCTATGCCTGCTGCCTGCCCTGTTCTTCCCTCACTCTAACTCTCGCTGGGACCCTATGCATTTATTCCCTGCCACCAGCTCACTGTTCTCCATCTCTGAAACATTATATAACAGCGTGGAGATGTTTCTTTGTGGGAATAGCTCTGCCAACCAACTCACTCTTGTGAAATGAGGATGCCACTCCGGCAACCTTACTATCCAGAGATGAGCTGGGCAGTGTGAGCTAAGACTGCAGGGCAGTGAAAATGATTGCGAAACATTCCCAGCTTTATAGCCTCTCTTAGATTTGGGATGGCCTACCAGTTTATGCTGTTAAGTGTTGTCTTTATGCTCTGTGTTTCCTTCACAGATGCTGCAATACAGGGACTGCTCTGCTTCTGCCACTGACCTTTTCTGTGGCCTTAACTAAATGGCTTTACTCACTGGTTCTTTAATTGAATTGCGCACTTGCAGAGTGTGATCCCTCTTTAGTGTGCCAGCGTCATGGTGTTGACTTGGTGGAGACTTTTAGCATTGTAACATAATAAGTAATAATGAAAATTAACTAGCTTAGAAGAATCAAGCAGATTTCATTCGGCCCTGAATTAAAACCTTTTCTGTTCCATGATATTCTGAGGTTTTGCTAAGCTTTTGAGAAAAATAGAGATGGATTTGTAATGTCATGTACTGGCTAAGCTTTCAGACTCATGTATGCTTACACAAATATTTTTAATATCACTTCACTCTTCATGTTCCTATAGTCTGCCAGTTTTACACAAACCTAGTCCTGTCTAATTTTTCCTACAAAACAAGCTATTAATAGATGACCGTTTTGCTGCTCCACTGCACTAATCATTTGTTTGCGCACAAAGATTACTTACAGACTGTTCTTTTTATTAAGCTGATTTAATTTGTTAAAATTCTATTTGATTATATAGAAGAAAGAGGCTGTTGAACCTCTGCAGATGCCTTTGACCTGTTCCACAGAGCAATATTGTGCTGTCGTCTCCAGAGTTCTGTAATCTATACATTTGCTTTTCATTCTTATTCTAATTTTGTCTGCTAATATTACCTTTCCAAAACGACTGTTTCATTTGCCTTTCAGCAAACAATATTTCACCTTTCCAAACTGTCTTATCCATATTTTTACTAGGTTTCTGTTCTAATGCAATCCATTATTTTTGAAGGCTTTCAACAAGTAGAAGGATATCACCGTACTCAGAGTACTGGTCAGAAAAATGATCGTTAAGGTTTTACGTGACCGTTTTTAGAGACTTTGACTGTGATGATTTATAATAGAAGAAGGTGCTTAAGTTCACCCATGCTGCACAAATTCAGCTTTCTCTAAAGCACCGAACTTCTCTTTGATCACATGATCATGTTCTCCTGCCTTTCATATAAATGCATGGTTACACATATCTAGAAAGAAGTGAATAAAATGAGACATGCTGTAGCCAGCAGTTACAGTGACAAGATTATTCTGAATGGTCGTTAAAGTTTCTCGTGTTAGTGACTGGCAAATAGTTAAGTCTTAAAATCCTGAGTCCAATAGAATGTAGTGGCAACTGTGAAACATAATAATTTCCCAATAAATTTCTTAAAACAGAGGACTTGCAGCCTATCAGATATACAGAGTTCGCCTGTCTTTAATTTTAAAAGCCCAAAGAATGTACAAACCGTGCAAGCTTGTAGTCCCTTGTTAATTATACTCTGTGTTTATATAGCAGTTTTATCTCAAAACCCTCTTCAAACATTAAGACTCCTAGCACTTCTTTCCTGTAGGTATTATTATCCTTGTCATTATCATTATCGCATTTTCCATTTTATAGGTGATAAATGAGCAAAATCACACTGTGAGTCAGTAGCTGAATTGGGAATAGAATATTGTAGTCCTGATTTTGTCTGTTGCATTAATTACTCACTAACATTATTGTTGTTTGTGGGTTGAAGTTCGGTGTAATATCTCTACAACTAAGCAGGATTCTTTTGATTTGCAAATTTTTTGTTTGTATAGCTCTCGAACTAATATTTTTCAACTGTTAGTCTGGCTTTAAGTAGCTAATAAGAGATGCTGTCATCTTCCAGTTAAATAAGTATCAATAGATTTTGTTTAATGTGATACAATTTGCATAATGGACTGGAACAGCTCAAATGAAGCTTAGTCTATCAAGCAATGAAATATTTAGGTATTTAGGTTGTGTTCTAGTCTAGCAATAGTAAAAGTCATTATGGAAATCTATGGAGAAACGTATTTTTGTAAAGCAGTTGCTCTTTAAATGACAACTGTTATTAATTAGTCTTTTTTAAATGTGAAAATACCATATGTGATGACTAAATTGAGTTAAAGCCACTTGCCAAATTATTTTTTCTTTAAATCAGAAATAATCTTGGCTAATACAAAACATGCAAATGACACCTTCATCAACTAGAGGGTTAAATGCATTTTCTCCTTTTCCAGGACTGTTTTCATCTGGAAAGGCAATCTAATCACTTCATTGGCTAAAACATAAGTAGCTTAGCTTCAAAACATCCCACTACCAGCATCCTTTTCCTTTGTTTCTCTGTCATCAAATGTTGTAGGAAATAGTGTGATGGTGTGCTGTCTCCCACCTCAGCCCGACCTTCTTGTGTAACTTATAATCAAACGATAACCACCAGTGGTGATCACCATGCTTGGTGATGGTCATGATGCGTGCATTCACCTCATGGTGATTTCAGAGCAGACAGATAACAACACAACAGCCAAGGGCTAATCTATGGTAATGCATTCACCTGGCCACAGCGCTGGTCAGGGTCCAACTCAAGGCAAATCTGGAAGAAACTGGCACCTGCAGCTGGTATGTAAAAATAACTATGAGTCAGTCATCTTACTCCATAAATAGTGAGGAGTCCAGGAACCCTTTGAGCTTTCCTGAAATGACGGCTGTCTGCCATTGGGATCTCTTCTTGAACCGGACGGTTCTCAAGGTTACTCCTAGAGGCTGAGAGAATCCTTACCGCAACAGACCATTGGTAAGTGAATTGGGAATAAATGCATAGCAACATTGTGACCTTACCTAAGAGGTATAAAGGAATTGATGGCGCATATATAAGTCTTTAGACATGAACTGTTGACCAAGTCTGAGACTAAGACTGGATCCAGTCACACCTAGACTCTCTCTGAGGAGGGGTTTAGAATGCAAGGTGGTCCTCTCTGAGCATCACCACTCGAATGGAAGGTCTTTCTGAGTTCTTATCTGACCCTGTCCTCTGTGCAGTATATAATCAAGCATATCTTGCCTTCAAACCTTGTAAATCACCGTTGCATTTATTACCAAACTTTGTTCAATCTCTGCTTTATATCAATAAACGTATTGCTGCTTCCCTCTTAAGAGAGAAGGGCATCGCCCTATTTCTCCTTCTGTGACAAACAGTGGAATAAAAAATAAAAGCTGTCATGAGAATTTACTCAGAAAACCTCAAGATACAGTCCTATGATGAACTGAAGTTGCCCTGAGAACTGAAGGCATGGTGCTCCTATAAGGAACTGCAAGTCACTCAGTAAGAGATTGTGATTGTATAGGACTCCAGTTAAGGCAACTACTAGCAAAGAACATTTAACATCATGTTCTAGACTGGTACTAATGAGCAACTACTGGCCTTACAGAATCAAGCTCTTTCCTTATCATCCTCCCCAATGCGTCTTTTCCCTATCATTTGCTGGGAACAGTCCTTGTCCACAACACTACAGTGGCACATGGTTTATGATGGTGGTTGTCATCACAGACCTAAACTGTCCTACAAGTCATGCTAGCAATGAAGCTGCACAAACCCTCAAGACCATATCCAGCCCCTGTCTACTTCTTCACTAAGTAGATATACATCCGGGAAGGATTGCAGTTGACTTTTTCAAAGAGCACCATGCTTCTCTGACTTTTTGACCTTAATGATCCTGCAAACTAAATTCTAATCTCCAGCATCTCTTCCCTCAGCCATCAATCTCCCAAACAGGGCACTCAAGCAGAAGCAGTGTGTCAAGTTTTTTTTGGTCCAGTCCTCTTGGACCCTGTGTATTTTTCACCCAAGAACTATTTAACATAATACATAAATGGCCATTCTGATGAGTTTTCAATGCTGTTTTGTGGATACAGCAGCCATACACACAATCATTATGTACCTGACAGCTGCAGAGAAAAAAATCCTAGTTGTGCAGTTCCTCTCATTCATTATCTGTACCAACAAGGCTGCAATTCACAACATTTATTCTGTGCCATGTTGGCACTTTACAAGCTGATTTATTCTTCCTTAACGACCTATACATTTGCTTATAAACCAGACCTCCAGGCCTCCTAACCATTTTATGACCTCAGTTACAGTGTATTCCTTCCTTCCTTCCTTCTTTCCTTCCTTCCTTCCTTCCTTCCTTCCTTCCTTCCTTCCTTCCTTCCTTCCTTCCTTCCTTCCTTCCTTCCTTCCTTCCTTCCTTCCTTCCTTCCTTCCTTCCTTCCTTCCTTCCTTCCTTCCTTCCTCTCTCTCTTCCTCCCTTAGTTACTTTCCTCCTTCTTTCTTTCCTTCCTCTCCTCTTCTTTCCCTCTCCTTTCACTTCTTCCCTTCCTTTTGTTTTGTTTCTTTCCTTTCCCTCTCTAATTTTTCTTCTCATAGAAAAAAATAAAGGAAATACACCTTCATATTCTATCTCAGCTGTGCTTCTACATTTACCATCATTAGGAAGACATCCTCTTCTCCTCATACCTTTCCCCAAGAGTTTATAACATACTTTAACACACATTTAGTGATAAATGTCCAACTCTTTTTCAAACTTGTGGAGTAAATATGACAGGCTGGAAAGGACTTCATAGATTTGAAAGTGGCAGGTGATGTATATGTATGATACATATGAGAACTATATGTATTTCTTATATATATATTTCTCATATACATATATGAGAAATAGTATAGCATTTCACATTTTTTCATGCTATTACAGTTAACAGAATTTTTAAACGTGCATTCTCATAAGGATTATTACATACCTCTTAAAATAGAGCAGCTGAAACTGCATTTATTATTAGAACCTTACACACCTGTGACTGAAATGACAAATTATATTTTTATGTTGTATAATTCTCAGTTATGTAATTCCAATTTCTTTTAATCTCTCTTCTCACTGTTGTGTGTTGCTCCCCAAATAACAGCTGTTTACAACTGTCATGTCTACACTGTCTCTCCCGTGTTCCATCTGCTCTTCTTTATTTCTACAAAACGCATTCTCAGGTTCATTTTTGCCTATTCCTTTGTTTTCTGTTCCATAGCCTCAGTCTTTCCTTTGCTTTCCAAGCTTTTCTTTTCCACGTTGATTCTACTCCAGTGTGACCCACAAAGGCGGTGAGAGATGGGTTAGCTGGACTGTACTCCTAGTCCGCTCATGGCAAGCAAAAGCATTTGTACCGTAGCAATGATTTAGAGACCTAATTTGTATTTCTGAGTCATGGAGGTCAGAGGTTGGAAGAAGTGCTAACAGGAAAGAATGGCTAGACCTAGAATTCCTCCCAGTTCTATATGCTTCAGGTACGTCTAATCTAAGTATACAGACAAAAGTTATGGTTTCAATACATTCTTCAAGCATGTGCAAAATAGCTAAAATTCCTCCTGCTATCGTGTAAGAAAATTGCCACATCAGAATATGTTCTTGTAGGTCTTTAAAAAAAAAGATCAGTCTTACTGAGTGTTTATTGCAATGATATTTTCTCCTTATTTCCAGCTGCAGTTGCAGTTGTTTTTATTTTGTTTTTGAGAGAGTTTTATGTTCTCTCAGAGCATCTCTTGATAAAAATCAGATAATTTGGTTGCTTCTCCAAAGTGTTTTTAGTCTACTTTTAGAAATGACATGGCAAAGAACGTAACAAAACTTAGCAGAAGGAGACAGAGAGACAAGACCAAAGAGTTCAGTAATAAGCGATTACATGGTTCTCCAGTAGAGTCTAATACACTCTGTGGTGAAGCAAGTTTAAAATGAAAACACAGCAACCAGCTGCTTTCTTGCTGATATCACTGGGAAAAGAAGTACTTCTAAGATTAACGATGTTATTTTTGTACAAATGGATTATTCACAAGCACATCCTACACGATATCAGGTAAGCACTAGGAATAACAAAATGAAAACCTTGCGCTTATTTGCCTTTCAGACCTTTTTCTCTTTTCGAGGATGATCACATAACTCCTCATAAGATAGATGCACCTCGCCTTAGAACAGACCATCCCTTTTGCAGATGGGGCAGCTCCATTTGCCATGTGGGTTTTTGGAAAAGAGGGGAAGAAATTCCTGTATGGGGCTTGTGCTAGTTTTGACTGGGATGGAGTTAATTTTCTTCATAGTAGCTAGGATGGGGCTATGCTTTGGATTTGTGCTGGAAAGTGTTCATACTACAGAGATGCTTTATGTGCTGCTGAGCAGTGCTTATGCAGAGTCGAGGCCTTTTCTGCTTCTCACAGCATCACGTCAGTAAGTAGACTGGGGGTGCAGAAGAAGCTGGGAGGCAATGCAGCTGGGAGAGGATGCAGTTGGGAAAGCAGACCCAAACGGACTGAAGGGATATCCCATACCATACAATGTCATGCTCAGCATATAGAGCTGGGGGAAGACGAAAGAAGTAGGACACTTTCAGAGTGATGGCATTTGTCTTCCAAGTAACAGTATGCATGATGGAGTCCTTCTTTCATGGAGACAGATGAACACCTGTTTACCAATAAGTAGTAGTGAATTAATTCCTTGATTTTCTTCACTTGCATACACAGCTTTAGCTTTACCTTTTAAACCATTTTTATCTCGACTCACAAGTTTTATCACTTTTACCCTTCTGATTTTCTTCCCCATCCCACCACAAGGGAGTGAGAAGCAGCTGTGTGGTGCTTAGTTGCTTGCTGGGGTTAAACCATGTTGCTGAAAGCTGCTTGATCCAACCCAACAAGAAATCAGTGACATACTTAGTTTTACCTTTCCTGTTGGCAGGTGTTTGCATCCCAGGTTGGATTTGACTACAGGGCATGACATCTCAAGGAATAAGACCGTCACATTTCTGGACCTACTTTAGAAAATATGAGCATAAAGAAATTCTGTGCTTATGAAGTTTGGCCATGACCCTGCAATTAAAAATTAATATTATTTTCCCACTTCTTCCAAACTACACCCTCACAAGAAAAATGTCAAGGTAGTGTAAATGTAGTAAAAATCAGTTTTGTGATTATAAAAAAATTTCTGAAATTAATTCAAATTTCTCTTAGAGAAGCGATACAGAAGATGGTCGCTTGTTAACATCCTTGCAACAAGCAGGGTAACAGACAAGCCAAAAGAACAATACCATTCACAAAGGCTTTATCTATGCAACAACATGAGAAAAAGGTATTTCCAGCATTTGGCATCTGGATTTCCTTTACTATTGCAATATTTCATGTACCAGAGGTCTCTTGGGTGCATAAGGCCCAGAAGGTTAAGAGTAGAAAAGAATAATAACGAGTGCTGCTAACTTCCTTCTTTACAGAGTAGTTGATTAAAAATAAAAAAAGAAGGATAATAAAAAGCCCTGGGCAAAATTTGAGCTATGTACTTCACTGATGAACAGCACAGTGAGCTTGGAGTTGACTGAGCATGGATTTTTTCTGCTAGAGTTAGAGGTAAATGGCTTTGTCATCCATTATACTTTCACAACTTTCTTAGATTTCCTCCCTGGAACAAAGCCAGGACTTTATGGGGAGCAGGAGTGTTGTTACGTATGTGAAATGAACAAGAAAATGTCCTGTATCCGACTGAGCCACAGGCTGCCTGGACATGAAAGACCCAAATTCAAGTCCCCTCTCTCCCAGCTTCTCGGTGACAGTCACGGGGCTGTTATCCTGTGTGGCCCTTCCACACTGTTGCTGTTCCAGTTTGTTTAATTATCCAGATGGATCATATGAGCATCTGTAAGGACTGCTCTCTTTCTGGCCCTTGGGATAACTGATGGAAGGTGTGGCTGTTTCTTTCACTCCTTTGGAAGTTTCCCTCTTATCATCCACTGTTGGGATGGGAAAGTGAGCTGGATCACACGATGCCACCTTGGGGCTGCACAAGCCCACCATCCTTTGGGACTGGATCTGACCCTACTGCAAGTGGAATTTGATTAAACATGTGCTTTATCCCATATTAAAATCTGGAGTGAATGATATGTTGAATTAGCTCTGAAATGCATTCAAATTGTTAGGGGAAGCAGGTGAGGCTCTGTTAACATGAAATCAGATTTAAATTGTGGTTCATTATGCTTAAACTTCTCTCCAGTCTAACTAAGCAATACAAGGTTCTGTTTTCTCTCTCAATGATATCCACTGGTACAGTTTATGTTTTGCCAACCACTAGCTATGTTTTCTATTGAAAAAGCATAATTAAAGTCTACTCCTCTGAATTCTCTGAAAACTCTGTGAACTCTGAAAGGTCATTATTCTGAGTCTGCCTTTTTGAAATATATTGTCTAACGAAAAAATAAATAGCATTTTTAATCTACAATTACAGACGAAATCCTGCCCTTCTTTCCTCCCTTTCTATTAATTTTACTCAGATCTGCTACTCATTAGTAGATGTACATACGTTGCAACTTCAAAATTCTGTTGTTATAATTGAACTGAAGATCTGTGTATTCAGCGTGTGTCCAATGTGGTTTATTTATTTCTTCATAGTCTGGACCCATATTCTCCTCCTGGTGTTATTTAATACTCTGATGAATTTACCAAAAGCTTAGTAACCTTCCTCAGTTGGCATCACATGCATCCTTTCTTTTTCCCTTGCATCATTCCATGTGGTAGGTTTCTCAGTTACTAGCACAAGAAAAAGAATATTTTTCTAAAGTAAGAATATAAATGGAATATGTAAAATGGTCCTTAAGCTTCATAAGGAATCACCTCCTAAGGAGGAAGTAATTGTGAGCCCACATCACCCAGACTACTCTCTTTTAGAAGGTATAGGGAAGAGGAAGGAAGGGAGGAAGGAAGGGAGGAAGGAAGGAAGGAAGGAAGGAAGGAAGGAAGGAAGGAAGGAAGGAAGGAAGGAAGGAAGGAAGGAAGGAAGGAAGGAAGGGAGGAAGGGAGGGAGGGAGGGAGGAAGGAAGGGAGGGAGGGAGGAAGGAAGGGAGGAAGGAAGGAAGGAAGGAAGGAAGGAAGGAAGGAAGGAAGGAAGGAAGGAAGGAAGGAAGGAAGGAAGGAAGGAAGGAAGGAAGGAAGGAAGGGAGGGAGGGAGGGAGGAGAAATCTTCTGAGAGCTGGGTAGCCTAGGAAGCAGCATCCTCAACCATAGTCAAGCTATTTGCAATCAAACATCTCTCAAAGACATTTATAGTATTTTTGCAAGACAAATGTTTACTTCTGCGGGATCTTAGCTGACCTAGCAGTGCATATGAAATGCAAATCTATTCTATTTTGGTTTAAAAATTCATTAATTTACAGTGCTAGGGTTACTGGCCATGTTTAAATCACTGGGCTTCAACTGTAGTAGTGGGAGCATGTAGAGTCCTAAAAGAACTCTATACAGATGGCCTTAATCCCATGGGGAGACTGCAAATTAATATCAGGGTCATTGGCATTCATTGAGTATTTGATCTGTCTGGCAAATGGTCTGTCTGACATCAGTCTTGGTGTAAAAAGGATCATGCATTATTCTGTATGCAATCAACTGCTAAATTTAACCAGTGGTGGGGCAATAAATTTTTTTTCAAGAAGGGTCCTTAATAGCCCGGGGCTGAACCATCAAAGCCTTACTTACATGAACAGTCTTTGCTCATCCAGGTTATCTCATTAGGCAACTGCCTTGGTAAAAAAAGGGCCTTTTAGCACAGGGTTTGAGGAATTAGCATCTGAAGGAACAACTTCTCTAATTAACAGATTAAAAAAATATCCATGTACAAAAGTCCATTTGGAGGATTTGCAAATATATATACTGTCTGCCTCTTAACAGTGTGAATCCACAGAAAACTGAGAGTTATCAAGGCTGTAATGAGTACAAACATTGTTATAAAATACAAAAACTATCCCCCTAATACCTTCTACTGTAGAGCGGCCAATCCTACTTGAGCAGGAGACCTAATCTCCATAAATGTCATACTGCCTATGTACTATGGGGAAATTCACTATAACTAATGAGCTGTTTATTCTTAAAAGAGGGCACTCTTCACGATATCATATCCTTATTTTCATGCTAAATAAAGGAAGAGATTTTCACAACCACATTATCTATTAGAGATATACTTTTTTTTGGTATTTTTATATTAAAATCTAATAAAACATGTTGATTAGCACAAAGGAATACCCCACAGCTATTTGCCCATAACAATACAGATTCTTTCCCACAGTTTCTGAAACTCCCTGTATTCTGATCATGGGTATTTGAATTCATATACATTGGCTGGCAGCCAGTATGAATCAGAATGCCAAGGTGAATATATTTACAGTGTAGTTATTTACCCTCTTCTCCATAATGTTTCTCTTCTGACTCTGTCTCATTAAAAATTGTAAAAATTAGTTGCCAGCATGAGCAAGAACGACTTCTGATTTTTATTTCTTTCAGCTAAAGCAGAAATATTCCAAAACTGTATGTGAACAAGAAAAGAAAAGGGACTGAGACAGCAAGGAGTTAAACACTTGCTAAGGTCTCTGCCTTTTTCCACTTATCTTTCATACCCTGCAGTTTAGGAAAAAACTTATACTTGGAATAATTATCATACTAATACAGAAGACACATTTTCTATTTGCTAGTTCCAAATGCAAGGAATAATGTAAATAGCATTTTGAGGGTAATAAGTAAAGCATATATGAATCGTTCTGGGCATTTCAGCGCACTTGGCTGGGTGAAAGCGGATGAGTCCAGACAGGGGCAAGAGAGACAGGAAGAGTCAGCCTGGGACACGAGGAAGACAAATGGTCAGATGGCAAAAGAAAGATGAAAAGAATACACAAATTATTTTAAATTTAATTAGGGCAATTTAACTTTCAGTAGCTTTGTGTTGCCTCTTCTGACAAGTAAAACCTATAGACATGGTCAAAAGACATAGTCAAATATTATAGTGCAATAACTAAACAGTCCTATCTTAACTTTTGCAATAACCACATCAAGAATCAGTAATTTCTCTGGCTTCAAAGTTTATTCAGGCTACAGTTTGGTTAAATCTGCTGTACAGGGCTAGCATCCTGAGATATCTTTATACCCCTATTCCAGCTGCCAATGCTGTTTTCTGTGAAAAAGGCTGTTCCTATGTTGTTTTTTTTCCTGAACATGATATTCTAATCATTTAGCAACTTCTGAATGGCATTCTCAGATCAGCTTCTATAACTCCACAAACATACCCATGCTTTTGAGATTGGGTGGTATCCTTGTCCCTTCTTCAGTTTAAGCTAAAGAAGTCTATGATTCAGTGGAGTCTTGCCAGGGAGTGCAGTGCTACCTGTTTATAGAATCATAGAATCATAGAATCATAGAATCATAAAATAGTTAGGGTTGGAAGAAACCTTAAAGATCACCCAGTTCCAATCCCCATGGACAGGGACATCCCACTAGATCAGGCTGCCCAAGTTCCCATCCAACCTGGCCTTGAACACCTCCAGGGATGGGGCAGCCACAACTTCCCTTGGCAGCCTGTGCCAGTGCCTCACCACTCTCATGGTGAAGAAATTCTTCCTAATATCTAGTCTAAATCTGTCCCTCTCCAGTTTATACCTGTTCCCCCTCATCCTATCCCCACAAGCCTTTATGAATAGCCCCTCTCCAGCTTTCCTGTAGGTTCCCTTCAGGTACTGGAAGGTTGCTATAAGGTCTCCTCTGAGCCTTCTCTTCTCCAGGATGAACAAGCCCAACTCTCTCAGGCTGTCCTCGTATGGAAGGTGCTCCAGACCTCTGACCATCTTTGTAGCCTCCTCTGGACCTGTTCCAACAGCTCCATATTCTTCTTACGTTGAGGATTCCAGAACTGGACACAGTATTCCAGATGAGGTCTCACAAGAGAGAAATAGAGGGGCAGAATTACTTCCCTTGCCCTGCTGGCTACGCTTCTTTTGATGCAGCTTCTTTTGATGCAGCCCAGGATACAGTTGGCCTTCTGGGCTGTGCGCACACATTGCCGGCTCGTGTTGGTGTTTATCAAAAACGCTTGGCTGCTTCTCAATGGGATCAGAGTTGTTCTGCAGTGGCACCATGACGAGTGCCTCTCACACCCCCTACCCTGTGTTGCAGCTCTCCTCCACCCAGTTGCTGCTTTGCAGAAAATAGTTGGAGGAAAGAGGGAATGACCTGAAGGTTGCTTTGCCCTTTTAGCCTGTGGTGGCTTTTTTTGCCCCTAACACAGTGAGCAGGGAGCGTAGAACATCATTAATCATTAATCTCAGATGTGCATCTGGGAGAAACATATGGAGGAAGAAAGAGGTGCAGCTGTAATGTCAGAGAGCGAATGGAGAGTGGCTGGTGTGCAAGAAGGAATGTGCATGTATGCAAGGATGTCCAGGCTGAGAATGCATGGAAGAGTTGTGTTTCTGGCAGTGACACAGGGTAGGCACCTGAGGAACCTCAAAAAATGGAGCAGTGGGCAAACAGGTGGGCAAAGGCTTGTCTTTCAGTTCTGGACTGAAGTTCTTCCCTCTCTGTGCAGCCTCCACAGCACCCCTTTAAAATATCAGACCATAACATTCTGAAGAGAAGGAGTAATAGAAACACCCATTCCTCTGGTTTTAAAGAAAGCTGTAAGTTGTAGTCCCTTTGCAAATGATTGGAACTATCCCAACAGTGCTGAACACAGTTCTTCTCTGGAACAGTGGAAGAGTTAATAGTGACCAGCCAAATATCAAAGACCAAAGCAGTACAGAAGAAACCTATCATCTTGAAACAAGAGCTTACCAGCTCCCACGCACCCCTGAGACAAGTCCTTGGCTATCAGGGTCAACAGATCTAACCGATCTTTGTGTTTGAATGAAGATTTTTCCAACTCATGCCAGAGCTCATCTGGTACAGACTTACTTCCAGGCTGTTCAGGTGGCTTCAGGCCAACAGATAAGACTGACATTTTCTAATTTTCCTTAAAGTCCTGTTACTTACTTTAGGGCTTTTCAGTAACTATGCGCGCATCACCCAGAGTTAGTGTAGAGCACACAGCATGGGACTAATGGGATCTCCCCGGCTGTCAGATTTTGTACCACATTACAGTATACAACCACATCACTTTGCTCCTTTTGGGTTCCATTCTATAGGTAATTATTATTTTTGTCTGCTTATGTCTACTGGAAGTATTTTTCTAAATCATCAATTTTCTTAAGTTTAAAAATCATCTGATTTTTAGCTTATATGTATTAAAAGACAGTTCATATCCACGTGTTCTTGAAGAAACCACCTGCAATACTTGGGTATAGCCTTTTTAAGGTAAGTTTTTACAAACATTCCCTGTGCCTGTGATATCTGCTACAATTTGGTACAAGGGTCCTCAGCATTCCTTAGATCCAAAAGATTCCCATAGGCCTCGCAGGAAAGAGATGGGTGTGCTGATTGTGAGCCGAGACAGGTTATCTCCTCGTCGTGGGGGATTTTGGTGCTGTATGGTAACCTGGGACCCAGAAGGGTGTGGTATAGTTGCAAATGTGAACTGGTGATGGGTGTACAGAGCAACTGGGAGATGAAGGTTGTGGGGGTAGCTGTGGGTATAGAATCATAGAATCATAGAATAGGTTGGGTTGGAAGAAACCTTAAAGATCATCTTGTTCCAACTCCTCTGCCACAGGCAGGGGAGAGGTCCCACCAGATCAGGCTGCTCAAGGCCCCATCCAACCTGGTCTTGAACACTTCCAGGGATGGGCATCCACAACTTCCCTGGGCAACCAGTTCCAATGTCTCACCAACCTCATGGTGAAGAATTTCTTCCTAATGTCTAGTCTAAATCTGCCCCCCTCCAGTTTGTAGCCATTGCCCCTTGTCCTATCACTACAAGCCTTCATAAACAGTCCCTCCCCAGCTTTCTTGTAGCCCCCTTCAGGTATTGGAAGGCTGTTATAAAGTCTCCTTGGAGCCTTCTCTTCTACAGGCTGAACAACCCCGACTCTCTCAGCCTGTCACTTGGGAGAAGAGATCAGCACTCACGTTGCTACAGCCTCCTTTCAGGCAGTTGCAGACAGTGATAAGGTCTCCCATCAGCCTCCTCCTCTCCACGCTAAACAACCCCAGTTCCTTCAGGTGTTTCTTGTAACCTTTGTTCTCCAGCCTCCTCACCAGCTTTGTTGCTCTTCTCTGGACACGCTCCAGTACCATGCATGGATTTGCCTCAGTATCAAATCACAGAATTGTACAATTGTACAATTGTATAATTGTAAAATTGTAGAATCACACAATTGTAGAATCACAGTAACATAGAATCGTAGAATGATTTGAGTTGGAAGGGGCCTTAAAGACCATCCAGTTCAAACCCCTTTGCCATAGGTCATGGTACAGGTCACCCTCAGCATCTGGGGATGCAGAGAACATAGCAGGGTGAGGTGGGGGATGTTGGACTACTGTGGGGACAGGAGTGATGTGCAGGGTGCACGGAAGATGTGGGCAATAGCACAGGGGACACCGAGGATGTGGGCGATAGTGTGGGGCACACTGAGGATGCAGTTGATAGCGCAAGGGACACCGAGGATGTGGGAAGTGGAGTGGGGGCACCAAGGATCCTGGCAGTGGCATGGGGGGCACTGAGGATGCTGTTGGGCGGCACCGAGGATGTGGGCAGTGTTGTGGAGGGCACCGAGGATGCAGGCAGTGGCACAGGGGGCACTGAGGATGCCGGTTGAGGCGCAGAGGGTGCCAAGGATGAGGGTGATAGTGCAAGGGGCACTGAGGATGCAGGCAGGCAGTGGTGTGGGGAGCACCGAGGATGCTGTTGGTGGCATGGGGGACACTGAGGATGCAGGCAGTGGTGTGGGGAGCACCAAGGATGCTGGCAGTGGTGTCGGGGGCACCGAGGATGTGGGCAGTATTGCAGGGGGCGCCGAGGATGCTGTCGGGGGACACCGAGGATACTGTTGGGCTGCACTGAGGATGCTGTCGGGGGGCACCAAGGATGCTGTCGGGGTGCACCGAGGACGCTGGTGATAACGCGGGGAGCACCGATGCCCGCGAGCCCCGGGCGGGTCCGCCGCCCCCTCCGGAGCCGCGGGGCAGTGCGGGGCGGCGGCGGGCGGGGCTGACGTCACCGGCCGGGGCGGCTATAGGCTGCGGGCGGCGCTCCCCGAAGCGGCGGCGGCTCCGCTCTCCGCGCTCACTCCGCGCTGCCGCAGCTCTCAGCGCCCGCGGCGCTCGGGCGCTCCTCGCTGCCTCCGGCCCGCAGGTAAAAGGGCTGCGGGGACGGGAAACGCCATCGCGGGGCAGCTTCCACCCCGCACCGGGCTTCCACCAAGCGAGGTGCGGGGTTCCATCAGTCGGGGTGCGGGGTTCCATAAGCCGAGATGCTGGGATCCAGCAGCCGGGATGCGGGGATCGCGCAGACGGGGTGCGGAGTTCCATCAGCCGGGATGCAGGGATCGGGCAGCCGGGATGCGGGGACCCATCAGCCGGGATGCGGGTATCGGTTGGCAGGATGAAGGGAAGCATCAGCTGGGATGCTGGGATCGGGCAGCCGGGATGCGGGAATCGGGCAGACGGGATACGGGGACCCATCAGCCGGGATGCAGGGATCCATCACCCGGGATGCAGGGATCCGACAGCCGGGATGCGGATATCCATCAGCTGGGATGCTGGGATCGGGCAGCCGGGATGTGAGGATCCGGCAGGCGGGATGCGGAAATCGGGCAGCAGGATGCGGGGATCCATCAGCCGGGATGCCGCTCCCTTCGTCTTTCCCTCCCTTTCCCTCCGCTGCCAGCTGAGGGGAGCTGCCCGGGATGCCGAGTGGTTCTCCAAGCCGGTTCCCCGTCCCGGTGCCGCCGCCCGCAGAGGAGCCGCTGGGAGCGGGGGGCGGAGGTGCCGCAGCCCCGTGTTTGGGGAGGGGGAGCCGCGCAGGGTGGGTGCCTCGGAGCGCTGATGTGTCCGGCTCCCTTTGCAGGCTGCTCTTGTCACTTTAGAGCTGAGCCGGCAGCATCCCGGGCATTTCCAGGCAGCGCCCGCCAGCAGCCCGGCACTGGTTGAGATTTAGGCGTCTTCAAGAGAGGAGAGGAAGATCCTCGTCTTCCGAAGCCTCCTCAATGAGTGCCAAGCTCTCCAAGGAGTTGAGGCTGTCCCTGCCACCTTGTATCCTGAACAAGACGTCTGCCACTTTAAACACCAGCAGCACCTGCATCACGCAAGTGGGTCAACTCTTCCAGTCCTTCTCATCCACCTTGGTTTTAATTGTCTTGGTCACCCTCATCTTCTGCCTGATCCTTCTCTCCCTCACCACCTTCCACATCCACAAGAGAAAGATGAAGAAGCGAAAAATGCAAAAGGCTCAGGAGGAGTATGAACGGGACCATTGCACCCGCAGCAGCAATAGCGGCAGCCAGCACCCTGTGATGGGGGTGCAGGGAGAGGCACCCCAAGGAAGAGACATCCGTCTGGGAAGACCCCCCCAGGACTCAGAGATCCAGCGTCCCTCTCCCTCAGAAGCCCCAAGCTCCCAGCAAGCGCGGGCTTGTTTGGACACAGCTGGTGCGGGGCTCTTGCAGACAGTGATTTTGTCATGATGGTTTGGGGGAGACCTCACAAAGGTGTTGGTTGGTGTTTGTAAATACCTGAGTGATTAATCTAGTCCCTGAAGAAGAAGAAAACATTGCTAATTCAAACGAACCGACAAACCCACAATCCAAGCGCATGACAGATCACATTGCGTTTCTCATTGACTGTGCAAGGAAGGGATACATCTTTTTACCAGAGAAGGAGCTGCATGCGGCTACCAAATATCAAGTCGCCCACCTGGAGGAGAGAGTCGGGGGGAGGGGGGTTTCGGGGTGGGGAGGGGGTCCCTTTTCCCTGGATGTCACTACCGTGAGGGCCAGGGCAATTCCATTCTCTTGGGATTCTTGCTGCACCCTCTCACCATTGCATGGTGTGGGTTGGGGTGTGGGTGAGTGGCATCGGGGGAGAAGCAGGTCTGGCAGGTGACTTGAGACCCCCTATCTCCTCAGAGCAGGGTGACAGCACACCCTTGTCTCTCCTTTTATGCTAGGACCTATATCCTTGTCCCACACCTTTAGCTCTTTTCCAGGACTATATATTGGTTTGTGTAGAAATGGCCACCCCTAGGTGGGCTTAACTGGAAGCACGCTCTGGACCCCCAGCCCTCTGCCCCCCAGCTGCAACGCTGAACATCCCATTGTCTGGGGGGATGGAGCCAGTTTTCTGGCCAGTTTTCTCCATCAGAGCGATGTCTGAGCTTTCCTCTCTCCTCAGTTCCCTGCATCTTCAAATGCACCCCTCTTTCCCCCCTAGTCATTCCCACCCCATCCCCTTGACACGAAACCTGAACCCCTACCTGGTACCATTTCGTGTTGCAGGGTGAGGTGATGTGCAGTAACTCGCTCATCCTCTCCCCAGAGAGGGTGTCCATGTACCTCCTGTTGGTCCTGAAACAAATCCAGTCCTGCACCAGGCACCTCGCACTGAACGCCTGCATTTACAGCTTCGCCTCCCAGCAAGGAATCTTGCAGCAGTACTGAGCTGGCTTCTACTTTTTTTTGGCCAATATATATTTTTAACTCTCCTAATCTAATAGACAGCACTTAATTTTTCTCCCCTTTTCCCTTCTGGGGGACGAACCATGCACTTGTGCAAAGTATCTGCTCTTAAACTCTGGCAAGTATTTATTTCAGGAGTGGCTGGTGTAATTTCTCCCTAGCAAGCACCAGGAGTTTTTTTGTCAGTGGATGGCAGGTGACAGTGGCTGCTAGTACTGTCTGTGTTGAAAGAAGCAACGTCAGGTACAGAAAATGCAGCTTTGTTTAGAGATTACTCAATGACCAGTACTTGAAGGTGCCTTAACAGAGTGCCATATCCAAACTTTGAAACATCCTGTGTGGTATCATGGCAGAGGCAGCCCTCTACTGTGCATATTAACACGTGAAAAATACAGCAAAGGAAAGGTGTTCCCTAGGGATTTAGTTTTTCTTTCTTTCCTGGCATTTAAAGTGATCCGAGGAGATAGTAACAGTCCATAGTTTTTAATATTTTATATCCACTTATTCCCTCTCTGCTATACTCTGCCTCCCAGGGTGGCTGCTAGGCTAGAAAAAGCCCAGCCACATGTACTGGGAGGTCTGGGGATCGCGTGCTGTTAACCAATTTAAAACAAGAAAACAAGGTGGCAGAAGTGCTCTGTAGTCCTCTGACAGCACCAAAATGCAAAGGTTTCAGAGCAGCATTTCTGTTACCCAGTTTTACCCCTTTTCGATCTTGCCTGGCCCGATGGGAAGTTGCTATTGAGTTTGGATCTGTGCCTCCAGTGTTTTAGGCAAGTACTGTATCATCTAGTTCAAGGAGCTGCTCCACCACTGAGGTTAGCGTGGCAAGCGTACCTGTGACCAAATGGTGTTTAGCACATTGCAGTTTGATGAGAGCAAGGCTGACTCTCACCACCGGTTATGATCAGATGCTAATGACTACTTCATCGTTGCTGGGCAAGGAAAATTGGCTATGTTTCGTTTCTCCTAATAAAGGATGCATGAACTTTTGTGTTTAACCTCCTTATGCAACTGCAGCACAGTATTGCACCGCAGGGAATAGATTTAGGACAATGAAGAGTGTTCAGTGAGCAGGAATGGAGCTTCCCGATTGTTGATCTCCACTAAATAGAGAGATATTACTTTCCCCTTTATTTTGTGCCTTTAAAAAAAAAAAAAAAACCCACAAAACCCAACAGTGTGTAATTTCAAGTTTTATAAAAGCAATAAGATGTTCCAAATCACTTCAGTGCATTTCTGGTTGATGATTCCACTTCTTTAGTGTCTGAAGTCAGATACTTTTCCTTCTGCCTTATGCACTCAAGGCATGCAATAATTCCCCAGAAGTGTACTGCTTGTCACATCTCATTGCAGTTATAAAATTGCCCTATTTTTGAAGAAAAAAAAAAAGAAGGATGGAGGGATGGATATATATATATCTTTATATATACTATAGATATATAGATATATATAATTTATATAATCTCATAGCACTAAAAGTAGCTGCAAAGATGTAGTGAGTTAAAATATGTTCTGTAAAACTCTATCCTCTGTTAATTAGCTTTGATTTAATATTTTAATATCTCTGTATTTATGTAAATCTGTGTAAATTATGTGGTCTATAAGTAAAATTTCATACTGACTTTAATTTTCCCAGAACTGTGAGCTTCTTGTGGTGTCATTTAAGGTTTTGCATTTCTAAAGTTAAATTATACAAGATATGAGGAGTTATAAATTCCTATTATCGCACCAAAATACTGCAATGAGGTTCATGCATACTCCCAATATACAATACTATCTTAAAGTGTTGCAAGCTTAAGAGGTTTAATTGAACGGTCTCAGGAGATCTAGCTGATACAAGCAGGACATGTAGGCTTTCATTTTCATGAAACAATAAGCAATCTAGGGAATAAATGTGGATTTTAAAAACAGAGTTTATGCTTGGAGGTTCTGTCAAACCAATTGCTTCAAAACCCTACAGCTACAGCTAAACTTCTGCACTTAGCATTCAGTATTAATAAGGCTGATGCTTCTTTCCCCTCCCCCCTCCTACTTAAAGTAGAGAAGTGTAGGAAATTGTTCATATTTCTAAAGCATACATTTTCAGCTAACTGTGAAACTGCCCAAAGGGTTTTGAATATACATATTTTATGCAAATGTAATATCTATGTATCTGTATCCATATATTTAAATATTTTTGTGTAACCTTTTCTACAATATTTGATAGAGATGCCGGGTAAATGCTTGTACCATTCTCGTATGTAAGGAAGGATTTATACCCTCTCAATGTGGACATTCTTTTTCCTGTGAATTTGCACTGGTTTTGACAGGTTACGATGGAGACTGGGCAGCTGAGTGCTGACTGCTGGAAGCACAGACAGCCTTTTCTCCGTTAAGGGGCATATCCTCTGGCTGGATTTTCCTGGTTCTGAGTCGGATGGAGCCAGTTGCCCACTAAACATCCTGCATGCGTAAGAATAAGGAGTGCTGTGGTGCTCAACAGTTCCTGTCTGGTCCAACCATCGTCCCATGGAAGAAGCATTGACTGCAGTGACTTTTTGTTTTGTAGACCGTAGTGAGAACTGAGAACCTGCTGGGTGACACGGTGGCAGTGCTGCGGCTGGATCGGAGAGTCGGCAATGCCTCATCCTGTGTTCCCATCCTTGGAGCCTGCTGCTACGCGGGGGCTTTGTCCAGCTCCCGCTGGCGTGGCTTCCACTGACTGCCAAAGGACATGAATCCCGTCTGTAGTACACACGGAGGGTGACAGCTCTCAACATCACCACCACTGTCCCTGCTCTGTACGCCTCCCTGCAGCCTCCACGGGGATGGAAACCACTGCATCCCACAAGTGCTGGGATACCTCAGCCTGGCAGCACCCGGGAACCCATGCTGCTGCTGTCAGCTCCACTTCTACGGACTAAGGAGTTTTGGTTTCCACATGGATCCTATGCTGATCATGGACAGGGATTGTCATTTCATTTAAATGTGTCATTCCAGCATTTTCTTTTCTGTGGGGGTTTCTCTACTGCAAATGTAGTCTTGGATGAAATTTGCAGGCTCTCCATCAACACATTTTAGGTTTTGATACATCTCTCTCAGACATGTATCTGTGTATGTAGATATATATCTAGAAAGAAATGCTGGACAAAAAGCAAAGAACAGACTCCACCTTACGGATAAAACTGTCCTATGACTTAAAACTGGGGTTTCTTTTTTGCTTTTATTTTTAATTAATTTTAAAGGCTACTATCTATAATGTAAATAACAAGTTACTCTGTGACTAATGTTTTCCATGGCATTCCTGAGTATTTGCTCCCTTGTTTCTGGAAAGCTATGTCCAGTGTTATGAAGCAACTGTGCTTTTCTTCTATTGTTATGAATATAAATGCAACTTTTAGATAGGGAGAAAAAGAATATGATTTGACTCTTTAGACAAGACTGAATTATTTTAAATCCAGTTACAAGTCTTGGTTGCTTTTTTTTTCTTTCTAGTGGTTATTCTCTCTGCACGTTTGTATTTTTTTCTATGGGTACTTGAAACCCTACATTTTAATAAGTATGCAAGATATGAAGGAAAACATGAAAAATGAAGTAGGAAACATTCTTTTTTCCTCTTTTGTGTAAATAGCAAAATTTATAATGACTTAGATACCATTTCATTACATCTTTATAGAAGTTGGCATGACTCATATACAAACCTTCAATAACGCTTTCATTTTTGTTAAAAGTTAGAATTACTTTTATCCAGGTCTGACTTTCTCATCTCCTTCTGGTATCTAACTCATTTTTTTCTTTCTTCTTTTTTTTTTTTTCCCCTGAAGGCAGGTTTTCCATCTGATCACTAAATAAATTTCTGGTAGAACAGAGCCTCCTTCTGCTTTTACATGTAGGTCTCTGGTCTGAATCCAGCCAAACCCAATAGTGTAGAAAAAGTGTTATGAACTTGCAAGAGCTGTATTCTGTATGAGTCTGGATGACTTTTTGACTCACAAACAGGTGAAATGCCTGGCAATGGTGATAGTTATCTTTCCCGTTTGGAGTAGTGGAGGTGAAGCCTCCCCATCCGCTGGATGGACTTGAATGAAGGGCAACCCATTCCAGACACAGCAGAGACAAATAGCAACCTTCTTCCTGATAATGTTGCTTTAAAACATCATTTTCTATATGGCACTAGATCTCATTTCTGTAAATTACATGCAATATATTTCTTATTCAAAACAAACTTTTCATTGCTTCATCGGTACTGTATGTTCTCTGTGGATAACTAGAAGAATTCTTTTTCCAACCCTTTTAACCCAATATGTCCACAAGCATCAATTTTGTATGAGTTAGGAAATAAATAAATATTTGGATCAGAACACTGTCAGTAAAAATTGCCTTTATTTATATATTCCAGTGTTCCATTTGGCTTTTCTTTGTTGTTTTCATTCTTGAAATGGAGCAATATAATCTGTTCATCATTTTACTTCTCTAAAGAGGACAAAGAATATGAAGGAAGCATCGCCAAGCACACGCATACAAACAGAGAAATATTTCACATTGTACAGCGGAACAAAATCTTGTAGGTTTTGTTGGTATCACAGTAACTCTTTGTGCTCTGTTTTTCAGACTCCCTCAAATCAAGCAAAATTTTTACCTGAAATCATCCGAAAGAACTCATATGTAACAAGAAGATTGCTTTTCTTTTACAGTTTTAGCTTTGTTTAGCACACAGCCGATGACAAAGTACAGGTTAAAACTTCTCAAATATCTTGTAGCCAAAAAATAATAAAGTATCCCTGGAGGTTATGAGTACTGTAAATAAGAGATAAGTACAGAAGATTAGAAGGAGAAAATATTAGCTCTATAATACAATAAAAGCAGCATGTGCTGGAGGATGAATTCATGATTGTAAATGAGCGCCTTTACATTTTATTCCTGGCTCTGTCACTCACACGTTGTGAGGCTCTCAGCTTCCAAGCTATTTATGTAGTAAGTGATATGTAACTTATCCATTAAAAAAAGACATGGAACTTGCAAATATACAGCCCTGAAATAAATAAATTAAGCATAATATACTTTAAAAAATACTGATACGATAATACGAATTACAAGAGTCTTTATGCTAATCACCTGGGTTTGATTATGGAAGTGCTTACGTCTGGCAGTGAGTTCCAAATGGTGCAGTGCCGAGCTGGGAGACGGACGGCTGGGCAAGATGTTTGTACCATCAGACTGAGAGGCTCAAACTAATTTTCAAGTTCAAATGGAATATGTATTATGAAGGAAAGCCAAAACAACTATGGTTTGTTTTACCATTTCATCACTCATACCACCTTTTTTTTTTTTTCAGTGCAGAAATCAGTCTGGTGTGTTTTTGAGCAGAGTCCTGACTAAGGTAATAATATAGGAAAACAACCTTCCCGGAACCTGAAAGGGGTCTACAAGAAAGCTGGAGAGGGGCTGTTCACAAAGGCTTGTAGTGATAGGACCAGGAGGAATGGGTATAGACTGGAAAGGGGCAGATTTAGGCTAGTCATAAGGAAGAATTTCTTCACCATGAGAGTGGTGAGACATTGGAACATGTTGTCCAGGAAAGTTGTGGCTGCCCCATCCCTGGAGGTGTTCAAGGCCAGGTTGGATGAGATCTTGAGCAGCCTGATCCAGTGGGATATGTCCCTGCCTATGGCAGGGAAGTTGGAACTAGATGGTCTTTAAGGTGCCTTCCAACCCAAACTATTCTATGTTTCTACGATTCTATGAAGAAATGATTCTTGGGACTAAACCCATGACTAATGAAATTCATAAGAAAACCTCTCTGAACTCGAGTGGCCTGGATTATGCCCAAGATGATACCAAATCTCACTCCTTGCAGCTGTCCATCCCTTGATAGTGGCATTAGACTCTTGATTTCTGCAGTGTTTCTAGGACACAGGGATTTCTCTCATCTTTTGACTCACAGTCCATACCCAGGTCATGTAGGGGTAGCGGAGGATTGCCTGGGAGTTACTCACATGTGGCACACTCGTGTTTACTTTTCTTTAGCTTTTGTTGCGTTCTGTTATTTTCTCTGAATCTGACTCCTGGCAGAGACCCTGTTTAGTTAGTCTTTCCATAGGATGGGCTACGTTGGCCAAGCTTGTTTCTTCCCTCCAATGGGTAATCTCAGACTGCCTCTGGTATTAGAAAATTACTCTGTATAAGTGATCAATTGGTTCGATTTCTGCAAAGATACTGTAAGACTTTCCCCTCATTTTGATTCAGCATTGTCACCCACTTACCCATAGTCCAACCACATTGATATAGTATCAAAATCTCTGCAATACGGCAGAAGCTTTTGAGAAAGTGCTAGACTCCAAACAGTTTGAGAACTCCCGGCATGCTTCCCAAGATAGTCCATTGGCTCTGGAACAACAACACATTTCCTGATTAAGCTGATAGCCCTAAACCACAGGCTGAAACTGCTGAGAAATCACCATTCTTTCATATCGAGTACAGCACAGTAGGGAGAAATATCAGTTACAGAGGGGAGATTAAATTAATGAGAGGATACGGTGATAACATAGGTATTAATATGCAAATATATATGTAAAACCTTTGAGACAGACAAGATCAACTGAATTTCTAGTAATGGCTGACAACTCAGTCCACATATTCTTTTTTAAATCAGATTATCATAAAATCATAGAATAGTTTGAGTTGGAATGGACATGAAGGATCATGTAATTGCAACCCTCTGCCTTGCACAGGGACACGTCCCACCAGACCAGGTTGCCCAAGGATCCATCCAAGTTGGCCTTGAACACCTCCAGGGATGGGGCAGCCACAACTTCCCTGGGCAGCCTGTGCCAGTGCCTCACCATTCTCAAAGTGAAGAATGTCTTCCTTATGTCTAGTCTAAACCTGCCCCTCTCCAGTTTACACCCATTGCCCCTCGTCCTATCACTACAAGCGTTTGTAAACAGTCCCTCCCTGGCTTTCTTGTAGCCCCTTTCAGGTACTGGAAGGTTGCTATAAGGTCTCCTCTGCGCGTTCTCTTCTCCAGGATGAACAAGCCCAACTCTCTCAGACTATCCTCAGATGGGAGGTGCTCCAGCCCTCGGACCATCATTGTAGCTCTCCTCTGGACCTGTTCCAACAGCTCTATTTCCTTCTTATGTTGAGGATTCCAGAACTGGACACAATACTCCAGATGAGGTCTCACAGGAGAGGAATAGAGGGGCAGAATCCCCTCCCTCGTCCTGCTGGCCACGCTTCTTTTGATACAGCCCAGGATACGGTTGGCCTTCTGGGTTGTGAGCGAACATTGCCAGCTCATATCTAGCTTCTCATCAATAAGCACCCCCAAGTCCTTCTCTGCAGGGCTGAGCTCAATCACATCATCTCCCATCCTGTATTAAAACCTGCAGATTGCCCTGACCCAGGTGCAGGACCTTACACTTGGCCTTGTTGAACCTCATAAGGTTTGCACAGGCCCACTTCTCCAGCTTGTCTGGGTCCCTTTGGATGACATCACGTCCTTCTGGTATGGCAACTGCACCACTCAGCTTGGTGTCATCTGCAAACTTGCTGAGGGTGCACTCAGTCTCGCTGTCAACATCATCGATAAAGGTATTAAACGGCACCGGTCCCAGTATGGACCCCTGAGGGACTCCACTTGTCACAGATCTCCATCTGGACTTTGAGCCATTGACTACTACTCTCTGAATACGATCATCCAACCAATTTCTTATCCACTGTACCATGCATCCATCAAATCCATATATCTCCAATTTGGAGAGAAGGATGCAGTGGGGGACGGTGTCAAACGCTTTACAGAAGTCCAGATAGATCACATCTGTTGGTTTTCCTGTAGCCACTGCTGTGGTTATCCCATCATAGAAAGCCACTAGGTTGATCATATAGGACTTGCCCCTGGTGAAGCCACACTGGCTGCCACTGATCACCACTGTCTTCCATGTACATTACCATAGCTTCTAGGAGGATCCGTTCAATGACATTTCCAGGCACAGAGGTAAGGCTGACAGGTCAGTACTTCCCAGGGTCGTCTTTCGTACTCTTTTTAAAAATGGGGACTATGTTACCCTTCTTCCAGTCACCAGGGACTTCTTCTGGTCGCCATGACTTGAATGCATGTTCTTGAATGGTATTAGACATATGCTTTTACTTTGTTGCTCAGCTAGAAAAATCAATCAGTGAATCTCTGCTTCTCTATGAACTCCAGCTGAACTATTTAAAGTTTATTTGTTTTCATTATAGATATACAAATTCTATTAAACCATCCTTCTGACAGACCTCAGCAATAGCACAGAGGAGACTTCACTTCTAGCACACATGTCACTGCTTGGTCAGTCTGACAATGGTGAAGCGTAAAGAGAGACAACTGCCTGGATGATCATATGGGGTCACTGTAAAATCTGTAAGAAATTATTGCATTTGAATAGAAATCAAGGAAGTTGTAAACCCTGAGACAGCCATGACTTTTTACCTATCTACAGAGAAGCAAGTTCAAGATATCTCTGCTCATCACTAGAGTTATTCTGGATTTATAGACCTCTAGAATCGAGCTAACTGTATGGGCCATTACCGATTTGACAGAGCTTTTCTAAAGCAGTTCCTCCTGGGGTAAAGGGATGGTGATGAACACAGCAGAGGAGTGAAAAAGGTAGCTGAAATGTGACAGATGGGTTTTAGTATTACTATTTATATAGTGCTGTAGCCATACTGCAGGGATAAGGGCAGATTCCTTAGACTCTTACACTTGCAAGTGGGAAAACATGACAGTACCAGAAAACTCCTTTGTTATCAGATCTGGGTGCAATATCTTTTATAAATGAAAAGTTCAGACACTACAACTTCCACTGAAACTTTTGAGATTGCTATGCAGCAGTTAGGCCTTCTCTGTTTCTTTTCAGAAGATTTCTTCTAATGTTCTGGAAAGCAGAATCACAAATTGTATCAAAATTAAATGAGAAACACGATGCCATAATCACTGTGAGAAAGCTGTGCTTCTGAAAGACACCAGGTTGACAAATCTCTATTTGTTCATAGCCTTGACACTTTACCACCAGAGAGTAATATTTCTTCTCCACTGATGTGCATCTGTTGCAGCAAGGGGCCAGGAGGAGGATTTCAAGTTCCCTGGAGGAGGACTTCAAATTCCCTGAGCACAGGATCCTCATTATGCTCCTTCAGACTGATGAAGGTGGTGAGATTGCAATGGCAATAGCTATCAACAGGAAAATGGAGAGAAAACACTCACCTGTGTTTTCCATGCAAGTCACGAAAAAAAAAAAAAGGGGGCTTTCGGAAACATGAAGACCTTGATGGATTAGCACTGGTGATTTGGAAAGGGAAATCCCCAGGATTTACTTCACAGTGCCTTGGTCTTCCTGTCTCCTGACTGCTGTCAGAACTCTTCCAGCCCACTTTACCTGAATCCAGTGTTAGGTCTTCACTAACTTATTTTAATCTGAAGCAAGACATGGTACACTTGCATGGATGGACAGTGGATGAGTTAGTGAATCACAAGGGAGCAATAACCCCTGGGAGAGCAGTGGAGTAGTATCCAGCACCAAGGGGAAGGATGCAGAGGCACTGAACCCTTCAGCACAGTTTGGGGGAAAAAGAGTTTATGAGTCCCATTTACTTACTGCTGATGTCACGGATACCTGGGACTAAAGTACAGACAGGTTGCTGTGGCTTTGGAGCTTCCTGTGGCTTTCAGGTACTTTGAACAAACTACTGCTACAATTCCTGCCACCTGCTTCCCACACCATGGTATCTAGCTGCATTACCTTGCTTTTCACCCCCTATGCTTTGAATAAGTTCCATCATGTTTCCCTACCTATCTCTCCACTCCTCTGTGTGTCCAGCCCCATGCAGCTCCTGCTCCCGACCCAGTTGAATTGCATGTGGTATAAACTGATCAGCATGCACACAAGGTTCCAGTTATCCCTGGGTTCTGTGCCCAGGGCAGGGGGGTTGGAAATAGATGATCTTTAAGGTCCCTTCCAACCCTAAGTATTCTATGATTCTGATTCCATGATCGCTGCCTTCCTACCCACGCAGCCACCAGCGTGACCTTCGTCCCCAACCCAGTCACCCACAGATCTCACAAGGAGTCAACACCATGCAGCTCTCTGCTCTTCCATCAAATATAGCTGAAATCATCCAGTGGATGGAAAATCTGTTGAGAGAGGACAGCTGACAGGCAGTTGGGCAGTGAATGTGCCTGCACAATATTGCAGGCATTATTGAAATCAGTTATTTTTCACCTCTCATGAATTGTAAGTAAATTTCAAGACTTTTCTGGTGCCTTACTCATAGTTTTGAAATGTTTGAATTTGGCAGTGCTGCTCTACAGTATCTTCGAAGCCCATCTGTGCTGTTTATATGCTCTTTTTTCAACCCCCGGGCATTGTCTCTTTCCTTTGGTTTTCCAGACTGTAAACTTTTGAAGCAAGAAATTCGGGATTTGTTTGATAATAGCGATGGTTTTGTGAAGATTGTTCAGAAGGTGAATCATAGATTTCTAAGACTAAAAAGGGATCTGGAGGCACATAGCTACATACAAAATGATCTACAGTCTGTCACAAATGGAATTTTAATCCAGTAATTGATGTCTCCTGCCTGGCAGGTCTAGTGGCACAGAAACATTCATGTTTTAGAAAGAGTCATAGCTGACTTCCAGCTTGCAGGTGGTGGTGGACCCAGTTTATATGTTCATAAATTGTTTCAGAAATAGCCTAAAAATAGAAGATTCATCCCTTCCAGGCAATATTTTTCAATATACAGAATGAGGTTAGCATACGCAGTAGTTATTAGGACACTGTTAAAACACAGACACCTGGCAAAGAAGGTAAGCCATCTGTGAAAATACAGTTCCTGTTACCTGTAATGATCCAAACAATGCCTCATCGCTTATAAATTCACAGCACTGGGAATGTAAACAAAACTGTGTCCCAGAGGAAAAATACGGGAAAGTGTTACATACACAACCATGTACCTACTTGGGAGATGTCAGCTGAAATAAATTAGTTTGTGGTCACTGTGGACTATTGCCTTGCAAAGGAATCTAGTTTTATGGATTTAGCCTTCTGCCCCTTCATTGTTTCCCACTTATACAATCTTTCTTTAGCAAAACTATCTTGTGCAGAACGTACAAATATTTCTCTGCTCCTGATTAACAGCGAAGCAGGCTGAGGTTAATTATTTTTTGACTTGACAATGCATTGAAAGGATTGAGGGCTGGACCAAAACCCTGCTGAAGTCAATGGGAATCTTACAACCATTCTTTTGGGATTTGGATTAAATCAGAAGTATTCCTGGTGCGTATCTCATCATTTTTTTAGGGTTTAGTGTGCAACAGGCTTGCCGTTATTTGTAAATTCAAATCCTGTTTTAGAGGTAAGTATCTAAAAACTATTTGGTCTTCAGATTATGCAAATTTATTTTCCAAATAATACTTAAGGACATTTCTTATTTGTTTGGTTTTTTTTTTTAAATTAGGATAAATTCTGCCATTTATGTCAATTTTTAGTCTACAATTACAGGGATCTCTAACTGTAGAGGAAAAACAAATCATAGAATCATAGAATCATAGAATGGTTTGGTTTGGAAAGGACCTTAAAGATCATCTAGTTCCAACTGCCCTGCCATAGGCAGGGACACCTCCCACTAGATCAGGCTGCCCAAGGCCCCATCCAACCTGGCCCTGAACACCTCCAGGGATAGGGGAGCCACAGCTTCCTGGGGCAACCTGTGCCAGTGCCTCACCACTCTTATCGTGAAGAATTTATTATTCTTGAATGTAGTAAAAAAGCTCCTGAAATTACAAGCGATTTCTTATTGTCTAAGAGTAGCCAGAATTCTTCTCATCCTTCCTCCTATGAACAATGCAGTGGTTGTAGTGTTATCAACTGCAAGTTTTATTCATGGGTGTACGCTTGCAGCCCAGAAGGCCAACCGTATCCTGGGCTGTATCAAAAGAAGTGTAGCCAGTGGGTTGAGGAAGGTCATTTTGCCCCTCTATTCCTCTCTTGTGAGACCTCATCTGGAGTATTGTGTCCAGTTCTGGAATCCTCAACATAAGAAGGAAATAGAGCTGTTGGAACAGGTCCAGAGGAGGGCTACAAAGGTGATTGGAGGGCTGGAGCACTTCCCATATGAGGACAGTCTGAGAGAGTTGGGCTTGTTCAGTCCGGAGAACAGAAGGCTCCGAGGAGATCCTATAGCAACCCTCCAGTACCTGAAAGGGCTACAAGAAAGCTGGGGAGGGACTGTTTACAAATGCTTGTAGTGATAGGACGAGGGGCAATGGGTATAAACCGGAGAGGGGCAGATTTAGACTGGACATAAGGAAGAATTTCTTCACTTTGAGAATGGTGAGGCACTGGCACAGGCTGCCCAGGGAAGTTGTGGCTGCCCCATCCCTGGAGGTGTTCAAGGCCAGGTTGGATGGGAACTTGGGCGACCTGGTCTGGTGGGATGTGTCCCTGCCCAAGGCTGGGAGGTTGGAACTAGATGATCTTACAGTCTCTTCCAATGCAAACTACTCTAGGACTCTATGATTTTATGATTTAAGGAGTTTTGCAAAAGGAAACCATGACAGTATAAGTCTTTGTTACAAAGCAATGTCACTTCCTTCCTCACTTCTGAAGACAAACTCACCTTGGTCTTGGTGACCAGGGAGAGACTCATCAGCAGAGAGTTTGAAGGTCTGGGTAGAAAGCACTATGCAGGAATTTAGGGTTCTCTAGGCTGACTGGATGTGGACTGGTGCCTTTGGACTGTAATTGATCCTCTTGAGAACTAATCATGGATGCTGGTCTTGGTGCAGTTGGAAAAAAAATCAACAATATTATTCTTTCAAAGATGACCACAGCTGGAAATTCTTTAGTGGGATATATATGAGGGCAGAGGCCACTTGTGGTCCACAGATTTTTGTGATTATACGAATATGTATACATATATAAAATATATATATGTGATATACATATTTCTGTGTAAGTGTATCATCCGTGTACCTAAATGTATAAAAATTATCACACACAGATTTTGGTCTAATGAATAGTCTTTAAGCCCAAGATAACACTTTCAGGTTAATTAGATTTTCAGAAAAGTTTGGGGTTATTCATTCTTTCATCTGTGTCCTCAAAAAAAGAATTATAGGTTATTGAAACTTCTGGTTATTTATAGGAGTATAAGCAGTGGAATCAAAGCAATTACCTTCCAGTCTAAGCCGAGAAGTAATCTTCATTTTGGGTTGTCCTAAAAAAAGTGAATAGCATTCATGCTTATCAGTGAATGTCTCCTAGGGCATATAGATAGAACCAAGGCAATGTACTGAAGCAAACCAGCATTTTTCTTTTAAATAATAAATAATTAAGAGAACAGCCACAGGATAGTGCAGGAAACATGCTTTCTAGTGAGAACCTAAAAAAGTTGGTCTGTTCTGCTTACTCAAGAAAATGCTGAAAGGTGAACAAAGTGCTACATGGGAAAGATATTTTTCATGGGGACTAATTGGATAGAATAAAATAGAATAAAAAATACTAATGTCTCACAAAGTGCAGAAGTTGATGCTGTATAATATGGAGAATATTTGCAATAGTAGAGATAATGAATTGGGCTATGGTAGTTTCTTATCATTTGAACGGTTTAAATCCATATGTTATTCTAAAATGTCATCACTTCTAGAGATTGCACAAGGTTGCTACAAAGATTTTTTGGTAATTATATTTCTCAGATGGATTTCTACAGGAGATTGGACAAGTTGATTATGTCACTTTCCTTTAGCCTTTAATCTATTGATCCACAAAATATATTTTTCACCATAAAGGAGACTTTCTGTGAAAAGGACAATATTATTTTTTTGTAGAAAATTGCACAGAAACTAACAATTAAGAGAATTTCCATATTTTTGACACATGTATTTTTGTTCCAATGCTAGCATTTCCCAGAGGTGAGGGTTTCTCTCCTTTTTCATAGCAGACCTTCACTACTGCATGAAACGTTCAACCAATAAAGCACTCTCCACACACTTGACAAACACTGTTAAGTGCATAGTGGTAAAGGCTGCCTCAAACAATACTCCAGTCCCCTCTCCTACACATTTCATTTCAAGAGATGAACTAAAGGGTTAGAAAACGTGTAAAGAAGGCAACTTGGCAGAAGAGAATACCACTGGATTGACTGATGGTTTTCAACAATAATTAAGGCTTTTCATAAACTGAAGGTATTGTGGGATTCACAATCAACCTTTCTATAGATCAAAACCCAAACTTTACAGTTTACTGGGTAGGAACAAGATAGTAGCCCTCTGAAAAGTCCTCTAGGGGCTCTCTTTGTGTGCTCCTAGAAATCTCCCAGCGCAGTAGGATGCATTTACACAGCCATGTTTGAAATTTGTTTGCAAAGTTTTTATCCTGGTTGTTCTTTCTTTACATCGTGATCATTGTACAGAGAGAAAAAGATATCGCCCAGCATCATACTGGAAGAAAAATAGCCAGTTGTCCTATAAGAGTGGGCTTGTTAGTACATTCATGGGAACAAAATCCAGTAGCCTGAAGAAAGGTGTTAAGTACTCTCAAGATTGTTGCTGCACCAGCTAACCTCATGGATGGATGCAGAAATTACTTGTTAACTCCTGAGTGATGCAGGTCACATTCAAAGAGCTATAGCGCTGTACATACTGGAGGAAAGAAAGATATTACTGAAAGACTCAAAAATTTCCTGTGGAGTGGGGGTGTAGTGGTAAGTGGAAAGGAAGATATGAAATGAAGAACGAAAAGAAAAAATACGTAGGAAGCATCTTCCAGACTTCGTTTTTCCTGTTTCCTGATGGTGTCTCTAAGTCACTGGTAGTTTCTCATGGCTGTGGGCAGAAGGAACAGCTAACAGTGGGTACTTGGGAAATATAGCAGCACATCAGCTTGATTCTTAATACACAGCCAGGATTAAGCAGCAACTAGGTGTGGGAATTTAATTAAATGGTCTTTGGGACCATTGTCTGCTTTAGTCACATAAATCCTTTGTTGGATGTGGTCCTGTTAATACAATAAGGGAGGAAACCAAAAAGTTGCAGTGTCAAGGTCTTTTATTTGATGTAGCTTTTAACATCTCCCCTGCATCTGATCTAGTGAAAACCCTCTCCACTCCCACTCAATTCTGTATTATAGTGGGTACCATTATTAAAAGATTGGCTTGTATCCTTGCATAACCTCATATCCTAGCTCAGATTCCCTTGCAAAACAGATGTGTTCACTCCCCACGGTTTTGTCTTGCTCTGCCTCCTATAAGAAGTTTATAGTGATGAGGTTAGCTATCTGTATAATTTGAACTATAAGCTCCTTAGGGTAGTGACTTTGTTCACATACACCAGGCATGCAAACGACGCTGCGTAAACACAAAGGCTGCGCCACTAACTAATAGCAGCTCAGTTCCAAGAGTGGCTTACGCAAGTGGTGGGTATTTTAATGCTAACTGTTTGCACTGAGAACTCTCTTCTATGTAATGGAAAGTGAGAATATCGTTTTAAATTTATGGAACTGTTTGTGACATTAATTCAGTCCCAGATGTGTTGAATTGTTCCGATATGCTAGGCTGAGAAGCTGAAGCCATTGAAAACGTATATAGTGGGTTGTTAATGTAGGAAATTAGAACACTTGTTGAAATGTTGTCAGCTGAGTTTAATTTCCAGTGGATTTATTGAGCATGAAACTCATGGATGACGTTGCATTGTCCTGGATTTGTTTTTTCCAGCCACATTGTATTTCCATTACAATATTACCACTACAGGTGATATTTTTTGCTCACTGAAAAGTGCAAAACATTAATATCATTGTCCATGGGACATTGATGTGCTCTTTTAAAGGTTCCTTTCTGTAATGAAAACGACCTCAATTTGTGTCACTGCTCATAAATAACACAGCTCCCAAGCTGTCTATTTTGCTGCAGTCGCTGGCAGCGGCAGAACTATCTGTACTTGGATGTAGAAGCATGTGGCCCTCCAAGACACACAGTAATGGTGATGTTGGTCTGTAAATCACTTAATTAATGTAAAAGAACATTGCAAAATTTTTTGTGGTCTGGAGGAAGGAGATACATTCACAGCTCAGGAAACTGAACAGTCTCCAGTCAGTTTGCCCGTCTGCTGCAGCTTCTAGCTGCTGTGTGGAAACAAGCTACCAGTACAGCTGGTTTCATATAAGAACATTTGTGTGACTGAAGAAGTTATTAAGATCTTAAGCAGATCTTAAGCCAGTTTGGGATTACAGATTTCTCATTCATGCCTGAGACTCTCCTACCAACATGTCATCTGCACCCACTATTAATCTGATCTTAAATGAGCTCCAGAGGACTAGTGTCGTAGAGCCCTTGTGCTTTAGTACTGAGCAGAACAGTGAGATGTGCTGCAAAAGCTATTGGGCTGCATGAGATTTCCCAAGCTATCTAGCTGCAAGTACTAGGAAGGTTTTAAAGTCAGGTAAAATTAAGTACTTAACCCAAGTAGGAATCCTTAGGGACCTAAGAGGGGGATGACTATCTATGACCGGAACCCACAGGCACGAGTTTCTCCTCAGATGTTGGAGGGATCTTGTATGAGATCCATCAGCCTTGCATGTTGGAGGAGAATCCTCAGATGCTGGAGAGCAGTGTTCAAATGCTTCCTCAGTCTATTGTAATTTTAACCCTCCAGCCAGAAAAATAAGTATCATATTTAAGAACATGCTGGGGTGGGCCTTTCTCAGTTTTTTTTTTTTCCCTTAAATTATTATTCCTTATTTTCCTGGATTGATTTAGTATTTTCTGACCTGAAATGGAATCTCAAGTAGTGTTTTATTGTTTGCAGAAGAATCCTGCTCTCTTTTTAGTTCTACTTCTTCTGAAAGACAATGGATTATGTTAGATACCTAGAAGGCTTTATCTACCAGTATGGAAGTGAAGCAACGGGCTGTTGGAAACATTAGGTGGAGAAGACAAGTATTAGTACAGCTCCTGTAAGGCAGATGCAAAGTAAAAATAAGACCAGCTCTGTTCCTACAGGCTGGTAGGCAAGATATTGTGTTGATCCTAGATGGGCAGAATAGCTAGTAGTAAGGTCCATATTGTGGTTTTAGTATATGTCAGTGCTGTAAAAATTTGGTTGCTTTTAGAGGATAAAAAGTTGGTATATCTCTCTTTCATTGTTTCCTTTGTCCCTTGCCATTTCACTTGGTCATTCAGAGCAACTTCTGACTTGGCCAAAGATAAGAAAAATAATATAATTCCAGTTTCAGAGAACACCCTGATTCATGTCCTTGAAGGGAGAGGGAGAGAGGTGAAGGCAGTCACAGTGGAGAGAGGGATGGGAAGAAGTGAAGGTGGGAAGAGTAAATGGCCAACACGCTTGTTCACACAAACACATTGTAATTAAGACCAGGAGCTGATTCAGTAATAATAGTTGCTTATGTAAAGCTAAATACTACTGTTTTACTCTAATTTAGATGACAATTTTTCTGTTTCACTGAATGCTGAACAGAAAGCTTCTTACAAATCAGCTCTTAAGTGCATCATGTAGAATTTGAGCATGCCAGAATAATCTGCTCATTTCAAAGGATCCAGTCTACTGAGCCACTTTCTTCCCAGCTGCCCATGCAATGCTTCAGATTGCTTATTAGAGCAGTTAGGCTTATAGAATATTAATGAGAAATATCATGCTTTCCTATTAAATTAGTTTAAAAAATTCAAATACTTTGTATTGTCTTCTCTTTTTTCAAATTGTGGGCTGCTAATGGAGGAAACACACATGCAAGATTATTTTTAGGTAATTTTTACAGGAAAACCAATGCTAAAGGACAAGAACTTGAATCACAACATTTCAGTACAATCTTAATGCAGATATTCTCCTGGATGGTCATAAAATTAGTGTATTTACAATGACAAGATGTAAGATTATGGCACTTTAACCATCAATTTAAAATTTGAACGATAAACAAAGGAATTTGTTTCAGACATTTTTAAAAAGTGTTTTAAAAAGAGGACTATAATGAGGGCAATTGTCCACGAATTTGTTCTGTTTGCGTTTATTTTCCATATGTAGTAAAGAGGTGTAATCATGGAATAACAGAAAATCAGCCTGGAAGAAATACCATCAGGTCATTAAACCTGCACCCCCCTCTCCGGCTATATCAGAACGAGGGACCTCTCTTCTGTTGGTAAGCAATTCATTAATCGCTAATCACAAATCTTCACACCTGGTCATTTTAATATCACGTACAAATCCTCCAATAATTAAGATGAGCAAACTTCAGGGCTTTATAAAAGCTTGAAGTGTATTTTTATGTGCCTTTTCCAAGGACAACGTAGCAGTCCCTATTTGCAAGTGGCACTCAGCTTTGACAGAAGTGTCCCTGGGGAGCTGAAACCAATTTGAGAGGTAAAGCGCTACAGGTTCTTGTCAGAGCTGGTTGACACAGCCAGAAGACTCTCCTATTGTAGTTCTGAAGTCAGTGCAGCTTCCTGCCACCCTGAGGGGATTCAAAGCTTATTTCTCATTTCAGTTCCTGAATGTCTGAAGTCTAGACCACCTGAAACGTGGTGTAGATCTTGTATAGCTTTGGACTGGAAGGCAAACTGGTCACATCATCTCACCGTGATAGATAATAAGAGGTGGGGATGCAGATTTGGGAGGAAGACTTGAGGTCTCTCCAGACATTTACATTAAGACTGCCGATTTCAGGGAACTGCAAATTTGATTTGTTCCTTTAAAGGGTAATGCCAGAGGTATAAAGACACTTAATATAAATGGAATTTCTCTGACTAGGTGTGATAGCTCAGTCTGTATACCACACACAGAAAGTGCACATGTGGTTCTTAAGATGTCCCAATGTAGGCTCCAGAAACTTTAATTGAATCTGAAGATTTAGTACATCACTCTTCACAAGTCACTCATTTCTTGACTTTTTCTTTGCAGAGCAGTGGGATTTGATCAGCTCCTTACCATGCTTATAGGTTCCATTGGGACTACCTGAAATGCTGTGCAATAAAAGCCCCTAACTCTCCACAGTACCTTTGCCTGAAGCTCGTCTTGCCTCCAAGATATCTTCAGGTCACAGAGAGCTTTCAGTCCTGAGTTCCTTCTGTTGCTCTGTTACTACCAAGAACTTTTCCAAACAGCCCTCTTTGTCTGCATCCTCTAGGGAGAGAGCATTGGGAGAGGACAATTATTCTGAAGAGTCATGGTCCTCAGGGCATGGATTCTAGTTTTGTCACATCTGGTTATTGTGTAAAAACACAGTCTTTGTAGCAGAAATGTCATAATCTAAGCAGACAGAAGACATAAAATGTGGGTAGAGAGAGGAGATGTACTGGGAAGTCGTTCATCTCAGGTCACACAAATGATCAGCGCTGGAATTGGCACTAAAAGAATAACATCTTGGGCTCTCAGTCCCAATGTGTGGGTGCTGCTAACTACCTGTCAAGGTTTTTGCAGATGACTAAACATCAAATACATTTTAAAATGGATTTTTCCACCAGAAAATAGTTTCTCAGTCTGCTCAGGGTCTTATACTTTTCTCACCCCAGGTTTTTCCTTTTTATTGCCAGGTTGCAAGATCTAGTCTACCTAACACAAGCACCGAGAAACAATAGCATTGTGCCTGAAAAGAGTACCCAGAGACATTGGAGCAACCTCCCTAAGGAAGTGCTGCAGTGAGATGTCTGTTTGGATTGCTTTTGAACTAAGGTTTTTCAGTGGAAGGAGATAACAACCAGAATGACAATTTAGCCTCAGAATGGAGACAGCTTAGATAAATGCCACAATTTACCTGAGATGAGTTTGAGCCCTGCCATAAAAAGGGTCCTTTGGATCCCTGCACATTGAAGTGACAGGTAACCACTTCCAAAAAATAGTAGTTTCTTATCAGAACCCAATGTAAAAGACCAATAGATATGAAACATACTTATTGTCGTTCTTTACAAGAAAAGAGAAAAAAGTGAAGACTGATAACACTCACCCTCCCCGCTCAAGATTTTGTACTTCCCTAGTGATGTAAGACAAAGAGAAACAGCCAACTAGCTCAGATCCGCTTCACAATAAAAAATTGTGAACTGGTTGGAGTATTCAACTACTGCAAGGATCCTGCATGGCTTCCCGTCTGTTTTCTTAAAAAGATCAGCATTGTTAATTGATTTAAACGATGATAGAACTGTTCCTGAAGCCTTCAGCATATTGGCTGTAAAGCAGACCCAATGCTGTCTTTTTATTTCATAAAATGGCTGTGTTTCAATGATAAAAAATAGCCAAAGGGGAACTTTTTGGTTAAAGTAATTTTTTTTTTTAAAAAAAAAAAAAGTGCATTGATTCCAATTAGTTGAAATCTGCTTTAACAGGAGAAAGTGATTGTTTTACACAAGGTTTTCATCTAGTTGTCATCTTTCTTTGGGACTTATCTGGGTGAGCTGAAGGAGCTCCTCAATTCTTGGCCATTTAGAGTTAAATACTGCTGAGTGCTTTGAGTGTGTTCAAGTCAACACAGACAGAAGAATTTGGGGAGTGCTCTGGGTTTGTCCTGACTGATTTTGGCTGTTGGTCAGCGTGGTCTGAAGCTGGACAATGCTGAGTAGTGCCAAGCACAGAAGCTTGTGGGTTCTGGAGGAGAAGGGGTGAGGACATGGAAACTTTAGAGACATTTTTGGCAGAGGAGAACATCTTATACAAGAGAAAGGAAAGTGACAAATGATGGTAAGTATGGCATTACTCAAGAAGGAAGGGCAGAGTGTGGCACAGTAGCTTTGCTAGACTGAAGCAGAGGGAGGATTGAGAACAATAGCACCAACCCACCAAAGGGGTAAGAAGAAGAGCAGAGCAGGAAAAAGGAGATTTTACCATTACTTCCAAGACAAAGGAATACTAACCCTGAAACCTCTCCCCTACTTCAGCGTGCTACTGGTGCCTCCCCTCACTGGTGCTGTCAGTCAAGCCTGTGCTCCTGCTGATTGTGCACAAAGACACACTCCATTGCAGACCGAAGGTTAGCTCTGGGCCAGTCTAGCAGGAGAGAGCCTAAACATTCTGTGCACAGTAAGTCTTCTGCTCAGCTAGCCTGCATTGAACCGACACAGCATGACCACAACTTCATTCATTCATTTCTCCCTTAGGTACCTCAAGCACGGTTCTTCCAAAGCACGATGTGGAGGTGCTGAACCTCAGGGAGCAGTTTTGTAGTCCACTTGATATGACTGAGCCATCTGCTCAGTTGGGGTTTTTTTTCCAGGTTTTCAGATAGATCAATTCCCTGATCTGACCCACTGTACATCCAAAAACCACCCTGTGTGGCTACAAGGGAGGGAACGTGGCTGGACACAAAGAGCAGGGAGTAGAACTAAACCTTCAGACAGCAGCCCACACTTGGGTCAAGTCAAATCTGTTAGGAAGTCAGAGCTGGATCTTCAGGGGCTCACAGTCAGCTCCACAGACACAATGTGGGAATCGACTTCCGAGTGTGAAAATACCTTCCTCAGTTACTGCATATTTCAGTTTTGTTGCACACATCGCAGCATTACTAACACTTCTCTATAAAAGGGAAATTTCAGTCACAGGTGATCAATGTTTGTGAAAACGCTAGATGCTACCGAAATCTGAAGTAAGATGTATCATCTCGGCTTAGCTTTGAATAAAATACCTAGCAAAGCATCAAATTCCTGTGTATTGTGTCACTTAAGCTTTTCAAGCACCCCACTCATTGTGTGACAGGTTATACTTTGCAATGATGCGAATGTCAGAAATATTCAAAAGAACCTCTGGGAGGTAGATGCAGGCTTTCCAACTCTTTTGCAGTGATTTGCCCCTCACCTCCCCCAAGTTTACAATCTCCTTTTTTGTGTTTCTGGAGTGCTCAGCACAATGGATTTGTGATTGAACAGCACAACTTCTGTGTAGAAGCTAGTGCAGTAACAGTCATAAATAACAGTAAAAAATAAAGTCAAGCTCCTAACACCAGCAAACAATGACACATTGCAGTGTGGTAATATATAGTATGTGAAGCAGAGAAATTAGAGCACTTCCCTTGTCTCCCATCTTCCTCACAGAGGCCGAAATGGTATGGACTTTTATGTTTTACATCTGAAACACTGGGCTCTCATTTTTTTATGGCAATGGTTCAATTACTTTCCTCTTGAAGATGACATCACACTGGTGACTACAGAAACCTCACCAGGTGAAGACCTGCAGTTGTTGACTATGTTGTGAGAGAGGTATTGCGGTGATGATTATATACTACAAGTATGAGAGTGATTAGATTACATAGAAATATAGAATCATAGAATGGTTCGGTTTGGAAGGGACCTTAAAGATCACCCAATTCCACCCCCTTGCCATAAGCAGGGACATCTCCCACTGGATCGGGTTGCTCAAAGCCTCATCCAACCTGATCTTGAACACCTCAATGGGTGTGGCATCCACAACTTCTCTGGGCAATCTGTTCCTTGCCTTGAAGTCTTCACAGTTAAAAAAAATCTTCTTAATGTCTCATCTAAATCTCCCCTCTTTCAGCTCAAAAATCACATGAAATGTTCTAATTAAAGCCAACCTCCATTTGTTCCTATTTAATTTTTCTTTTTCTTCATATTTAGCTCAGACTTTGGGCAGCTTTGACTGTTAAGGTAGAGTGATTATTGCAATGTATGACAAACTGACATTACCGTAGAACAATAAGAGAGGAAAGTACATCTCGATCTTCAAGTCCAGATCCCTTTTTTTTTTTTTGCAGGCAAACATGTCATTTTCTCTCTTTTGTAAGCATATCAAGCTTGATCGGTTTGTTGATGAAAGTAAGGGGGAGAAATAGAAAAAACTGTAGCGTCGCTGAATGTTCCATTGTTCATTAAACCATCATTCATAATTTAATGGTAATGATTACAATGGCTGGTAGCAGGAGTTTGGGAAACATGTTAAAAGAGAAATGACAGATAAAATAAAATCTAAACAAAAAGCAAAAATCATAGGCTTATATTTTTTCATAATACCAGAGAACGACCGTGAGATTTTTGCTCAACTTCTTTCTTGTAGGTAGAATTTCTTAGACACTATCACATGAAAAATTGAAAAAGCAATTTTATATTATATTTACAAAGGAACAGATTCATTGCGTATTTAGGCCTGCTAAAGAAAATCACTTATCTAATCTAACCAATATACTGTATGATCCTTTTTCCACAGCTAAGACCTCTGCCGGAAAAACAGTTGAAATATAAATTCAGTAGCTCGGATTCAGGAAAGAAAATTAAGGAGTTGTTTGTGGCCTTCTGTTAGTCCCAACTGTTGCCTGGTAACTGTCTAAAAATTAACTGCGCATCACCTGGCTTCTAAGGACTGTGGCATCACTAGGAAACCTGGCATCTGCTATGTCTTACATTGAAAAACAGAACTTCATGGCTTGTTTATTCTGATTTTTTTGTCGTAATCAGGGAGGTTATTCAGCTACACAGCTAAGATTCTTATGAATGTTTACCATAAAGTAATTTAAAATATTGTATAAACTGAAAAACAATCTTGTTTTAAAGTGTAGAAATGTCACACAATCAATTTCTGCTGCTATTATGTGGTATTCTAGATTTTATTCTTTCTTTGGGTGGCACAGGTATTGTCTTTAATATCTTCCCTAATATCTGCACCTCCTGAGCTTCACCCAAGCTTTGCATGAGACTAGAACCTGAAAACAAAATGCATTGACAGAAGCCGTGGTCAGATACTCCTGAAATGGAAATCTGGCAAGCATACCTAGAGCACCAAATGAACCTTGACCAGATTTATGACAGAAACTGGGTTAAAAGAACTTCAGAGGCTGCATGATGCTCCATTTCAAACAGATTTTAGGGATAGTTTGTACCTGCTAATCTTATGGCAGTGCTAAGGAGAGTGACGTTTTCGATGGCTATAGGGTAGAGAACGGGGCATTGGTATTTAACTGGGTGAAACCTGTGTTCTGCAAATCATAGAATCATTTCGAATCATAGAATCATAGAATAATTGGAAGGGACCTTAAAGATCATCTAGTTCCAACTCCCCTGAAGGGGTTTGGAAAGGACTCTTAAGATCATTGAATCCCACTGTAAACAATTTTATTGAATTAAGCAATAAACCTGGGACTACAAGCTGCTCCCTCTTTTATGCTTCTGGCCAGTGAACACTGAATCTGAGGGCACTGCTGCAAAACTTACTTCAGTGCATTGGAAAGTCTGGTCTGAGGTTTTGTTTTTTTTTTTTTAAATTGTTCACTTACAGATGCTGTGTCAGGTTACTGTGTAATATTCATCCTGACATTAATTTTCTCTGCTGGTGGTGCTCTCCTTTGCAGAACCTCAGCATCCTGCACACACCAGTTAATTAAGCTTCACAATACCCATGTGGGTGTATTGTTTTATCGTCTTAATTGTACAAAAGGGAGGATAGAATCACAGAGAGATTAAGCAACCTCACCAAGGTCACTTTGTTAATTAACACTAAAAGTTTATTTAAAAAAAAGAAGGGAAGGACACTGTGAAGGTAAGCGAAGCAAAGTAAAGGTAAGTTTACCATTGCTTATGTTTATTTGCTATCACAGAACTACTTGAAAACTATCAGGGATTTGGCTTAGGTAAAATCCTGAAGGGGCTGAAAATCAGAGAGTGCTGACTTCCCTCACTCCAAAATTCACTCAGCTCTCCCGACACTAGAACTCTTTCTCTGTACCTTGCATGGTCTGACTGGAGGCAGCAGCCTATATGAAGTCCAGATAAACCCATAGATATGCAACAATATTAGAGTGTCACTGGGCAGGTGACAGGGGAGGGAGTCCCAGTAACCCACTGGGAAACAGGAGCATCTTCCAGCCTTCCTGGGCTGTCACACTGGACCCTCAGCCCCAGGGCGAGAGATTATCCAGAGCGCTTTTTGGACTGAGGGGTTCAATACTTATGGGGTGGATATAGGACAACATGGGATGCTGGGGAAGAACATTTTGGCTTGGTACAAGATTTTTCATAGAATATTCAAGGGAGGAACCCAGGGTGGGCAATGGGAAGGATCAAGGTGGTCTAGGGAGGAATGAATGAGCAAAAAATAAAGGGAAAGGGGATAAAAGGGGTTCTTTGCATGACAACAGTGGTTAGTCAGCACAATTCTCTGGCCAAGCCCCACATCCTAGTCAGCGCATCCTGAACTAACTTCTCATTAAACTCCATTTCTAAATATTTTCTTGATTGAGGGACTGTGTATTCTGTACACACGTGTATATAGGGATCACACTGTCAGCCGTCAGTCCAACCAGCAATCAGAATGTAGCTGCATCTGTGGTGCCATTAATGGGAGTGAGCAAGGGTATATATATGTCTGTGTGGGACTGCTGGTGAGTATCAAGCTGGACCAGCTGGTGAGGAGGTGACATGACCTGGGAGACAGAGTTTTTTGTGTCTAGAAGTAAGACAGCATGAGAAATTGGCCACTGGAGGGACCAGTGTTTCCAGGCCAACCGCTCAAGAGGCCATGGGGTCTGAGCAGATTGAGAGACCTCTCCATAGGTGTTTGTGTTTCTGTGCAGAAGGCAAAGGGGAGAGTTAGGTTCTGGAGCCAGCTGTGGGATAGTCTGTATCTAAGGCCACAACAACCCTATGTAGTGCTACAGACTAGGAGAAGAGTGGCTAGAAAGCTGCCTAGAGGAGAAGGACCTGGAGGTGTTGGCTGACAGCCGACTGAACATGAGCCAGCAGAGTGCCCAGGGGGCCAAGAAGGCCAATGGCATCTTGGCTTGTATCAGAAACGGCGTGACCAGCAGGTCCAGGGAGGTTATTCTCCCTCTGTACTTGGCACTGGTGAGACCACATCTTGAATACTGTGTTCAGTTCTGGGCCCCTCACCACAAGAAGGATGTTGAGGCTCTGGAGTGTGTCCAGAGAAGAGCAACGAAGCTGGTGAAGGGGCTGGAGAACAAGTCTTATGAGGAGCGGCTGAGGGAGCTGGGGTTGTTTAGCCTGGAGAAGAGGAGGCTGAGGGGAGACCTTGTTGCTCTCTACAACTACCTGAAAGGAGGTTGTGGAGAGGAGGGAGCTGGCCTCTTCTCCCAAGTGACAGGGGACAGGACAAGGGGGAATGGCCTCAAGTTCAGCCAGGGGAGGTTCATGCTAGACATCAGGAAAAAAATTTCATGGAAAGGGTCATTGGGCACAGGAACAGACTGCCCAGGGAGGTGGTTGAGTCACCTTCCCTGGAGGTGTTTAAGAGATGGGTGTCTGAGGTGCTGAGGGGCGTAGTTTAGGGATTGTTAGGAATGGTTGGACTCGATGATCCAGTAGGTCCTTTCCAACCTAGTGATTCTATGATTCTATGATTCTGTGATTCTATGATTCTGTGATTCTATAAGTCCAGCTACACGAAGGATCCATGCTTGCACGTGTGAGTGCGCATGCAAGGAGCATATCAGCTGCAGCCACAGCTGGGGCCGCAGACTCAGGGTTTCAGATATCCAAGTGCCAGAAACTGGGGAGACTAGGAACCAGGGGCAGCTACTGGGCACATTGTGTGCCTGACCCCAGCTGCTGAAGGGATCCACATCATGCTTGTACATTTTTATTACTAAAGACCTTCACCTTGAGCAGCCAGAGAGGAGAAGAGCATAAGGCCGTTGCTATTGAGTGTGTCTCTTCTGTGGCTGGATGTATATGTGTACCTATGAAAACACATATTCCGCCTCGCTCCTGACCAGACTAGGGGGCATGTAGGTGCAGCAGCCTCACCTCCATTGATCTACTGATTCAGCAACTGCTGATATTAAATATATATATATCTATATATGCATCTATATATGTATATGCATATATATGTTTATGTGTGCATGTGTGAGCCACAGTTTTCTTGTATTTCTGTCACTCAGTCACATTTTTCAGATAGGGAGAAGGGAGAAAACTGCAGGTTAGGGGCATATGGGAAAGCCAATTGGCCATTTCTGTAGACACCAAGGACCTCTAGGCACAGCTGAGCTGTCTTTTATCCAGCAAGGCTGCATCAAAGGACATAGATAGCCATTTGTTTCAGGAAGGTCAAACACTGTTATGCATGGTCCTTCAGAAAGCTAAATGCCTCATTCTGCAGCACTAGGAGCCAATCTTTTATATGGCTTATATATGGCTTTATATGGCTTTCCAAGCACTATTTCCTAGCATTGTAAGTGACACTCATTTCAAATACTTGGAGAGGAAAATTTTGTCAGCAAGATTTTCCTAACATCAAACCTTTAAAAGCAAGCAAATGGAACACTTTTACAATTTTAAGGCTTGCTCTTCATGTGCAAGGCAGGGAGCATTTTGGAAACAGTATGAAGAGAATTTTTTTGTTTTTACAGAAGGAGAATGGGAATTCAAATTCTGCACATTCTTGCATCTTTCAAATTGCTAGCTATGAGGTTGAAAGCTAGTAATCATTATTGTCTCGAAGCTGGGAATCCTGTGTGTATCAGTATGCCACAGATGAGTGGAACACACCTCACTCAAAAGAGAGAAGCAGCAATATGTTTTATTGAGGTAAAATAATAATTTAAGAGAGTTCAATGAATTACATAGAATTTAACAGAGTTTAACAGGGTTTTACCAAGGTTCAGTAAGTTTGGTGGCAAGATTCACCTTATTAGTTACTGCATGGAAGGAACATACAAAGGAAAATGCTGTTAGAATCAAGTTGGAATGATTTACAGTGACAATAGAGATGCAAAGCAGTAAGGAAGACCTTCTCATTGTGGAAGACTCTTTTTTTCAGAAACAGCGCGGCCAGCAGGACCAGGGAAGTGATTCTTCCCCTGTACTCTGCGCTGGTGAGGCCGCTGAATCCTGTGTTTGGTTTTAGGCCCCTTACTGTAAGAAAGACATTGAGGTTCTGGAGCTTGTCCAGAGAAGAGCAATGAAGCTGGTGAAGGGGCTGGAGAACAAGTCTTACAAGGAGTGGCTGAGGGAACTGGGGTCATTTAACTAGGAGAAAAGGAGACTGAGGGGAGACCTTACTGCTCTCTACAACTACCTAAAAGGAGATTGAGGAGAAGTGGGTGTTGGTCTCTCCTCCGAAGTGATAGGTGACAGGACAAGAGGGAATGGCCTCAAGCTCTATCAATGGAAGTTTAGATTGGACATTAGGAAGAATTTCTTCACAGAAAGGGTTCTCAGGCACTGGCAGAGGCTGCCCAGGGGGGTGGTTGAGTCACCATCCCTGGAGGTGTTTAATAGGCAGGTAGATTAGGTGACTGGGGACATGATTTAGCAGTAGACAGATATGGTTGGAGTCAATGATATCTAAGGTCTTTTCCGATCTAATGATTCTATGATTCTATGATTAGTCATAAGGTTCAGGGCAAACCCTCTTGCTTTCTAAATTCTTGGTGGCTCCTAAGTGCAGCTAGGTCTAATCTTAGACTCATCCTTGGACAACGGTTTGTGTTTAATGGAAGAAATACAAAAAGCAAGGGAGATGGTCCTGTTAAGAGGTTCAGAGTGGACCCCCTTGTGTTCTAAACTCCTTCTCAGAGGATCCTAGGTGTGGCTGGATCCAGACATAATCACAGACTTGGTCAATAGTTTATATCTAAAGGATTACATGTACAAAATTTATAATAATTAATATTGAGTAGCTACATGGTTTAGTAATGTTTCATCATAATAAACTCAACAGCCAATCAAAGTTACTATACTACAAGTTTATAGGTGATATCAGTCACTTACTGAAGATCTGCTCTTGGTTAAAATTCTTTCTGCCTCAAGGAGTAACCTCAAGAGGTGTCCCAACAGAGATCACCGCCATGCAACCATGTTGCCTAGTAGGAAGAGCTCAAAGAAGACTCATTTAGGCTGTCATATTTATAGAATAAAGTGGTTGGCTTGCAGTCTAATTACATGTGACAGAAAATGTATGAATGATATTCCTTGTACCCGGAACTTCATTTGTTCCTTGCTATATAATCTTGGAAAAGTCACACACTATTCATGTGTTAATCCTATGACTGGTAATCCAAGCTCATATGCATCAATGCAAACTCTGTCACTCTACTCCTTTGTGGGTTTTCAATGAACAGATTTGAACTAGAAGAGTTCTTGACCCGGCCGCAGTTCAGGCCTTCACCACCTCTAGATCTTGTAAGAAACCACCATCAGTCTGGTCAAGGGTTTGAGCACACCTAACACACAGTACCAGCCTTATTTTTACATATTCTTTGCACAAAATCACTGATGACAATCTACATGGTAGATAAATTGCATCCCACTCTTTTTGATTACAGCTTTCTCTATCTCTTTTGGAATGACAGCCCCAATACTTTCACATGGGTGAACTAAAGGGCTGGAAAAGACAAACAGCTAAGGGGAAAATAACAAAGCAACAGAAATGGTGACTGTAAATTGACACAATGAGTGAAGAAGGGTCTTTCCCTGTCACTGTGTCAGCTACTGTGGAGACTGACTTGAAAGAGTTCCTGAAGTAAAGGATCAGGGCTATGGGCAAAGTGTTTTTTTATTAAGTAAAGCTCTGAGTTTACATCCCCTTTAGGACTTCTGAGTGTTGCTGCAGCCCATATAGTACCGCAGTAATGCCTTTATTACACAAGATCTTCTGAAAATGAGAGTGAGACTTGTTATGAAACTGATTCAGATTAACTTGTTTCTGCTAGAAAAAAAGTCAGCCCAGAGAAGAATATCCCAAGGTCACACACCAAATCCTAGGACTGAGCTATTAGAAAATAATTGATTGGTAATAAGCTGAATGGAGCAGATCTACAACATAGGTTTGCGTGGCCATGCTCTGCTATCCCAGTGTTCCTCATGCTGAGCACACTGCAAAAGCTGCATAACGGCTGCTCGGCTGCACTATTCTGGGACAGCCAGAATATAATAATCAATGTTTTTGATTATAAGCTGTGACCAGGTAGGGTTGCCCTTCTGGCCTGGCTCAGTTCCTTGGGAGTATGCCCATAGCACAGCACAGGCATAAGTAGTAATATCTAGCATATCTGTAACCAGCTATGCCAAATTGTCCCTCGGTCATCTGTTGGTAGAACTGTAAAATGCTAGGGGAGCCAAAAATCAGTGTTTGCATTAGCATTACAGCAACGGGATTTGCCATTTAGGCTTACTGTTAAAATTTTGATGGTTCCCTCCTGCTCTGTCAACACCTGAATTACAGATTGATTTGACAAGTCCTGGTTTTCACTTTGCAGTATTAATACTACCCATTATTAACTGGCAGATTCTTGTAGAACTATGTCAAAATTCGTCTGGTAGTAAAGTGATGAATTAAGGCTTAACAAAGTTCCTGCTCTACCTCTTTTAATACTAGCTAGTATTTATCACCACCTGGTATGGAAAAGCAGCCTCTGCCTGAATGTTGCAGAGTATGAGACTGTGAACGACCAATTTAAAAGTGTCTGATATAAGTCTTTTTGGTCTGCTTGGGTTTTGAAACAGGAGAGGTGCTATTTTCCAACATGGGCTTTTTGGAATTCCATTAAAATATTTGATGCTATTCAACAAAAAGTTGTTACAATGCTGCATTTGTGTGAGATCATTTTCTTGGACAATCATTTACCTGCAAGCTCAGGAGACACTAGGCAGGTGTGTGTTAGAAGAATCCGCTCTTCCTCCTGCCAAGTTTATTTTAAATGTGCATAGCATAGACAAGGTTGCAGTCCAGCTGGAGTGTCACAGCCCGTGTGGCAAAACAGATGACTTTAATTTCTTAAAGAAGCAATGGATGGGAAAGGACTCAGCAGACTAAGGGGAATTTATCAGATCTTGGCCAAAGTTGATTTTTGTTGAATACAATAAACTGTTAGCAATAAAAATGATCACATCGGTTTGGTGAGAAGCCCATCTTGGGAAATGGTCAAGGACATTTCTGCTCAGCATAGGCTGAAAGCCACATCTCAGCCTAATGGTTGGTTTGCTTTCCTTGAACTTTCCCTCCAGTTCCCTGCCTGGGAATGACCCATATTGGTGCAGTCTTGCTCCCCAACGCCTGTTTCTAATACTTCAGTCATACACAGCCAAAACTAAATAAATGGATGGAGGATGTCTAGACACCTAAGTGACACCTTAATTTAGGGCAGCATCCAGTGTTCATGAAAGTATCTGAGAAGAAGGCAAATGGGAATGTGAGGTGATTTTGATAACAATATGAGGAGAAAAACATCTCCTTATTCTCACCTGACATTTCTCAGTGCATCCTGTCTACTATCTGTCATCTAAGTTATACACTTTCTGTCACAGAGATTGTCTTTATTCTGTGTGTAATACTGAGCCGAACATATTGCTGCTGTTATAATTTCAACAATATATATATGTAAATGTTCTGTGAGTGCAGCTCGGGATAGAGGAGAATGTCAAGGCTTGTTGTTGATTTGATATATGCAACTGATTTAATTGTTGTATGAAAAAAAATGAAGATGTCAGCAATGAGCTATTCTTTGTCACAGCTCTGTCCTATAGACCTTTTGTTCATTTATGAAACAGAAGGCTTGGTGCTGAAGCCAGTTTATTAATGTGAGAGTTAATATGGCTAAGACCAACAAAGAAATGGCCAGAATAGAGCCATAAGCTGTGAAAATACAACTCTGCCAATGGTTTACTCTCAAGACGGCAACAATATCTTTGGAAACTTTGAGGATGCATGTCTTGGGTTCTAGATCTATGTAAAATGGTAATAAGAAGATGAAGCTGAGAATGTGCTTATTAAATTCTTGTATGACAAACGTGATAATGTGAAAGCACACAGAGATTGGGAATGTAATTTAGGATTATATGGATAAATTGGAGAGAAAATGTTAAAATAGATGGAGGTTCTGTATTCAGAAAGGACTAATCTGCTATCTAGAAACTGAATGAGGGAAACACAGGTTAAGTACCATTTTCACAGAAAGGGATTCAGGGTTTGCCACAGTTTATAGAATAACCACGAGTCAATATTTTAGGCTATGACAAAAATCTGCAAACATCAGATTGGGACACAAGAAGGGATGCCTAGAAATAATCCTTCCATAGTAATAATCCACAAGTATGGAAAATACAGTTGTAGAGGAGAAGACAAATTGTTGTCTTTTATATTCCTTCTATAGATAAAGTAGGGAACAATGGACTTTAATTTCAGTGAGGGGAATTCAAATTAAGGAAAGACACTAAGATGTTTTCTGTCATGACAATTAATCCCACTGTCAGCAACAGGTGGTCTGCTGATAATGTTGTCTGGTACAATCCCAGAGCGGAGACATGGAAAAGCCTAAATTCCACCAATGGCACTTATCCCTGTTAAGAAATTAATGTCAGGGCTACATTCCTATACAGACACTTCATTTTGTCAACCTTGGACTTTTTTCTTTTCAATTTTAAGCCATTGGCTTTGGAAAATGACCGATGAAAATCTCGACTATGGCTGACAATGACCATGGTAGCTTAGCATGATTCTAAATTACCATGAATACTAAAACAGAGATTTCTCAGAGGACAGCCAACTCGACCTTGATTGTAGCGAAGGTAATGGTGTCATTTCCATGCCAGCAGAACATATCCTACATTCTCCACTGAATTGATGGATTCAAGGCAGTGAGTAGCTAGCTGGTCATGCCTGGTAGTTACAGTAGCCCCAGGCTACACTTGCTGTGCAGGGTGATGCAATCCAGAATGCTGTGCTGTACATGCAGCTGATGCTACACTAAGATGTAACAAAGAAACCATCTTAAATGCCAGTTCTCCATGGAAAGTAGCGGGGTTTTTTTTGTGAAAGCATGTTAATCTGTTTTTTATCTGCCAAGTTAGGGCAAATTCTAATTTCGTTAGTTAACCATAACTGATCAGTTCCCTTTTTAATCTACAAGTTAACTCAGCAAAGGTAAATAACAACTGCTAATCTCAAAAGAGGGGTCTGTAACAACACAAGTGACTGTGGCTAACTGGGGAGTTTGCAGTCAGTGCTCTAGAATGGCTGAATATCAGCAGTCAGGGCAAGTCAACCCATTCTCTAAGACCAGCCTCAAATATTTTGAAATTCCTTTTGGGTTTGTTTTTGCTTTCTTTGCTAGCAACTGTCATGTAATACTGCTGGGAAGATATGTCAAGGTAATCCACCCTAGAGGCAACTGTATTTTGGTGACAACATGCACAGGAACAAACAGCAAAAAGCTCCCAAACCTTTTCTTTTTTTTTTTTTTTTTTTTTTTTGTATGACTAGGAGAATTATATTGATACATTCATTTCCTTCTCCTTACCTCAGTTCTCCATTAATTTTAGGTCTGCTTCAAAGTCTGAATTGAATTTTCAGTCCAGCTTTAACTGATTTAATTGATAAACACGAACAATATGCATGATTAACGCAAAGCATTTGCTCAGGTACTGCTATAAACATTGACTTGAAGTCCCAAGACTTTGACCCACCAAAAATTTTAGCTTGTGCATTGCTGTTAGAGGGACTATTAAACACAGGGCCATAATGATGAGTTTTGCAGCTACCTATACGTAGTGACTTCCAGAGACTTGACTGGTAATAGCCAAATGCTTGAATCAGAGCTGAAGCAAGTCCTTGGATTCACAGCATTGTGGATACTTTTTCTTCTCTTCCCTAAAATTGACCTTGATATCCTTATCTCTCAAAACCCACTCAGACTGTGCTTCTCGTTCTCAAATTTGACTAGACAAGTTGTTGCAAAGGTACATTTTGTTTGCCTTAAAGCACTACCTGCAAAGAGATCTAAAGAAATTTGAGTAATTCAACAGAAATTAAAATCTCTCTGCTATCGTTGAGGTCACTTTATACAGCTGGCAGTATAGCAAAGCTTGTGGAGCATTGGAGTTAGTTCAGCAAGAATCAGGCCCATGTATTAAAAAAATTAATTGCTCTGTGTGTACATTCTCCTTTTGCTCTCTAAGTCTGTTTTTTTTCTTATTAATATGAATGATCAAGGAAATGGCTGCAGTATGTTTACACTGGCATACAGAAGTGTGGCTGTAGATCATGGTTCCATATCAAAGAAATCGTTAGTCCCTTAAGCTGTATAACTCCAGTCACGTAGTTACAATAGAACTGTTCTTAGTCTCTAAATACACATCAAATATCCAGGCTTCCCCTGCGCTCTTTTACATGTACACTTGCAAACATGCATATAAACACTGTTGGCATGAAAAGATGAAGTAATTGGTAATAAACCTGGAAATGATAGGGAATAATTATGTCAATACTTTAGTTGTCATTAAATTGTTCTAGGCATGAAAAGTCCTATAAAATACAACTAACCCTACAAAGCTATGATTTTCTATTTTAAACCAGCAGATGCTCTCTGTTATTCCCTCATTATCAAATGAGACTGAAATGCTCAGCATTGTCTTAGGATCAATTCACTTCTTTTATAGATTGGAAAAGGGTGCTTTGCTTGGGAGCAGCAATTAAAATAGAAGTCAAATGATGCTGTATCTTCCTAAAGAAACTTCCTGGCACTCAGTGTCTCTGTCTTGAAGTGCACTGTATCTCTTAAAGAAAAGATATAGAGTAAGAGGAGAATAAATGAGATAGAAAACACGACCAAGTCTCATAAAGAAAAATGCATACAACCTTTTGGGTCAGAAAGACTTCCCAACAGCATTCAATGATGTTTTCATATGCTGGGCTCCCCACCAGCCTCGTCTAGCAGCACCGGTAAGTTCATGGGAGACTAAATGCAAGTTGCTCAATTTATACTCAAACTTATAAATTCCTTATTTAACCTCTTTAGGAATTAAAAGAGATTCTGACCTTAATGTCTTTAGAAGAACAGCTGCTGTCTTCAGAATATCTTCTTAAAGAGAATAAATGTCTCAATTGCTCCTTTCTTCTTTATGTGTCTAGAGTTCACTGTTTAATTTTATATTGTAATTGCATATTTTTTTTTTAAGTTCTATCAGTTTCTTGCACTTTTCTCTGCATAACTACTGCTAGCTGAATTTAAATAGTCCAGCTCAGTTTGCAAAGTAGCTGAGTGCAAGTGAAGGTCATTGATGGAGCATTGTTCTTAGCCTGCAATAGGACCATGTGTGTGGGGAAAATGGTGCAGTGGCATGAAGAAAATCCTTTGCCCTTTCTGGACAGTGCTGTTCATTGGCTTTTTCTTTCAGCTGCCAAAGCTCCTGGGATGCAGAGTGGCAGTACCTGGTCCAGAAGCTCAGCTTATTTCAGTCTCTGGCTGTTGGGTTGCTTTATGCACAGAAAATGCTCACATTACATATAGAGCATTGCATACAAGGTGTCGTTACTGAGGCATTTTTTCTGGTTTCCAGAAGACTTCCATGGAGTAGAGAAACAAAAATAAAAAAAAACTGAGTCCCAAAATGGAAACCCAAATGGTGGGGCTTGCATGTACTTTTACAGAAATGCCTGCAACTTGCTTCCATTATATCTCTTTAGTGGCCTTGCCTTTCTCTCTCCTTACAGCTAGTTGCTGGGGGTGAAATGATTGATGGTTTGGCTGCAAGCAAGATGGCCTCAGCAGCAGCTGCTTTGAGAACAACTTCCAGCTGCTGATCATAGAATCATAGAATAGTTTGGGTTGAAAGGGACCTGAAAGACCATCTAGTTCCAACACCCCTCCTACGGGCAGGGACACTTCCCACTAGTTCAGACTGCCCTGATCAGGGAGAGCAATATACATCTGTGAGGGGGAAACCCATGTAGAGCATCTCTAACCTTCTTGTGGATGGCCAAAGCATGAGTCAAGTCGTTGAGTTGGATGTGAGTCTTTACAAGAAGATATGCTTCCTCTCTGGCAATCTAGAAGTGCTTGATTCATGCCAGGGTGCTACAGAAACTTGGCTTTGTGTGCAGTTTCTCCTTCACCAGCTCCTTCACCAGCTCCTTTTGCTCCTCTTTTGTGAGTCAAAATCTCAAAAATTCATGTCTTATGTAATCCACAATTAACATTCATTTGCTTGGAACTGGAGGATGACCTCTATTACATCCTGAAGTCACTTCCAACCCAGTCATTTGCAATCTATGCCACAAGACTGCCAAGACTACCTGCCTAAAACACCAGAGTTTTTGCTGTAACAAATACAAAGCCCAGTTCTGCTCCTATCCCCTAACCAGCTGAAAATCAGTTGTTGCTTTGTCACAAATAGTCTGTGCTATGATTGTTTGATAAGTGCTGTGCACGTATCTTTTAAACTTCATTAATCTACATTTGAAATTTGTATTTTTACTGACTGCTTCAAAGCTTGAAGCTACATTGGAATAAATCTGTTTCATTGCACTTCAAAGAATTTTATTACGTGGACTTTTTATAAATTGAAATAACTTTTTATTTATTTACTTTTTTTACAAAGATAAGCAAATGTTTAAATAAACAACAAGGTTCACATCACATAGTTGTTCTGCATGCACTGTTTGTTTTGTGTGTGTAGATATAACTGTGCATTCATTATTTTTGGGAGTTGTTAAGTCAGTCAAATGAGATGAAAAATGTTTGAGTTTTCTTAATGGCAATGCAAATATGAAAAGCTTGTGTTAAAATGAAATTAGTATTCCTACAGCCTATAAATCAACATTTAAGAAAATTTGTTCAGTAAATACTTCTCCTTCTCCTCACAGTTTGGAAATAACAAGTATTTTTATTTTTACAGGTTGTTGTAGAAGTGGTAACTAAAGGCTAAATAGTATTGTGGATCATGTAGTTTAACTATTTGTATAACACTGCCAGCACAACTCCGATCCCACTGGTGCCCATGGTATAAGAACCACTGACTTTGGCAGTAAATAATCTTAAACTTTTACAAGTGAAACTAAAAAGGGGTGCTCTTCTAAATTGCTGAATACCTTAAAATCCTTTTGAAAACAAAAAAGTCCTATACAAACTTATTTGAATTAATACTTCACAGGATTTGGCTGATTCAGTCTCTAGAGATATCTGTCTTGGAAATTGCTAGTATTTGTCACAATTGTTTTTAAATTTGGAACTATAGTAATAGTCTGTGTTTTAGGCAGCCATGTAAACACCATCTGTGCAAAATATTTGTAATTATTTACAAACAAAACAATATCAGGGAAGTTTTTTCACAGCACCAAGCTGGAACACTAATCTAGCAGAATGTGTCCCCCGGTCCTGTACATATGCTGGTTGCTCTTAGGTCAGTGACATCCACTTCTGTTTTGTTTGTGAGTGTAATTATTTTGATTTAATGAATAAATAAAGACTGAAGGACTGTGCCAACCTGTATGAAGGGAACTCCTGGACATCCCTAAATTAATGTTCTTCCTTGGTCTGCAGAGAGGTTTTTACAGTCTAGGCAGCACTCAGTTGAAGGATATTTTTACCCTTGGAGTGGCAAAAGGTCTCCCTCCATCTGAAGTGTTATCTGATTGCCTTTGGGTGAGATAGTGCAGAATTAAGAGAAACGCTGTGATTGCAAAGTACCTACAGGGCTGTGTCACCAAAAGAGAAATATTTATGTGTACCACATACTCTGCCTAGAGTTTGTTCTCAAAAGTCAGTGGCAGGACAACATCCTACCCACAACCGCCTTTAAATACATGTCGCCGGTTGGCCATGAAATTATATTCATAAAGTTTTATTTGTGATTGTTCAGGCATCCCATTTGAAAGGCTGACTTGTGAGTTGTGATATTTTATGGCTGCTTAAAGAAAGCAAACTTGGCCTAGGGTTGTTATTAATAACAGTGAAAAATATCCATATGCCAAGGCACAAATCTAAACTTGTGGTATCGGTAAACCATGAACCTGCATCTGTCCAGGAATTAATTGTACTGAGTATTTCCAGATGCAGAAGAGCCAGCAGTCTTCTGCCAGACTGGCCCTGGATCCAGTGGGATGTACCAAGTACCAGCAGGACTAGAAGCATCGGAAGGGCTGAGGAAGGGCTTCAGCAGTCCATTTTGCTGATCTAGTGCATCGCTCTTCGAGTCGCTAAGTTTTTCCCTCCACTCTTGAAGATGCCAGAGATAAGGAGATGTCTGTAGTCCTCCCAGCCGTTGCTGATCTCCTCATTCCAAGCTGCCACTCAAGGAAGGGCAGCTGGAGCCTTTGGCTGCAAAATCATTGCTGAATTATACAACTGCCTGCAGTAATTTCCCAGTGCTGTGGGCCCAATCCAAAGCTATCGGCAGTCAGTGATCAAAGCCCTGGAGTGAATCATGCACCATCTGTGCTTGTGGGCTGACTGTTTGTGTATATAAAGTGTTGGGTAAATATGTAGCCACAGCACGGAAAGGCAAATCCCCCTCATTTGTGCGTAGAGGGGCAAGCGTTTGTACCCTCTTCATGGGTTAAAACAGGTAGGGCAGGTTAGGATGGGATGTGTGTTGCTACCCTGAAAGCTCATAGGTGATGCTGATGGTGCTGGTGTGAAGCAGTGCACTTGTGGTGCTGGCAGTAGGTATTGGTGTTTCTCACTGAAAGCTCATAACAAACAGGAGAAGGATTAGACAGAGCCAAAGCTACTTCTGGGTCTACTCTCGGAGTAGGCTGGATGGAGCAGCCAGGTAAAGAGGAGACTTCCATTTCCTTTGGTGCAGAATATGGAGCAGGAGTAGAGGAAGATTTGCCTGATGTCTCTCCCCAACCCCTGAGCCCACTTTCAGAACATGGGGATGAGGTGATCCCCTGGAGTTGGATTTTTGTTTTGACACAGGAGGCAGTATGACAGAGTCCAGGAAAAATAATGAGAGGGGAGGGAACTACAGCTATCTTTATGGAGAGTAGGCTGCGGCAGTGACGGCATGAGCCAGTGAAGTGCTGAGAGGTGATGTGCACTGCGCAACTCTGTAATAGATACATCCAAATGCATGGCATGTGGTTTGCATAACCCCGCTCTGCTTTTGCTGAGGTACAGCATAGAAATTACTTCTGTGCTCCAAAGAAGAACCCAAAACCTCTCCGGTACAGACGTGAAAAGGGACACCTGCTACTCTGAATGTGTGCCAGAGATGATCAACAAAGCTTCCCTAAGTATTTCACTGCTTTTAGCAGTAAGTAATGAGCTTTTCTCCACTGAACAATAATAAAGTTCTGGGTTTATTCTCACTAAACTACAGGTAGATCACCAATGGTAAATGCAAATATCTGAACAATTTTGTGTGCTACTTCACAATGAGCATATAGGCAGCCAGAGAAAGATACCAAAATAAGAGAGCTTTTTGAACACATAAATGTGTTGAACGTATTATTTTTATTTCCATTTGGATTCTCCTCTTATTTGCTGTAGAAGACATCATGGATAGCTTTCAGGATGAACTACAGGGCATGGAGTGTTCCATACGTAAATCATGGGGTTAACGCTGACCTTTAATACTCAGGTAAACAGGGATTAAAAATTACTAATACATATAAATAATGTTGTGATATGGTTAAAGGGAACTGATAGGATGAGTTCAATCTATTTCCCGAAAGACCTATGTATCACTGGCAAAAATTTAAGAATGACTTACATACAGACACTCAGAGACGACACTTAGAAACGACACATTTGGGTTATCTATCATAGGTTAACCAAGCTGACTACGTGTAAAAGGAGATGCACTGATTTCTCTTAAGTGAGCAATTTAAACTCCTTCGCATTGGGTGTGGAGTGGGAATATGGGTATGGGTTTACATGTTATCAGAAAAAAGGCAATTTCTAGGTAGAAAAGCTATTGAATATTGTTAAGTATGTAAAGACTTCTCTGGTTGAGAAAGTAATGCTCTGGAAAGACCACTGGACTCACTGGGAAATTTTTCTGGGAATATACCTCTATATGCTTTTTGATAATTACATCCAAACCAGGCTACTAGGCTAAACATGTTGGTCTTCCTCAATCCAACTGTTCTTATCTTCATATGCTGTTAGACCTCCTGGGAATGGCAGATCTAGGTTATGGCAGATCTAGGTTACAGTTAAGGCCAACTAGTGGTAGGCATCCAAGAGAGACAGTAAGGATTACCGCTGGCTCTGTTGCCTGGTTAGCTTCAGGTGCTGGTGGGTTTTGATGCGGGAGTGGGTAAAGGGAGCTGTCAAATAAAAGAGAGGGAAGGAGCTGGGTTCCTTGGTTTTGGGGTGAGGACGTATGCAAATGGTACTTGCCTGTAAGCAGCTTCCTTATCTGAGAAGGGACTGGAATGAGTTATCTTCTCCTTCATGTACCATCATGGGCTGCTGGGCACTTGAGACAAAAATGTAATGTCCTCTGTGTAGCTGCTTTTGCTCTGCTGTCCTTTGGCTGGATGCAAAGATGGATCAAGTCTCTGTGCTACCAAGACAGTGTAGTCACCAGGGCAACCATAATCCCTACTACAGGACAACTCTGTGCAATTTCTTCCCAGATGCTATGGGTCCCCACCTTGTCAAAGATAGTCCAGGACCATTTCCTCATCCTGCCTCTTCCTCCTCTGGGCCAAATCCTGGACCTCCCTGATGCATTCACAGCAGAGTTCCATCCCACTGCTTCCTGCCAAGACACCCCCAGGAACGCTGGCAGAGGGGCTATCGCAGCTGTGGCCTCAACGGAGGTCTTGCTCAGGGCATCCGGCAGTCCCCTACTGGGGAATGCAGCCAGCCACATGCCTATCGATATACCCTGTGGCAGACTTTGGGTGCTTAGAGCAGCACAGCACCTCTCCCTGCTCTCTCAAGGGCAGAGAAGCAGGAGGTGCTGTGGCCAAGTTTGGTATATATATGTCTGGTGATGTAGGGTAGTGGATCTTCTGGACTGTGAAGGCTGCAGGATTTTCATGAGCAAGAAGCCATCTCAAATACTTCAACCCTGAGGACTTTTACAGTGGAATCAATGGTTGTAGTCCTGATGGGATCCCAGGTGCCCTCTAATTCAAACGTGGTTGGAGGTTAGGGATTAGGAGCGCAGGGACTGGAGCTGCAGTTTGCTGTGTCCCACCAAGAACATAAGGACACACTGTCTGAGAACAGAATTTTTAAATGGAGGTGACACGCGTTCCTATGATCCTCTTGGGAGTTTCTCAGCTTCTAATGGAATGCACAATTCTTAACTTATGAAAGTCAGAGAACTCCAGCTACCGGGCTTCTGTCACTAAACTATTAAAAATAAATATAGTGTAGAGGAGACAAAACATTAAGGAAAGAGTGAATTGTTTATTCTTGCATCAGGATTCTTTCTCTTTCTCTAGGCTGGTTTCTGTCTGGCTATAAACAGTAATTGTGAAGCATAGGCTAATGGAAACAATAACACAGAATAATAAAAACACAGTGTTAAAGACCAATTACGTCATTGTATAAAACTTTCTGTACTTTATTCAATCTCACTTTCAAATTATTGGAACAAGAGAGATTAAGGATATTTCTCTGGGAAATTATTATTCAATCAATAAAATTTCACTATTGGGAATCTTTTCAAGATTTTCTTTCTAATACTTTGTTTGCTTAATATCCTCCCATTTCTTCAGATGCCTCCTATAATCAGTTTTTCCTACTTCTCTTTGTTAAAATCCTTTAGATACTTGCAAACGTTGACAACAGGGGGGGCAGATTCAACAACTGAGAGCCTTTAAGCACTTCTTGACTCATTTACATTTAGTTCTGTTTGTGTATTTTTTCCTCATTTATCTTTAGAATATGACAAACTGTCAAATTCAGTAATAAAAGATAACGCCTTGCTTTGTCTTTAAATAACAAATCACACATTTATAATGGAAATCTCTTGTGTCAAATGTCATGGGAGAAACTGATAGATGTGATTTGGGATATGTGCATTGTTCAGCCATTCATAACAGCAGGTTTTGCACTAGAAACTTTAATAGCTAGATTTAATCATGGCATAAATTCCTGGAGCTGTTCATCAGTATAGCACTATTTTCAGAACTGTACCATCTATATCTTTTCACAATTTTATGGGTCAGCTTATACCTGCTACTGATAACAAATGTTGAAAGATTACTCCTTTCTCATAGATTCAGTTCTTCCCTGTCTTCTTTTCCTGGACTAAGTGAAAACAATTACAGGAATTAGGGCTATAGAAATTCTCCTTAATGTGAGGACTGTAAAAAGAACAATAAAATATTTGACGGTGATCCCCAGTACCATTACAAGTACAGAGTTTGTTAATCAGCTTTGGCACTTTTGATAACGTTTTACTTTGTTCATAATTTTAATCCATAAATTGAAATTTACATTCCCGGTATTTTTCCACCCTGCAACTTTCTACAACTTCTCAGCTTCCCAGTCTAAGTGAAAAGGTCATTATTAGATCCAAAGAAACTGCTGGAAAGAGAAAGAGGGGTCTATCCTTGTATAGCTTTTATCTCAGTGGACCTCCCTAGAAGTCTTAACGCATAATGCAAGATCTAGCAAGCAGACAGTAATATTGCTTAGGCAGCAAAAAAGCAAAGAAAAGACCAGCCAAACAAAAATGGAGCTTTTTTATGCAGTGCCTAATTCAGCTGTGAAACTCATGGTTGCATTGAGTTCTGAAAACAATGGAGCAAACTCAAGGGAAGGTCCATTTGGATAATAACCACACCCCCTGCTATCATCAGTGTTTCTTAATTTAACTGCTTGGATTTTTCAAGCTGACGGCTTGCAGATGAATCAAAGAGAAGTGTGGGCTAAACCGGGTGCAGGCAGAAGCAGTGGGCAGTGACACATCACCTGCAAAGTAAACAGATTTAAGGTAGCAAGGTTACTGAGACTGGGCATGGTAGATTTGTACAGGTGATTCACTTAAGACTGGACACCTAAGGTAAAAGGTACAAAATCAAAGACACGAAGTCAAAGATCTCATGGCTTACCTCCTCTTCATTGCCCTTTCATCTCGCCAATATTTCCTTATCTCAATTAATCATTTGAATTAGATCCTTGAAAAGAACAACACTACTTGTGCTTCTCAAATCACACCAATGTTGGCTGCAACTATGTACAATCAGGTGGTAGCACTGTGTAATTTATTGCTTGAAAGCAGATGTTCTTGTAGGGGCTGTGGTACTGAGACTGTTTTGCATTAGAGGCAGGAATCCGTCTCTATTTCTCTTCTTTGTTTTTGTTTTTTTTTTTTCCCTATATAAACCATATCTCAAATTTACTGGATTTAAATCCTGAGGTACTGAATATCAGCCTTTGAGTACAGAAGCTGGCACAAGTTAAATTTCTTGTCAAGTTGTTACTTTCTTTGCTGGCTAGAGAAACTGCTTGGGAGATTGTTAATGAAACCTCCTCCTTCTGCATTGTTATTTCCCTATTCACCTGCTCATTCCAGTTAAAGAGAAACACCGGTGTGCTCTGCACCATCCCTTCAGCTTCTGCTCCTCAGAACTACATGCTCTGGGGTGTTAGAGAGCTGTGGGGAGAACTGCATGATGTAGCTGCTCCTCTTCACTGCCTCTTCTTCTTCTGCTTTACACATTTTGGGAGAGGGCATGTTGCTGATGTCAGGGATGGGCACAGGAGAGTGGCCAGGGTGGATGCTGTTCAGTGTAACCTACAACAACCAAAAGGCACCTATTTGCAATGGCAGAAGAGTGACACTAGATCCATCAGAATGCAATTCCTAACAGACCCACATTGCTGACACATCAGTCTTCTAGAGTAGCTTGAAGGGGTCTTTGATCTCTGTATTCTTTCCCCTATAAGTAGACCACGGAAACGATATTGCTGCAGGACAGAGGAGCCAGGTCACTCACAAACAGCAGTAGCATAATTTATTATTCATCAAGTGCAGCATCACACCAACACACAGCAGAGGAAATGAAACCAGAAAAATTCAGGCAATATTAAACCTCTTATTGTTTCTACGATTGAGTAAAGCTAAAGCATGGTTTGATCCCTCTTTTCTTTTCCCTCCAAAATGTTTCTTTAGTTTAAAGTATTTCAAGAGATCAGGAAAGATTTTATTTTTTTCCGGAGAAATGTGAAATTAGACAAATAGGTTTTGAGTGATTTTTCTCCACTTTCATTAATTCTCATTGTAGAAATGCTGTGATCTGTGAAGCTCAGTAGAACAAGGCCAGGCCAGATGGAGGATTCATCCCTAAGGCTTTAAATGTCTCTGATTCCATCCAGCTGTTGGTCCTTTTTTTGGGAATGCCTAGTGACTTGCCACTTAGTGCCTTTTTGGATGGCAAGATCTTTGATGTAAACATCTGCTTAGGGAAATTTGACAAGGGCTATTAACTCTCTTAATGGCTATTTAATATTGATGCATAAGGGACAAATTCTCCAAGGTGTGTAGGGACTCAGAGCTGCGGATCGGCACCCTATGCATTTTCAAGAGCATGTAGACCTTTTTAAGTGTCAATGAAAAGCGGTAGGACATGAAATCGGTATATTGTAATCAAACAAACTACATTAAGAACTTCTCTCTGAATTTCAGGTGTTAAACACCTTGAAAAGCTTGGCTCCACATAATTTTTTGGGGGGATTAAGTCCAATGATGTAGGTGAAAAACATTCATTCCTTTCAAAATAAATCTCCCACAGATGCCAGATCTATTTTGTACTTTGCTGTCTTGCCTGCCTTCAAAGTGATCTGTACAGAACTAATGATATTGCATTTCTTTCTATAGCAACAGCTGCTTCTAGACAAAAATATATAAAAAACAGAATAAATTCAATTAACTTCCATGGATGACCATTCATGTCATGTCAGGTAATTGAGTCTGCAAACAGAGTTGAATGAGGTTTCTTGACTTTATGGCAGAATAGCAAAAGTATGAAGAACCTCCCTGCCAATTACAAATAAATACAGGAATATTGAAAGGAACACAACATGAAATTTGATCTAGTCAATTACTTCCACATATATTTATTGGTGTGCTACAACAATTCACGAACACCTGTCTAAAAAGGCATTTCACAGCTGCTTCCAATATCACCCAAGCTGTTGCTGTGTTTTGTTTGTTTTTTTCACAGTGCCTCGTTTTCTAGCAGTAAGCACTGAAAAAGACTCTCAGACAATATGAAGATTCATTGGGTAAATCTGTGCTAAGAAAGCTTCTCAGACTGCTTTCTCAGTGAAACAAGAAGTGTGTTCCTGGAAGAGCTAGCAGAGGAAAGCACAGGCTTTGGATAAACTTCATGGGGGCTGGAGCCACCATTGAAAAAAAGGTGCTTCAAGCTAGAATCAAGGATTCTGGTTTAGAGATGCTCCTTTCCCAGTACATTTCTATCAATGACTCTCAGATAGCAGATATATTTCCTAGAGCAGTGGAGCCTTCTCTCCTCTTTCATCGCTTTACAACAAAACAGAGATTTCCACAATCCCTAAAGATGTTTCTACTACCATCCTTATCAGCCTCAAAGTCTGCAAAGCTCAAAATAATGGGTGAGTTAACTCCACAGTAAAAGGCTAAGCTCATTTTTTAACCTGTAGAGACTTATGGTTTGTTTTGATGCTAGATTTTGGAACTTGTTTATGCAATATGGGTATTACTGGGAATGGAAACAGCTTCATTTCTTGAAATGGCTTAGAATTATCTCTAAAGTCAGTCTATATTGAAAAGCTCAGGTAAGCTTCATCCACTTGTAGAAAGCCAGCAGAGGGAAATATAGCTACAGGAAAATATGGTTGCGTAAAAACGTTATGGAATTTCCACTGATGACACAAAATTAAGTCTTCTAAATATAATGCAAAGGAATTTGCAGATTTTCCCTTGTACTTCTGAGATTATTTTATACTACTTTGAGTCTCCAAGAAAAATCTTGTCACCAAGTGAGAGGCAGGATTCCTAGCCAAAGGCCATACCACTTGTGCAGGCATGTAAGATGATTATGACTCAAAAAACATCGTCACAAAAATATTCCTTCCTTTTACTTTGTATTGCAAAGGAAAACACAATCAGATTTCCTGTAGGTATTACAGCTGCAATCATAGATATAGAGGTATCCTTATTTCTCCATAGTAAATGTGAAATATAAATCTCTGAGCTGTTGGATGTTGTTAAATTCTCTCATTCTGCCTAACGAGCTATATGATGGCATTCATTTATTTAGTAATTTAAAGATTTCTTCATTTCTTTTTCTGCTGCAAATGACTAATTCTTCTCTTTGGCAATTAGAAATATCCTGTTTTGTTTGATTTGTTTGTTTGTTTTTAAAATGCAAGGCAACTGATAGCAACAGTTCACAGAATCACAGAATCACTAGGTTGGAAAAGACCTCCAGGATCATCGAGTCCAACCATTCCTATCAACCACTAAACCATCCCCGTGACCATCTCATCCACCTGTCTTTTAAATACCTCCCGGCACTGTGACTCAACCATTTGAGTACCTGAATGTTCTGCTCTGCATTTGGAAGGAAGAATCAGTCAACAGTAAGTTTACAAATGTTTTGTTTAAAAGGTTTCTACAATTTTAATAATCATTGCATGGAATTTTTTAATTATTCTTGAATAGTATTGCCTATTACAATAAATTGGAAGCCTGTTTGCCTACAAGTTTTAATGTTATCTAATATTTTTTTCTTTCTTTGACTTTTGAGGTAGTTGATAACAGAAAGTTGAAAGAAAAAACAGCACACCAAGAAAATGTGCTTTAAGCACTGATGGGTGACTAAACAGGATTTTTTATACCTCAGATTCCAAGCCAAAATCTTTCTCTTATAATCTCAGCACGTTGCAAATTTTACATGTAACAGATAGCAGTGCTGGCCATGGAAATCATTACACCTTAGTGTAGCAGTCAAGAGCTCCACAGTATTCAGTCACAGAAATGTGGCAGGTTAGTAAAAGTTGGGCTATAGCATGCTGTTTGAAAAAGAGAGATTAACTCTCCTTTCCTTTCTCCTATTACACTCTCTTTTTTTCTGAAGGTCTGAATGCTGTTCATACCTTAGAGAAATATTCTGAATCATAATATGTGAATGCAATATATCAGTCCAAGAATTTCAAGTTTTCTCTGAAACACGCTAAATTGTGTTGCATCATTTGATTATTAGGCAGCTTTAAAATCTTGGCTAATTTGCATTTCTGATGAAGAATTGAAGGCTTTCTCTTATGAATAATTGTCTTTAACACTAATCCTATTTGAACTGTTTATGAAATTGCAGGAGAAATATTATCTGCCAGTAAGAGTGAGGGGGAATATGATGGATGAACTGTCAGGAAAAAATAGAAATAGAGGAACCAAGGGAGGGAGAACTGAGGGGAAAATAAAGAACAACTTAACGCACTGATGCTCTAAGACTGTATTCGATACCCAGTACATTAGAGCTGAGAACAGACCTCTGCTCTCTGGCATGGCAGAGGCTGAGCGAAAACACTGGTGGCAGGACTTCATGGTGTGGCGATATTCTACCAAGGGAGCATGTCTCAAAAAACAGTGACCCTGGTTTCTTCAGAGTCTAGCTGGCTGGTGAATAGGAGAAAGGTCCTCTCTGTGGATCTGAGCATTGATCTGACTTTTGTGACAGTGGTCATTCATTGATGCTCCTATAGGTATAACTGTTTACCATCAATGAGTGAAGGAAAGCCTTACATCACTTTTCTTTCTTCTTAACTTTCCCTATTACATGGCTGTAGAGTAAACCAGTAATTTCGAGCTTTTTTTTTTTTTTGTGGACAACTTAACAATTTATTGAGAAATATGAAGATCTCATTCAAGGACTCTGTGTGAATTGATCTTAGGCTGCCTTTTCTTAGCTTCTTTCCTGAATCCCCTAGAAATAGTCCCTGGACCTCCAGAGGGGCAGCAGAACAAAGATTATAAAGCCAAGATATAGGTTTCTGTGGTGTGACGGTGTACTTTCCTGCTCCACAACCTGACCTATCCCCATATTTCTGATCAAGTTATAACAACCAATGATGATCTTGATGGATGCATCAGGTCTGATAGATGCATCCATCTGGCTGAAGGTGAATGTGGGGGAGACAAATAATAACACAATAGCCAAGGGCTAATTTACGATAATGTGCCCATCTGGCCACTATGCTGGTTGGTGTCTGACTCAAGCTAAATTTGGAAGAAACTATCATCTAGAGTTGATATGCAAATATGACTAAGCGGCAATCATCTTATTCCAGAAATAGTGAGCAGCCCAAGAGCCCTTTGAGCATTCTTGCATGGCCCCAAGTTTGTTATGCTCGTGGTTCAATTAACAGCACTATCTGCCAGCTCAGCTGGCAACAGAATAAATAAACTCTGCCTAGTAACATAGTAAAGGAGGAATCTCTTTTTCTTTTACTGGTGTTTTAATTGCTGTGGGAGAAGAGTCGCAGGATTAGATTCAAGGAGCCTCTTTCAAGATGGTGATGCTTATTCGTGGTGCTCTTCCAGATTTGCTGCTAGGCTGCCTTTTTGCTCTTTGACTCTAAGGTTCACCCACAGAGATTTTCAGCACGCTCTCAGGCTAATCAGTCAGGTTGTGTGCTTCCCCAAGACTGGGAAGCATCGAGGGACCTTATTTTCTGGTGCTAATCTGAATTCTGATCAGATCCCAAAACCAGGAAAAAAATGTATCTCTAATTTGAATTCGAGACCAGCTGTATGCGCAGTTAAATCTCTGAGTGTTATAAGGAATCTACTATTGAAAAGTCCCACATCCAAAGCTGGTAGTTAATAATGACATATAAAAATAATGAAAATTGGGGGGGGGGGGGGGAAATCAATGTTTACAGAACTTAATTACATGGCAACAAAAAAGTATAGCTAGCCTATTTTCCTTTTTCCCCTCAGGTATTTTACCAAGTAGAAAGAAATCAGTCTTCTACAAATACACAAGTTTCAGATCTGAATGTAATCTTCATTCTGAATAATAGCAGTAAAAGTTTCTTTGAAATAACTAAAATTCCATTCTATACTATTAACAAGTCTTAGATCAAGAGGGTCAGACCAAAGTCATGTCACTCTGTCCCAGTCTTATTTCTTTTATTATTTCTTTGCTACTTCTCACTGTCACAGAGAGGATAGTGGGTGTGTGGACTTTGGAGCCTGACACAGAAGGACTCCTGTGTTACATTCTTGAGATTCATTTCCTCCTCGTCTGAAGTCACGCAATCTATTTCTGTTTGTTTCAAATGACCTAGCTATCATCCCATGAAAGAGTAGGACAGTACGTTCTGGATTCTGGAAACAGCATCACCCTTCTCATAGGGGAGCAGACCCTGCTGAAACTTAACCTATATATATTTCATAACCGGACCTTTTATATGAAGCACAAGCAGTTGCCCAGAAAGGCAAAACACCGCCTGCCAGGTCACACCATGTGCCCACTCATGATAACCTGACCAACAGGATACTAAGCAGGATTAAATGTTTTCCTCTCCAGCAAATAAATTCCAAACTAAATAGTCAGTTCTCAGTAATTACAGGCTAGAGAGTATTAGCCCCTGTGGTGAGGACTGCAGTCACAAAGTACTTTACAAAAGATTATATGCTCAGAAAGTCAACTGTTTTCTGAAAGCACCGCACTAGAACACTTTACACCAGCCCCAATCTATGCCTTCAACTCTTAACTCAGTGCAAGAACTTTATCCATAAATAGCGTGAATTTGACTCTGTTTGACCATTCATCAAAGATCTGTCTGGGCCTGTAGCAGCTCTGCAAACAGATCATCATGAATGTTTGGACTCTGAGCTCTGGTTATAGTTCCTCTGATTGGAAAAACTGGTCTCCTGGGTTTTGAACACTGCTCCTTTCATAGCAATGTTCAATCAGTGTAATCAAAACAGTAACATAGATGTGAAAATGCTATAAATGAGAGGAAAAGCCTATGATTTGGAAATCCTTTCTTTCTTCTATCTGGTTTGACTGGTTGACCTATTCACTGAATGTCTTTTGCTTTCTTAGGCCGAAATAAACACATTTCTAAAATCGGATAAGGATAAGGATAAGGATAAGGATAAGGATAAGGATAAGGATAAGGATAAGGATAAGAAAAAACAAACCACAACACCTTGAACACACAAAGTCTGTAAATATAGAACCATAGGATCAGCAGTTTGGAAAAGACCTCTTGGATCATTGAGTCCAACCATTTCTGTCTGCCACTAAACCATATCCCTGAGCACATCATCTACCTGTCTTTTAAATACATCCAGGGACAGGGACTCAACCACTTCCCTGGACAGCCTGTTTCAGTGCCCCTTTCTGTGAAAAATTTTTTCCTGATATGCAGTCTGAACCTCCCCTGGTGCAGTTTGAGGCCATTCCCCCTTGTCCCATCTCCTGTCACTCGGGAGAAAAGGCCAGCACGCACCTCTCTACAATCTCCTTTCAGGTAGTTGTAGAGAGAAATAAGGTCTCCCCTCAGCCTCCTTTTCTCAAGGCTAAACAACCCCAGCTCTCTCAGCTGCTCCTCTTAAGACTTGTTCTCCAGCCCCCTCGCCAGCTTCGTTGCTCCTCTCTGGACACGCTCCAGAGCCTCAACATCCTTCTTGTGGTGAGGGGCACAGAACTGAACACAGGATTCAAGATGTCTCACCAGTGCTGAGTACAGGGGCAGAATCATCTCTCTGGACCTGCTGGTCACACCGTTTCTGATACAAGCCAAGATGCCTTGGCCTTCTTGGCCATCTGGGCACACTACTCGTTTGTGTTCAGTCGGCTGTCAATCAACACCCCCAGGTCCTTCTCCTCCAGGCAGCTTTCCTGCCACTCTTCCCCCAGTCTGTAGCACTGCATGGGTTTGTTGTTCCCCAAGTGCAGGACCTGGAATTTTGCCTTGTTAGACCTCATCTCATTGGTCTCAGCCCATTGGTCCAGCCTGTCCAGAGCCCTTTGGAGAGCCTCCCTACCCTCCAGCAGATAGACACTTCCTCCCAAGTTAATCCCAAACAGAGTCACTCCATGGAAGAAAATAAATAAAACTGAACACCAGTTGGAATTTTTTATTTAATGCCTTCGTGTTTGCTGGTAGATGGTGGGAAACCAATAATATCTGGATATGTAATTGTGTAGACATCAGTTTGGTATGAGCAGTCCCATTTCTATTTTATCAAATGAAGCTATCAAAGATGAACAAAGCAACCCACTTCAGTTCTCACCCATCTGCGAGCCTGTTAAAGCACAGTCCACAGGTTAAGCTCCAGTGCTCAACTCTGCAGCCCATCTCTTGCAAATATTATCTGGCACAAAGGGTATGTGAACATTTATTCATGGACCAATTTGATACTGAAGTTGATCTGTGCTGGTTTGGGCTGAGATAGTTAATTTTCTTCATAGTAACTAGTGTGGAGCTGTGTTTTAGATTTGTGCTGGAAGCAGTGTTGGCAATACTGGAATGTTTTGGTTGCTGCTGAGCAGTGCTTACACAGAGTCAAGGTGTTTTCTGCTTTTCACCCTAGCAGCTGAGTAGGCTGGGAGATGCACAAGGAGCTGGGAGGGGGCAGCTGGCCCAGGGATATCCCGTACCATATGACATCATGCTCAGCATATAAAGCTGGGAAAAGAAGAAGGAAGGGAGGGAACATTAGGAGTGATGGCATTTTTCTTCCTAAGTAATGGTTATGCATGATGGATCCACGCTTTCCTAGAGATAGCTGAACACCTACCTGCCAATGGGAAGCAGTGAATTTATTTCTTGCTTTGCTTTACTTCCGTGCATAGCTTTTGCTTTACCTGTTAAGCCATTTTTATCTCAATCCATGAGTTTTCTTACTTTTATTCTTCCAGTTCTCTCCCCTGTGCCAGCAGGGTATGAGTGAGCAAACAGCTGTGTGGTACTTAGTCAACAGCTGGGGTTAAACTACGACATGGGCAATAAATTACTGGCCCAGATATATCGTGGGGAGCTAGACTGAGCGTGACCTGCAATTACTCCACACTGCCCTACTTTCCCTAAGCACTGGCTACATCATCACAGGAAAGGTGGAGGCTCTGTGAAGAACAAGTGGAAGTTCCTTAGCAGAACTTCTGCTACCTGCAGTTTTACTTTTGAATTACCCCATCGGGCAGATGGAGATTGGTTTCAGAAATGCATGAAAAAAACAGTCAAACATTCTTTTTTATTTTCTGTAGCCTTCATCCTCTACATACAAGACAGGAGTACGTGGCACAACTGCGCTTTGAGAAATTATTTTCTGTGTTCAATAATGAAAACAGTAAAGAGACCCTGGGTCATGTTCTTAACAGAGTTTCACTGTGCTCAAAATGGAGAGACTTGACGTGTACATGTTTCTTAGTGGGAACTACTCTGGCTTGTACCTGATGACTGAAATAGGTTTTAAATATGTCACCACCACCATGTCCTGAATGGGCTGGATCAATTCAGACCTTTCATGTTTTTAGTCTGTCATCAATATTATCATTCACAGTCCAAGAGCTCTCAAATAAATAACAACACTCCTCTTACATATCATTTCTCTATCGAGACAGACCTAAGTTTTCATGCATGTGGCTTCATCCTCTCGTATTTCAGTGTGCTGTAGAAACAACCATGCAGTATTTATAGTACAAACACAAAGAGGAAATAATTTCCAGGGTTCCATAATCTCCTTCTGTCTCCCAACTGATAATTTTCTGAAGTTGGGCGGTTGCTGCAAATCATAACTCTCAGACAAGACAGGGGTTGTAAATAATGTTTCTACCCTGGCTATGGGAATAGCTTTTGGTGCTAGTGTGCAGGGCTGGGGGCATCCTACTGGACCTGGCAATGGGTTCAGTATATTGGAGTTCAATGTTTTGTCTTTCAAATGATTTAAATGCAGCAGTTCCTTGTATAAGATAATATCACAAGCAGTGAATCTGGATCTTTACCTTAAAGAAAATCAATATTGAATTTCAATGTAATTTCTTTCCATTGTTAATACTTCATGCATTTCATCCAGCTGTTTTTGAGGGATATGCTCTGATATCAAGCAATGATATATTTTTCTCTGGCTATTCGTTGTTTATTTCAGTGCCACATAATTTTCAATATGCTGAGCAACAACATATTGAAAGTTGAGTCAGCTTTATTTGAAGGCTAGATGAAATTGCCCAGGCTGAAAGTTTACTGTTTTTTACATCCAATTATAGTAATAACCATATTGGCAGTATTATAATACAAAACGGATTGTGTTGTGAGAAATGAGGCCAGATGGGACTCCAGCTGTCACCTTAAAAAAGAAAATATTAGAATCCAATTAAAATGTATTTTGTTTTATATTTCACTAAAGTTTCACAATAATTAATTTCAGACCTGTGAAACAACTAGCATTTTTAATTTATAACTTTATTCCAAAAGTTATCTTCATGCTTGGTTTTAAGGAGAAGTAAGAATATCCGGACTTCTCCTAACTGCTTTCAACCACAACAACAGCACGAATGTCCTTGTTAGTGTGTTGCTGGGTCACAACTACAGTTTAGTGTCCACTCAGTGGCACAGTGGATGATACAAGTCTTTCCTTCACATGCTTTGGGAATGAGGGCTTCAGCTTCCTGCTTGGACCCCATGTAGTTTTACCCAGACAATTTTTTGATGAATATTTTCATTTGGAAGTTGCTGATTCAATGAAGTTAAAATTCTCTGCAGGAATAGATTCTTTTCATTATAATTTCCTGATTTCCAAATAGGTTAAAAGTACTGTTATTGTATCCTATTTTATGCATATATTTGGGTCAAAATTCAAATCAACCATTTTTAATTTCATCAAAATAAATCATTTTTCTTGATCCAAATCTACATTTTTAGAAAACATGCAGCTTGAAGTTTTAGATCTTTGTATGTCCTTGCAGTAGAAATGCTTGATGAGCTTAGGCAACCTTGGAAAATTCTGACTTCCTCTATGACAGTCCCAAGACACATCTCTTATTTGCCCCATGGCAAATCTCTGTCAGGGTTTTCATTCGTCTTTGCTCTTGTAACAGTGAAGCACATATTCACTGTCCGCTTTAATTTTGTGAGGATTTATGCACTCAGGTTAAAACGTACAAGCCTGGCTGTTTATAGAAAGAGACACTTATATCTACACTTACCACTTAAGTAGGTGGCCTCATTTTCTTAAGTACCAACTATTTACCCAGAGGCCATGTTTATTTAATGTTAGGCACTCAAGTGCAGCGTTCCAGCTTTATCTCTTTGAATTTCAGGAAATAAGAAGAAACAGCGTATTCAATTGTTTATGCCCTTTGTTCCTGACAGTGAAACACAGACAGTGATGCTCTGGCTGTGACTGGTCGTTGTTTCCAATCACTATAATGACTACAGAAGTTATTAACAGCCTAATACAGGAAATATGAAAAATGAATTGAAAGTAAAGACAGAATGGCTGACAGAGGGCTATACATACTCTTATCAAGCACAAGGTTGTACAAAATACTGTAAACTTGAGGATTTTGGCAAAAAAATCAAGGCTCTTCAGTCAAGGCTGATGTCTTGAAATTTCATAACCTGTGGGCAAATCCCATTTTTAGATGTCAGTTTTGATTTAGTATGTTTCTGATATTAATAATTGCTGGTATGATTATTTACCATAAAAATTATGATGACATCACCTTTATAAAACACCAGCAGTACAAGCAGCACATAAAAACATTCTTAAAAAAATCCTTCCTTGTAGCAATGCAGGCTCCCAGACATGACTGAAAGATGCCACATGGCTGAATATTACGAATAGTTCTTATACGTGACAGTAACAATCTGCCTTCTTTTCCTGGAGTTCTAAAGAAATGAGTTGCATTTTCTTCCAACAAAAAAGGTAGAAGAGCTTTCTTCAGTTTTACCATTGGTTAATAGTTAAAATACATCTAAAAATAGCACTGCTTACAGTAGTGAAAAAATACTGTTGTAGTATAAAGCCTTGGAAAATTTATACGGTGCAATGCACATTTAGGTGACCGTCTTTTGCATAGAATCATAGAATCATTAGGTTGGAAAAGACCTAAGAGATCATTGACTCCAACTGTACCTGTCTACTATTAAATCATGTCCCCAACCACCTCATCTATCGACCTACTAAACACCTCCAGGGATGGTGACTCAACTACCCCACTGGGCAGCCTGTTCCAGTGCTTGATAACCCTTTATGCGAAAAGATTTTTCCTAATGTCCAATCTAAGCTTCCCCGATGCATCTTGATGCCATTCTCTCTTGTCCTATCACCTATCGCTTGGGAGATGAGACCAACACCCACCTCTCTGCAATCTCCTTTTTAAGTAGTTGTAGAGAGCAATAAGGTCTCCCCTCAGCCCCGTCTTCTCCAGGCTAGAATGCAGCTGCCATCAACAGTTTTTCTGAAAAGGAAGAAGATGGAGAAAAGGCAAAAGATGGTGGTGAAAGGGCAGTGTATCTGCATGGGAAGATGCAGAGCTTGATTTCAGAGAGCTGTCAAAGTCTCTTTACTGTCAACCACTGCTTTAGAGGGCGAGTATGCTAACTCTGACAGATAGATCATTAGAAGCAACCATCTATTACCGTACCATCACTTCTTGGCTCATTACTGCTTTATCTTTCAGCTGTAGTGTCACTCCTTGAGAAAGTTTTCCATCATTCTTCAGACACTGGAACCAGCAGCCCTCGTTTCAGGAGTTTGGTCTCGGGGGCTGCTCTGTGCTGCCGCACCACTTCTAAAAGCCTTGCAGTGCTCCATGCACTTCTCGCTTTCCTCCTAAGAAAGACTGTTGCTAAATTCAGTCCACTATTAAATTACTGACCTAGAAAGGTTTTATAATTTTGTTCTTGATTGAGGGGGTTGTTACGGCTAATCCGCCACTATTTTGAACCTGCTGTAGGTGTATGAGGTGGTAGTACTGAAGTTTTTGTGTTCAGGGCTGTTAAAGAGACGAATCCTTGCAAAGCCCTGAATTAATCTGCCAAAGGGCTGATCATACATATATTCATCTACAGCTGATTCAAGCTATCAGGGTGATGGAGAAAGTGAACATCGTGCTGCAGGTGTCGGCGGAAGCTAAGTATCCTTGAGATTTATACACAGAGGGTGTCACCATGCACAGGTTTATTGAGGTTTGTTTTAGGGATGATGTAGATGCTCTGTGACACAGCACTCGCCTGCTGCCCAACCTGGAGAGGTTTGCTCATGTCCCTGGCAAACGTATTTGCTTTTCTGCTTTAGCAGAAGAACAAGACTGGCAATATGAAATCACAGACACCTCAGGCAAACAGAGAAGCAGCTCACTGAGGCAAGGCAGGTGTGACTGAGGCCCTGCTTCAGAAAGGACAAATGTTTTTTTTAAACCTACAGAAAAATGTTTTTGTGATTATTTAGTGCAGTGTGAGAAGGAGATACAAACGTTTTCTGCTACAGTCATCTGTCAGGAAGGCAGATCCTGTTCTTATGTGGGCAGATCACAGAGTCCTTTAGCATCCGGTACTTCTAGAGACTTTGTGATGGACATAGGCCCTAAGACTTTTTATTGGACACAAGCCCTGCATCCCTTGGTGAAACGATGATTCAGACTTGGGGTTTACTAAATCCGCCTTCCCCCTTTCTTCTGCGTGGAATGCAGGAGAAGTGGAGGGTGTAGAGGATGTGCTAAGACCTGAGCCCTCTATAGTTACCTAGACAGACACGGGACGCCGCTGGGTAAGAGTGGACCACTTAATGTCTGCAGTTTACAGATCGTCTCCAAGGTGCTCATGTTTATGTCGTGGCAGAGGTGAGCTTACCTGTCCTAGAATACGGAGATGGGAGAGCAAAAAAAATGGATCAAAAGAGATGGGAAACAGAATATTCAGGAGAAGTAAAAAAGAGAATTTGCTATGGGAAGGGAGGAGAGAGTGAGGTCAGTCCCAAGAATCTGTTACTTCTAACAATTTGGTGTGTTGTCTTCAGAACTCTTTTCCTAATTGTTCGTGACACATACATATTTTTTCACTCCCAGGAAAACACATGGCTCTCTAGCTAGTCATCCCATCCAAGAATGTCCCATGGTCACTTGCATCATGAGTGAATGGAAAGCCTTTCAATTGAAGTAAATAAGCGTTATCCAAGAAGAGGGGGAGAAACAATAAAAAATAATAGGGGTACATTTCCTAGGAAGTCCAAGATGGAAATACAATCTCATGTATGGTCTTTTGTGCAAAATTTAATACTCTCAAGGTAGCATTGTGGATCTCCTAAGCCAGTTTATTTGCTCAATCTCTCTAGCCCCAGATTCTTTGACAGGGGGTTGGTTAGAGTCTACAAAGTGAATATGACTTCTCCATTGTTATGGGATCCTGGAAGTGAATTTGCTGATGATATGGGAAAGGAGCTAGCTCCCTATAGAATGGTCCAAGTCTTGCCCTGCAAGTGTGGAAATTGTAGATTTATTTCTGGTCATTTCAAGCATGTTATGTGTTACAGTGCTACCAAAGGGTACTAAACCTTTGAGACTAAGCTTCTGCTTCCTTTAGACAAGGGGCACAGAGCTTGGCCATTGCTGATGCCAGATTTGACGTTTAGGAAATCATGCCAAGAAAGCATTTCCTCTGTGTTCTTCAGATTTTGTAGCAGTATTACTTCTATGATGCTTATGTTCGACACAGTGTTGAGGGGTTGGGAGTGTGTCCCTGACCTCTTTTTGCAAGGAGGGCCTTAATTGAAAGCATCATGGTCACAGCATCTGTTAAACAGCAAAGGAAGTCTTCAGAATATGCAATAAGTTGTGTCAAAGAGTGTGGGTTTGATATGGTTCTTTTTTATAGAGCATAGCAAAACATTATTTGATCTGTGTGATGTAGATAAAGACTGAGTTTAGGGAATCCTATGTTGTACGTGCAAAAATGTTTGTGGGATTGTTATGGCCAGTCTGCTCCAGAAACTCCTAGATTTCACTGGTTTGGGCACTAAGACTCTTTTTGAAGTGAATCACAGAACACTGTAAATACATGCAGTGGAACCTGAACAGCAAATGGCCCTGTTAAAGAATATTGATTTTGGCAGCTTAGTTACTGCTGGAGATGAAAATTCAGCAGTTCATTCAGAAATCTATAAGAATATCTCATAAATGTCCTGGTAGTTGCCTTGGCTATTCCTGCTGCTGTTGCTTACTTGTGTCCGACACCAGAGAAAGAAGAAAAGATAAAAAAAAGGAAAAGAGACTTTTGGAGTTGATGTCACAGACAAGGAAAATATAATACACGAAAAAGGCCAAATTTGCTAGGATGTGCCAAGAACAAGGGCAAACAGCTGAAGCTTTTATTATTGCAGATCACAGTTTTGCTGAACATTGTGCATACAGAATGTTAAAAGAAGAATTAATAAGAGGCAGAATACTTCTTGGCAAAAGATACAACCAGTTCAACAGCACAACTTACACTTAGGCAAAGATCGCTTGCTAAAGGCACTTGAGCAAAAATGTTGCTGACCTACATACCGGTAGCACAGAAGGAGTGCAGCAGAGCAGCGAAGAATAGGAACACAAAGATGGAAAGTACAGCTGCAAGAACTTTTAATTTCAGAAGGAGTGCTCAGTGAGTGAGGAAGAAAGCCAAGAAACTTTAACAAGAGAGAAGATGGAAAAGTTGCAGGAGACATGGCAAGGGACCATGCCACAAAGGCTATAAAGTCCCTGTGAGAATTTGAGAGATGCCACAAGGGATGTGTTGTCAGAGCAGCTATGGTAGCAGGGAACTGATCTCTAAACTCATGTTGCTATTCTGTCTTTCTTATCACTGTCTACAACTAGCTGAAAGGAGGTTGTAGAGAGGTGGTGGTTTGTCTCTCCGCCCAAGTGACAGGTGATAGCATGAGAGGAAATGGCCTCAAGCTGTGCCAGAGGAGGTTCAGATTGGCCACTAGGTAAAAATTCTTCACTGAAAGTGTTATCAAGCACTGGTGGAAGTTTCCCAGGGAGGTGATTGAGTCACCATCCCTGGAGGTATTTAAAAGACTGGCAAATGAAGTGTTTAGGGATATGGTTAAGTAGTGGGCAGGTACAGTTTGACTCGATCTCAAAGGTCTTCTCCAACCATGATCCTATGATTCTATTTCCCAACCTGCAAGGCCTGTGCTTGTTTAGAAATGCACACTGAATAATCAAAATCTTTCGTTTAAATTGGGAATATTTATCAGCAGTCCTTACAGTTTCATGAAAGATAAGAGCAACAGGGTTTGAGATGGATATATGTGAAAACCAAGCAGGATACCAAATATGGCTTAGAATACTACAGAATATGTTTCCATCCACTTTTCCATAACCATCAAAAAAGGACGCAAAGCTCTCCAACAGATTGTTTTGTGGTGCCGAGTCTCGCATTGTACCTATCAGAACATTCTCACTTGGCATCCATCTGGCATATTTTAGCCCCTGGGCATCTAGAAATGAAACTATGTTAAACTGTCACAACAGATCGTCCTTCAAAGACCCTTGACCTTCCCTGCTACTCTGCAAGTACATAACTCAGAGTCTGACTGTTTTGTACATCTCTGGGAACTGTCCTCAATATGGTCAATAAAAGTTTTTTTTTTCATATGTTCTTGGCAAATATCCTTCCTGGTAGCAGGACAATTATTTTAATATCATGATACAAACAAGCCATGAACTCATGGACATTGCTGGACTCAGGTACTATAAATTTAAATCTTATTTTCTGGTCTGTTTGTGGCTCCAAGTGTTGGCAATGGAGATAGCTCACCTCAACATCTAAAGATATCTGTCTTCCCTTATCCTGACTACTGGTTGAAAACAGAGTCTGCAAATTAGTGTTTGAGCATCTAAGTATGTATTTAGGACTATAGATTCATCAAGATCCTGTTTATAGCTTCCTTGAGACCAAAGAGGCACCATTTGCTGACAATATATTCTCTAAAAATATTGAAGCGTGAAAAGATGCCTTTTCTTTCTAGATCACATAGTTTCTTGCACATTCATCATACCTCATTACCAAACTTGACTTTCAGCTTCCTCTTCACATTACGTACCTCTTGTATATCCTCCTGGTTGTTATTCCCAGGTTGCAGAAGACTTTTCTGGGATAGCAAGACCACAACAAGGTCATTTTAGCATATTCCACCTTCCACCTGGAAATGGATATCTCCATTTGTGGAAGAAGAGCCCAAATCAGCAAGGCTTCTTGCTGAAGTCTTGCAGTTTACAGGGAATTAGGTCTACACAGCAGTGTGCTGGACTTCAAGGAGAATGGGGATGCAGGCAAGGCTCTCCAGGCCTTTCTTTGAGTGGCTATGTAGGCTTAAGCATGAACACAAGCCTCAAGCGCAATCCTACTTCTGGGGGAAAAAAATTGCTCAGTATAAATGAGATTCCATATCACCTCTTCATTCAAAGTTAGTTTCAATGATGTGCATCCAATACATGAGTCTTTTTTACTTACAAGGTCATGTATGGAGTCAAAATCCAGGTCAAGTATGGAGTCACCTTCCCTCATGATGCAGAGGTTTGTTCCTGGCAGGAAGGCCAAGTCTTTGGTATGATATCTGATGTACTAGTAGGAAGGACAGCGTTATGGGTTATCCATTTTGTGAGGGATGGAAGAGAAAAAAAGTTAGAAGAAAGGAGATCAAGGCGGATCTCCTTTCTTCTAACTTCTAACTTCTTCTTACTGGGGGAGCGGCATATTTTAAGGAATGTAGGCCTTTCTTTTACTAGCAAGAGTTACTAAGCTGGTTTGTTCTTGCTAATTTACCTCTTTTCTGGCCAATGGAGTCTCTGCATTTGTGTTCTGACTGGTCCTGAACTGTGTGTTCACAGAGGTCCTGATTTTGTGGGTCACATCAGAAGCCAGAGCCACTAATGGGTGCAGTGCTGCCAAACTCAGATAATTTATGCTGGAGAATACTGTCCTACAACTACCAGTGTAAGTGAAAGAGTTCTTCAGAGTCTCTGCAGGGACTCTGCAAGGTATAGCAGGCTATAATTTTTCTTCCCTGTGCTGGGAATGTATTGGTATTCAGTCTGTCACTCAAACATCATCAAAGGTTGGGCAGTCAAGTCAAAGTGTTTTCCATGTCAGTCCAGCAGGAGGCTACCTCTAAGTAAGCTTGCACTTGCACCTTGCTGATCCAGGAAGGCTTTATGGCCCAAGGTAGAGATGTGAAGATAGTTAAGACAATTCTGACTGCTTGGATATTATGTACTCTCAATAGACCTCCAGTCAATAGACCCCCATCCCGTGGGGGAGGCAATTTACCCAGCCATGATAACTGGGTACTCCTCACTATGGTTGCAAGGGCTTGCATGTTGAGAGAGTAGAAAACAACCCTATTGATGTAGCACAGGAGCATTTAATTTGTCTTGCATATGATTTATTATACATTGTAACTGAATGGAATCAGTTTAACTGTGATCATCAAACAAATCCTCTGGAAATGTGGTCTAGAAACAATTTCAGGCACCAAGCCTGTGTATGCTCACACTCTCAGAGCACATAACAAATACTGGGAGTTCTGTTTTCATTTGCTTTCTGAAAAAAATTGAAATTAAAAAAGTAAGAAAAACAATGAACTACAAAAATGGAAAAACTCCAAACTAATTTTCAAAATTCTCCAATGTTGATGAAAATACTGCTTTTTGTTTTGGCTTCCTAAAGAAATGGGGTTATTTGGCTACACTCTGTGCATCATGTATGTGTTGAGGTTGTGCATGGGAAGTTTCTACAAATTTTGCATGTGTTGGCCAAATTCACTTACACTGAGAAAGAAAATCTCAAAGGTATTCAGCATTGGTGGATTAATACGATACATATTTTCATAGAATCATAGGATTGTAGAATAGTTTGGGTTGAGAGGGACCTTAAAGATCATCTAGTTCCAACCCCTCTGTGATGGACAGGGATATCACACTGAATCAGGCTGCCCAAGGCCCCATCCAACCTGGTCTTGAACACCTCCAAGGATGAGGCAGCCACAACCTCCCTGCGCAGCCTATGCCACTGTCTCACCACTCTCATGGTGAAGAAATTCTTCCTAATGTCTAGCCTAAATCTGCCCCTCTCCAGTTTATACCCGCTCCCCCTCATCCTGTCCCCACAAGCCTTTGTGAATAGCCCCTCTCCAGCTTTCCTGTAGGCCCTGTTCAGGTACTGGAAGGTCGCTATCAGATCTCCTCTGAGTCTTCTCTTCTCCAGGCTGAACAACCCCAACTCTCTCAGCCTGTCCTCACAGGGGAGGTGCTCCAGCCCACCGATCATCTTTATAGCCCTCCTCTGGACCTGTTCCAACAGATCCATATCCTTCTTATGTTGAAGATTCCAGAACTGGACACATTATTCTGGATGAGGTCTCACAAGAGAGGAATAGAGGGGCAGAATCACTTCCCTCACCCTGCTGGCCACGCTTCTTTTGATACAGCCCAGGATACAGTTGGCCTTCTGGCTGTGAGAGCACATTGCCAGTTCATGTCGAGCTTCTCATTGACCAGTACCCCCAAGTCCTTCTCTGCAGGGCTGCTCTCAATCACGTCATCCCCCATCGTGTACTGAAAACGAGGATTGCCCCGACCCAGGTGCAGGACCTTACAATTGGCCTTGTTGAACCTCATGAGCTTCTCACAGCCCCACTTCTCCAGTCTGTCCAGGTCCCTTTGGATGACATCTCATCCTTAAAAATAGTTTAAGGTCAAAGATAGCAATTAATTATGTCTTTACAAGTTTATGTCAGTGTTTGCAAATATTTTCAAATATTTTCAAATATTTTCAAATATTTTCAAATATTTGCAAATATTTGCAAATATTTGCAAATATAAAGTGTTCATTTGAGCACAGTGCTCCACAAACCATTCACCCTAGCACAAAACTAGAGCTAAGATATATAGCAAAGTGCTGAAACAGAATATCATTAATAAGCAACTAATGGAAAGAATTACACTAAAAGAAAACAGCTGCATGAAATAGTTTGAAATAAAAATCTGTTTTAAGAAAAATAGAATGCACCCAAGAAGTGGAGGAATTTGATATTTATTGTTGTTGTGGTTAGCAATGTTTTTCAGAGTGTGCTCATATAACCAGAAGATTCTCAAAGAATTAACTATAAACGTGATGTCAGAAGAATACAAAATGTTCTATTTCCAAACTCAAACAATGAGAAAACCAAACCAAAACAGCCTTCCCCCCCCAAACAAACAAACAAACCAACAAACAAAAATCCCACCCCAAAAGAGGAATTTGAAGGAGTTATGTTTCTAAATGAGTGAACTTCCTAGGAAGCTAATGTTAGCACATTATTTATTCATAATATTTTCTAACTGGATGACATCAGGTTTAGAATGTATTTTCGGGTTTTCCCTCCAAAGAGGTTCATTATTTAATAAATCTCTTTTATTCTCTTTGTTTTCCAAATCTGACCCTTGCTACCCAACATTAGAAGACTTCAGTGGTTTGCATGAAGGGTAACCTAACTGATAAGCAACAATGCAAATTTTTCATGCTATGGAAGCTCTTAAGGCAACAGACAATTTCTCAAATTTAAAAAGCATCGTAACCTGAATCCTACTTACATGAATGCTCTGTTTTAAACAGAGTTGGGGCTCAGAGGTTCTTTCCACAGAATTTTCCATTTATATAGTGGGAACATGCTATATAGAAACTCTCTTAAAATTGAAATAAACAAGCAGTGTTGAAGAATTTTTCAGTCCAGTTAAATTTTTTTCAAGTTGGTAATACTTATTATTATTTGCATTACCACATTGCCTGCAGGTCCTGGTATAGTCTGGAGTGGAACTAAATGACAATTTCTTCAAGGTCAAACTAAAACATTTGTTGTCTCAAAAATCTTATGGTCAAAAACATGGACAAAAAATGAGAGAAAATAAGTGCTTTCTCTTCTTTACTTATGTCAACCTGAGGCTAGCAAAGCAACAAGATAAATATATTTAAAAATACTGGACATGCAGTGTTCTGTGTAGTATTTACTTCATGTGCTTAAGGTCAAATATAAGGAGCAGTTGCAAGTTAAACAGGGTGGATGACATGACCTTCCTTAGCTTACCCTTTGCTGCCCCTGACTCCCTTCCCCAGTCCCTCAAACAGAGCATTACTCTGCCTTTGGATCTGGTGGCATCTTCTTGTTTCATTGTTCCTGAAGTGGTTCCTATCAAAAGATCCTGATTTACTTTAAACACTGCCGTGCAGATTTATAAAGAATACCCTTCTGACAGGATGAGCAGATTGTACATGCAGTTATGCTGATGTAAGGTAATTGTATCCTCATGGAGAGAGTTGATGAGGGGTTTGAGATTGGCTGACAGCAGTACTCTGAGATACCTGCAGCCAAAACGGCATGTCTTGCTCATACCCAACATTGATGAACACAGGCTGCCCCCTGAAGCTGGCAGGAGCTAGAAGAGGTATTCAGGAAACAGGAAACCAGGCTGATATGCCAGGACTCTAAGTATACAAGCCTCCTGAATCGACTTAAAGAGTATTAACATGTTGTTGAGCAAGGTAGTGAGAGAAAAAGCAAAAAATATTGAAGACAAAGACTACAAAAGCACAGAGAGGAATTTAAGAAGGATTGATAGCAAAAAAACCCTCTGCTGGAAGCACCAGAGACTAGGTAGAATATGCATGAGCTGCAGAGCTGGTATGCAGAGTCTGTCCTGGAGTTTGAGTCCTGATTTGAAATTCCTTCCACCTCCTCAGATTCAGGGTGATTAGGATGCTTTTTCCATTCAAGATGGATGTAAGTGTTGCTCTGGAAACCAAGTAGTGTCTCCAAAGCAGAGAACTATCTGTATTTAGTTTCTCCAGATCTAACTGTACTTTTCGGTGACTTAAAAGTTCTCATCTTTTTCTTAGCCTACCGAGTTCAGTTTTGTAATCCACTTCACCCTTTCCTACCTTTCTATGTGTCACTGCTCCTCTGTTTAAGGAGAAGCTTATAATGCCTTTGGTTTTCATTTTGTGAAATATTTTTTAAAAGAAATACTTTGTATCTCTTCTCCACTCCTTACTACCCTGTGAGTTTAGGCACCGATCTTCTCTATTTGCTTCTCCAGATGTTTGAACTCATAGATCAGGAGTTCTTGAAAGCAGGCTTCTTGAGTTATGTCAATGTGAAAACTTCTGAAATCAGAGATATCTGCAGTCAGGAGTCAATGCTGTAAAGCTTTTCAACATCACTCCACTGGGTTCTTAGATCAAATATTCTTATTTAACTAGTCGGAAGGAAGGAAAATCAGTCAGGAATAATGCTAAGGGAAAAGTAAGAGATGAATTGCACCTGGGTCGGGGCAATCCCAAGCACAAATGCAGGCTGGGTGGAAAATGCGTTGAGAGTAGCCCTGAGGAGACAGACTTGGAGGTGTTGATGGATGAGCAGCTCAACATGAGTGAGGAGTGTGCACCTGAAGCCCAGAAATTCAACTGTATCCCAGGCTGCATCAAAAGAATTGTGACTAGCAGATCAAGCAAGGCAGGTGATTCTTCCCCTTTTCTCTACTCTTGTGAGACCCCACCCAGAATACTGCATTCAGCTCTGGAGTCCTCAGCACAGGAAATATACGGATCTGTTAGAGCATATCCAGAGGAGGGCTGTGAAGATGATCAAAGGGCTGGAACACCTCTTATGCAGGGACAGGCTGTGAGAGCTGGGATTGTTTGGCCTAGAGGAGAGAAAGCTCTGGAGAGACCGTCTAGTAGCCTTCTGGTACTTAAAAGGAGGCTGCAGGAAAGCTGGTGAAGGGCTCTTTATCAGGGAGTGTAGGGGTAAAACAAGGGGTAATGGTTTTAATCTGAAAAAGAGGAGACTTAGATTAGGTATTAGGGAGATATTTTTTACCATGGAGGTGGTGAGGGATTGGAACATGTTGCCTAGAGAAGCAGTCGATGCCCCATCCCTAGAAGTGTACAAGGCCAGGTTGAATGAAGCTTTGAGCATCCTGATCTAGTGGAAGGTGTCCCTGCCTGCGGCAGAGGGATTGGAATTAGATGATGTTTAAGGTCCCTTCCAACCCAAACCATTCTATGATTCTATGAATAACAAGTATTAACAGTTCTTCTGTCAGTCTTCCTCCCAAAACGCGTGCACACAAGATGAATAGAAAAGATAGCCAGAGAAGAACCACTAACTCCTTCCTTTTACAGCTTTTCCAGGGGAGAAGTAAGGAAGCTCTTCATCATCCCTGTCACCCACCTCTTTAACATTCTGGTACTGCCAGCACTTACAAATTTATTCACAGCCTAGAATATCTTGTTGAGAATTCAAACTCGTAGTGAATGATTTACACAAAAACTTCTGTTTAACAGATTTTTCAAACCCAAAACAATTCTTAAGACTTTAATTAAATAGAACTGAGGTCAAATTAAAAAATGGAATCTCATTTCCCTTTCATGAAGTGTGGTGGTAGCTAGAAAATGTAACCCAGCATTTCTTCATGTGACTGTTGCTTGGTGTAAATGCAGGGCAATGGTATGAGGATATTAAACACGATCGGGAGGCCTCATAATATTTTATGGATGCAGAATCAAATTTAAACATAAAAGTAGTAATTAAACTGGGATTTCAGCTGAGTATTATGTAATACAGAAACCTGATAACTGCATAAGTATTTCAGTAAAATAATGTGCTTGCAGCATAACAAAACCCTCTTTGTGATACATTGCAATGTGCTGTGTTATTCCCCCCTTTTATCCTCTGTTCTTTGTGATATGTGTTTAGAAATTGAAAAATCCTACTAACAGAGTTTCTGAAATCAAATGTGGACAAGAGTCTTGTGGGACATTGAGGGATGTATTATGGCCATCTGCTATAGGTGAGTAATTTCGTCATTAAAATTACTTCTTCCCATGGTCTGTATCAAGATTTGGTACTCCTGGATATAATTGAGTTAAAAGGTTGATTGGGCTGTGAAGTTAGGGTGCATATCTCATCTCCAGCCTAGGCCCAGTTCATGATCTAAGCATCACTTTCTGGCCAGACTGATACTGCAGGGTTGGTCTTCCCTAATGTATTTTCCCATACAGTGTGTTATTCAAACTTGTATCTATTTACCAGTCTTTTGGGTCAAATCCAAGTAATTTTTTTTCTCTTTTCTTTCTCTGCTGAAATCAAAAACTAATGCAGGCAAATAATAAATTTAGTTTAACCAAATTACTTGTCTTCCCCTCAGTGAAATGTTTAATTTTGTTTTAGATTTCCTCTGTTCCCTTTTTTTGTACTATTTTGCCTGGGGAACTCTCAGACTTAATCATAAGACAATTATATTTGGAATACCTGAGGAAAAAGCATTTCTCAAATTCATTTGTTTTGATTTTCTTAGTCATAGCCATTTACTAATAGATTTAGTTGTGCTCAGATTGCATTTGTCCAGATCTAGTCTCAAGCTCATTGTCTGCTCTAGCTCAAGAGTTGGAATTTCCAGTGAGGCCCTTGGCATCCGTATTATCAAAACACAAAAGCACATAAAGTGAGTGTGGTTGTAGAAATGAGCTGAAGAGTAATCCTCCAGCCAAGCCTTGCTGATTTCAATGATATCCAGGTTGTCCAAGTTGGTGGTCCACACAATGTTTTCCAAGAGATGCACACCATCATTTTCTGGCAGTTACACGGCTGAGATACAGAAATATGGAATTATTTAGGTTAGAAAAACCTTTAAGATCATCAAGTCCAGCTGCAAACCTAACAGTGCCAAGTTCACCACTAAACCATGCCCCTAAGTGCCACATCTACATGCCTTTTAAACATCTCCAGGGATCGTGACTCAACCACTTCCCTGAGCAGCCTGTGGCAATTCTTAACAATACTTTCTGTGCATAGTCCCATGCATGATCCCTGGATGAGGTTACACCTTGTGAACTCTTGAGAAAGGAAGGGGGCTCCTGGTCACCATATAGTTAAACCTGCTCCTAAGGGTTCTTTTTCCAAATAAAAACATGGTTCTTGTCAGGGAGATCAGAGAATCACAGAATCATAGAATGCTTTGGGTTGGAATGGACATTCACAGGTCATCCAGTCCAACCCTCCTGCAGGAGCAGGGAAATCTTTAACTAGATAAAGTTGCTCAGAGCCCAATCCAACCTGTCCTTGAATGTTTTCAGGATGGGGCCTCTGCTACCTCCCCAGGCAACCTGTTCTAGTGTTTCACCCCCTCATTGTAAAAAATTTCTTCCTTATTTCCAGTCTAAATCTACCCTTTCTATAAGGTCTCCCCAGAGCCTTCTCTTCTCCAGGCTGAACAATCCCAACTCTCTCAGCCTGTCCCCATATGAGGACTTCTGAGGTGCTCCAGCCCTCAGATAATTTTTATGGCCCTCTTCTGGAGCTGCTTCAACAACTATGTGTCCTTGTACTGAGGGTATGGATGAAATAATGAAGCATTCCAGAGTGCCACATAGCTACTCCCGACTTTTATTTTTCCCAGCAGTCTGTCTTTTTTTCTCATCAGATGCACAAGTGTGCTCTGAGCCAAGGGAATGGTCTGTCAGCTCTTTGCCCGGATCTGCAGGTGCCAGACTACATAGGTTCAATGGATGGAAGAAGGGGACTACGGCTGAGCATGCCAAGCCCATGTCTAGGCAACCAAGTGAAAGTATTGCTTCAGATCAGCATGGAGGAACTACATGTATCACATAACCGGGGAGAAAGAATGGTCCTGCAAGAGAGGGTGGGGACTGGAGCCAGGGCCCAGGTGCTGTTTCTCCCTGCAGGAACACCGTCCTCATCAGAGACCTCAGAAACAACATTTGCAGCCTCTCTGCTTGGGTTATTTCCAGTGTAAAATGCAGACACAGCGATATTTAACTTCATAAATCTCATATGTTCTGGATATAAGGCCAATTTCATAAGTTTCAATTTATTAATATCTCTAAAACCTCCTGAAATCTTTAGGCATAAGTTATCCTCTTAGTGCTGTGAAGAATAATTAGTTTTGATGCCTACAAATCTGCAAGATATTTAATCCAAGCCTTAAAGAGAGGGAAAGAAAGCAAAATGATTTCCTCGAACCTCCATGAACCTATTTGCCTGTTTGTGAAGGTCAGTTTAAAAATACCCAGCCTTTTCAGGCATTATGTACCCAAGGGAAAGCATTTCATTCAGTACAGGCCTGGAGTTCCCTGAATCCTCCCTGCAACCCTTCTTGTAGATGGGCACAACATCAGCCAGCCTCCAGTTCAGTGGAACTTCCCCAGTCAGCCAGGATAGCTGGAAAATGATGGAAAGGGGTTTGGAAAGGACATCCGCCAGCTCCTTTAATCCTCTTGGCTGGATCCCACCCAGCCCCATAGACTTGTGGGTTTGTATCTGGGCAAGCAAATCTCCAATGACCTCCTCTCAGATCACTCCTCTTCTCTAACTCCTGGGTTTGTACACAGGCGGAACAACTTCCCTTACTATTAATGACTGAGGCAAAGAAGGCATTAAGTACCTCAGCTTTATCTTCATCCCTCGTCACTGTTGTTCCTTCTGCATCCAATAGGGACTGAATATTCTCCCTAGTTATGCGTAAATTGAAGCTCCTGGGCATGAAAGAACGAACTGCTAGACCCAGCCAAAGCCAGAGTGAGAAGCTGACAGTAGTGTCAACACCAAGAGGGATGTCCAGGTCACACAGGTGACAAAGAGTGAGTATGTGAGAAACACCAAACTCTGCAGGTCATTGGAGGACTACAGGGGGCCTTTGAGGAGTAGAGCTGGGTCGGACCAACAGCAGTGCCAGGTCAAGATGGAAACAAAAATAAGTAAAAAATACCAAATTCAGGTATGGATGTGGCAGAACAGGCACTGAAGGGAGAAAGGGCTTCAAAAGCAGGTTGTAAAACTGGGAAGAGCCTGGGGTATGGAAAGTACATGCAGCGAAAGGACCACCAAGAACTAGGAAGGTTCAGACTGGGCAAGGCTTTGAGTGACCTGATCTGGTTGAAGATGTCCCTGCTCACTGCAGGACTGTTTGGACTGTATGACCTTTACAGATCCCTTCCAACACAAATGATTCTATGATTCCATGATTTTATGAAAGGGAAGACAAGACGTGCAAATCCTATGGTGGGTGCTGTCTGCGGGATGTGCCAGGCAGCCCCGTGTTTGCTGATGACAGCTGGAGCAGTATGGACACCTAAACCCGCTGTCATGACCGTACTATAAGGATCGAGCTGCAGCTGGGATGGGAGCATCCCCTGGCTGCTGAGGGGACAGATAGACATGGGCAGAGAGAGACAGACATGGACAAATAGATTGAGCATCCTGGTATCACCATGTCAGTGCTCATTTCAGACCTGACAGCAATGGCAACTGCCTGCCATTTTGTAGCACCTTAAACTCACAATTTCTCCTCACAGCTGAGAAACTAGCTCTTCTTTCACAGACAAATGAATCTCATTTAAATTTCCTGGATGCTTCTTTACCTTTATCAAAAGGTTGAAAATTTCTTCTCCGTTTTCTTTGCCCCCATTGTCTGGTAGCAGATGTTTTTGAATGTGTAAGAAGCTACCTGCAGGGATCAGGTTGGTTTTGTATTTAATGGAATAAAGAGGTGAAGGTACAAACACAGCCCTGTTGTTATACTACATTAAACAATAAAATAAAGCTTGGGAGTTGAGTACAGGAAGCTCAGTCCTCAAACACCACTGAATTACTGTAAATCTTTTATTACAGATACAGAAAAGAATAAAAAGATTAATTCTACCAATGCTTTATGTAGCCCTTTTATTCAATGTTCGTTTTCTCTCTTCAGTTCAAGGAAGTTTTTAGAAGAAAAAAAATGTCCTTATTTGACAGTTTTTTTAACTGCACTAAGGCTAGAAATTACTAGACGTTTTGGAAAGAAGTCCAAAAGCTGACTGAAATAGGCTGATTTTGCTGTATTATCCTGCTTCCTTCAAGACAAAAGGAAGCAAAAGTACACAATAAGGCAGAGAAGAGATTGTAATGACACAAGGCAGCTTGCTTCTCTCATGCTGCTTCTTTATAGTTTTGCTGTTGGAAAAATACAGGTTCTGCACCCTGTTTTGCTTGTACCTCATGCTAATGTCAAGTGTTGAACCGCTCAGCCAGTGCTTTTAGCTTCCTCTCTAGTCCAAGGTTCATAACAGTTTTGCAAAAGGTGCAATGTTAGCTGGCTGAAGCATAATTGGTTTTTTTTTTTCCAGATAGAAAGCAGCTGGAGAGAGAAGGAGGCAGGAAGAAGAAATAAAGTAAGGAGAAGAAATGAACACAGCAATATACGGATAGGAGAGACTTCAGGTGGCCAGCTAATCCATCCAACTGTCCTGAGGTCACTCAAATACTCTCAGGCCATGTGATGCCTTTTAGTAGATACTGAGCCTCCAGTTACTGCTACGTTTTTATTTAGCTCAGATTTGCCTTGTATTTACCTTGTATTTTTCCAGACTGAATTTTAATCCCTTTCTGTATTCTTAACCTCCTGAAATCTTGTTAGAAGGCTTGTTATATTGCTCTTATATACTTTTGATTATGACTGTGTAATCTCCCAGTTCAGACTCACTTACACATGTGTTAAGGTATTTCCTAACTACTCTGCCAGGTAGTAAAAAGATGTTAAATGAAGCTAAACAGAACACCCACTGTTGTTGAAACACTCCAGGCACCTAGGCTAGATCCCTTACAATTTATTGTTGCATTTTCTTTTCATCTGTTTGTTGGTTTTCCCTCACAATGACAAAGAGAAATCTCCTCCTGTGTCTTGACATGAGTAATCCAAAACTGAGCAATCCAGGCTGGAGTTTGTAAGCAACTTCCTAGGCACAGAACGGATCAGGCTTCCTCTCAGAGGTCCATTGTGAGGGTTAGAGCCTCTGTTCCACTCCATTGAAGCTCTCACATTTAGTATGCACATCTCCCAGCACAAAGCATGATCTTGGACAGCCTTTGGTGAAAAGGGTAGTAAACAGTTGGTTAGTGTCCTTTTGAGAGCTAGTTACAAATTAAATATCTGGGGGACTATTACCAAAGCCCACATTGATCAGTAACTATCAGAGATCTGGGTGATAGCACAATATCACCTAATGATATAAGCTGGACGATGAAAAAATTGCACCCTTAGGAAATTTGCAGACTATACTACATCAGGTATGTGGTTGATGTGCTTAGTGGCAAAGGTTCAGTCCAAAAAACCCTTGGGAATTAGGCCAAGAAAAACTTGACAAAATTCAGTGGAAGAAGTGCAAAGTTCTGCTGGTGGCAAAAATAACCCCATGTATCATTACAGACTGAGGACTGGTTAAGTTGCTCCCTTACTAAAATGGCCTGGGGCTTATGATGGATGCCAATTTGCATAAGAGCCAATAGTGTTAATGAGGCAAACTAAGCCACATTAAGAGGATCATGGTCAGTAGACTGTGGCAGTTCGTCATTCCTTTCTATTTACTCAGCACTTCTGAAGCTACATCTGTGCTCATATCTGGGCACCCCCAGATGATTGAGGAGAAATTTGAGAGAGTCCACAGAGAGGCTACCAAGATAGTAAGGGATCTAGAATGTATGAACTCCAATGAGAGGTTATGGTGTTTAGTCTGTACTACTGATCATACTGCAGTGTACTCAGATGCCCGGTTAGATGTTCAGGCCTCCCATACCCCATGTAGCCATGGTCATCATAGAATCACAGAATCATGGAGTAATTCAGGTTGGAAGGAAGCTCTGGACATCTCTGGTCCAGCCTGTTGCTCATAGCAGGGTCATCTTCAGGTCACACTAAGTTGACCAAGGCTTCATCTATTTAGGTCTTGAAAATTCCCAAGGACAGGGAGCTCTGGAACACTGCCAGGGCTCAGGTTTGTCTGTAAGCCTTCTCCAAACCTTCACTGCCTACAAGTTTAGAGAAGTAGTGATAATGAAAACTCTGGTGATATGAGACTATTAGCACATAAAAAGATCATTGACAACGTGGATTATGGACTCCTGCCTGTGTCTCATTTAAAAGAGTGTTTCTTCATCTCTTGTCTTTCATACATACAATCCAAACACTGCTTGGACCATCATCAAGGTTTCTGGGAATTTCTTGAGTCCTGAGATATCCATATCTTTAATGCTGTGTTGCAGATCAGAAGACATCTACCTATCCTCACCTCAGGAAGCATTGCTCCAGCTAAATACATTTTTGTGTATTCATTACTATGTGTTTCAGACTGTAGGGAACTTTTTTATTTTGCTCTCTTACAATCAGTGACTAGAACACACAGTCATGATTCTTATCTTTTAGAAACAGAAGTGACTTAAAGAAATGTGCATCAGTTATAATAACAGTGATTCAAACCTTCACTTTTTAGATACTGCAATAAAAAAAAATTATTGTTTCTATAACGTTACATGGCACACAAATGCCTATATTTTTATGTTTATAGACACATTTTTCCTTCTTGTATCACTGTCAGCTGTCTCTGTGCTTTGGAAGTGGTACTCCTTTATGAGTATTTCCCACTGCCACTTAATTTAACAGATGAGATGCAGATGTAGGTGGGAAAAGAAAAGGAAGGAAATCCTTACTCATTCCACTTGAAATGCAGTCCTGCCACGCGATGTCCCAGAAAGGAAGATCCATTGCCATCTCTGATAATTCATGAACAGAGTGGTAGGATGGAAACAGAAAGTGCCTTTACCTCTTGAATTACTTGAACTATTTTCAGATTTCTTAACTATATGTTTCAGACATCATTAGTCCAGCCCTAAGATGTTTACTGACGCAAGGGATAATTCCTGCTTTTGCAATATTTCAAGACAGGGGATAATTTGGCAATTTACCTTTTCCATGCTGGTTTCCCTGAAGCCAGATGGGTGTAGTAGTTCCCATTTCCACATTTTTGCCTTTAATAAAGCTTTCTGAAGGGCAGAGACAGTAGAGTTATTACTGCCAAAACTTCACCTTGACACAGCTTTGACACGGCTTTAACTCAGAGCAAAACCCAAGCAAATCAACCAGACTGTCTGCTATCTGTCTTGATGCAAAACCTGCCTCCTGAGTGTTTTTCTTGGGTGAAAAGAGGATTTTACAGTCCCAAACTCCCATTACTAAGCACAGCTCTGCTTTACTCATGCAAACTCAGACAGATGGGGTGGCTGGTACAAGGCTGTGCCTTTCTCAGCTGATCTTTGATGAGAGTAAGATCAGAGTCTGTGAAATAAAGGTTGTTCACTCGCAGTGTTCCCTTCACTTGGAATGACTGAATGGAAATGAAATAATTTATGCACTCATCAGCATTCTTCACGTCTTCACTTGTTGCAAACACTGTCAGCTGCTTTTAAACACATTAACTTATTGTGCGTTTAGGAGTCCTCAGGCAGTAGAATAAGGTAAATAATTTTCTCCTGCCACTTAAGGTACTCCTCTAATTTTGCCTAATTGACTTAATTGAAATTATTACCATACAGTTATTATCACAGTATTTTGTAAATCAAAAGTAAAGCATGGCAAGATTATCTAGAGAGGCATATGTCAGGGCCCTGAGTGCACTAGTAAAACACAGAGGTTCTGATCCCCTCCCCATGGCTCCCCTGACCTTATCCAGGGCCCAAGACCCCGTGTCAGTTCCTCGGGACATCAGTCTCTGCCCTAGCGATGCCACAGCAGGGCTGGTCTAAAGCTCCCACAGCCCTGCCCTACCTGGGCTTGGACTCCGTGAGTCTTGTTCATCCACATGCCCATGTCCTGATCTGACCTTAGCCTGTCCCTGACTCCAGGGAGGTGCCTGGCCACCCCTGGACCTGATGGTGATCTGCAGGTTGACTTCCTGGCTTGATCTTTCATCTCCTTTATTACAAACTGGTGAGCTGACTTAGAGTAGTTTTTTGGTTTATAGTCAGAGTGGAATAGTGAGCTGGATGCTCCTAGATTACAGTGCCTGCTCTGATAATGATAACAACAAATGACACACACAAAACTTTTGTGTCCTTGTGTGGTCTGTAAGGAAAGGCAGCGGTATAACTAAGTCAGAAGACGTTTTGCATGCCATTCAAAGATTGGGACACACGGGTTTCAGCAAGAGAAGCAGACACGGTGCCAGAGCAGCACGTGTGCCTGAGTGGAGTGACCAGCTAAGGTGTTCTTGTCTGTTCTCAAACCTCCGAGACCATCTGGAGATAGATGTCAAGGGAAAACTCTGGAGAAATCACTGAAGAAATCTAAAGAGCAAAGGAACCTTTCAATGTTTGGAGAATTGGAACAATAAGAATTACAGTATTTTCTCATTGAACCTCAAGGCATTAAAATCTGTGTCTGTTTTGCACTTCCAGTTTTCTGAGATGCACACATTTGTACCAGGATCAAGGCAGGCTGATATAATCTGATGGTATCACCTAGAGAAGTCATTATCTTGAAACCAAGACAAATACACTGCAAGAAAAGACCAATAACCTTGTGAACAGCAGCTCAGGATCAAATCCTGTTTGATCTAGGATGCAAAACTGCTGCCAGTGATACCAAAGTAAAACTTGAAGACCTAGCATCTACTGTGTCTGGATCCTTCTACTGGTGAAAGCAACACCAGTCCACAGTCCAAATGTGGTGTCTCCTTTAGATGAGATAGCTAGAATATATTGTTCTGGATCCTGGCATATTCATATTTATGTAGACTCATTGGCTTGCCCAATTTTTTTACTCGTGGTAGCACCTTGTCAGCTGGTTTGTTTTGTTGGGATTTTCTAACTTACATTTTAGGGGAAGCAAATTTTCTTAAAGAATTTTCTGCAATGATGCCTAAGGCCTAGGCACTTTTGTATTATTTGGATCATTCGTATGTGTGGAGTAATTTAAATTACTATAGCATGTATGTGTATATATGCAGATAAATGCGTGTGTATGTATGTGTGTGTGTCTCTCTCTCTTTCCCTCAAGGACAATACGATGATTGGCAGTAGTTAGCATAGGTTATTGGCGGTAGTTAGCATGGCTTTACAAAGGGTAAATCAGGCTTGACCAGTCTGATAGACTTCTGCAGGGGCCTGACTTGCTCAGTAGATGGTGAGAGAGCAGTGAATGTTGTTTATTTTTACTTTAGCAAGACTTTTGACACTCTCATCCATAACTTTCTCACAGACAAACTGATGAAGAATGGGCTAGATAAATGAACAATGAAGGGCACTGAAAACTGTTTGAACTGCTGGCCTTTGAGAGCTACAATCAGCAGCATGAAGTCCATCTGGAGGCCAGTAAGTAGCAGTATACCCTGGGGGCAAATGCTGAGACCAACGTTGTTTAACATCCTCATTTATGACCTCTACCTTGGGATAGAGCACAACCTCAGCAGATTTGCAGACGACACAGACCAAGGAAGACTAGTCTGACTAGTGTTCAATGACTCAAAGTCCAGATGGAGATCCGTGACAAGTGGTGTCTCTCAGGGCTCTGTACTTGGAACGGCGCTGTTCAATATCTTTATCAATGATACTGACAGCGAGATTGAGTGCACCCTCAGCAAGTTTGTGGATGACACCAAGCTAAGTGGTGTAGTTGCCACACCGAAAGGACAAGATGTCATCCAGAGGGACCTGGACAGGCTGGAGAAGTGGGGCTGTGAGAATCTCATGAGGTTTAACAAGGCCAAGGGCAAGGTCCTGCACCTGGGTCAGGGCAATCCTCATTTTCAGTACACGATGGGTGATGACGTGATTGAGAGCAGCCCTGCAGAGAAGGACTTGAGGTTACTGAGAAGCTCAACATGAGCTGGCAATGTGCGCTTACAGCCCAGAAGGCCAACCGTATCCTGGGCTGTATCAAAAGAAGCGTGGCCAGCAGGGCGAGGGAAGTGATTCTGCCCCTCTATTCCTCTCTTGTGAGACCTCATCCAGAATGCTGTGTCCAGTTCTGGAATCCTCAATGTAAGAAGGATATGGAGCTGTTGGAATGGGTCCAGAGAAGGGCTACAAAGATGATCGGTGGGCTGGAGCACCTTCCCTGTGAGGACAGGCTGAGAGAGTTGGGGTTGTTCAGCCTGGAGAAGAGAAGGCTCAAAGGAGATCACATAGTGAACTTCCAGTACCTGAAGCGGGCCTATAGGAAAGCTGGAGAGGGACCATTCGCAAAGGCTTGTGGTGATAGGACGAGAGGCAATGGGTATAAACTGGAGAGGGGCAGATTTGGGCTAGACATTAGGAAGAATTTCTTCACTGGCATAGGTTGCCCAGGGAGGTTGTGGCTGCCCCATCCCTGGAGGTGTTCAAGGCCAGGTTGGATGGGGCCCTGGGCAGCCTAATTTAGTGGGATGTCCCTGCCCATGGCAGGGGGATTGGAACTAGATGATCTTTAAGGTCCCTTCCAACCCTAACTATACTACGATCCTATGATTTTATGATTCTATGTCTAGTTGATAGACTGGATAGTTGAACTGTACCAGGAAAAGCATCACCATCAGGCTGAGGAAAGTGATCCTTTCTCTCTACTTAGCTCTGATGAAGCACATCTGTAGTGCTGGATTCAGTGCTGGCCTCCCCAGTACAAGAGAGACATGGAAGTACTGGGACGAGTTCAGCTAAACATCACAAAAATTAAAGTTTGGTGTGCATAGAGTCTGAGAAGGCTGGAACTGTTCAGCCTAGAGAAGAAAAAGCTCGCAGAAGTTCTGTCAATACACATAAATACCTGATGAAAGGCAGTAAGACAGAACCAGAATTCTCAGTGGTGGCCAGTGACAAGTCAAGAGGCAATGGGCACTAACTCATATAGAGGACGTTCTTTTCAAACATACATTTTTTTCTTGTGAGGGTGTTTGAATACCTGAACAGGTTGCCCAGAGGTGGTGGAGTGTCCAGCCTTGGAGATATTCAAAACCTGTAAGGACAGTCTCCTGAGCAACCTACTTTAAGTGACCATGCTGTGAGCAGGGAGGTTGGACAAGATGAACTGCAGAGGTCTCTTCCAACCTCAATGATTCTGTAATATTTCATAAGGCCAAATATGTATGTGTTTGTATGTACACGCTCACAGCCTTTTATTACACCTATTTTATTTTACAGCAATTCAAATTACTCCTTTCAATGGACATTACTGTGCTTGTTTGAACATCGTACTTTTGCTGCCCTTTACTTCTTTTGGTTCCATCCAGTCCTGGTCAGAGCCTGACAGGGAAGAGTTTCCTGGAGGAAAAAAAGTGTTCCTCATAAAGCAATGCAGAAATAGCTCTACAGTTCTTGTGAAAGCTGTAGCAAACATCTGATCAGAATGGTAGCTTCTTTACCCTGACCTAGGATAGTACTGCATGGAGAAAGGAAATGCTGGGCAAAATTCAATTAACACGTGCTGACCTTCAGCCAAACCAGTGATAGGCTCAAAACTTTCTTGCAAATTAACATTTCCAGCATGTTGAGTTACAATGTCAAACTAAGATTGGTAAGGAGTGAATTCATTACAAGGTCTGATCTGTGGTCAGATGTGACTCATCCTTGATCATGGGCTTCACTGGAACGTGGCGGACAGCTTTAGAATAGTGCTTCCATTGGTGCGTCTTGGTACACTTGCTTCTCCAAGAGGGAAAAAAGACCTCCTTCTTCTTCAGGTCTTCAGCAGCTACATTTGGATGTGGAGACAAGATATACGGTACAAGAAGTGCACCCACAGGTCTTCCCATTCTTACAGTGGAGTGCTCAGAAAGAGACTCTGTTGCCTGAGACAGCTGGCTTCTCCGCACTGCCCACCCGCAGCAGGACTCTTATGAAGATATGGAAAAATCAGGTGGTTGCAAAGCATGGAAATACCAAAATTTAAAGTGTACAGCTTTATTTCTCTCCCATTCTACATGGGCATCATGACACTTCATGTGCTCACATATTTTTTTAGCCTGGAGAAGAGGAGGCTGAGGGGAGACCTTATTACTCTCTACAACTACCTGAAAGGAGGTTGTGGAGAGGAGGGAGCTGGCCTCTTCTCCCAAGTAACAGGGGACAGGGCAAGAGGGAATGGCCTGAAGCTCCATCAGGGGAGGTTCAGGTTGGATATCAGAAAAAAATTCTTCACAGTAAGAGTCATTGGGTACTGGAACAGGCTGCCCAGGGAGGTGGTTGAGTCGCCTTCCCTGGAGGTGTTTAAGGAACGGGTGGATGAAGTGCTGAGGGACATGGTTTAGGGAGTGTTAGGAATGGTTGGACTCGATGATCCAATGGGTCCTTTCCAACCTTGTGATTCTATGATTCTGTGATTCTGTGATTTTTTTTACTGCAGAAACCTGGTCTCATTCAGTAGACACAAATTACATATACAATTTATTTTATCTCAGCCCTCCCTTTGGGATGCAGTTATGCTTCTTCATGGAAGCACACAGATAAACCTCATGTGGCTGCACATAGTCAAACACTGTGACAGTGTGACACTTACCAGCTGTTCACTATAACCATCGCTCTCCTCCTCTACAAGTCCTTCCCTGGTCTGTGCTGTGGCTCATCCCACAAAACATTAAAATTTGCTAAGTTGGCATCTACTGCCAAACCACGTTCATGCTCTATAAACTGGGCCAGCCTGCTTTCCATTGCAGTGTCATTGAAGTTTATGGTGCTAGTAGGGAATCTGGCATTCTGCATGAAGTAACAGAACTTTAACACTAGTGAAGAACGAAAGAAAGGAGAAGGGACAATGGCTTGCATATGATGAAAACGTGGGTTGAGGATACTCAAAACTTTGCCCATTAGGAGAACCCATTAACCTCCTTACATCAGAATGTAAACGACTATTTTCTAAAATAAACAGTAAGTATTGCTCTTCCATACGGAAGATCCACAATTTGATTCAGCCACACAACACCATGTTCAATTCTTTGTGTTTGGGTTTATCCTTGCAAATACTGCAAAACTGGGCACATAAGACTCTGCAGTCTCAGCTGTCACCTCCTCACCCTCTGCCCTTGGGTCAACAATCTGTGCCCAACATCTCCAAATCTTGGCACTCAATACAATCTCCACCACTGCGCAGTTGCAGCTGAAGCTGCTGTGGGTGTTCCACAGTCACCAGGAGGAGCCATGAGAGATCTGTAGAGGTGAACCAGGCAAGGAGACAGAGTGATACCACAGGCAGAAGCATGGTGGTTGAGATGGCATTGCTACAAGCTCAAGTGCTCATGAGAAAAACCCTAACATGGGAAGATACATAACCCGTAAGAAGCAAACAGGGAAGTGAAATAGGGCAACTTGGTACCATTGAGGTTGTTCACCGGGGCTGCTGACACCAAGTCTTCTCTTCTCGAGGTAATGCGTGTGCAGACAGAAAAAGAGCTGGAGTGCACATGGGGGTGGTGAGGTCCCTGTCCTCAGCTGGGTATCTCATTAATCACAGCTATCCTCTGTGTGGATGTGTTTTGATCTTTTAGCTGTTTATCTCCTCCTTGCAGAAACTTTTCCACACAGCTAAAGATGCTCTACAGAGAGGGATGGAAAGAGAAGGAAAGGTAGGGCTTGTTTCTATTTGTCCCCTTTTCTTTCAAATCAAGGTCTTTTCAAAGTTTCTAAAAATCAGGAAGCCCATTTATCGTAATGTCTAATCCCCCTTGAGCAGGACCAAATGTTTAACAAAAGTTACCAATGAAAGTGTATGACAGTGCACAGCCACTCCTGCCTTTCTGTCCAGGAGCGCAAGAGTAGGACATTGAAGCCTGGATTGTCACTCAGTTAATGTGCTCTCGTTGATGTGATTGCTCTGCCATGAGGTCAGTCATTCCAGAGAAAGTATTTCCACTGGGACGACACGGGACTGTGACAGGGACATTGCTGGCAGAAGTTCTGTCTCTTGGAGGAGGAACTCGAGCACAGAGGAAAGAGAGAAAGATATGTCTGGACAGTTTTCAGTATTTCATGTTTGGCTCGATGCCTTGAAGTGGACAGAAATAAAAGGTCTCAGAACATTTTCATTTATGAGCCAAACAAAAGATTCCTTTAATTAAAATTTGGGAGCCAATTTCAACAAGCGGTGTTTGGAAGGCAGCCCAGAAGAAAGAAGACATTATGCTATGACAAAATAAACTTCAGAAAGTCAGAATCCATTGGTAAGACAAATCTAAAATAAATTGAGGAGCAAACCAGGGAGCAATGGAGGAGACAGTAAGAAGCCACTGTTGAATGCAAAAGATTTACTCACAGAGATTTAATTCCAAGTGAAGTGTGTGAAACTGTACAAAGTTAGAGCAACAAGTCAGGTCTTCATCTGCTCTGGGTCTGATTTGGGGGACAGGGCCAAGCCCTGTCTTTGGAGATTCTTTCATCCATTGCGAAGAATTAGCTCAGCCCTCACCACACTTTTTTTTCTAACAAATACACTGTTTGCTGTGATTCATCTCTCTGGGAAGGGACAGGATACTCCACAGCAGAACATGTTTGTCTCAGGCAGACTTCTTCCCTCTTGTAAAACTTATGAGGCAGAGTAACAAGAGAGGGTTCAGACTGCACCTGTGATACAGAGCTGCTCAAGATATTTTTCTGTGTGCCTGTTTTGTGTTCCTGGCATAACTATAAATAGATGAAGCACAAGTGCCAGGATTTAGGTACAGATCAATGGAAAATAATTGATGTTTGGACGCAGCAACTTTTCATTAGTTGTGTGAAGGTTTCTGGGTAACTGAAATTCCTTTGAGCAATTTCCACCTCTTTTCTTCACGACCATCCCTTTTTCTGTGCCGTGTTAAATACTGCCTTGCACTGCAAGCACACAGTCACCATGGAGTTAAAAGAGAGATAATCTTCCTGCCATTGACCATGGGATTCTATTTTTTAAATCCTTGACACACTCTAGTACTTTGAAAATTCAGCCTATTTACTTTCTTTTCTGACTTCTGTTATGACCTACATTCATCCTTGTGTTAAAAGGTCAGTTCTGCATCCCATCTTAGGTATCATGAGATCCTCCCCTGCTGAGAGCATCCTTTCTTTACCTGGATGTCTTTCAAATATACATTTTCTTACAATTATCCCTACTGTCCTTTGCATTTAGGGTTAGTCATGGTGTAATACAGTAGTGTACCTCCCATAGCCCTCTTTTATGCCTTCATAATCTCTTCTTTCCCATTAGGCCCACAGTAACTTCACATCATCTACTGATGTGCCCCATCCACCTGGCCACAGCCATGATCAATTCTTCTTCCTATTTACCAATACTTTTTTGCAGCCTCCGTTGACCCTTGTTGCTGATTCTGAGTGCCTTGGACTGTGAACCTGTGAGCTCCTGATTCATTACTGGGCTCTTAGAGACTAAGAGCAAGATTAATGAGAATGATCACAAGGAGGAGGATTAGGTTATACAGAAATCAGTTTAGCATATATGTATCATTTCATAGAATGACTCTTACGAACACAATGATTTCACACCACAAAAAACTTGCTCAGGAAAGATGAAACTTGAATACTTAGGGAAATGTATGAACAGCTTCTCAGTGAGGGACTTTTCTTTCAGCTGAGGTTGATACGTGTGCTGCTGTGAGGTGACATTTCACTCAGTAGCTAAGTAAAGTGTTGCCTCGGGGCAGATGCTATTGGATTCCAGTGCTCCCAGTTTCTCACCTGTAATGAAACCAGAACTAAAAACTAAAAAAGAGGGAAACATATTTTGCATCTGCTGTGGTATAGTTACTAGAAGATCTGGACCGAAAAAAAGAAAGAAAGTTTCTGTTCTAGAGGGAAGCAGCCAATTTACGACTTTTCTGGTGGTTTAATGACTACATGGTACCTTATTCCGCCCAAATCTTTTGGTCTTGCACCATGGTGAATTTTGCCATAACTCTGATGCATAGCTCACATAGAGCTGAAGGTCAGAGAGTAACTTCTGTTCACAGCCATCTGTATATTTTAACATGATTCTTACCCATGAGCTGCTCACAGATTTCAGAGATGGTTAAGGTCAAATAGAGCCATTACGATTATCTAGTCTGACCTCTTGCATGACACACTAAATGTCACCTAATAATTCCTGCATCAAGCCCTTCATGTCTTGTTGAGCTAGGCACATTTTTAAGGTTACTTCTGCCTGTGCATAAAGGTGTCAGAAATTACAGTGGATCACTGCATCTCTTTGGAAGCTGTTCAAATGTTTAATGACATCTCTGCTAAACAGAGGGACCAGTCCTAACTGGGAGGGCAGCAACTTCCTTCTGTTCTTACTCAGCAGTGATCATCCATTTACCAATTGTTTGGTCCATCCTTAGTGAAGCCATTAAATGTTTCTGGTGTACTCCAGCCCAGGAAGAATTATGTGCGCGCAAAGACAGCACAAAACCAGAGAAGATAGAATGGATAAATGAAGCCTAAACAGCGGATGATGTCCCCATTTTGTGATAGTATTTAAACTCAAGACCTCAAAAGGTCAAGAAAAAGTTAAATTACTGACAGCATTCTCATAGATTAGTTATTATCCTGTACAACGCATAGTTCAAGTTCACCCCAGGCAGCTGATTATGGGATTCATTTACTTAAACAGTAGAGGCTTATGATGCTGTACGGTATCCATGATGTCTGCACCGGGCTGGCAGATAAGATGCAGGATATCAGGGAGGCCTTGCCTTTCAGGAGAGGCTCCTGAAGGTCAGATGAGTACTACCTAGTGCTTAAGAAGATGCTCAGTATCTATTTGTAGGCAACCATTACAACCTTTTATTCTAGGACACGACTGAATCATTCTCTGGGCTGTGCTATTGACTAGGTGCCTGCTGCCTATAATGATGTGCATGTAATTATCTAAATTTGAATAGCTCTCTATCAAATTGCATACAGAGCAGGATTTCAGTCCAGGATTATGAATACTCAATATCCAGCACTAAAAGAAATGAAGAATTTCTGGGTATGACAGTAGAAGAATTTCAGGGCTTTAGAGAAATACAATGTTAATAAATAAGGTACTTACAGATCTTGTAGGAAGGATCTATCTCACTGGGTTTCAGGTTTCTCCATCTGAACTAGCTACCCCGTGACCACTTTATTGTCAACGGTGAGATACAGAACTCTCTGGAACAACCGTGCTTACATTTCTCCACAAAGAATTGCTGCTTCAGAAAATAGGGAAAGAGCACAGTGTGACTAGCTGAGGTGGAGATTTCTACACTACAGCTGTCTAGGTATATTAATTCCATCCTTTGTGCCCTCAGAATGACACACCAACTGAGAGGACTTCAATTATTTTTTTTACTCTACGCAGAGCAACATGGTTAGGCTCTCACTCGGTGTCCATATTCTCGTACAGACTTCAACTAACGTTGCTTCCTTTTGGTTACTATAGCTTGAAACACTCTACAATCACCCCATTTTCAGAAACTCACAGACATCCACTTTGAGGTCTCCTTTGATCTCCTTGGAAGCATTAAAAAATCCCTCAATTTTGGTTTTAGATCAGATCTGCAATGATTAGGCTTCAGATTCTAACACTGAATTTGGAAATTCAGTGGGATCATTTTGATGAGCTTGGGTAAATATTGCCACTGGGCTGCAGTACTTGTTGTCAGAGAGGATATTTTTCACCTTGTTTAAGTTCATCGTCTGGTTCCTGCAGAGTACCTGCCATTTCTTCAGTTTTTGTATCTCCTTTAAATATAAATAGTTTTAGGATATAAATTCAGTAGATGTCTTTGATACAGGGCAGATACGTTCATTGCTGATCCCCGTGCTGTCCATATGGACTGAAGGTCACTACAGCATGTTGCAGTGCACGTTTTTTCAACCATAGCACCACAACCAGAATTATGTGAAATGCAACTTTTTATCATTTCATTTTATTCTGTGCAAAACTTCATGTATTAATCATCCCGGAGTCCAGAAATTAATGTCATTTTCTCATTTCTTGTAATTCATAAAGCCTCTAATAGATTTCTCCCTTGCTTGATGGCAAACAGTAAAACTGTGTGTCTGTCATACTTAATCAAGGAGAAATATTAGAGCTAATTTGTACTAAGGAAGAACTGCTTGTGTAGATTTTACTCAATTTTACTGATATATAGTACTAAAGGACTGCTGAAATAAATTCTTAGGAATAGAATCTAAAATAGTATAAAAAATAAAAATGAATCCTCAGTCTCAGAACTTTCATGAATTTAGGAGATACGAGGTGGTCACTGCATACAAATTGATTTTTCCAGCTGCTAGGCTGGTAAAGAGAAGTTTCTAGCTGATGGAGGTACATGCTTATACATTTTCTCACAATACACACTTCTGTATTGTGTTTTACATAAGTAAAGGAATAATTGTGTTATGGATTAATTCATATTACACAGTAGTATATTATGGAAGATAAAATTTACAAACTCTCTAGTCGTATTTTTAGTAACTGGGAAAATTCAAAAGCAAAATTCAGAACTGGCGCAGGTGAACACAACCACCAATTTCCATTTTGTCTGTGTTATTCTCTGTTCATAGCAGGGTGAGTTCTACCTTTTCTACCTTCAAAAAACCCTTCAAAGGTTTTTTGAAAATTATAATGAATCATAGAATGAAAGAATGGTTTAGGTTGGAAGGGACCTTGAAGATAATCTAGTTCTAATCCCCTTGCCATGGGTAGAGACACCTTCCACTAGGACAGGTTGCTAATTAGATGGTGTGAAATTCTGGATGTACTGATGTCAATTAAAAATCCCCTTTTCAACCTGCTGCTAATTTCAGTAGAGTCAGGATTCGCACCTGCATTGGTCCGCAGCTGCATGGTGAAAAATAAGTCATTCACACCGGCTCTGCAGGACCATTTTAGTGTTGGGAAACAGTGCATCTGGGGACTGTGGCCTTCTTCCCCAAAGAATAGACCTCTGTTCTCTTCATGGCTAATTTGCTCCAACACTAGAGAAAGCAAGAGTGTTTCTGGTACCATATCTAGATACTGTATGCAGTATTTTATCATGCCAGATACACCCATTCACTAGGTTGGGACTCCTGCCACTTAAAATGTGTTTTCCCCGTCATACTAGGATCCCTGTCTCCTTCATGCTACTGTGCTGTCATAACACAGCAACAAAACCAAACCAGAAAATAATTCTGACAACGAAGTGTATGGCTCTGATTTTCTAGGTAAACCAAAATGGTAGATGGCATTACAGTCTTGAGCACGGTAAACAGCACTATTCCTCTAAACCTGATGTTCTAGAATTGTGGCTGTGCTGATCACAATTCATCCCGCAAGAATTAAAGTAGACAGGGACTCTGGATGACAAATTAACTGCCCTAAGACTCAGTAAATCTTTTTACTAGAGGGACAGAATGGCAGGGTTAGCAAGATTTACTCTGTTCTCCATATTTTAGTAGAAACAAGCTGCAAATGGCCTTTTGGAAACTTGTTTCTGTTTCCACTTGTAATCTCAAGATATTTGGGTTATTCATTCATTCCTCAAAATATGTCATTCTGAAATGGGCTGTGCACCACAGTCAAGAATTCTTATTTCTTGCCACTCTGGAGACATCGTAGCCTTTCATACGTCCACGAAGTATTTAAAACCATACGCATTCAGCACTATTTCTGAAAAGCATGGCTCAAGTGAGGGTATGGGGACCAGTGGGAGTTGTGAAAGGGAAGGTTTCTTGTCTTCTGCTACAGCCTGTGACTGAAAGACTGCTGCACAAACCTGCTTTCATTGGAACAGGGCTATAGACCCTGGAGATTCCCAGTGAATCCATTTCTGAGCATCTATTTGCTTAGTTCAAGTGAATTAATAAAGTTGTGCAAAACAGAATCAATGAGAGGAAGAAAAGTAAAAAAGTGGTAATACATTTTGTGTTTAGTCTTTCTCTTCTCATGTGATTTCACTCCACCCAATATTCTCTACCCAACCTTTGCTATAGGACTTGTTTTAGCTTGATCCTTCTCTTTCACAAAGACATTTTACTTTAAAACATGAGCAGAAAGCTCCTGAGCTCCTGCACTTCCAAAATTACCATGACGTCAGAGATGGAATAAATTTAAATTATGAGCACTAGAGCTATCCTTATGAGTAGAAATGAAATATTCAGGATCTGAGGAAGCTTCCATGTTCATCTTCTTCTCACTCTGACATTTCTATCCAGCTTTCATGCACACACCTCATTTCAATTACTGACTTAAAGGAAGTCAGACTTTGCATAGCTATTGATAATACTGAAAGGAAAGGTTTCAGAGTTTTATATTTATCTAAGTCTCTGCAACAAAGCTTACAAGTTCTAACCTTGCAAATATATCCCTTGTTTGAAGACATTTTATTTCTCAATCTTGATCAGTTGAAAAAGGAATCTGTTATTTCACATTTCTCTGGTGGCAGTTCTAATGCAGTTTGACTAATGGGAATCTCGATGTAAAATTTCACAGTAGGCTTTTATGTGTGCATGTATGTGTATAACACAAAGGAGGTTGAGGAAAACAATATAACATAAAACAAGAACAGTGCTGTTATTCATTATCAGTTCAATACAAACAAGATTAAAATATTTCATTATTATACTTGAGAAAGCAGAAAAAAATGTGTTACCTTGTAAATGACCTTTTAAGCTTTCTCCTATGCATTACTTATCACACTCGGTCAAAGTCGACAAATGCTTGTCTCCTCAAACTTTGAGGCAGACAGTAAAATCACTACAAGGGTCCACCATACATGTATGCTAATATAGAAGAATTACTTCCCACCTCTCAGTGTTAGTTAAAAGGAAGAAAAAAAGAACCTATGGAAAATTGTTACACGTTTTAACAAGTTTCCATACGGCAGCTTAAGCCCAGCACAAAAAGAGTTCCTGTTGCATTATGCTACCACAGCATATCACAGTTAAAACAGAAGGATAAAGATAGATGCTAATGAGGTTTAGAAAATTCTGGTGGGGATGGGCCAAACTGTCTATAAAGTAAGAGCCACCTCTGCATTTCTGGTCATTGTGAGAGACAAAACTGTACATCAGTTTCTTGTGGGAATCTCTATTTAGTTTCCTCACATAAGTTTCAAATAATTGCTGGATTTAAAAAGGAATATTCCTCTGCGTGCAAGGTATATGAAAATGCAAATGATCAACAGTGAATTGTCAAGCATGAATAAAGACCGGGGGGCAAAGTTAGTATATGTGTATAAGAAAAGACACAAGCACCACCAAATTCAGAATGTTTCTCAGACTGATGTAGGGTACAAATTCATTCATTTAGTCTTCAAACAAGGATATCTACCATAGAAACATTGGTGGCAAGACCTAATGGTCTCTAAGCCAACCTTCCATGAAGCAAGGACTAGCTCATCATCAGTCCAGGGCAGCCATGGTTCTGTCTAACAAAGTCTTGAACACATCTAAGAATAGAGATTTTTATCACCCCTCTGGATTTCTTGTTCCTCTCCTAAAGAATCTCTTCACTGTAAAGTGTTTTGCTAAAGTTCAGTCTGAACTTCCCTCACTGCCGTTTGTGGGTCTTGTCCTTTGTTACATCATCAGCTGCTAGACAGAATAGTTTAGTGCTGTCATCTTTACAAACTACATTTTGAGTAGTTTCAGGTGCCATGGTATGTCTCCATAGCCTTCTCTTCCCCAGGCTAAATAAAGTCCTGCTCCACAACCTCCTCTTGGGATTTATCCAGTCTAAGTCCTTCATGATTTTGTAGACCCCTTCCAGTTTCTCCACATCCCTCTTTAACTGGACTCAGTATTCCATTACCAAGTAGAGGACAATAATAATAATTTCCCTCTGTCTGCTGTCTGTGCTTCTCCCAATGTTGTATCTTTAATCTAGATGTCTGCTTCTGAGCTGCTTCTCTTCATTGTGTTGATAGAGAACTTGGAGAGAAAGAAGCGTCTCTAAGCATGATTCACCTCATATTTAAGTAGACATCAAACACAGGTCAAATAAATTATGTCCTGCTAGTGTACTATCCAAAGGAATGGAGACTAATCCTGCTGACGAAACCTACAGTGGAAATGTCTAACAACAAGTAAAATTAACACCTGCCCAGCCCTAGAAACACTCTTTCATTAATTAGTAAATTAAAGATGACAGAGAACAGATGATTATCAAAAGCCCCTAAGAAAAAAGTAACTATTTTCTCATTTCAACGTACTGAAGTCTTGATAATGTTTTCTATGTGTATGGACAGAGTTTTCAAAGTGCCTAAATACGCAAGCAGTCGCCTACTGGAGATCAACTAAATGGACAACTTGGCAAGGTGTTAAAAAGAAATGGCGAACTAGGTTTGTAACTCATCTCCAAGATTTGTAAATCTCAAAAGCTATCTTAGTTCCTTTGCAAATCTGTTTTTTTAATGCCCTTTTGATCTTCGACTTCTAAGTTGTTCTGGCACTTGTGGAAATCAGACCTCGCAAGTCTACATTTCGAATGTCAGCCAGAAAAGCATATGATTACATCAGGTACGTTGATTTCCAAATTCTGCCTGGGCAATATCAGTTCATTATGCATCCCCATAAAAACTACAGCACTGAGTTCCCTGCTCACCTACAAAATATGCAATCAGAATATGTACCAAGATGCAAAGAAGTATTGATGCTAATGCGGAATGTCTTTAATTCCCTTTACCAGATGCAATTCCTGCAAAGAACTGGCAAAATAATTGCAATTATAAAGACACTTTCTAAGCTATTAGAACGAAAAATCAATCTACCATGGCTGTCATCTGTAATTCCTAGCTTGCAGGTGGGCAGCCATGTAATTATATACCCATACATCACACACATACATGCACACATTCACCATTCATGCTTTTTCAATATCAGAATTGATCTCTTATGATGGAGAAAAGATTATTTTCAGAATTGTAATAGAACTTGATATTTGTTTCACAATAAACACACCCTGTGATACCTTAAAATACCTGTTTGCCAGAGGAGGACTGTGTATGTTCGAAAATAATTACAAGAATGAGCTCCAGATGGTCCCACTGTCAAGGTACAGTAGGTCTTTGTTTGGCTTAACTAGCACAAGCTGTGGCAGAGAGAAATAGATAATAAAAAAGCTGAACACAGCACATATTCAGTGACATGTTTCTTCTTTTCTGGGCTATTCGAGTAGCATATTTTGAACTTAAGAGAGAGAAAATAAACGTGTAAACAGAGAAAGAAGCAGCAGAACAAGTAAATTCTGTGTTACGTGTCATATTTTCCAATTATGCATCTCTACAGTATGGTGTAGCATTCAACATTAATATATACGATTCATGAGCATATTCATGAGTGTATCCATCTTTATATGTATCTATTCATGGAATACACAACAGCTTGGAAAAAAAGAGATAAAACTATAGGATGAGAGTAAGAGTCGAGACAGTCTTTGTAAATCCAAACAGACCTTGTTGCTGCTGCTGGAGTCATCATTATCTCCCTTTTACTGCTGCCTCTGCTGACTCCTCATAAATTTCAGCTGAAGGAGCTCCATGGCTAGTTGTGCCCAGCCCCAACAACGTGGTATCTCTGTGAACAGTGTGATGATTCTCCTGCCCATTTCCCTGCCTCTTTCCAACAGCTTACTCAGGCAAGTCCGGCCCTGAGCTGACCTTCTGGGTAAGCTGGGGCACCAGATGTCTCAGTGGTTCTGGAGAGCCTTTCTGGGCACTGCTGAGGCCACGTTTTCAGACTGAATGGCTAAAAGGCAGGCAAGTGCTGAGCACGGACTCAGCAGTGCTGTTTCTTTTCAGCATGGAGGTACCTGAAATACTCCTTGGTGTTGTCAGAAGGCTAGTGCTATACATGGCATAATAATTATAACCCATCATTCCAATTAGGATGCCTCCCTTATCACTTGTCTCTGTTTTAAAGTTGTAGGGTGTTATGCTCCACTTGTTGCCAGAAAGACCCTACTTATGAACGTTATCAAGCAAAAGCTTGATACTACTGGTGCGCTTCAATTTGAATCACCGTAGAATCACCAGGTTGGAAAAGACCTCTTGGATCATCAGGTCCAACCGTTCTTATCCGCCACTAAACCATGTCCCTGAGCATCTCATCTACCTGTCTTTAAATATTTCCAGGGATGGTGGCTCAAACACCTCCCTGGGCAGCCTCTCCCAGTGCCCAATGACCCTTTTTATGAAAAATTCTTTTCTGATAGTCTGAACCTCCCCTGATGCAGCTTGAGACCATTCCCTCTTGTCCTGTCCCCTGTCACTTGAGAGAAGAGGCCAGCATGTTCCTCTCTACAATCTCCTTTCAGGTAGTCGTAGAGAGCAATAAGGTCTCCCCTCAGCCTCCTCTTCTCAAGGCTAAATAACCTCAGTTCTCTCAGGCGCTCCTCGTGAGTCTTGTTCTCCAGCCCCCTCACCAGCTTCGTTGCTCTTCTCTGGACACGCTCCAGAGCCTCAACATCTTTCTTGTGGTGAGGGGCCCAGAACTGAACACAGGATTCGAGGTGTGGTCTCTCATTTGTGGCAGGTGCCTTTGAAATCAATGTGTAACTGAGATGGTACAAGCAAGGATAAGTTTCTAGTTTTGTAAGGCTTTGCTTGTAGCAAAGTTAACCTTCTAGGACATGATAATAATCAAAGACATATTGTGGGTTTTCTTCATTTTCATTTTCTCATTATTCATATAATTGCACACCCTTTCCTGGATTCAGATTCCTTTATAAATTGTAACTGGGACAGACAGAAGTTGAAAGATAATTGGGTAGTTTGCATAAATTAGATCCCTTAGGTATATTCAGGACAAAGTCAAGATATTCAAACAGAAGAAAAGAGATGTAAAAAATGCACAGAAAGTTTGAATTAATTGAAAGACAACCCACTTAGTCATATTCAGAGCATGTAGTTTACTAAAATATACAACAGACCTAAAGGGCAGTAATCTATTTTTGGTTCTGGATATGACTGCAATCAAATGACTATGGAATGTGTCTTCTGTGCATTATCACTATTATCTTTTTAATAATAAGGTGGTGAATGATTGTAGGTGGGTTGTCATATTTTAGAAGAAAAATTTGTCTTGAATCCCACCTCCACCATACAATTTTCTTCTGGGGCTGGTTCTGCACTGAGCTATTTGAGTTTCACATGAAGTTGTCTTTAGTTGATTTATTATGCTTTGCATAACTTTTTTTGTATGCTGATTTCTAACAAGTTTGGGGGTTTTTTTGAGATGTGCATTGCCCTCCCACAGAATAAGCAGGAGCAAAGTTTACAGCTAGATATTGCCAAAGACTAGACAGGATGTCCTTTCCTTGCCAAAGGTGATGATACAGGTTTGAGACATAACAACTGGGAGCAGAAGACATATGAAATGTTATTTGAAGTGGCTGCAAATAAAGAACATATTTGGATAGAATCAGTATGTGTTCATTTATTTTATTGACTCCATCCAGGGACAAATAACAAATAAGAAATAAGAGATATCAAACCTCTTTGCTAAAAGAGGGAGGCGCTCTGCTGCTTTTTAGTATTTCTATGTAGCAAAGCAATCTATTTTTAAATTATAAGACATATTTTTATTAGCGATATTTGTCTTGCCCAGCTAGGAGCCTGAATAGCATGATTCTTTTCTCCATAGCAATGGAAAATACAGAAGTTTGCTTTCAGTTCCCTGGAGACAGAAGAAGGAGGATGAAAAAGGATAGCTCCCTCTCCAGTCAGCAAGTATGAGTCTGTGGTGGGGAATGGACTTTCAGAGGGTCATTTGCTTAAGTGACGGTGTAAGTGTTGAGATACCAGAATGATGGATGTTTTATAAATGCCTAGGTAGGTAGATAGATATGACAACCAGAATAGTTCTAGTTTTAAACTGAAATGAGGCACTCCATCACCATGTCATCTCCGGAAAGTCACTTGACCTTCTTATTCCTGGATCAGACCAGCTGTAAGAGCTGATAAAAAGCTGATTTCCTCTGAAACCAAGAGCTTAATCCAAACTTGTTGCTTTCCATGGGAGCCTTTTAGTTGATTGGAGGGGACTTGGACTCAGATCTTAAATATTTCAAAACGACTCAACAACTTTTCTTTGCCGTGCCTCATCTTGCCCTTCTGCCTTCCTCCTTCTCACTCCCCTCCAGGCAAGCACTGACCATTAGTTTCTAGAGGTGGCTGAAAGGCTTGAGAACTTGCCAGTCTGGAGTCTTCCCTCCTCTCTCCTGTTCTTCACCTTATTCTTGTTGTACACAAGACTTTGTTTATCAGGAGCTTTATATTTCTGTGTTTTATAAGCATATTGTGGGACAATGCAATTTAACGCACAAGGATGAAGATGACAGCATGGTAATTAAGAATAAAATAAATGCTAAGGGTGAGAGCAGACTGCAGTGAATGATTGATTATTTTTGATAAGAAAATTGCTCTGTAGTAGCAGATTCCACAATAAAAGCTGAATGGAGATGCCAGAAACAAACAGATAATGTCTTCATTAGTGTAAATATACTACTTGTGCTGTTCATCTCAAGATATAGTTAAGCTCTGCCAGTATCTTCCAATAAGTAGGTGACCATCAATAGAAGCTCATTATTTTCACATTGATAAATCGGTTGTTAAATTCAGAACCTGCATATATATTATGTGCCTGGAAGGTGAATTTCATTGTCATTAGCACTGCAGCAAGACAAAGCATAGACTCCTCCAGAATTAGACATCTGACTCAAAACAATTTGTATGAATAATGATGCCTGACATTACTGTTTGGTAAGGATCCTGGAAAGATTTAGAGGCATGACTGCATGAATGCCCCAGAAGTCCTTGTCAAGTAAGTAATTGTTACTCCCATTTTACAAACAAGTGAGCCACAGTAGAAAGCCAAAGAGATGGCATCTTTGTGACAGGGCTGAGAACCACCTTCCAGAGCAGCAAGTTCTCACGTGGAAACGTGTGGACAAAGCAGGTAATACAATCGGCATCTGGAACAGTTTCAGCTAACTGATATTGAAGCTAAGATCAGACTGTGCAAATACATGTATATACGCATACCTGCGAGACAAAGGGCAATGATATTCAGTTCAAACAGTTGCCAGCCAGTGTTCTTGAGCTGGTTTCGGGCACCATGCCATCGAAGTGTGACTCATATGCCAGGGTTGCATCGCATGGCTGAAAGCAGAAGTGTATTTCTCTATGAGATGTTGCCATATATCCTAACAACAACACATTGCCCAGAGAGCAATGTGCAGATGCCCCATCCCTGGAAACATTTAAGGTCTGTCTTGACACCGTTTTGAGGAACATGACATATGTGAAGATGTACCTGTTCATTGAAAGGCGTTGGACTGGATGACCTTTAAATATCCCTTACAGCCCAAATCATATTGTGATTCTGTTATTCTATACAGATCACAGAATCATAGAAGGATAGAATCATAGAATAGTTTGGGTTGGAAGCAACCTTAAAGATCATGTGCTTCCAATCCCCCTGCCATGGGCAGGAACATCCCACTAGATCAGGCTGCACAAGGCCCCATCCAGCCTGGCCTTGAACACCTCCAGGGATGGGGCAGCCACTACTTCCCCGGGCAACTTGTGCCAGACCCTCACCACTCTCATAGTGAAAAAATTCTTCCTAATGCCTAGTCTAAATCTGCCCCTCTCCAGTTCATATCCATTCCTCCTTGTCCTATCACTATAAGCCTTTGTGAACAGTCCCTCCCCAGCTTCTTGTAGGCTTCTTTCAGGCACTGGTAGGTTGCTATGAAATATCCTCAGAGCCTTCTCTTCTCCAGGCTAAACAAGCTTGTTCAGTTTGTTCAGATCCTTGGCTTTTGGAGTACACTGGGAGGAATGAGCCATAAGAGAGTCTGAGTCCAATGTCACTGAGTCTCCCTGTAACCCAGCAGCACAAATCCATCAACACCCCAAGCCCTCTTTATCTTCTAAGGGAGACATTTTCAGCTCCCACCTGTGAACTGTTCCTTCTGTTCTTCAAAGTGTGTGATATGTCTGATGGCTTTCAGCCAGGGAAGCTTTCAGGATGCAGCCTGTAAGATCAGGAAAGCTGGCCAGTCTGCTTCTCACAGAGCCATTAACACCTCCTATCACCACAGAAGATTTTGTCTTTCGTTTGATTTGCAGGACTGTGAAGTAGGTTCCCACAATCACTGGTAATTCTGGTTATATTATGCTATCTTTGTCAATCTCTTCTAAAATCTATCATCTGTTCTACTTCTCTTTCCATCTTAAGGGTTGAGAAGAAAGAAAAAATTATCTGAAAATACAGAGGGAAAGCAGAAACCCCTTTTTCCAACAAATCACGCATTTCTGGTAGCAACATTATGTGGCTATTAATGTCACCAATGGAGAGTCATTAATTATTTATAGTTTACCATGAATGGGGAAAGATTTCCTGAGGTACAAACTAATTATGTTTTAAATAAACTGATTGTCCATGTAGTAAATAATCACATTTTCTAATCACTGAGAGATTTATGTTACTTTATTCAATCATCTGTGCGTAGAATTGAAGCCTTAGTAAATCAACTAGAAAGAAAACATCTAGATTAAATGGGGAGCTCTGCAACTATGAGATGTTTTAAAATGAAGCCAATAGGAGGGAACAGGCTGGATGCACAAAGCTCCCCAATGTATACAGATTCATACATTTAAAGAATGGGTGTACCTGACAGTCAAATCAGAATTTATATTCATCTAAGGTCAAGTCTTAGCCTATGGTGCACAAATTTGAAGTGTATTAGAGGATAAAGTCAAGACAGTCCTGTTGTCTGCGGGTATCTCAGACACAGTCATTTATTTAAGCACAGTAATTAGAATGAATTCAGGAATGTAGAATAGGTGACTGCATGTGGTATTTCATTTATGGTAAGCAATAAGTGACATGATGTTATCATGAAATTAGTCATCATCATAGACTTCTCTTGTCAGTCTATAAAACGAAATGCCATGGAGAGCAGCACACTTTTCATTGTTATGTCAACATGGCTTTTTCATAATGTACATCATTAAAATATGCCTGGGAGCTGGAAGATGCAATCATAGTATTAGTATTAATAACATTTAATTATGTGCCAAAAAACTTCTGGTACTTGAAACAAAACCAACCTGAAAACACAATATATCCTTAGCAAGGCGGTATTTAATGTTACAGAGCATCTGTAGAGTCAGGAAAAAATCAAGGTATCAACTGCTGAACAGTGCTAGAGTGAAGTAGCATGGTGGTATGTACTGAATGACAGAACTGTGGGCAAAGATCTAGTACAATAGAGGTAGATTCTCAACTGATTGATGAACCACTTTGCAGTCCTTAGCTAGACAGTGCAGAACCGAGAGGGGCTGGTAACATTCCCAAGAGGACATGCCAGGTTTTATTTGTCTCTTCCACATTCAAAATGAAACATACCAGGAGGAGGTCAGTGGGAATTTGGGAAATTTTGTCAAAATCACCTTGTATAGGTGATTAACCATAGAAAACATCTGTCAAACATTTCCTCAGCTTGAATTATTTGGGTGAAAAATCTAAGTATGAAGTGGCCACACATGCAGGTGTGCTGGGAGACCAGAGGAGGGCAGGAAGCCCCAGTAGGTACTTGATGATCTAAGTCAGGACATAGGACTGTAGTGCGTAGGTCGCCATCCAATGTCTCTGTGCTTTGGCCAAAGGACCCTTCCCAGTGTGTTACAACAAAGAGAAAGAGGCTGAATTCACCACTAGACTTCCAGGTACATCCCTTGTCAATCCAGCCATCAGCCTGTCTTTGATTATGTGAGCAGGACATGCTGTTCACGTACATGAGAGATTTTAATTAGACTTAGAGCACTGGCACACTTCCAAATTTCTCATGGATCTGGATTGCCAGACATTGGCAACAGCTTTTTGAAGGTCTTGTTGAAGAGCTGATGGGTTAAACTTCCTCTTTGCACTGATTCAATGTGAAGGACCGGTCACTACCCCCATGATGAGCCAAAACTAAGACAAGACCAGGGAACAGCACGGCAGGGTGTGTGGGAAGAATTGGAGAAATTGAGTGAAAATGCAGGACTGTGGCAGTGTCTAAAGAAATTGTGTTTGTGAAAATCAGAAGAGAAGTGAAGTGATTGAGGAGGTGAGAAAAGCCCAGGGTGACTGAGTCATGAGAGATTCCTCCAAGCAGAGTAATGCCCTGTTGAGGGAGGGGAGGCATTGGTTCACTTTCTGGGACTGATGTCTCCATCATCCTCCCTCACATTCTGGCTTTGACACAGAGCAGTGGCACTCTTTCAAAAACTGCTGCCACCTGCCAGCTCTGAGCTGATCCTTAACCCCCTGAGGAAGATATTAGTAAGTAAGATGAGACCAAGCGGGACAGTTCCTCTGCTCTGGGATGTGTGACATTAGCCTCGCAGCTTTTGGCTCTAAGGAGATTTTGCTCACAGGGTTGGGATGGACCGTGAAAGGGTAACAAATCACTGATAAGTCCTGAATCCTCTCTGATTTCAAGAGGCAGATACAAAGGACAGGTTCAAACGTAAGCTGATTACTACAAAAACCCCTCTCAAAACCCAAGCCAGGAACCTGGGAAAGTGATGCTAAGCTTTATTGCACTGAAAGACCTACTCTTTCCATCCACAAACAAGAATTAAATGGCTAATGAGCAACAATTTTATTAAAGGCAAGAAATTAATTAGACTGATAAATAAGTCAACAGTAACTAATTCCCAGAACATTATCATAACAGCAGCTGTTTTCTCTCTCTTTCTCTGGAGAAGTGCCTGCTTCTTCTCATGGTTCTCCACCAGTCTGTGTGGGGCTGCCACTTGTGCTGGCTGTCATCGTTCTGCTTCCCAAATGAGGCTCATGATGGGTTATTGCCACTTTCAGCAGAGGATGAGAGCATCGGGAGCTTGAGGGAGAAGGTGTGGAGACCGACTTCCACATGAGTTCACCAGACTTGTGCAGGTGGGTTGTAAGACTCAAACCTTCACAGCCCGTCCTGACTTCAAACTGGTCCTGTCAATGCTGGATTGACAAGCAGAGGGGCTCCAGGAGCTCATCTTGAGCCCTGGGCACTGACAACACTACTTACACAGTAATTCTTTCACTGGTGAGACAAATCTGCTGCAGACAGGCCACTGGCTGAGTGCAGTGTGTCTCGTGTCAGCTGGCCTCCAGACTCAGAGTTGGGGCTTTGCTCTGTGTTTAGCAGCTGAGCTCTAACTGTGGAGTGCCAGGAAAACATACATGGAGGGCCAAACATCATTGAGAGACTGCTCAGCCCCAGATGAATCTGCGGTTGGTGCAAACCTATGTGAGTTTCCAGCTCAGACTCCAGCTGAAGTAACGTTTTTTAGGTAAAAGATGTAATGATAGCTACATCTATTCTGATTATACTAAAATGCCAGACATACTGAAATAACCGGAAAGCACCAGAAATTGCTTTGATAGACATCACATGTATAACACAGCATTTCCACAGGGGCAAGTTCCAGGAGAGTGAGAAAATTAGCATAGTTTCAAAGCCTGCACTTAATTTCTAGGAGGCTGGAAGAGATCTCGTACTAGTTAAAGTGTTACCCTTTAATCAGTGGAAACTTGTATTTCTTCAGTGAATAGGGTCAATATGAACAGGCAAAATGAAGTGTCTTTGGCCGATGCTTTCTGCTGCAAGGAAATTCTTTAGATAAACATGGTAGGTTAACCCCGGCTAGATGCCAGATCACCACCAAAGCTGCTCTATCATTCCCCTCTTGTTCTGGACAGGGGAAAGAAAGACAAAGACTCATGGGTTGAGATAAGGATGGGGACATTGTTTAGCAATTACCATCAAGAGTTAAACAGACTCAGCTTGTGAAAAGTAGTTTATTATCAATCAAATCATGACAGGGTAATGAGAAAATAACAAGTCTTAAAACACCTCCATCGCACCCCTCCCTTCTTCCCAGGGTTAACTTCACTCCCAGTCTTCTCTATCTCCTCCTAAGTAGCACGGGGTCAAGGAATGGGGGTTGTGAACAATTCATCACACATGGTCTTCGTTACTCCTTTCTTTTCAGGAGGAGGACTCCTCACACTCCTCCTCTGCTCCAGCACGGAGTTCTCTCCCACAGGCTACAGTTCTCTACAAAATCATTTAGGCACATGGTTTAGTGGTGAACTTTGCAGTGTTATGTTTATAGTTGGATGTGACAATCTTAAAGGTCTTTTAAAACCTAAACCATTCTATGATTCTGTGAAATGCTCCAACGTGGGTCCCTTCCATGGGGTGCAGTCCTTCAGGAGTGGACTACTCCAGCAAGAGTCTCTGATGGGGTCACGAGTCCTGATGACAAACCTGCTCCTGCATGGGGCCCTCCGCTGTCTGCAGGTGGATACCTGCTCCCCCTAAACCTCCATGAGCTGTAGGGGAACAGCCTGCCTCACCATGATCCTCACCACAGGCTGCAGGGGAATCTCTACTCTGGCACCTGAGCGTTTCTCCTCCTCCTTCACTGATCTTGGTGTCTGCAGAGTTGTTTCTCTCACATATTCTCACTCCTCTTTTTGGCTGCAGTTGCTGTTGCACAGCAACCTTTTCTCCCTTCTTAAATACGTTATCCTAGAGGCCCTACCATCGTTGCTGACTGACTCAGCTTTGGTGAGCAGCAGGTCAGTCTCTGGCAGCTGGCATTTGCTCTGTTGGACATAGGGAAAGATTCTAGCAGCTTGTCACAGAATCCATTCCTACAGCCCCCACTTCCCCCAAAAGTCTTGCCATGCAAACACAATAAAATAAGGAAAGTGAGAAGTATTTAAATGTGTTTGTGTGATGATCACTGGGGCTACAAATTCATCTTGCTGTCTAAAAATTCAATGATACTGTACTGTGGAATGCTAACATACACAGCCACGGTCTAACAGGCTTTTGTAGGCGTAGTCACATCAAAACTTCTCTTATCTCTCCTCCCTCCCATTGATGATGTGATTGAAAGCTGCCTGCAGAGAAGGACTTGAGGATGTTGGTCGATGAGAAGCTCGACATGTGTGCTTGCATCCCAGAAGCCCAACTGTACCCTGGGCTGCATCAAAAGAAGTGTGGCCAATAGGTCGAGGGAGGTGATTCTCCCCCTCTATTCCTCTCTTGTGAGACCTCACCTGGAGTATTGTGTCTAGTTCTGGAATCCTCAATGTAAGAAGGATATGGAGCTGTTGGAATGGGTCCAGAGGTGGCTACAATAATGATCAGAGGGCTGGAGAACCTCTGCTACGGGCATAGTCTGAGAGAGTTGGACTTGTTCAGCCTGGAGAAGAGAAGGTGCAAAGGAGACCTTAGAGCAGCCTTCCAGTACCTGAAGGGACTACAAGAAAGCTGGAGAGGGACTTTTTTACAAAGGCTTGTAGTGATAGGATGAGGGGGAACTGGAAAAAACTGAAGACAGGTAGATTTAGACTAGACATAAGGAGGAATTTCTTCACTATGAGAGTGGCGAGACACTGGCACAGGTTGCCCAGGGAAGCTGTGTCTGCCCCATCCCTGGAGGTGTTCAAGGCCAGGCTGGATGGGGCCTTAAGTAGCCTGATCTAGTGGGAGGTGTCCCTGCCCATGTCAGGGGGGTTGGAACTGGAGGATCTTTAAGGTCCCTTCCAACCCAAACTATTCTATGATTCTATCATTCTACGATCTGTGAGCCAGTTATAGGGCCTTGAGATGATCCTTTAGTAATTTGAGCTTTAAGAGCTAACTCTGCTAGAACAAACTAGAAGGGCACACACCTGAAGTGTGAAGGCAGTTGTGTCCAACTGAAGAGCAGAAAAAAGGGAAGGATGGAGAGAATAATAGGCATTTGGGGATTAGTCGCTTCTTAAACCACCACTGCTGGTCTGTAAGCCCAAGGTCCCATGATGCCCCATCACTGAGGTAGGGACAGGTGCTTGAAATTTTGGGTTCCAATCCTCATAATAGCATGGGTTGGTTGTGATGAGTATTTAGCAATCATTTGTTGATCCATAAATTATTCCTTAAGTTTAATGCATACTTTGCAGTCTTCATTTTAAAATACCTTCCAGAAGAGCCTGACATTAGTGTTATTCAAAAGCCAAAGAATCTGGAAGTAAAAATTAATTTAAATTTCATTTCAACAGAAGACACTTCTGGTTAAACCCCTCCCAAATAACACCTAACATCTCAACAAGCTAAGCTAGCTGTTGACTCATGTTAGTTCATATGTTGTTTATTTTGTCATACAGAATCTATTTACTATTCTCTCATTCAAACAAAAATGCAGACTCCTACTCATGGGGAACCAGGAAAGGGAAGATTATATGTTTGTATTTGAATGACTACAGATGTGTTCTGTTTCTTTCCCAAGGTCTATATTACCAGTGGACCTTGGCAGGTGTAAATCAGTAGAGCTCCAATTACTCCAGCAGAGATGAACTCAGACGATTTACGTCCATGGGGGATTTGTCCAGCTGAGTCTGTGGATAGAACAGCTCAGTGCTCGCCTTTACATTTGGAAGAGGATTGTTGGCAAGAAAGCTTTGCAAAGCAGGGAAAGAACATCTTGCCAGCCCAGGACATTTCTGTAATAATATCTGTTATTTACTCAGTGCAGTCTGGTCTATTCCAAAAACAATGGAGGTGCTCATTGGAGCTATTTGTATAATTCATTTCAGATGGAGAAGATGCAGAACTGTTCCAGGGAGAAAGAAACTGCCCAAACCTTCTGCAGAGCTGTGTGGTAAGCTGCTTTCGGTGGATCCCCAGGAACCTCCCTCTGCCTCTGTGCTGCTGTTTTGGTTTGAGCTAAAGTATAATCAGTTTTCTAACTTTTCAGCTAAGCCTTGTCTAACTGGCTTCATTTTCTGAAAGTTAACTGCATGTTTTTCAGACATTGTTTCTGGAAGTGAAAATACAGGGCATTGGTATGCAGAAAGGCCATCGGTTACATCTTTCCTTATGGAAACCAAGGCCATCATTGGGCTTGTGGAATGCTGTAAGTGAAAGGGGTGAAAATAGGTCACACCTGCAGGGACAAGCAGAGAGGACAGATGATTCAAAACAGATCAACAGATTATCCCATTCCATATATGTCGTACTTGGTATAAAACTGAGGGATCATGAGAGTCAAGCTCTCTTTGTTGATGGCCAGCATCCAGTACAGACCTCATCTGTCTTTTTGCCCTGATGTATGGCCTGAAATAAGCTTCTGTTTTATCTAAAGTCCATTGGCCAATCTCTGACCTTCTGACATTTCCTTGAATACTAAACCAAGCCTAGATATTTCTGTTAGCCCAGCTCCAATTCACAAAGTACCCTCAAGCTTCCTACCAAAGATGTGGACAGTGGTTGCTTGTATTTGTTAAACCTTCAAGCTTATTGAAATGATTTCATTTTCATCAAGCATTCAAGAAGGGGACAGGGATGATTCCGTGTAGGAAAAAGTGGAGGAATAACCATCAGTTATTCAGGAGATACGAATGGAATTGATTGGCAAGATTTAAATGCCCTTTCTAACCACTTCAGAAATTAGCATAAGATTAACTCACTTCTCTGTCACAGTGGAAATCTGCATTAGGAGAATAAAACAAAAAATTATAGTACAGTCTGTTACAGTGAAACAGAATCAGATAAATGTTACAGAGATGTTGTCTGTGTTAGGTATGGTGTGGCAATACCCCACCAAAAACTGTGAGAGCCTGAATGAATTATTGAATTATTGTACTTTATGGAAAGCACCTAGAGCACGGAATAGAGATCATGAAACACCTAAAGAAACAATTAACAGAGAAGTGGAATATCTAAGGACATACATTCTAAGTGTTTGATGGAGTATTTTATATCGATAATGTAGAACAGATCACATTGTTTGCAGTGGCATATTGAGATTCTTTCACAGACCTTTGCCTGATCATCATTTGGAAAGCCTGTGAGATTCAGCTTCGACGTTTAAGAGGTGATGAAGGTAAACTTAAAGTGATAAGAAAGCAACTGAAGTAATGCAGAAAAGCAACAGACTTTATTGTCCACCAGCACAAGTAAAACCAGGTTTTGCCTGATAAATACCTTCTGAAGGAAATGCTTTGAGGAAGTATGGTAGGAAGTTTTTAAGTGAAACTACCCAAGAGTCATTGAGAGTGAAAATTCGTTTTGCTGAATATCAGCTGTCTAAATGTTAGGTCCAAACCAGCCTTGCTGAACTCTCCTGCAGTCAGTGGAGAAAGGTGGGCACCCCTAGAGGGTGAATCCTGCATATTAAAGAATTTACAGTGCAGACCCAAGTGGAAACGCTGTGGATGAAAATAGTCTGTTTTGGCTGGTGGATTGATGCTGGGAAGGGTTCATGCTATCAATGGAACAGCTTGCACAATCGCCTTTCCTCTCAGTAAGTATCTTGAGAATTGTTAGCTGAGATATATCTGATGAGCAGCCTGTGACTAGGCACATTTATTCAGCAGGGATTTTGGTCTTACATTGGAGAAACTTCTTTTAACAGTAAGAGGAGCAACCCTTGTTGAGAAGAGAACAACAAATGCCTTGCTCCTCAGCCAGTGAGGGCATTCATATAAAGCACAAATCTCAAAAACATCACAGCAGGCAAGAAACAGCTAACATGAACATCCCTGACAGCACAATGTGCTTGGACTAAAGCGAAGAAAATCATCCTGAATTCTGTGCAGTGTTTCACCAGATCCAGACACTGCCTGGTTCTCATGAGCTGTGGTTTCCTCAGCCTCTGGGTAATAAATTGTATGGTACAGCTGCTCCTTCCTGCAGTCTTTCAGGTGTTTTTTTCCAGTATTCTGTACTTCACAAGAAGTTTTTCCACTTCAGTACAATTATTTGTCTTCACAAAGAGAAGCCTCGAATATTCCAGAAAGAAAGGAGCATGCTAAGATATTCATTCAGATAAACACTTCGAGGAGTTTGCAGAAAGTCATTATAAGAAAAGCAAAACAAACCCCGGAGTGACTTGTCCTCTGGCTGCTGATGGCAGAAGACCAGAATTTCCCTCCTTTTAGAAACACAAGTTTTATTTTTTTTTTTTATAATTAGTGGCACATATAGTATCTCTCATTATCAGCCAAACCTTAGGAAGCCTAAGCCTGAGGCACGTGAGTGACCCTGAGAGCAGTGAGGGCTGCAGGAGCACAGAGATGGAAATGTGCTTCAAGAGCCTTTTCAGATCCATTTGTCAGCCGTCCCTATTTCCCACACCTGCTGAGGACCAAATATTTTATTTTCTAAGTCAAGACACCAGGGAAAGGTTGTCAGGCAGATATTTGATTAACAAGGAACAATCAAACAGCTGCAGACAGGTAGAAATGATCTGGGCTCTGACATATTCAGTTTGGAGTAAGCAGAGACAAGAGCTAGAAATCTAACAGCTGAGACTATGCTGTGGTACTTGAGACACCACAACTGATACCCTAAGCACGAGGAATAATTATGCAGCACCTACCAGAAAATGCTCCATTTTCTTGAGTCCACCACTGGAAGTGATTTAGTGATTCATCATTTATTAATTTTCTATATGTATTCTTTCTTCTGGAGTTGACAGTGTTAGGTGAGATTACCATCCTCATGTGCTCACCTCTACAAACTCTTCAGGACCTCTACCTTTCCACAGTTGATACCCACAAGACAGAATTACTGCAAAAGCACCAGGTTGCCTCTTACAAGCCACATTCTCCCAGGCCCCGAGAGCATTACCAGTTACCACTAAAAGGTGCAAAGTTCTCAGCTGTCCCATGCATATGTTGTTGTTATTGTGCAGTCCATCTCTGTTATTTGCATTGTTCAATGACAAATAGTTTGGGCTTCTCTTTGAGAATGTGTACCTGGGCAAGGAAGTGCAGGAAATATATACGCTAGGAAAAATAAGTTTCCTAAGTGGAGCTGAAGACTACAGAGACCTGGCATTTGCTTTTGGCAGCTCTGCATCTGCCGGCATGAGCTGTCAGCAGACATGGTGCCATGTTTCAGAAGTCATCACTACATACTGATCAAAGCTCCCTCGCTCATTAAAATCCCTATGTTCCTTTCTATTTGTTGTGCAAGCTACATTTAAGTAATCTGATTCACACATTTTCTTCCACTCTTTCATGTAACTAATAATCTTTGAAATGTAGGAGAATATTAGTAGCAGGTGAGAGATTCTTTGTAATGGTACTGAGATTAAATCACCCTGTAAATTAAAATATTTATTTTCTTTCAAATCTTCTTTAATTCAGCACTGACACTAATTATAATTTTTCTTATCTATCTCAGTGTCTCTCTGTTATCTTCTTCTAATACTTTCTTTCTCATTTTCCCTACTTTGCCCATCACCTGACACAAATATAGGATACACAGGAAATTATTGGGATTTTCAAGGCAAATTTGGCAGCCTCTTTATTTACTTTGATTCAGATGACAGTCGTATTTGATGTTTTTTTCAGGGGTAGCATCTGATATCTGAATAAATGTAGATTGGCGGTGTTAGCAGAGCATATCCATTTTGGCTAAAGCCCCTAAAAATCTCCTTTGATTCAGTATTGAACATCATTAATCTTTACAAAAACACAGAGAATGAATAACACCTGGAATCCAAAGCCTTTCTCTGTACACTGTGTTTTTGCATGCGATCCATCGAGGCAAGGCAGTGGAAGTTACCCTACAGTTTGCTGTTGACTGTGGTGATGGATTGACACAGCTCAGGTAACCAAACTCTTTGTGACCTACGCTTTTCCTTGCTCTGTTGAAAATAAACAACCAGGTAATGAAATCACTTGCTTCCAAAGACAACTGCAATTGCTCGGTCTTCCATGTTCATGAGCAATTAACAATCAGCAGAATGATGGTGGCTCAAACGATTTCATTACAGTAAGCATGACAGAAATGATGGCATGGACAGGCACCACTGGATGTTTTGGCTGTGTAGGTAGAAGTTCTCGCTGGCTGTTAGGTGGAGACAAGTTGAGACTTTCATGTGTAATGGCTGGGCTGGTTTCTGGTCCTAAGAAGTTAAGAAGCTGTAGGGATTCCTTTCTTGCTACTTCCCTCAGGCTATTAATGGGAACTCTCCAAGAACAATCTGGGACTGGGAGGATTAGTAGTAGAGGTGCAAGGAAGGACCAGGTACGTGGCTCATAGTGTCTTCGACACTTGCCCTCTGCTTGGCTGAGTGAGCATGATGCTCCCTGGTCTCCATCAACACTTCCCACTCCCTTTATTATTCTAGGTATGTGCCCTGGTCCCACACCAGCCAGCCTGGCTCGAGGTAAAGGCAGGACTTGTGCCCATCCATGTACGCTCCTCAGCCAGCCCTCTGCCACCACTCCACTGGCCAGTGGGGAAGGAGCTCCCCACTGTTCCCCCACATCCTTGGGGCTCCATCAAAACTGGTCCTAAGCATCTGGAACAGGACCCAGTGGTGGAACAGCAGCAGGGCAGCACTTCATCTCCAGGGCTCCATTTCTTTCTTCCTCCTGCGCTCCTTGCAGGCTAACAGGGCCAGGAGACGGACCTCAGTCGCAGGTTACAGCCAACCATACCGCAGGGTGGTTTGGCTCTGGGCACAGGCTAAGGTCAGCATGGGCCATGAAGGTCTCTGGGTAAACAGTTTTGTTATGGCCACCACGCATAGAGATAGGAAAGTTCAGCTGCACAAACATGAGCCATGCTGTCCCAGCTGGCGTCTGGGCCAGAGCTTGGTCCCTGACTCATCTAATTTATTCGTAGAGGGAAAGCTTCCTAATGTCATGCACATTTGATAAGGTCAAGGAGAAGGTCAAAGCTGGTAAGAGAGGGAAACACCCAGGCAGAAAGTTGCTAGGGGTCGTGGCTGTCCTTTCGCTGGCCTCTGAACATACGGCTCAGTGATTTTTAGTGGGTGGTAATGAGGTAAAAAGGATGCCCAGTGGACTCACTATGCAATCAACTTTCATCATTCCTTACAGAGCTATCCTGCTACAACCCACAAGAGTCTGAGAGAGGACTACCCCTCAGCTCTGCACCTGAGACTTGTGCTGGATGCTTCTTCCCCAAGGCTGCCCGTGCACTGTTCCTACACCACACAAGGCACAGCCTGTGCATGTCCAGGAGCATCTCTAGCGAATTCACTGCCCTGTGACTGGGGATGAGGCATCCTTATGTAGATTGAATTAGACTGAAATGTCAAATGCTCACATGTGTCCTCACCTTCCCCACTAGGGAAGCAGGCAGCCAAGGCTTCCTGACATTTGCGATTTAAAAGACATTCAACCAAGTGGCTGTGGGGTGCAGATGGTCCACAATTACAGCATACCCAAAAGTGAACCTGCTCTCGCAAACCAGATACAGCCCTTTTCATGAAGAAGTCATAAAGAATGACACACAGGAGACCGAAGAAAATTTGTGTGTGAGTTGCTCCTTTTAAATTCCAAGCTCCAAAGACAAACTCCAGGAGCACAGGTTCCTTAGGGTCAGCCATTTCCAGTTATCCTGCACCACAGCGTCCCCTCACAAACAGCCAATGACCTCAACTCCAAGAACTCAAGATCATTTCAACAGTCTCCAGCACAGCTTGCGTGGGACACACTGGATTTCCACCCAATCTGTGTGCTATAGCATCAGTGGGACATTCAATGACTGCACATCTACTCCAGGATGGGTAAAACATAACTAGCAGAACCGGTGACCCAGCAGGAAGGATGTTAAATTCACTCAAAAGTACTTCATTCTATAATCATGTTTGGTGGCATAAATCAGGAGTTCCTTCATTGCTGAAAATGAAATTATCCCACAATAAATCCTATAGGGACATGAACCAATGTTGCCTGATTCCAGTTTTTTTAAAGTAGGATAAAAAGTTGGTGTGCTGGGTGCCCACTGCATTGCAAACTTGTTTGCTGCAGAAGCACAGATGTGCGTGGAAGACCTCTTGACACTTCTAAGCCCGTACATGAGTCACTGCACACACCACAGATGAGCAGGAGAGAAAAAAACCAAAACAGGTCCTATTTTCCTCTGTAAGTTCTCAAGCCACATTTTCACTTTGAAATGCTTCTCAAGATCATCAAAGTGGGGAAAAAGACAAATCTTAGCTATATTTTCCAAGCTTGATTATATTCATGTCTGTAAGCGACATCCACCTGCAAACCTCCAGAAGCTGTTTCCTGGACTTGGATGCTAAACAATGATAGAGGGAGGTAGGGCATAACTTCTAATTACTGCTTGCCATCACTTCTAACCATACATTTATCTGCCAAGGCTTTTTGACAAATTATAGGCAAGTGTGTGACCTCTCCTATCAACTGCAGAATAACAAATCCCATGATTAAGCCCATTCAAAGGCTGTTCTCAGTCCTGAGGCCAGGCAGTACCCTGGCCTGACATTGGGTTTGTGCTCTAAGTATTGAACAGAATTGTGGCTTTTTAAATTATTTCTTAGTATAACGAGGTGTATGGTCACTAAAGGGAGGAAAGCCACATGGGTTCATTTTCATGACTCCTCCTTAACCAGCAGTGAGAGTTTTCTCAGAAAAAGAAGATAAGAAAAGTAGTTGTTTTCTTCTACAAAGAACATGACAATGACTAGGTGGCTTTAACCGTGTAGAAGTCCTTCTAAAAGCATCATGTTGAAGCTTTTTATAGTAAAAGCTTAACAATGCTTTCGTGTTCTTTGATCCTCAGAAGCTTCCATCATGGATTCTCACACTATAATTACACAGAGAATCTTGCAAGACTTTAAAATATTACTTGGCACAGCTGAACTCCCTTCCAAAAGAGTTTTTAAAGCTATGTATTAGAGATGCCATTGCCTTGTCTCCATCACTTACATCAAGGGCAGAATTGTGGACTAAATCAACTGCCAGTCTCCTGTTACTAGATTACGTCTCTTTTTGATGCAAAATCAAGCAAGTGCAGTGCATGAAGAGATTAAGAATTAAGTGGGATCAGACTTCGTATGGTTGTGTTTTCTGAGGCCATCTGGTTAGCAGCATGTATTAAGAGAGCAAGACAGCTGCTCTAAGCATAACAGTAAAGTTGATGAATGTGGATTAAAAGCACCAATAGTTAAGCATTTTATGATACCAGCCTGCGGAGACACTACATATGCCCTGATAAACAACTTAATGTCATCACCTGAAATATTCTCCATCCACTGACTTGTGGAATTTGATCTTTTATATAATAACTTATGGTTTTGTCCAAGCCATCTGGAATAGAAGCTGCCAAAAGGCACAAGAAGTTTGCTGCCGGCTTGCTTCAGTACATAGAACTGCATGTTTTTTTTAAAGGACAAGAAAAATGAAAATAACAAGGTGTCAAAATATTGGAGGAGAATTTCACTGAAACTTCACCCTTGAATCAGGTGGCTTTTTTTCCCTAAATCTTAACAGATCGAAGAACACACAATGCAGCAAGATGACCATTTCTCTTCATTGTAAACAAAATTATCTTTCTTTAAGCTACATTATCATCCTTCTTCACCATCACCTTCTGGAGCACAACAAACTTAATTTTGCCTGCTGAACACAAAAATGTAATTCAGTCGAGGGAGTAAGCTCATACTTTCCTGGAGCATACTGAGATAAGATGTGCACTTCAACTTAGGTGTGTTCAGTGATGTTTCACTGAATTTTGGCCACAGTCCCTTTCTCCACAATGTTGTTTTAATTCCCTCTTCTGACTTACAGACCTCACAAATATAAGAGACCAGATGGTGAGAACCTGTTATAGACTGAAAAGTCTTTCTTGCCAGTTGCGTAGCACAGCTTCATACCTCCTTACCTAAAGCTGGCAACAGAACAGAACTGGCTGAAATTGGGACCCTGTTGTTGTCCGCCCATCCAGCTGGAGCTGTGGATCTGCATTTGGATCTTGAGGGAATTCAGGACATGAAAGCCTATTCCCATCAGTGTTGACACAACTGAAGAGGTATTAGAAGGCAGAGTAGATATTACTCCCTATTTGGTTTATCTGTGATGTATGGGAAGCTAAAGAGATTTTTATTTTGTTTGCTGGGGTTTTTTTGTTTTCTGCTAAGGTGACAAACTGAAATTTGTTTGCCCTACGCTTCATGAATGACTCGGTAGATGGCTGGAAACCAAAGGGAATTTATCACAAACAACACTCCATGAAATTAAACTTCATTCAGACAAAAATAAATTTTTAGTATTTCTATTTGAGACGGTCTTTTGTTTTATCTCTGTTAATATCCATTTAACTGGAATCATTAACTCTACTGAGGGAAGAAGTCTTTGTTAATGACTCAGCATTCTCCCTGTTTTGCTCAAGTTTGAAATGCCAGGTGGTGTTGAGTTAGCACCATTCAATAGATTGTTCCATTTTTTAATGCATTCTAAGTTTTTGTACCTTTGATAATTTCTCTAACAGGAAATGCAAATTGACCTGTTACCAAGACTGAACTCATCAGATGACAGTACTACAGCCTCAGCTGCCTTTTCTTTGCCATGGTTTTAACCATGAGGCTTTACTTGCTTTGACCAATGCTGGTCCTGAAAGCAGTTATACTGCAGAGATGAGTTCCAGGCTTAGTTCCTGGAAAAGCTGCTTGTTTGAACATTTTCTGTTGCAGGACTGGTAGATATTTGTAGATAAGATAAAATATACCAAACATATTGCCAGTCACTGTGTCATTACTTTCTTCTCACCAAATCTGCTGGGACATGGTAGGAAGCAGACAATGCTCAGGCTCCTTCCCCACCTGAATTGCATATGGGAGCAGTCGCCTGCTCAAGGACAGCTCATTGTAGGATTGGGATCACAGCTTGATTAAACACAAAAAGAAAGACAAACTACAAGAAATGCAAGACAGTCAAGTACAAGGTTTGCAGTGCTGGTTTGCCCCTGAGAACTTTCAAAGTTTTCAAACAAGCAAAGGCGCCCAGAGCTGGACATTTTACATATTACTAAGGTAAAAATAAGCAAGAGGAGAAAGAAGACTCTTCTAGATCTTGTCTGAAGGACACATGGGAGCACAGTTGACACATCTTTGCCCATTTGTAAGTGGCATAAAAGAAACAGACTTTCTACAATAGCAAAAAAAAAAGTTTTCTTCTCTGTTTTTGAGCGATAAGTCTCAATTTGCATTATTGTCACACACCAAGGAGAACAGAGATGTACATCGATTTTCTTATGAGTAAAAGCTGTAATGTTTCCCACTAAAAGACAAGATAATGTGGGGGGTCCCTTGACTTCCACACGCACTTTGTGCTTTGAAAATTGGTAGCAAATTCTGCCTGAGTGTAGCAAGAACAGGTAACAATTTTGAATACAGATAAAAGAAGACTGGCAGGAGCTCAGTGAACTGTGCAGAAAGCAAAAAATAAAGCTTTCTGTATCAGAGAAACAGAATTTCTTAACACAGTGTTCTCCAATCTGCCATATGGAAACTCCTTTATTCATGACTTGCCCAGGCAGCTGTAACATTTGGGTGGCATAATTCACCTTTGTAGACCACAGCTTCATGACTAATAAGCTGGTGATAACACAAATTCCTGGGGAGATTAGGTGAGATTTGTCTCTGACATTTGCCTCAGCTCACTGAAGCTGGACATTAGATCTGTTCATAGATGCGAACAGACTGTGCAAACGGTGTATTTAATGGATGTGGGGAGAGCTGCTGATGGTGTGCATAAGAAACATCACTGGTTTGTTGTCATATAAGAAGGAATCTCTTGCAATATTCAGCAAAGCGAACTCTGAGACACCTGCAAAGGCATTTGAGAGGAGTTAATCACAGCCTTGGCTGTGCCTGACCAAAATCCTGGTCACCCTTCATGTAACAAAGCAGTTGTTCTAAGGAGAACAACGTCATGCCCACAGAATGCAGTGGGTGAGCTTCCCTGATGTATGTGTTTTTTCTGGGGATGCTCCAAGGTCCTTGTCCTCTCTCTGGGAAATGGCCTTTCCTTTTATGACTTCATTTATGACTGTTGTATTTGTTTATGGCTGTTCAGCCTGCAGCTCCCTGATCAGTATGCACCATAGTAACCCAGTGCTTCATCAGCAGGTCCCAGCAAGTTCCTGGCTTGGCCTCTCTTCTTCAGTATGCCCATGTCAGTTTAAATACTGAGCTATCTTTCCCTGTTCCTCATGTCTCTGGAAAGAAGTTAATTCCTGTGGTCAAAGAAGAGAAAGCACGACATTAAACAGGAAAACCATAGGGAGTCATTTATTTCACAAAGTACTGCAGCTATTTCCCATGTTTTCTTCCTGAGGAACATATTGAAAAGTGCCCTTTACCATTACCAAAGCCAAGCATGTCATCTTTAGTTGATAACACTGGTAATTTTCCAGAACATATAAAAATATTCTTAATCTAAGCTCCTTACATATGACAATTACTGAGTATCCAGAGAAACATTCAAAAATAATGTAATACATAGCCTTCTGTTGCACATCAGGGACACCTCTCCAAAAAAGCAAAGCTCTAAAAATGCAGGATCTTGTATATATGTGTGTGTGTATATATATATATATAAATGCTATATGGAGATATATATATATGCGATATGGATATATATATATATCTCCAGAGAAAGCTGAACTGGACATCACAGATGGCTCTTTGTGACGTTTAGTCCTTCCTTGGCAGGGATTGCTTCAGCTGTAATGGGTGCACTGGGGACCCATCTCAGAAGAGCGACAAAATCAATTTTTTTTCACAAAATTTTCAGCGATTTCCTAGGTTTAGAGCTGTGTTTATTCTTGATCTTTCTGATACAGAATGAATTTACAGTGCATTTCCACAATGTTAGCAGACCCTTATGTTAGTTATTAACTCAATGGACTGGAGTAATTTGGAACCTTGCTGTACCTGTGGATACGTAAGTGCGATTTTAAGATCTAATATGTGATTCCCACTTTCAAAAACTGAATTGCAGCCTTGAAAGAGATGATTATGAAGCATCAGTCAAAAAACTATAGGTACATTTTAATAGTAGTTGCTATTAGACAAATATTTGATATGTGGTCTGATCTGCCATTCTTTTTCCTAATCTTGCTCATTAATTTAGCAAAACATGCAGACCTATCTTCAAGGGATTAAGGCAAGGAGGAAGGAAATCTATAATAAAACCGAAGAAGCTTCCAAGAAAAGAAAAGCTGGACAGTTTCCCTTGGCAAAAAGGTTCTAGTCCAAAGCTAAATATTCCAGATCTCCTGAAAAATGCAGAGGGCCTTCAACTGTAGTTACCTTCAGCAGGATTTGAATACTTGCGACACCAGGCAGAACTACGCTGGTCTTTGGGGACTGCATATTTGCATCTGCAGCCCTATTAACCTCATTAATATCTGTTGATTGCACAGCATATTTTATACATTGCATGTGTCCTACTAACCTGATGTCACTATCAGTTCTTCCAACAGTACAAACATGTCTAATTTCCAAATATTGGACTAGGAGTATCCCATTGCCTTGTATTATTTTTTTCTTGTTTGTTAGAAGTATGTCTCCTTGGAGATCAGGTACTGTGGAAAGAAAATAGATTGTCCCCTTTTAGTAATTAGTAGCTGCTGAGGTCTGGGGAAAGGGGGGACAGAGAAGCAGCGGATTCCACCTTGTCTTTGGTGTTTGCTGCCTGGAGAATTATTGGGCTCCCTGCATCACAAATCTTCACGAAGCAACTGAGCTAAGCCTGGAAACGATGACATAGTACTGACTTAGGATAATAGCAGCCAGGTGCATTGCAGAAGGCTGCAGTTCCACATTTACGAACTCCTTTCTGTTTCTTCTGCTAAGGAAATAAAGAATAAGCAATGAGAAGAAGGGAAAGAAGAACACCAATGTAAGCATTAGTTGACACTGATTTTCAGTCTGATTTAGAATTAAAAGTTTATATTGCCAGGCAGTCTGAGAGGGTCTATAAATATAAGAGTAGGTTTAAAGAGCTTCAAGCTCCCCAGCTTGAGTGCTGTTCAGTAAAATTGAAGATGGCATTGAGTTAGTGATTAATGGAAATACTAAATGCATGAAAAGATAATGTATTCATATTCAGAACACCATTACATTACCAATCAGTTGTTTTGTTACAAAGTGTCCCAATTATCCTGTGCTACTAATGCAAATACATTTTGATCAGTTGAATCAATAAGAGAATTTCATTATTACAAATTCTTGTTCAGTTTTCGAGAGCTTTGAAAAAATAAGGTCTCAATTTTCTTTCATGTAAATGTTGACAAATGTTACTTATATTGCTTAAAGCACTACTGGAAGAGATTGAGATATTACAGTGAAGATGATGGGCCACCGTAGGATAGGATAGGGTAGGATAGGATAGGATAGGATAGGACAGAAAACCTCAGTGAAGGTATCTGAGTAATGAACATTACAGCGTTGGCTGCTTTTAGGGGGTGCTCTGTGATCTTTCTTTAGTCACAGGCGATGTCTGCATTAGGAAGTAGTGCAACGCTTTGGAGTGGGTCTGCACAGGAGGGTTGGTGCTGAGCAGTGGCCCATGTTGCTCATATTTTGAGGCTGTTTCCTTCAGACTAGACCCAGTCTGGCCCCAAGGTTAAGCATCTATCAGAGACATTAATGAATCCATGGGAAATATCTCCTGGTCCTGTTTCACCCAGAAAGAATTCTGTTCCTACTCTCCAAGGCCTTTCCATAAGGTGACCCAAATAGAGTGAAGGGGGAATACTGACTCAGGTTTAAAGAGCACTCCTGATTAGAATTAGAACGCCAGTGCCGAGTGCAATAATATCACAGCTCTGTTGCAGCTGAAATAAAGTATTATTACAATTTTGAGGGGTTTCTTCCAAACCCAGATAGATTTAATATCCTTAATACTTCTTCTTACTCTTTCTCTCACTCTTTTTCTCACTGTAATTGCTTGCTGCAGGCATTCCAATTTTTTCTATATTAATCTAATAGTAAAAATCCTGCATTGTAATCAGTGAGCTCAGTTGTGGTCAAAGAAACCCACTGAAAAAAATGGAAGATGTGACAGCTCATTATAAAACTTCATACCCACTGTTCTTTTAATGTTCCAGAGAACGTGATAGAACTGGTCAACATTCTTTACCTACAAACACCTTTCTGATTGAAAAATGAAAAGACACTGAGAGATGAATCAGTGCAAGTAGGAAGCTGTTGACAATCAGCTGGCTGTCTGCAACCACAGCTAATGGTAAAAAGGATGAACTTAAAAGAATACAGCTACTTGAAATAAAGGTTAAAAAAAAGTAAGTCTTTTTTCTTTGGGCACAATGTCTCACAGTAACCAAACAACTCCAGTCTACAGTTTGTGCTTTAAGGCAAGGTGGCATGAAAATCACAAAGGAGAAAGCAGAGAGCCAGGGATAATGGCAGTTAACAGATCACAAACAAAACAGCCTGGCTGTTATACAGTTCTCTCATGACCACAGCCATGAAAGCTCACAGGAGTTGATCAACAGCTTTTGGCTCAGAGATGTTATCTGCAGGGAAAAAAACAGCTATGTTTTCCCCTGAATATCATCCTTTAACGCTTTTTAAATTAGAGGCCCACACTGTATTATCTTTCATATTTTAATTCTTGTTTCTCTCCCCTCTTTCCTGTTAAAATTCACATAAAACAAATAATTCATATTTTCCAGCAAGCTTTCTGCAAAATCTCAGTCTGGAAAATTTGAAAATAATTCTTCTATGATCAGCACAGGAAATGGAGAGATCATTATCTGGACAGATGAAGCATACTAGATTTGTGCGTTTTTAAAGAAGTCATCACTTCCAGAAGGACATCCAGCTTCTGGAAAAAAAAAAATCAATTAAAGAGTAGTAGATTTTACTTGTTACTCCTAAGTTAGGCTTTCAAATGTGTAAATCCAATCTAAATCTGCATGTGAGAGCTAGTCTTTACAGCTTGCTGTTTGCTTTTGATGAAACACACATGATCATGTGAATTTTCTATTAATCCTTTATTATCCCCAATTCAGGCCAGAATATGTGCAGAGAGAACATTCTAAAACACACAGCTGGAGAATCTTCTCTTAGTTGCTTATTGGATGAAGATGACACAGTGAGGAGAGAAGAGCAGGAACACCGCTGAGAACACACAGCCATTCATTGCACAAACACTGACACTGTCATGGTTTCTAACAGCTCTGCACTGAATCAAAATTCATAGAATCACTAGGTTGGAAAGGACCCACTGGATCACCGAGTCCAACCATTCATAACAATGCCTAAACCATGCTCCTCAGCACCTCAGACACCCATCCCTTAAACACATACAGGGAAGGTGACTCAACCACCTCCCTGCGCAGCCTCTGCCAGTGCCCAATGACCCTTTCCGTGAAAGATTTCTTCTTGATGTCCAGACTGAACCTCCCCTGGTGGAGCTTGAGGCCATCCCCTCTTGTCCTGCCCCCTGTCACTTGGGAGAAGAGACCAGCACCCTCCTCTCCACAACCTCCTTTCAGGTAGTTGTAGAGAGCAATAAGGTCTCCCCTCAGCCTCCTCTTCTCCAGGCTAAACAACCCCAGCTCTCTCAGCTGCTCCTCATAAGACTTGTTCTCCAGCCCCCTCACCAGCTTCGTTGCTCTTCTCTGGACATGCTCCAGAGGCTCCACATCCTTCTTGTGGTGAGAGGCCATAACACTTCTAGCTCTCCCTGCTGCAAATGTGAGTGTGATCACCCTTCACCATGTTAACTCTCTTTAGTACACACTGAAGATAACTTCAAGCAGAATTTGTTGTCCTGAATCTCCCATCAGCTGCAAGAGCCGGTCAGGTTGCCAAGAATTCCGAAGTAATGGGCTAGCAGTTTGGGATCCTACTTCTGTCCTTAATTTGAAGATACAGAGAGATGGGTGCTGGTCTCTTCTCCCAAGTGACAGGTGATAAGATAAGGGAGAATGGCCTCAAGCTGCACCAGGGGAGGTTCAGATTGGATATGAAGAAAAAAAATTCACCAAAAGGGTCATCAGGCACTGGCAGAGGCTGTCCAGGGAGGTGGTGGAGTCACCATCCCTAGAGCTATTTAAAAGACGGGTAGATGAGTTACTTAAGGATATGGTTTAGTGGCAGATGGATATGGTTGGACTCAATGATCTCAGAGGTCTTTTCCAACCTGGTGATTCCGTGATTCTATGATTATGAGATGGCTGGTGGCAGGTCTGGGGGTAATTGTTCCCAGCCACCAAGCCTGGGACTACAGGCTTTCCCTGAGGCCCCACAAGGGAGAAAGTGAGAGAAGGGACAGGATAGCTGAGTCCTTGTGAGCAAGTACATCACTTACCCTCTTGATCCCTTCCCAACCTCCTAGGATAGCAGTTTTCTAGATAGGGAAGACATCAATTTAATCTGCTTGTACAGGCCCCTTGCAATAATGAGTTCAGTGGTGGGACAAAATGCCTGCATTTTGGTGGATTGAACAGGCTAAGCAGGAGGGTTTCTGGCCAACTGCCCAGAGGAGTGTGGCTGAACCCACCACCCTGCTTGCCTAGTTGTGCAGAAGGCCACCTTCACCTTCACCAGTCAGCTCTGACAAGATGGCCCCAGCTGGGACCAGTGCCTTCATGATCTGTCTACATGGATTCAAGCCACAAAAGAAGGACACCGCATTCCAGCCCATAAGCTTTAGACAGGGTCTGTCCTTAAGCCTAGAAGGCATTCTGGACATGCAGAGCATTCCATAACACTGTGGATTCAATGGCATGGCAATATGCAAAAAAGTGACTGAAATCATAGAATCATAGAATCATAGAATAACTAGGTTGGAAGGGACCCACCGGGTCATCGAGTCCAACCATTCCTAACACTCCCTAAACCATGCCCCTCAGCACCTCTATGACACAAATTATGTCCCTGTGACAGTAAGGCTCACACGAATGGTCTCGTGTACACAGCATGAAGTGTCCAGCCCCAGTGTGGATGTGAAAGTGTGGGTGATTCCTATGGGGGCCATCCCCTGGAACAAGGTTGTGCAGTCCTCCGAAGCTGTTCTTTACAATCTGTGTGAGGACAGGGACTCTGAATTCCTCCCCACTACTTTGCAAGGCATTTATTGTACAAGAAATGCTGATGAAATACCAAGCAAGTTGCTGTCAGTGAGAGGCCGCAATGATGCTTAGCAGAGCCATGAGCTGAGGATCGTAGCAACTTGAAGCATTGACAAGATCCCAGCTAGAAGTGCTCAGCAGTGTTTCTGATGAAACCAACTTCTGCTGTGATGAGGTCTCCAAAATATTTCAGAACGAATGCAGGAAGCACGTATCTGTATGTACATTGTTCAAAGGTGCTGCAAGCGCTACAACACCTGAGCTGGCCATATATTTTATCTTATTATTTACAAGCAGGAATACAAAACTGCTCTCAGACCCAAATAACTGCGAAAGACAATTATCTTCAGAGAGAAGAGGGATTCCTTAGAAGAGGGTGATGTTGGCTTTGTACTTAGGGAGGACTTTTACATCAGTTAAATTCTGACAGGTACGATTTGCTTAGATAGATGGGCAGATCCATTGTCCTACGTGCTGTGAAGCCCGGACTCGCTCCACTTCTGTGATGGGAGCCACTCCAACTGAAAATTCTCCCTCTGTATATCCCAGGCATTAATAGCTGAAAAGTACCAGTGAACTTGTTAAGAGGCCACCAGAAACCCTGGTACTTCCCAGGTGCAACAGCTGCCCCAGGCTGTCGCTGTAAGTCTGGCGATGAAGTGCTGGAGAGCCTGAGAAATGTATTACAGGCTGTCAAAACATTTGGAAACAGCTTCCTTGGCAGCTAGGCAGGGATATAAGGGGAACAGTACCCCAACAATACCATCCCCTGTAGCGCTCGTGAGGTGCAATAAGTCCTATAGACCTCAACAGCATTCTCCTCAGTCTCATGGCTGCATCCCACCTAGGAAACGCACATTGCTGATCAAAGCAAAACAGGATTCAGGCTGATTGGAAAAGGCCAGGTGACAGCTCTGGTGATGGCTGATGGACAGCATACCTTGATTATATCTTTAGTATTTAAAGCCTGAAGATGTTTTGTTTTATGCATTTGAAAATGTGCAGTGTAGGAAAAAAACCTGTAGCTCAGGGTGATGGGAGTAGGGGAAGCAGACTATAAAGTGTATGGTTATTCCTGGCAAGATATTTCTCCATCACTCATGCAGGTGGGAAATGGGAGCTGCTGTGACTCATCAGTTTTCCTGTTCACGGTGTCAGCTATGAGTGTCACTCTGTATTCAGAGATATCCTTAGCAAGGATGATAAAAAAAACATGAAGTGCAAAAACAAGTCAAGCAAGAAGAAAGTCCTAAACCACCGAAATGCAGGAGAGGAGCTGCTAAAAAATATCAAAATTAACACTATGCTTTCCGGAAGGAATTGCCACAGCATTAATTTAGCAATAGCAGTCTGGAAACTGGGAATTCAAGCCACCTCTTTTGAGAAACCTCAGTCTGTTAGTAGAAATCTTAAAATATAATGGGATTTTGGAAACTAGTATATGTAGGTTCCCTTCAAAACACAATCATCATCAGAAACTAGACACATTTCTAGAGACAAGGCAAGGTCTGTAAAAATTGTAAGTCAGAGAAAGTCTATTAGAAGTGAATACATTTTAACTAAGGTAGTTGTTCACTTGGGTATATAAGTACCACTTCATTTGCACTGATTATTTGAGCATGATTCCAGTCTGCGCAGTAATTTTAAACATGTATGCTCTACTTGTTCCTTAAAACTCTTAGTTAAAGTGATGCAAACATGAAGAAGCAAATCTATGTGTCTAGATGTTAAATATATCAAGGAAGAACACCTGGGTTTGTTTGGCATTTGCGAGGTACCTAGTACATAAGGAGCTCTATTAGCTTAAGATTAAGACTCTGAGAATTGCCACAATACATAAAATATAAATGAGGATTTTTGAAGCCCATATGTACATTCGACTTTGCTTAGAGTCCCATCTCTGAAACTTGTCCCAAGCCGTTTCTCCAGAAATTCTGCAAGACACAAAAATCTAGCAAACTTCAGGAGGTGCTGCGGGTAGTAATTATCCACCACAGCAATAAAAGCACTAGTGAGACATCGTTCTTTCCTGATTACACCAAAAGCCCAAGGGCTTCAGGCTTCTACAAACAGTTATCAGCAGCTGAAGGGGAACAGAGTAGCATCAGTGTGAAACCAGGGAAACAAGAAAATGTGACCCATGACAGATAACTTATCCACTCACAACTAGGCTGTGTTTACATCTCTGTTCTGCCCTGGTAAGACAACTGGCATATGAAAATATGCCTGTACAGACAGCCCAAGCAACAAAACAGCAAGTAGCCTCAAGAAGTCTGCAGTTATGAGTTGTCGGCTTTCTTGGGCCCACAGCAACACGATAATGGGTGACTACTTTGATTTGTTTTGAATGCTGTGTAACCCTGCAATGCCTGCCATGGCTAGAGATGCTAGACCCATTCCTGGCACCCCAGGCACTTCTCCATACGGAGGCTGATTTTTATCTTTGCAGTCCCATCCATGTCTTTACACAGCTGCTCATTCACACAACTGTGGCATGATTTGACTCCACCCCGCACCAAATGGCAGGGTTACACTTGGGGAATTCAGATGGAAAAATAACAGTAATTCAGGTCAGAACATTATACACTGACTAACAATGCAGTGTGTTAAGTCCTAGAGCATGTAGATCCGCTACTGAAGTTGCAGGGATTCTGTCAGCTAAGCTAGGGAAGACACAAGTTAAAATCTCTAATTTATTTAAACATTTTCCTTAAAACATAGTGTTTAAAAACACTTTTTTTAAAATGAGGATCAACAATATAACTTGGTTTTCTGCCTATTCCACGTAGTCATTCTTTAAAAAGAAAATACTTCAGTTTTGCAAAAGCTCAAATGCCGCTGCAGCTCAAAGGTAGTACAGTTAGGAGACTGTATTGGATAATTCAACTGCATTAGCAGATTTTTGACCCACAGTGAAAACTAGAAGAACACACATACTCCTCTATGCCCATCACTCCACTGTATATTGTGTTTTATGAATTGCCAGTATGAGATTTATACAAAAAAAATTAAAAGGATAGATTCCATTGCAACCACTTAACGTGTTAACATGCTGGACCATGATATTAATTCCACCTTTGGAAGATGACTGGTCTAAGGGATGATGTGACAGTGGCAGCAGAGTTGAGTTCTGTTCCATAGGAGTTGAGTACTGTTGACTGTTACTGTCTTAGTTGCTACCTATTTGGTTCTTACAAGCACTTAAAGCTTCAGGAAGGCCCCCTTTTCTCACTTTTCACACTCCTTTACATCAAAAAGCCTACAAATGGACAATTTGTAAAACCCTTCAGGGCATCTCTGGTACTTGCAGGAAAGCGGTAAGGTGTCCTGCAGAGAGCGAGTGTGGTGTGTACCTTTTGGAGATGCACAGCCATTTATGAGACGGGGCACATAACTTGTTCACTCAGGTCTAGGAGGACAGGGTGATGGTCTACAGTAACTCTTTCAAGTCAGACACCTACACGTTAGAACATCAGGCACATACATCAGTAGTTAATTATTGTACAGCTGTACCTCTTGTTTTCCTGCTGCAGTTCTCCTTCTCTGGTTGCACCACATGTTCTGGTTATGATCGAGATGAAACACAATGATTACAGGAACATTAGTGCATTAAGACATGCAGTCAGCTGGAATTTTTCTTTTGTGCTTTTTTATGAATAGCTGCTGAGCAGTCAGGGGAAAGGGAATATAAGCTCTTGATGCAGTTCGTTGCTTTCTGCATGAGTTGTCTGAAACTTTTACTCTCAAAGCAGATATCTAGCTGAGGCTTTTTACACTCCCTGTCCCTTTTTCAGGTGATGGACTGGCAAGAAAAGACAGTGCCATATATTAGGGTGGCCACAGAATAGGTACATACATGATGTATTGCAAAGCTGTAGAGCAGCTAATGCTCCAGTGCACCTTGTACAACACAGTAGCTCTGCGATGAGTAGCGTAGATCACAGGAGAGTGCAAGATGGCTCTCTTCTTCCAGTGATATAATTAGATCCATTGCTCATCTGTCATACCAAAGTGCTGTAGCAACAGACACTCGACCATCTGTGACACCACTCTGCCTGCTCCTCCATCAGGAACACTGACACATCTGCATGTTGCCGTGTGCCCTGGTAGCAGGAGCTCAGACCTCTGGCTTAGGGCTACACCACTTTGGCTCCTACCCACTCATCATCAGAGATGTCATCTCTGATTCTGACAGCAACAAGGGGCAGAGACAGCAAGTGTTAAGCTGTACAGAAGATCTTCTTCTATGGATACCTCATTTTTCTTCCTTCATCTTTTGTGTCTTGCCGTTTCTTTTACTGTGCTTTTCTTACTCTGGATACTCCCCAGGGGCATGGATCTGTCATTATTATTTAGCTTCCCTCATGCCATCTAGAGCTGTAGTAAATCCTTAAGAAGGTTACTGCCATCAGCATATTACAGCACAAGCATGGCAGAGAAATGGAGTCTATCTCTATAACAAGGAAACCTCCTGAGCATTAGGAACAAGAACTCATTCTTTCTCACGTGACAAGAGCTTCATTTATCTCTAGTGGCAATCTTGTGAACTCCTGGGTCCAAGGCATTGCATTATCAAAAGTTATGTTTCATTTTGTTATTTCATGGCAGTCCTCCACAAGGACACAAGGCACTGCGTCTGGTAGCAGGGATGTTTGATTTGAACTTATGATGGCGAGACTCCAAAAATGAAAGTGAGATATTGTTCAATATTTGTAAATACTCCTGCCTAAGTGGGCTAAAACGTGGAACTGTAGCAAATGTTCAGAGGTACATAATCTTAAGAAACAAAAATTATATCCCCACACTGGGTTAAAATGCTTCATTTCTGTCACAGGGTGTTTATTTATGTATTATATTTATAATTTATGGATGTGTCAAAGGCTTTGCAACATTAGTGAAGGCACAGTCAAGCTCCAGGTAACGGTCATGACCTGCTTCCTGAAGATTCTTGATTAAAATGTGCCTTAAGGTGGTGGAGAAACTGAGGATGGCAGTTTTCTTTCCCTGTACACAGAGTTGGAAGAGCAGTGCCGCCTTCTGCTTAATGTCAGCTGGAGCCAGATGAGACAAGTGCCAGGAGGTGTTTCCCATAAAGTCCTGTTTTAAAAGGGCCTAAAGATTTCATAGCTGCTTCCAGCCTTTCCAGCAGCTGATGCAGGCAGAGCAGCTGCGGCTGCGAGTTACAGCAACCACTGCTTGCAAAGGGAGAGCTGAGAGTGACACGTCCATCTTCATATCGTCGAGCACCGTCTTTTCCCTTAGGTGACCTTCACTGTCATCAGTTATCCCTTGCTTTTGCAACTCTTGATAATATTTCAGTCATCTCTGTATCCACACAAAATGTGCAGCAAGCATTTTTCAGCTGCACACTCTTGCTGAGTTCTAAAATTGTTTAAGTTGTTTCCAACAACAGCAAGAAGAGAGATCCCATGGTTATCAAGGCTTTTTGCAGGCAGATGAAAGATGGATGTACAGCTGAAATCCTGTGCCTTACATTCAGCCATGTCAGATGCAAAAGGTGAGCTACCTCTGATCTAGATGAGGCTCTCCTGTCTGATATGTGTCATGGAAATCATGTCTTCAACTGATTCCTTGTTACTGGAGTCAAAATGAATAGTATTAAAAAGCTCCAAAAATGAGAGTTCTTAAGGAAGAAATTCCATTTTTTCAGCTTGTATTATATGTCCGAAGACCTAATTTTCTTATACTAAGATCTCATTTTCACACACCGGACTTGTGAGTGAGAGATTGTTAACATGTTTGGCCCATGCTCCATCTCTTCTCTCAGCAAGGTGGAGCACTGCTCTCTCTAGTGGAGAAGGACTGATAGAGAGGGGGCAAGAGACCTTCAGGGGTCTTGTACAACCTTTCCATGCTCATCAACCTTCAGCTGGATTTCCTCAAGACCTTGTCCTACATCCTGGCACCATCTCCTAACTGGATCTTAGCTCTCTTGGGAGGTGTCTGTTCTTGTGGTTTATGTCCAGGGTTTCAGGAGGACATCTGGTCTAACACCCTATCAAGGCAAAGCAGGCTTTGAAATCAGATGCACATTCAAAGATAGATTAGAGCCAAGTTGTGAGTATCTTCAATAGTAGAGACTCTGCAGCTTCTCTAGGAAACCTAGTCCAGTGTTTGACCAGTCTGACCAAGAATCTTTCCCCCTAGTATCCAGTGTTTTTTGTGTTACACTACCACAGCTCAATATACACATCGGCTCTTCCTTCATATCTACAGGTTCAAGGTAGCGATGAATGACTGCCTTTACCTGGGAGGCAGTCATGGTTAACCCCAGCTCGCAGCCAGTCACCACACAGCCACTCATTCACTCTCCTCTAGTGCGATGGGGCAGAGAATAGGAAGAGTAAAGGTGAGAAAAATTGTGGGTTGAGACAAAGGCAGTTTGATAGGAAAGGCAAAAGTCACACACGCAAGCAAAGCAAAACAAGGAATTAATTCACTACTTTCAATCAGCAGGCAGATGTTCAGTGGTCTCCAGGAAAGCAGGGCTCCATCATCACCATCACAAACAACAGTTATTTGGGAAGACAAACACCACCACTCTCAACCTGCTCCCTTTCATTCTTCTTCCCCCAGCTTTATATGCTGCGCATGATGTCATATGGTATGGAATATCCCTTTGGGCAGCTGGGGTCAGCTATCCCACCTACATCCTCTCCCAGATACTTGTGCACCCCCACATCTACTCACTGGCGGAGTGGGATGAGAAACAGAAACAGCCTTGGCTCTATGTAAGCACTGCTCACCAATAATGTAAACGTCTCAGTATTATCAACACTGTTTTCTAGCACAAATCCAGAACAGCCCCCTACAAGGCATGAAGAAAACTGTTTCTGTCAAAACCATCTGTAGGGCTCATTTGCTTCACCTCTCTTCTTATTCCTTTATACCTATGTTGAACTACTTTTAAGTTGGAACAGTTAAATCACCATCGCTGCTGGCCATAGCTAAAAAGAGTAGTTGCAGCAAAACAGCAGCCTTTGCTGTGATATTGAGGAAATTTAAGAGATCATTGTAAAGGTTATGGGCATCCCCGACACTCCCCAGAGGTTTGCAACAAGCCACCACTTAGTACCAGAATATCATCAGACAGTGCTTAACCACATACCTGTCAGGTTTTGGCAGTTCGTTGTTTTGTCTTAGAAAATAATTCTCTGAGTAGCCCTGCTTTCCATGGCCCACATCTTCACCCTGCTGCCTGTCAGTGATCTCCTGGACACAGGGCAGGGTTGCAGGGGCTTCATCCCTTCTCCCATGTTATCTTCCCTCTGAATGGACCTATCCCTTTGGTCTGCTGTTCTCTGTCCTACAGTGGATGTGGATTTCATTGTTTGGGGAAAGGATCACAATCATAGAATCATAGAATCATAGAATCATAGAATCATAGAATCATAGAATAGTTTGGGACGGAAGAGACCTTAAAAATCATCTAGTTCCAACCCCTGTGCCATAGGCAGGGACATCCCACTAAATCAGGCTGCCCAAGGTGCCCTCCAACCTGGCCTTGAATACCTCCAGGGATGGGGCAGCCACAACCTCCCTTGGCAACCTGTTCCAGTGTCTCACCACTCATGGTGAAGAAATTCTTCCTAGTGTCCAGTCTAAATCTGCACTGCTCCAGTTTATACCCATTCCCCTAGTCCTATCACCAGAAGCCTTTATGAATAGCCCCTCTCCAGCTTTTCTCTAGGTCCCCTTCAAGTACTGGAAGGTCGCTATAATATCTCCTCTGAGCCTTCTCTTCTCCAGGCTGAACAAGCCCAACTCGCTCAACCTGTCCTCATATGGAAGGTGCTCTAGCCCTCCAATCATCCTCTGGACCCATTCCAACAGCTCCATATCCTTCTTACATTGAGCATTTCAGAACTGGACACAGTATTCCAGATGAATCGCACAAGTGAGGAATAGAGGGGCCGAATCACTTCCCTAGCCCTGCTGGCCACACTTCTTTTGATGCAGCCCAGGATAAGGTTGCCTTCTGGGCTCTGAGTGCACATTGCCATTTCATGTCGAGCTTCTCATTGACCAGCACCCCCAAGTCCTTCTCTGCAGGGCTACTCTCAAGCACATCATCTCCCATCGTGTACTGATAAGCTGAGACAATTTAGGGTCATGATATCATTGAGACCAGACTTTGAGGGAAGAGATGTGTATATTATTGGGAAGATGTGTATATTATTGGGGGGAAGAGCTGAGGACATGACCTGAAGCTGAATTCATCTCTTTCGCATCCAGGAACAGGCAGACGTCTTGCCTGCTGATAACCACAACTGCTCCTCTCTGCACTGTTCATCCCTCTCACCATCCAGGAACAGCAGCCATGGGCAGAGTCAAATCATGCCCCTTGGCCATTGCTGCAAATAAGAAAAAATTGGCTTGGAATTTACTTTTTTTATACTTTTCAGTGTGTGGTGTAGAAGTGATGTGAATAAGACTATTCTTTACTGATAGTTCTGAGATTTTGGTACAGAAAAATATATAATCTTCAGTCAAAAATGGAAAATGAAGTCAACATTTCATCTGTGGCCCTCTGCAATTTCAGCTGAGGGAAGACAACCTGCTATAATTTTGAATCATTGATTGAAAACTTGTTCACCACAAAGTATCATCACTGTGCTCAATCTTCCCGCATTCACATTTGTGCTGACACAGCTCCAGTGAAATGTTAATCTTGTCTAATAACTAGCACGGAGCAGTTAGGAGGCCTGTGGGGTTTTTTTTGAGTGTGTATATTCAGTACACCAATACAGTTGTATTAATGGAAAGCCCCAGCAAATGTATTTCTTGATTGGTCTAATTCTGCAGGTTCTTGTTAGAAGTCATAATTAACTACCACCCAGCGCACAGAGTAAAAAATTTGTGAGGTCGATACTAGATTGGAGATAAATCATTTTCTTGGGAAAAGTAGGACAACAGCAGAGAAAAGGTGATAAGGTGTATAACCAAAATATTACTAGAAAAGTTGTTCTAGACCTCATATAATAGCTTACTAGACAAAGTCCTGTAGACAGACAATGAAATGTATGTGCCAAAATCAATTAGGACCTTATGAAAATTTAATCAAAGTTTATGGTAAATAATTCCACCCTAGATAAAGCTACATTTCATTAATTTTTTATTGTTACTCATTTAAATTGAAGTGATTAGTGCACAGAGCAGAAATTTGATGTCATAAATTAATCTAAACACAGTCTAGGGATCAGTTTGGGGTAAACTCCTGGCTTCATATTAGGGCTGCTGGTCCTGTTTCAAGAAGTAGTATAGCATTTTAAAATGAATCCCTTCAAGTCTAATGTGTGTATAGCCCTTAGAACAGGGACCGGATCTCAGATCTCTCCCTGCACAAGCAAATGCCAAATCCTAGGCTAAAACATTAGATTTTGGATTAGCAAATCCCTCATTCCTCTCTGAAGTACGGAATAAGTTTAGTTTCCTTCCTGGCCAGACTATACCGAGGCAGCTCGGGTGCTCTCCATGTCAAGGATGGGGACAGCTACTGAGTCTTCCGCATGAGCCCTTTCTTATGCATCAGTGACTGTTCTTTCTTCCTCAGACATCTGTGTAAAAACCTGAATGTATCTAGATATGTTTTTTTCACAAATACAGTAACACTTAAGAGGGACTCAGGTTTCCAGGTGGTGGAGTCCATACAAGACCCTTAGACTTCTTTGAAACTAAGAGTACCTATTATCTCTGTATGAACAAGACAGTCATTGCATTGCTCATATCTGTCCATTCCTGTGCTAATTGTGGACTGAAGTGCCTAAATTTTTGTCTACCTGGAAGAATTCACAGACCTGACATGTATGCACGTGTGTCTGTGCATAATCTGTAATATTTGCATATATTTAGCCAAAAACGTATTTATTTTAACACCCAGACAAGGGTTGATGTGACTGGAAAGTAATTCTACAAAGGATTCAGGGAAATTGGAATGCATGAAATGCTCAGGATTTTGTGTTTGGAAGGGTTAATGAAATTTTTGGCAGTGTAAAGAGGGAAGTAATGATTAAGAGTGGAAAGGTGACTTTTAATTTTATGTACAAAATTGGCGAGACTAGGCAAAGGGTAATGTGCAGTTCTGGTATGCTTCTATTAAAAGGATCATGAAAAGCTGCTGAGAGTGCAAAAATACCCTAAAAAAATGTGGAGAATGGAGGAAATATAATTCCTGTGGAGATGTAAAGAGCACCATCACTTTAGCTTAGCAAAGAAAAGTTCAAGGTAACCTCAAGAGGAAAATAAACTTGGAATGGAGGTGCTCTTTAATTTATTTTATAGTTATGGACAAAGGTATAACAAGAAATGATGGTTCAAAGCAAGGCTAGACAAATTTGAATGTGAAATAACGTGCAAATATATTTTAGGGAGGTTATAAAATACTGAAATAAACTACTGCAGAAAATGATTGGTTCTGCATCTCCTGATGCATCCAAATGCCTTTCTGAGATTTGCCTAAGTCAAACACAATCAGACTCAGCATAGAGATAACTAGGTGAAATTAAGTGGTCAATGTTCTGGCTGTTTTTACCGCTGAGGCTCCAGATTTTATCTTTTTATTAGCTATAAATGATGTAATTTTACTTTCAAAGTGTAAAGTTTATCAGTATTCTTGCAAAGCATTCACTGGGTTTGTAAACATTATCAATCAATTGGGTATTGATATGGCAGGCAGCAGTTTGATTAGAAATGCAAAGTATCAGAACACCCGTGAGATTAATGAGCTGAGAAACAAATGATCTCACATTAGTGGGGCAGGTTTTTGGTCCAGGAGAGCAAGTGGGGTGTTGCTTCAAAGAGAGTAAAATCAATGACATTGCTGGAGCTCCTCCCAGTATGAAGAGCTGCAGGAACGTACTCCCACTGGTAAAGGTCAGATTGATGCAGCGGCTGTCATATTTTCCTGTAAATAAAACACCTACCTACAAAAAATAAATAAACCCATGCTAAATTTAATGCAGTATGAATGAATACTCCCAAGAAATATTAATGCCTCAAATGTCTAAGTAGATAACCAGTTATATTTATGCTTATAAAAATGACTGCAAAAATAAGAGAAATCTTCACATTTCACACTCATCTCCCTCCTTTCAGCCTCATCACATGCTTGGGACTTTTTAGGCTGGGCAAGGACAGGCAGAACAAACCCACAGCAGCTGTTCAGCGCTAAATGTCTGAACAAGGGGACTGATTTCTGCTTCCAGATACCTGTGTTGGGGGAAGCATCTTGTCTTTCCCCACATTAAAGCAAGTCCAGGACATGTGACCCCCAGGGAACGCATTCATGTTTCCCCCAAAAACCTATGCTTTGTGCAAATCAAGCTGCCCTGCCAGAAGCACAGCACACCAGCAAATCGTTCAACTATAAGATCTGTCTTTTCACACAGCTACAAGAGGAAACAACAAGCAGGGGTGGGACAGGGCACTTTGTGCCAAGCCAAGCCTCAGTGCCCCAGCTCCAGGAGCAGGAAATGATGATCCATGTTAATCTTAAATGGAGTTGACAACCTGTCTTCAATGATAGGTTTAGATCCACAGCTCCTTTGGGAATGAGCTAAATTGTGTCATCAAAGACAACTATAATTCTGCATGCAGGGGTTTAAACTGCTCCTTTCAGAAATAAATACAGATGAGCTCTCCTGGGAATTTAAATAGATGAACCCCTGTACATATCTGTGGGAGCACAGCTAGCCTACTTCAGATTATCTTATGTTGCACTGACTGGGCAATATCCAGTAATCTTTTCATAGAATCATAGAATCATAGAATCATAGAATTACTAGGTTGGAAGGGACCCACTGTGTCATCGAGTCCAACCATTCCTAGCACCCCCTAAACAATGCCCCTCAGCACCTCAGACACCCGTCCATTAAACACCTCCAGGGAAGGTGAATCAACCACCTCCCTGGGCAGCCTCTGTCAGTGCCCAATGACCCTTTCCATGAAAAATTTTTTCCTGATGTCAAGCCTGAGCCTCTTCTGGCAGAGCTTGAGGCCATTCCCCCTTGTCTTGTCCCCTGTCACTGGGAGAAGAGGCCAGCTCCCTCCTCTCCACAACCTCTTTTCAGGTTTCCCCTCATCCTCCTCTTCTCCAGGCTAAACAACCCCAGCTCCCTCAGTCGCTCCTCTTAAGACTTGTTCTCCAGGCCCCTCATCAGCTTTGTTGCTCTTCTCTGGACACACTCCAGAGCCTCAATATCCTTCTTGTGGTGAGGGGCCCAGAACTGAACACAGTACTCAAGGTGCGGTCTCACCAGTGCTGAGTACAGAGGGAGAGTAATCTCCCTGTACCTGCTGGTCACGCCGTTTCTGATACAAGCCAAGATGCCATTGGCCTTCTTGGCCACCTGGGCACACTGCTGGCTCATGTTAGTCGGCTGTCAACCAACAACCCCAGCTCATTCTCCTTCAGGCAGCTTTCTCGCCAGACTTCTAGTCTGTAGCACTGCATAGGGTTGTTATACCTCAAGTACAGGACCCGGCATTTGTCTGTGTTAAACCTCATGCTATTGTCCTCAGCCCAGCGGTCCAGCCTGTTCAGATCCCTTTGCAGAGCCTCCCTACCCTCCAGCAGATCCACGCTTCCACCCAGCTTAGTGTCATCAGCAAACTTGCTAAGGGTGCACTCAATGCCTTCATCCAGGTCATTGATAAAGACATTGAACAGGGCTGGACCCAGTACTGAGCCCTGAGGAACCCCACTTGTGACTGACCTCCAGTTGGAGTTAACTCCATTCACCACCACTCTCTGGGCCCGGCCATCCAACCAGTTTTCAACCCAGGAGAGTGTGCGCCTGTCCAGGCCAGAGGCTGACAGTTTCTGAAGCAGAATGCTGTGAGAAACTGTGTCAAAGGAACACTGCCTCGTTGCTATTTATGGCACATTGATATCACATTGCACTGTGGGGATGCCACCTTACCTATTGCCACATTTGCAACATAAAATATCATGCAGGGGAATTAATATGCAGGAAGTCCATGCAATGGACTCCCACTGGTATATAGCATGTATTTGTCCTTCTGCCAGTGAAAACCTTTGCACAGGGATTTGACTTCCCCTGGGCTGGTGATGATTTGCTCTGTGAATTTTGTTTGGTCCCATCTCTTCCTCAGTGCTGATAAAGGTGAAGTGAAGAAAAGAAAAGAAATTAAAACCTTTCTTCTCAAGTGATTTGGTTAACCACATCTATCTGGAATATTTGTATTATCAGAAAGAATAACAATAAGAACAGATGAACTGCACAAGAAGGTACTAGGAAATTCCTTTGCTCTCTTTCTCCCCAAGACAAAACCTCTCTGCACATCTATCAGATTTATATTTCACCTCACCGTTTCCCTTTCTTTTCTGAATTTCTCTAGATAACACAACAGAGAATCATATAACCATAGAATCACAGAATCATAGAATCGTTATGTTGGAAATGACCTTAGAGATGATCAGCTCCAACCGTACCTGTCTACTACTAAATCACGTCCCCAAGCACCTCATCTACCCACTCTTTAAACACCTCCATAGATGGTGACTCAGCCACCTCCCTGGACAGCCTCTGCCAGTGCTTTGTAACCCTTTCAGTGAAGAAATTTTTCCTTATGTCGAATCTAGACTTCCCCTGGGCCAGCTTGAGGCTATTCCCTCTTGTCCTCTCATGTATCAAATGGGAGAAGAGACCACCGCCGACCTCTCTGCAACTTCATTATCTCCTCTCCTGTTCCCCAAAGTTCTTAATGAATAATCTTCATTTCTCTTCTTCAAAACAACTTGAGAACCCCCTCCTTGCCACTAGTCCTCTCCAGCAATACCCCACCTGACCTATATTTTCAGTCCCTTCTTGGCCTCCCATGGGGCAGTTATTATACCCTTGTCTAAGAGGAACATTTCTCACAGTCTCTTTTCACTATTTTGAGAAAGGTCAGGTTGTCTTTAAGCAGCAACTCCTCCCGCAGCATCTCAGCACCCGTTTGCTTCTCTCACCTCCCTGCATAGAGAGTCAGGCTTCCAACATCTCTGGAAAATAGGCTTCTGACCTGCTTATTGCTTTCCTGAGCCTTGAGGGCAAAGTCAGCACCTGGGTTTGCCTTTGGTATCCCAGGTGAGAATCTCAGTGCACCGAAACTCTTCAAAAACGGGACATTTTTTCTGATGACACCACCCTTATTAGGGGTGAGGACTTATTCAGTCCTGCTGAGTTTCCCCTACAAGTTGTGCTTCCTGAATGTACAGATTTTGTGGAACTGGAACTATCTCATGGAAAATCTAGAAGAAGGTACCAAAAAGATGTCCTTGTTTGTATCAGACCTGTATCGCCGTGATGCCCCATCCTGTACCAAAACAAGGATGTGCTCACTGCAATCTGGTTGGGCTCCATCTTGTTTGCAGTTATTCCAGCTTCTGAGTCCTTTAGCTCTACAGCTAAATTTTTGTAGTGTGATTTGAAAGGCTAAAGCAGCCAAATAGACATCCAGGAAGATGCCTCATACTCCTGCCTTTCTCTGCTTTGCCCCTGCCTCTGCCTTTCCACCTGCTATTAGGCAGGTGCTGGCAGTGTCACCTGAGAATTTCCTAGTATTTGCAGAATGGTTGAGGAACCTGGAGTGAAAGGAAGCCTAAATACAGGCAAAGGCTGCTGTCAGGCCAAAGAGGATGAACAGAAAGAATCAAAGTCTGGCTTTGCTTAAACCTTTGCTTCCCTTCTGAAAATTCAGGACTGCTATAGTGTCCCAAAGCACACCAGGGACCCTGTGAAGGAGAAAACTTGAAGCCTCAGAGGTATGATACTGGGGGGTGGGGGGGAAGGTTTCTTTTCTTTCCTGTACAAGTAGATGAAAAATACTGTGTGACTGAGGTGCAAACTGTGGTTTGTGGATCTGTGTCCAATATTGATATAGTAGTAGGATGCTAAAGCTTCTGCAAATAATACCACAGTATTGTTGCACCAATAATTGTCTTTTACAACTACGAAGCCTAGAAAAACTTCTTTGCTTCTCAACACACCCTGTGGTATGCAAATGTATTTATGTGCTGTGCTTGTATTATCACAAGCTTACTAGGTTTAGTCCTCGTGTGATTGATGGGCCTGTTTGTAGAAGGACACTGAAGACATGGGCGGTTGATCTGCCAGTAGAGGACAAGGAAAATCTGATTAAGCAAGTAAAATGAATGTATTGTGTCTGCAAAGGAGCACTGTTGTCACACTGGCTCTGCAGAGCCCTCTGGCAGCTCCTGAGCTGACTCAGTTTGACTGTCCAGAAGTGGGGCCAAGTGGGTACGTGGTACTTGGCCCACAACTCTGGTCTCTTTTACTCTGCAAACCTGAGGTCCTACAGCTCCCAAAGTTGGCAGATTCAATGCAGTTTGCAGCTCAGCTACTGTCTGCTCTGCTACTTTGCCACACAGCATAGGCTTTCGGGCCACAGCAGCTCTGACGGAAAGGCAGTCAGGTCAAGTGAGCCTTCCCAAGAGGAATTTCACAGAGTAATTCACCTTCATCTCCCAGGGGTCAGGGCGGCACAATGCGCTGCATTGCAATTGCCAAGGTTCATGCAGAGCTGAGCTGCAGCAGAGCCCCTGCATCAGCCAGGCAACAACCCAGAAGCTGAAACAGCTTAAACCAGCACTTGCTGGTGGAGGAGGAGGAGGAGAAAGGCTTCATCAGAAGCATTTGGGTTCCCTATGTAATCAGCTTTTGCTAACAATGGTGTTCATTCTCTTGAGAGATGGAGGCCTTCTCCTTATAGTAAAGTATAAGTTTTATAAGAAACTGAAAAAACAATTTTTATAATGGAAAGTGTCTGGTAGCTTCTTCAACAGGTGCTCCTGTGCCCTTGGCAGCACATGCGCACAGCGTGCCATGTTAGGGACACTACTGTATTATGTGAATTGGGAACAGAATTTCCCAGGAGCACTCAACCGTGCAAGTGTGCAGCATGTAGAAGAGGGAGTTATATTAGTTACAAGTATGAATACACATCTCAGAATTTGTAGAATAGCTGGGTTGAATACAGTATTTATACAGCCATCACGGAAAATGAGAACTGTTGATAATCTTCCAAAAGCTGAGCTAGGTTTTGGCAAAGAATATGGATCCAGTGGGACACCAGTATGAACTGTGGGTTTCCTTCAGCTTCTGGAAGATGCGGATGGTTTTTTCTGGCAGATGTGGGTGCTTTGTTTCTTTAAAACTATGGTTTAAAAAATCCCTGAAAGGGATTCAATGCACTTCAAAAGTCTCAAGTCAGGGTGGCAGGGATCGCTGAAGCTGTTCCAGGCTCTCTCTGTATTAGCAATATGAGAACCCCGAGGACATTTCTACTGTAACATTTCTAGATAAATCTGGAAATTTCCTCACAGTATTAATTGTCCCTAACAAGTGTAGATTGGAATGAGTATGAACTTCATAAGAGGTAGCCACCGCTGGACTTTAGAAAGAAAACTGGTTGTACCTATTGTATGAAATTAATAATGTCAAGTTTAGTCCTTTACTTCTGCCTATATACTGATTATGCTGATTATCCATCATTTCTGACAACGATCTAAATCTCCAATCGAGCAGTCTTCACTGACTTTATTAGGATGACTTGATAGGAAGATTACTCACGTAAAGGGTTGGTGGATCTAGCAGATAGGGGTTTACAAAGTGACAGCAAAATACTCTCAGCAGAAAGGACCTGGAAAAAAAAAAAAGAATCATTAGCTTGGATGTTAGACTCCATTAAATATTACAGTGAGTGGAGCCATGTATGATGGTAAGGATCTGGACTGGAAAATAAGTCAGTTACTGCAGTTAGCAAATGAAAAAAAGCATGTTAGCAATTTAAGGTCAGAAAAGGGAGGAATAGGCTTTTTCAATAAAACTCTTATTTTGAGAGGGGTGATGATGGGGCAGAAAGGCAGTGAAAATATCTCAATGCCAATTAGGTTGAATGTCAATTGGAAAAGATTTGTTCAGTGCATTAAAGACTGTTAATTTTTGTGAAGTTTCAGTAGGAAAACTAGACAGGAGGCGGACAGTAACTAATGTAAATTGCAAAGAAAAGCCCAGGAAATCAAATGTTAACAGCCTTCACAATGAAATAAAATGAGTTAATCATAATCATCATTATTACAATGTGTATCAGGGGAATTAATAATTGTTAGTTAATTGTCACCAATGCCATTCTAACTTTCTCCTGGTGCATTTGCATATTTTCCACCTCTTTTTTGGTCTCATTAATTTAAAGAGATGCTGTCAAAGTGAAATCCAAGCCTTTTAGAAAAAATAAATTAAAAACTGTTGCTCTTCACCTTCTGACAGTTATGACTTTGCAGTTACATATTGCTATTTTGAAAATGTTTTTTTCTTCCTTACATACAAATGCTGCAAAAGAAAAACAACAAGCTGTGGAACAGTGACAGTCATTAAAAAATACGATACCAAAAATTCAAAGTAAACAAACTGGAAAAGCCTTTTTTTTCTGGTCTCTTTCAGGACTCTGAGTCTAAGGACCCCAAATGAATACGGTAACTGATCAGAGCTGTTCTTTCAAATAAATGTCTTGCAGAGTTACAGACAGGAATCAAAGCTTCAGCTATGTCTCTCATGTTTCCTGAGAGTGCTGCACTTTACAAGAAACGTTACCTGAGTTCCTTATCAGTGGGGAATAGTTCATGGATAAATGCAGGGATTGTTGTAGCAGATACCTTTTGTTGAATTTAAATTGAAAACAGAACCTTCCTTAAGATTATTTTATGATTCTAGGGAATGAAGTTATTGGCAGTCTTCGAACCATTGCTATTTCTCATTTTAGTGATAGGCCCATTACGTAAGAGTCATACGTAATTTGACTGACGCTCCACAATGCACAGTCTGTTATTTGTTTGTCATCCTTTACACCCGGTCACAGTTTTCATTATTTATATTGCTATAATTTCCTTTTTATCTTTGTACTTTATTACCTTGTGGAGAAAAAATAAACATTTTTGAAGCTTTCTTCAATTTTCTAAGGCAGTGGAGGAATAGCTGGGGGTAAACCCACACTCAAGTTGTCCAAGGCTTAAAAAAACCCTACAAATTCAACATGTATACTGCATTAAATGTTTATAGATGCCATCAATGGTATTACCAGACTTCAGGCTAGAGATTGTATCCTTTCATTAAGTGAGCAACTAAGCTTGCAAAAGTCATATTGGACTGCCTGATAAAATATATTTATTTTATCCATATAGTGGTTTTTATTACAAAGTTGTGAGTAGCTGACAATGTCCTCAGGCCTGAAATAAGCACTGACATGGTGATGCCAGGACGCTTGATATGTCTATCTATGTCTCTCCCTAACTCCCCAGTGAAAGCTCCTGCTTGCTCTCTCTTGGCTCCCCAGCTGAACTGCAGCCTGAACTTCAAGGCATGGTCAGTGCAATGGGTTTGGGTGGCTGTCCTGCTCCAGGTGCCATCAGCAAACACGCGGCTGCCCAGCACATTCCTCAGACAGCATCTATCATATTACTTGCACATGTCATCACCCCTTTTCTGGTTCTTGGCTCTCCTTTTGCTACTTATACCTTCCTTCCCAGGTATGATACTGGCAAAAAAAGTCTTGTGATGCAGCTGCAAAGGGACTAGGACACTTGGAAGGATTTTGGCAAAGCACAGAGTACAGAATCCAGGCACACAGGAATACATCTGCCCTGCGGAGTGCTTAAAGACTTCTTTGGACGTACCAGCTGGTCACCCCAACTCAGGTCTGAAATAGCATGGCAGATCTACACTACCATGGGTCCGGCCATTGGGCCACTCTCAGGCTAGCAGCAGCCGTTCGGAGGGGAACAGTATTCCCATCTATCTCCCAGTTCCTGCCTCCAGCTGAAGACTTTGGACCTCCAATTCACTGATGTCTTACAAATAACACCTCGATTCTCAAGGGCTTTCACTTTTCTGAAGCCGTAGTGTTCAGGAGGGATGTTCACCTCTGCGACTGGGAGGAGCGGATGGCTGCCCTCTAGGTCACGACAGACTGTCACTTCCACTTATATGGGAGAACTGGTGCTGGCTGGTGAGTGTCAGGCTGCAGAGCTGCACAAAATGCTGCTCCAGTGTCTATTTGACGTATTAAGCAGCTGCTGTAACCCGCTGTGGTTTTGGAAGACTCAAACATTTATGTGAGTTTGTTTTGGAAACCGAGAACTTCAAAAGTGTCAGGGTTTGATTCAGCTGTGAGGGTAGCACCAAGGGCTTTTCCTGGAGATGGCATGTCCAACCCTGCTTCCAGGGTCACATCAGGCAGCATGGGAGCCTGCTGCACACCCATTATGGGAAACATTGACAGAAATAAACCTCTTGGCTGACTGAGAAGCTATTGTCAGTTCTCACCATTTAATCCTAATTACTGATTCATTCTTCTGCACTTGCAGACTTCCTCAAAATTCCTATGGAAGAGAGGCTTTCCTTAGGAAGGGATAGTCTCTCAGAGAAAACAGGAACTCTCTTAGTTTTCCAAATGATAACATTTTCCGTGTTTTCAAAATGTTGTCCAGTTTGATCCATCTCTAGGTTTTGGGGTTCTGGTCTTTTAGAAAATGAAGTGCCGAAAAGCTCTAACACCACCATTTTTGTCTGCTGTTTCCATCCAATCCAACAGCAGCAATCTACAGGAGGTAGGATCCTGGGCAGAACTTGCTCTCACGAGCTTTCTAATATCATGAAGCCCTGAGTTCTGCAAACTGAAGATGTTGGGGAGTTTTATGAGCCTACATGTCAAGCTTTTTAATTTTGTCCATTGGTGTCCTCAAAAATGACTTGTTTGTTCTCAGTCTGCATTGTGATTCTAATTCACCAGCTCCCCAAAGAGGCTCTGTCTTTGCTTCCATCTCCAGCTGAACACTATTCACATGAACATAGAACTGCTGAATTTAATCTCAGCATATATCAGCTTGCAAAAACAGGGACGCTTGGGAAACATGCCTTTAATTAAAAAATAACTTAATAGCTTCTCTAACTTTCCTAAGGACATTTTGCTTCTAGAGGATTCACTGTCCCTATTCTCTGAACAATGTAACCAGGTTCTGTCTAATAATGGTAGACACGTATGAAACGCAGAGCCTGTAGGCTTTCTGCAGCATCATGGTGTGTTGGCTATGGGAAAAGTGGAACAGAAAGGCACTTTCAGACTCATTGAGCTCCATCCCTTGATAGATCAGACCACCACATTAGAGAATTCCCTTCTTAAAAATATTGAATTGCATCTTAAAAGTAAATTTATTTTCTACTCAAATTGTTCTGGTAGGAAAGCTGTTGCCAGGATATCATTCTTATGGGTGGAAATGGTTTAATTTTCTGCTAAATTGTATTCATAGCTCTACTCATTTTTTCTTCTGGTAGCAGTGTCCTGCAGCTTTCTCTTGGTAGAAGTTTTACCCCTCATATTGCATATAAACTGGAATTGTTTCTCTTCTCAGTCTCTGTCTTCCTGGGTTAAACAAGCTGAATTCTTCCTATAATCTCTTCTACGATCTTCTCTCCATTCCCCACTTCCAGCTGTGTAACCCAGACTTGGGATAGGCTGAACTTACCTTTCTTGAATGTGAACACCATTAAGAAACATAAGAAACAAAACACATATGACTTTTACTGTGTTGTAACTATATGTCATTTTAATTTTACTGTCTTGCCCCTCTGGATGGTGTTGTACCACTATAAAGGTGATCTTCTTGTACAGAAATAGCATCTGTTACACCAACACAGTTGTATACGTGGGAAGGAGTCTCAAACTTCCAGACAATTGGGTTTATCATTATTTCTTTGCTGTAGAGAGGTTGTGCACCAGGTTCATGCATCCAGGTTTTCTAAAACCTCTTTGAAAGCCAAGGGGGTTTAAGCGTCTGAGGGTCTTACTTACTGGGTGCTAGGAGAAAAATATATTTCACTACAGAGAGTATTGAAGACAGGCAATATGATTTCTTCTAAGAAGAGAATTGGAGTCTTGTGCAAATGATGTGCTTAACTTCAGCTGTCCAGAGGGGAGGGCAAAACAGAATCACAGAATCAGAGAATCACCAAGTTGGAAACAGATTAGTTTGAGTGGACATGCTTGAATTTGCTCTCTTCTATGATCTGCCTTTATATTTTTAAGACAGTAACTAATTTTTTCAGTAAGCATTTTCCTGGCCAACGTAAAAGTATGCAGGAGGTTTAATTTCTGATGTAGGCAGGGAGGCTAAATGTTGCTACTGCAGGCATCTATAAAGAGATATTTAGAGTTTATATTTGCTATATGCTCAGATGATATGGAAAGAGAATAGTAATATTGTACACGTAACTGAGATACCCCTTTCTCATCACTGCTGTCTACTTCGAGCTACTGATGCCTGTACTGTCCTGCTTCCCCGGTTTTGGTGGCCTTACGAATTATAATCCTCTGTGTTTATTAAGAGTCTGTTAAAATCGATGAACCATTAAAGCCTGCCTTGTAAATCTGGCACCAGTCAACAGATTAAATTCAAGGTCCAGCCAAACATATTAGAAACATTTTTTTGCTGACCACAGCCACTCCAGCTCAGATTTGCGTCTGAAAATGAAATACAGTAATCTCTCTGGCTGTCAGCTAGCCTGCTGTTATTTGTGCTAAGGCTTCCCCTGCTGTGAAGATAGCTATATTTACAGTGGTTATTTATTCAGCACCATATTATGTTTAGCTATTAATCATATGGTGACATACTCTTTTTCACTCGGTTAACTGGAAGAGAACACTTCGTGTCTAAAGCACAACCATCCATTCTTTTTTTTTCTTTTCCAACTTAAATTGCCTGGTCTTCATACAATAAAGTGTTAGAGTTTTAAATTATTTCTTCATACCAAGGTCTCTTCTTACAGAAAAGGCAAACACAATGAACATTTCCTGCCGTTTACTACATATATCCCACTCATCCCTGCATCCATTTAAACTTCTACCTCTGTTCACAGGACTAGTTCTCCTGACATGAGTACGACTGTTCCCAGGAGTTAAGTTATGCACCTTTAGAAGCATTTGTAACATCTCAGACACAGAAAATCACTACTGTGTCATTTCCACATTTTACTAATGATACTTTACTCTTCATATGAACTAAGCTCCCTGCATATAAGTAGAATTTCTTACATCCTCAAATGCAATTCAAGCTGTCTAAAAGTGAAGCATCCAGTTCAATTGAATTGACTATGGTTTCCAGAAGTCAGACAAGAAAGAGAAGCCTGTCTAAATGGCAAACCACTGCAGGGTTTGGGGAAAAGGCTCCTTCTGGAAATGCTATGTGGCTTAGTCTAGGCAGCTAGCATTTAGAGTATGAAATCAAGCGGAAGGAATTCCCTCCTGTCTCACAGATGAATATTATTTCTGAAAATAACAGCTTGCTACACAAAACAAAATAATAATACTGTAGAGGGCTTGTTTCATTTTTACAGGACAAACTAATTCTTCAGTAGATTTTTTTTTTTTTCCTTTTTATGTAAACCTATTTTTGGTTCCTTCAGCACTGGAGAAAACTGACTCTATGGTGATAGTGTCATAAGGCAATAAGTTACAATTTAACCCAGAACTACTTACTCAACTAAAAAAAAAATATCTCAAGCTGATTGTTATGCATTTCACTGAAAAGCAATACATAAAAAGTATGGGATAGAACGGAGATAAATATGAATAAGTAGCAGCATAGAATGGCTTATGGCATGCCTAGGAGCAATATTTGATCATTTCCAAAAAGCTATTTCTTAAATTAATCACCAGACTTTTGGGTACAAAACCTTGTTGCTGTTTGGCAGAGGTGTACTCTTATTTTATTACTCAGATCTTACCTAAAGTGATTAAAATAAACTATAAAATCAACTATCTGAACCCATATTCAGTTAGATGGGAGCAAACAGATTAAATTGATAGTCCATTTTTCCAAGTAATTTGCAGGCTGGCACTAATTAATAAATTATTATAAGAAAGATATTGTAGTATTAACCTCTGGTTTGTTCAGAAAGGTAATAAGTTATTATAAGCTTCAGATGAGTTAACTGCTATCGTAATCTTTATGGTAACACAAATATAGGACCTTTTCTCAGTTTAATCATATTCATTCCAATCTTTTTTCCACACCCACAAGTGGATCTCAATTGAGCAGCATACATTTTGCATTTGACAATAGCTATTTAACAAAGTACTCATTAATGTGCAGCTGCCAGCTGTTGTTCAAAGTCTGTATCCCAAGTTATGGTAAAGGCCTTCATCTCTTGTTGACTGCCATAGGACATATAGATGTTCCATTACATGGCTGATTGATTTGTAAAAGGGATAATATTTCACTTGCAGTGCTGATAGCATTCTGACCAGCCCTGTAATGTCAATCAAGTTTCTGCCATTTGGGCTTGTGAAGGATTGCATGTTTCAATATGTTCTCCAGGAGTTCCAACATAGATCTTTCCAGGAGAAATTGCGTGATTTTGTTGCTTTCTTTTTTTTTTTCTTCCTAGAAGTGTGTGAGGAGCTCCACTTGACATATGCACTTGGGTTTTTTCAATATAAAGTTGTAAATTAGTCCTAGGTGCCTTACAGTTTAGGCAAGGAGAATTGGGGACTTCTGTGAACCTTCTGATGTTCTCTGTGATTAAAAGACTATAATAATCACGCCTAAAAAAGATGCTAAAAAGCTGAAGCTGGAATGACTTCTTAAGAACAGCCTAATCAGCACACTAAAAATATGGGCTTGCATCAAGCAGAGAAACATTTCTTTGCTATAATGTAAAGTTACCAGATTTTACAAAGGGAGCTCTACATTATGGTATACCAAACCCTTTCATCTTCTCTCACAACACTCGATGAAGACAGAAGAGAAAATACTTTTCTATGTAAGATTGAATTAACTGTTATAGTGTAACATTGAGGTCAAAACTGAGCAAGCTCTCAGGCATTGTTGAATGGGTATCAGACATATATGATGAGTATGAAAATTTGGGAAATTATTTTTAAGTCTGGCTTTTGAGGCCTAAACAAGGCCTTTTTTACTAACTTCTTCTGAAACAACTTTAAAACAACACCTTCAGAAAAGGCCAGAGGGCCACCCAGGGAACTATAAGCCAGTCAGATTCTCTTTGGTCTCCGGAAAGATCATGGAGCGAGTCCTCTCAGAGCACATTTCTGAGTGCAGCAAGGAGAGGAAAGTGACTGGTTACAGTCACTTTATCAAGAGTCAGTCATGGCTGGCCAACCTGATTGCCTTCCATCATAAAATGGCAGAGTTTCAGGCTGAGGGGGAAAAAGCAGATGTCATTTTCATTTACTTTAGCAAGGCGTTCAAGGTTCTTTCCCACTGTATTTTTGTATCCAAGATGGGGTGCTATGGTGGGGGTGGGAAAAAGTCAGATGGTTTGTAATCTGTTTAGAGCATAATGGGTACTAATTTCCCTTTATCTGGAGGTTGGCAACCAGTGGAACACCTGGGACCTGTCCCAGAGACCTGTTTAAAATCTTTACCAGTGGGTAGGAGGAGGCAATAGAGGCTTGGTGATTAGGTTTGCAGTGACATCAAGTTGAGCCTCTGCTTGATATGTTCAAAGGCAGGGCAGCCATCCCAAAAGACCTGGAGGAATCGATTGACAGGGACATCATGAAAGTCAGCAATGACAAATGCAAAGCCCTTCACCTGGATGGAAAGACCTTTTGCAACAACACAAGCTTGAGACTGCCCAAGGATTACCTCTGAGGGAAAGGCCCTGAATGTCCTTGTGGGCAGTGAGTAGGACATGGGTCAACAGCAAGTTCCAGCAACGATAATGGTCAGTGGCAGCCTGGGCTGTACGAACAGGGGTAGAAATAGAGATCAAGTGAAGTCATTAAACCCTCTATTCACCACTTGCTAGAGCATATCTAGACACTGGCATCCCATTTTGCTCTTCCCCGAACAGAAAAAAAAAGACATTGATAAAAGAGTAAGTTCAAATGAAGTTTCCAAGATATCGGGAAGCAGATTGTTCAGCCTGGAGCAGAGACAGTGTTGGGGGCACCTAATAGCAGCCCCTCCGTGCCTATGGAGAGGTCCTCAAGGAGGTGGAGGTGGGCTTTTCACAGTCATTTAGGGAGGGAGGGTGAGAAGCAAAAGATTATGCTGAAACAAGAAAGGTTCACTCTGTATTTGAGGAGAAATAAATTCCCCATGAGGACAGTCAGACAGAGCTGCCGGTTGTGCAGTCTTTGGAGGTTTTCAAGCTCCCACTGGATGAAGGCCTGAGCAGACTGGTCTGACTTCAAGAAGACGGAGCAAGGATGTCCTGAGATCCCTTCCAGTCTAAGCTATGCTGTGGTCCTGCGATTTCATACTGGTCTTGTTTCGAGAGAGAGCATTGACCAATGCAGCCCTTGAACTGGTTTGTCAGTTTTTTCAGACTATCCAGCCATTGCCATGGCTGTGATCTTGGGATGTGGATAACCTTTGACTGCTCATTTTCTGTGGCACCACATTTTTCATGTCATGTAAGACCAAAGCCCAGAGACAAACATTGTCAGACGAAGGGCAGAAGGGCCACTGGTGAAAATGAACAATCCCAAAGTCACTCATATGAGCTGCTGGGAACAGACTGGGGTGACAAGAAGAATACCTGTCCCCCATGGCCAGGCAAATGTCTCCTGTTCATGTGCTGTCTGTGTGGGGCAGGTTCCCTAAAGCCAGTTTCCCCCATTCTCACATGGAAGCTGGGTTTTCATGGGAAATGTTCCTCAGACATGGTTTAGACTCAAGTCACTATGAATCTTTCACAGTCCTCTTTAATACTTCCTTTCAAGTTATACTGTCACATTCAAGTGACAGATAGTCCTCACTTAGGGCAAATATCAGAGAGCTCCCCAGAAATTAATCTCATTTAGTCAATTTGTGGTTTTTCTTTTTATCCTGTACATCCACTAGGTGTTAATGGAAAGATCCCATCACCTCCATTAGCTGAGGATGGAACCCCCAGTACCGCATTGAGAGCTCTGTAGGGAGCAATTCCTGTTGTTCAGCTGTTATTTAATGTTTTCATCCTTTTTGTGGCTGGTAAATATCATACAATCCATTTTCAAGGATCTTTTTTTTATTATGATGGCTCAATCCTTGTCAAAGTCAAAAGACCCACAGTGCACTGAGGGACTTAGAAGGATAAATGCAGATGACAGGTTTTTTTCTTTTTTAAACACACATTTTGTGAAGGTATGCTCTGCAAGGCAGTTCACAGTACGCTGCCTAGCCAGGTTTCTGCTTCCTCTAACTTTATTTACTACCTCTTATTTTGGTTAGGCAGGAGATTGGTGACCATCCATGCTCCTTTTCCTTCACCATTCTCTCTTTCCTCCACATACGTCTTTCTGCCTCTCAGAAAATACACAATATGTGTGAATTTATCCCAGTTCTGGCACTCTGTGTGATCATATTGACATTGGGATGGTTGTGTTGGAGCGTTGTTGAAACAGGACTGACTTTGCCAGCCTGCTGGCAGTGAAGTGCAAAGTAACTGTGTCACATCTTAGCAGATCAATGAGGTCTTTGGTGTGCACAAAATCTGCTGAACTGAATAGAAAACTTAATGGACACAAAGATACTTGCTTAGTTAAATATTTGCCAGTTATGGCATTAAGTCAAGAATTAAAGGCAGGAAGTCTCAGGATGCAACTTAATAAGTTTAAGCCACACAGATTCTTAAAATGCCCTGTCTCTTTGGGAGTTTTGTTCTAATTCATCACATTGTGGTTTGTACTTCAGGTAAGAAGTAATGGCAATTTTGCACATTTCTTCATGAAAGAAACCTTTTTTATGGTAACTTTTATTTGACTTGTTTGCTGCATTTCTTTTTTTCTTCTGAGCATCCTACAATTTCCCATCAGCTTTCTTTGCCTTCATATCTAGTTTTTTCCATCTTTCTGAAGAGGCTTTGTGCCCTATTCTTTTTATCAGAACTTTTTATCATTTTCTTTGGTCATAGTTGGAACCTCTCAAAACTCTTCTGGTTTATCAATATCCTTATATAGTCAAGTGCTTAGGAGTGCATATAACTATCCAACTATAATCTTTTCTAAAGACATGTAAAAAATAATAATTACTTCTCTGATCTTATAAATAATACCTCATAGTATATTATGCTGAAAGACTTGGTGTTCTGCAGCAGAAATCACTGTGCATACTCATATTTAACACGTTTAATTTGTTATCTACTATCAACTTCAAAATTAATAAGATATTAGTAACTTTGGAGCTCCCTGAACCCTCTGGGACTTTTCACTTTAGATATAAGCATCAGCCTCATTAATACCATTATAATTTATTCATCACTCTCTAATGTTCTGTTAAATTTCTCCCTACCTTCAAAGTTTGAATTAAATGTGTGTATGAACCATGTTCATTTCTAACTGAGTAGAGACCCTCCAGGAACTGATGAATTCAACTTTTAGCTGATGAACAAGAGCCAGACCCTTGCAGCAAGCTCAGATGTCGGTTAGATTATGGATTTTGGAAGGTGGAAATGATTGGTTGTTCTTTTTTTTTCTTTAATGAGATCTTTCAACATACGTATCAAAGGTTATAGCACGTCTGATGTCAGTGAACTGATATCAGGAGTTCATGTCATCCTTTAATTTCAGAAATGAACCTTATTCACAGTATAGTAGGAGACGCAGTAAGTCCCATGTTTGGAGTCAGTAAACCCGCTCTGCCTGGTAACTTAACAGAGATGTTATTGTTCAGCCACAGCTTCTTAGGCTGGATGGGAAATGTCCACTGGCCCTCCAGCTCCTCTGTTAAGCCAAAGGTAAGAGAATATTATTATGCATTTAGGACTAAATTCTACCCAAGTAATAAAGTCTTATATCATTCTGACTTTATTAGGAAGCACTTCTGCAAGCAGATCAGAATCATACCCTTAGCTATTGCGCCTTGCAGTCAGTAGCTCTTCCATTGGTGTTCGGGAAACAGCAGCAGAAACCCTGTAGAACCATGGCTGACTGCAGCTTGGGTTTTGTGGCCAGTCTTCAGAGGGACCAGTTAATCCTCCTTTGCCTAGAGCCCACATTTATCAGGGACCTCCAGTAGTGAAGCAGTGTTGGCAGGGATGAGATATGGGAAGAGCTGTCTGCAACTGCTGCAGAGAGAGTGACTGCAATATTAGGGGCTGTCAGCGCATGCTGCTGTGGGGCAATGGCAGGTGACAGTGCCTCAGAGGAACGAGTGTCTCCCGCAGAACAAGGACATGCCACCCTGAGGTGAGAGGGGACTGCAAAGATGAGAGGTCCGCCATTCCTAGGGATGTAATTTCTGAAGTGCTGAAAGAAAGCAATTGTTAGCAATTTTCTGGGAGAGAAACAGCATGTGAGTTATTGATTGATTCTTACTGTCAGGTAATCTGAGCGCAAACTTTCTGTGAGGAAAGGCCAAAGTGTCAAATACATATTTCACCATTTTTCAAGAACGTCTACATCAAACTGACGACGTGCAGAACTAGAGCTCCTTCACTCCATGTAATATATGCTTCCAAAGTTCAATAGCATTGTCATATAATCAAAGTGTTTGCTTCAATCATTATTCATAACTTCTGTTAGCACCAGCGTTAGGAAAATAATGAAAATATTATTCATAGAATGTATTAGTCCACAAATTCCATGAATCTCATTGAATAAATTATTCAAGTACTATTATCTCCCTCTTCCTCCTCATTCCTCCTCCCTGTCTGCAGGGATTTTCAGGTGATTACCCTTAAAGAGGAACAGGTACAGAGGCAAGTATTGGCCAAGGTGGAGGTGCTGCATCTATCTTGTATGACCTAGATGGGTGGACACGAACACGCAACACACAGTGTGCAGAGCTCCTCCATTTCATTTTGTGTATGAGACCCCAAATGATATTTCTGTACAGAAGCCCTAGATGACATCAGATGCCTAGACACAGTCAACTGAATCATATCTTGAATAATGTTTAGAACCATAGAATGTTTTTTGTTGGAAAAGGCCTTCAGGATCATTGAGTCCAACCATCAATCCAGCCTAGCTAAGTTCGTCATGAGACCATGGCCCTAAGTACTACACCTTCTCATCTTCTAAACATCTCCAGGGATGCTGACTCAATTCACCTCCCTGGGCAGCCTCTGCCAGTGCTTGACAACCCTTTAAGTAAAGGAATTCCTCCTAATATCCAACCTAAAGCACCCCTGGTGCATCTTGAGGCCATTTCCCCTTGTCCTGTCACCAGCTGCCAGGGAGAAGAGACCAACACCCACCTTGCCCCAATCTCCATTTAGGTAGTTGTGGAGAGCCATAAGGTCTCCCCTCAGTCTCTTATTCTCCATAATAAACAACCCTAGCTCCCTCAGCTGCTCCTCATAAGGCTTGTTCCCTAAACCCTTCACCAGCTTTGTTGCCCTTCTCTGGACATGCTTTGGTGCCTCGACGTCTTTCTTGTAGTAAGGGGCCCAAACCTGAACACAGTATCTGACATGTGGACTCACCAAAACTGACTACAGGGGAAGGATCACTTCCCTGGTGGTCCTGCTGGCCACACTGTTCCTGATGCAGGCCAGGATGCCGCTGGCCCTCTTGGCCACCTGGGCACTCTGCTGGCTCATATTCAGCCAACTATCAGTCAACACCCTCAGGTCCTTCTCCAGGCAGGTCTCCAGCCACTCCTCTTCACATCTGTAGTGTTGCATGGGTTTATTGTGACCAAAGTGCAAGGCACTCTACTTGGCCTCATTGAACCTCATGCAATTGGCCTCAGCCCATTGATCCACCCTGCCCAGGTCTCTCTGTAGAGCCTGCCTACTCTCGGGCAGATCAGATCAACACTCCCACCCTACTTAGTATCTACTGCAAATGTACTGAGAGTGCACTTGATTCCCTCATCCATGTCTTTGATAAAGATGTTAAACAGAACTGGCCTCAGTACTGAGCCCTGGAGAGCACCACTTGTGACTGGCTGCCAGCTGGATTTAACTCCCTTCACCACAACCCTTTGTGCTTAGCCATCCAGCCAGTGTTCTACACAGTGAAGCAAACGCCCATCCAAGCCATAAGCCTTCAGCTTCTCTAGGAGAATGCTGTGGGAGACAGTGTCAAAAGCTTTACTGAAGTCCAGATAAATAATATCCACAGTCTTTCCCTCATCCACTAGGCGAGTCACCTGGTCATAGGAGACGAAGTTAGTTAAGCAAGACCTACCTTTCCTGGAACCATGATGACTGGGCCTGATCACCCGGTTGTCCTGCATGTGCCATATGATGTCACTCAAGATGAGCTGCTCTATAATCTTCCCTGTCACCAAGGTCAGACTGATGAGTCTGTAGTTCCCTGGGTCCTCCTTCAAGCCATTCTTGTAGATGGGCATCGCATTTGCAAGCCTCCAGTCAGCAGGAATCTCCCCAGTTAGACAGGAGTGCTGATAAATGATGGAAAGTGCCTTGGTGAGCACTTCCACAGCTCTATCTGCACCTTCAGGTGGATCTCATCTGGCCCCATAGACTTGCCTATATCTAGATTATGTAACAGGTTGCTAACCATCTCCTCATGGATAATAGGGGCTTCATTGTGCTTCCCATCCAGGGGAAGCACATTGTGCTTCCAGTTCAGGGGGCTGGATACTCAGAGTACTACTGGTTTTCTTACCAAAGTCTGGGGCAAAGAAAGCATTAAGTACCTCAGCCTTTTCCTCATTCCTCGTTACTTTTTTTTCACTCATATCCAATAAAAGATGGAGATCCTCCTTGGTCCTCCTTTTATTACTAACGTATTTATAGAAACATTTTTATTGTCTTTTACAGCAGTAGCCAGATTAAGTTCTAGCTGGGCTTTGGCCTTTCTATTTTTTCCCTTGCACAGCCTTATAATCCTTCTGAGTCGCCTGCCCCTTCTTCCAAATATCATACTCTCCTATTTTGAACTCCAGTCAAAGCTCTCTGTCCAGCCAGGCTGGTTTTCTTCCCCACGGGCTTGTTTTTCAGCACATGGGGATGGTCTGCTCTTGTGCCCTTAGGATTTCCTTCTTGAAGAGCGTCCGGCTTTCCTGAACTGTTTTGCCTTTCAGAACTGCCTCCCAAGGGACTCTGCCAACCAAGTCCCCAAAGAGGCCAAAGTCTTTTTGCCAAAAGTCCAAGGTGGCAGTTCTGACCTGAAACTCTTAATGTCAGCCTACCACAGGCTGGGTCTATGGGCAGGTCCTAGCACCGCTCCTCCTCCTCTTAGACTTGCTTCTCAAGGTGTCACAAAGTTTGGGTAGATGCTTCTTCATAGCATCTTGTACAAGGTGACATACTGAGAGTTGCACTGAGTCCTACTACCCCTCACAGCTAAAAAGGAAGGCAAGACAAGAGAAAAAGATTCTTTTTCCCTAAGCCTCTCTGTCTACAGGGCAGGTGACGGCAACACAGGCTCCCTTTGGAGCTCAGTAGCGTTCTTACTTTATAAGAGAAAATAGACAGCATGGGGCCTTTTTTACAGTTTCTGAAAGGTAGGGACAGGACAAACGCATCATTGTGGCCCCTGTTTCTCTCTAATCACTGTATGGAAACCAGATCAGACACAGATAGCGACTTCTGCTTTGTTGATATCAATTGTTGATCCCATAAAACACATGGGTGTATGGCCTCGGTGATCTCAACACCGCACTGAGCCCTGTGTGTCCATAAGTGTATACCCAGACCTCAGGGAACTGAGAAGCTACAGAGGAACCCTTAGCATCTCTCAAGAGAGACTAACTGCATTTAGTCACAGCTACTGGTGGTCTACCCTGCAGGCTTTGCTGTTTGCAAATGAACCTGTTTACGTATTTGCCACAGTCGTTACCACTGAGATGATGAACCTGTCTTAGCAGAAAAAGTCCTTATTGTACAGCTAATAGTTTCTGTGGTTTTCCTCTCTTTCTGGTGTGTGATAGATGACAGCTGCCCAAGAGCCTTCTCTATCTCTATGTAATCATGACTAGGTACAAGATTCAACACCACAGGTGTCAGAAATTAAGCCACTTTGTGGACAGGAGCACCAACCTGCAAGAGTCATTTTGCCTTCACTGCTCCTCCTGATAATTGAAAATTTACATTCAAAATTTGTCTATAAGAAGTGATGTTCACCTTGTCTCAGCTCTGTGTAGCCTGGCCTGCCCCACTACCCCTTGGCATGCCGAGAAGTGAGCTGCTCACCCCAAGGCACTGACTGATTTATCTGAGGGTAAAATATTGCTGAGGCCATTTTCACCATCCAACTTGTAAAAATGTTTTTTTTTCCAAAGGCTTATTTATTCGTTATCCAACTGTCACAAACATTCCATTATGCCCTTCTGCATGTGGCTGCTCTTAACCTTAAGCTCTCCGCCTCCCTCCCTTAACTCTTGGTTTGCGTGGGATGTTTTGGAAACTCCTGTCCTTTCTAACACCAAGCACTGGTTCAGGTCAGTGGGGAGAGTGAGCAGTGTTCACATTCAAAGTCTTATCAGCACGTGTTTAATGTGTAGTCTTATAAATGTAGGCTTGTAATCTGCATGGAAGAACTTTGCAGAAATAAAGCTGTAGGACAAAAAGAGGCTGAAGTGTGAGTTATGAAGCCATGGAGATGGCGAAGCAACCCAGCTCTTCTGTAATGTGGCACAGCCTAGCTCTTTTACCCTGACCAGGGATTTATCCCAAGGGAAAACTGAAACCAGTTCTTCATGAGTTGCAGACCAAAGCACAGACCTTGCCTTTCAAGGGGTGATAGGCTGAAACGAAATGGGCAGAAAACACTTGACAGACATAAATTCCTTTGAGTTTTCCCTTCCAGACGCCATAGGTTTTAAAGCAGCTGTTGGTGGCTGCTCTGCTGTTTAGCTGTCCATTCCCCTGCTGTCAGAGCAATGCTCGAGAACCCTATAGCCAGCAGTACCTTGTTTGCCAGCTGCACAATGCTCCTCACCTCAGGACTTAGAGAACCTGCAGAAAACAGCGAGAAATGTATTTCTTGCCTCCTTTCTAAATTACTGCTCATTTCATAGCAATTCCTGCAGCTGCTTGCAGAGGATGCACAGGATGAGCAGTGCCAGCTCACCCGGTGGGCTTTTTAGTCATATCTTGTCAGCACAAGGCAGGGTTTACTGAAACACTGCTCTTGGACACACTGTAGGCAGAATTACTCATCACATTCATTTGTTTCAGCGAAAGAAAGGAGGCGATTTGTCTGGCCAAATCTTTGTTGATGAATATCTGCAAAGGGGGCTGGAAGTGCAAGCCCCCCAAACAGCACACATCTTTTTGTCTCATTGAAGCTCTACATGCTTCAGTGAGTGCCTGCAAGCTTCCTTCATACTCCGACTAAAACCTACCATGAAGTCAGTTTGAGCATATTACAGATGCTTCTTCCTTCATGAGAAAGGAATAAGCTTTACTAGGGTTGCAATCAGCACTGGAGGGCTGCATATCCAAGGAGGAGATATCCACTATCTGACCTGGATGGACCACCATCTGGATCATGGGTGTAAAAGCAAACCAAATTTCTTCTCATCCACGCCATCCCATCACAGGATGAGGGGAAGAGCCCACCTAGACCAGCAAAGATGCAATGGTCCATATTTGTATTCACTAGAGCACAGCGTGGGGCACACAGTGAAATAAATGTTTTCCCTAATGCAGCTGTCTGTGCAGATTGAAAGTGTGTGTCATAACCTGTGGACAAATTGTGAGACAAATTGCTGTGTGCATTCAAGACCTCCAAGGTCCAGAGCACGTTCCTCTAAGGGGACTCCCAGAGTGGCTCCTGGGAGGGAGCTGTGGGTGTGTGACCCACAGCTGTCCCATCAAGCCACGATGGCTACCTACCTCTCATGGCCTCATCCCAAGCTGTGTGAAATCTCCCCTGCCTGGGACCACCTCTCACACTGCTTGTGGACTGCCTATGACTCAAGGAGCTCAGCTTTGCTGCCCCTGCTGAGTCCTGCACGAGAGCTGAGGCAGTAAAGGGGCAGTTTGTACCATTTTTGTTTCTGTAAGAGCTCCTCTGTCCTTTGTCACAGGGGAAAAAAAAGAATACTCAGCTTATGTGGTTTAAATCAAATCAGGATCAAAGCAATTTTTAGATTTTTTTAATGGCATATAATTAGCTGGCAATCAGTGAACTGTATGTGCAGGATCAATATCAGTAATAGGAGAGATAAACCACAATACTAGATGCCTGTAAAATGTTAATAAGCACCTAGAAATTTCAAATAGCCACCATAACTAGTCTCCCAAAGCTCAGATTCCACAGCGTACACAGTTAAGTGCACATCACCTCTTCAGTGACCATGTGAGCCACCAACACTCACCCCTTTCCTAGCAATGGGTCTTCCCTACTTGTGCACCCTTCCTGCGAGATGTGGACGCTCCGCATGCTCACCCCAGGTTCACACAAAGGCACTCCAGGTGTGCATCTGCACTGCAGCACCCTGTGCTGTCACTCCACTAGGATGGGATAGGATAGGATAGGATAGGATAGGATAGGATAGGATACTTCCCTTGGAAGGGACTTACGACAATCATCTAATCCAACTGCCTGACCAGTTCTTGGTCCTGCTTTTTGTCTTCCTCTTCGGGGAAGGATTGAGTCATAATGATACAAAGGTCTCTTGGGCAGGGCTGAGCATCTCCTGGAAGATGTCCAAAAATACTTCTCCCTTCCAGCTTTACAGTCTTCCAAGTTTCTCAGAAAGTAAGGTGGAGTTCTCTCCATTTTTGTTCAGAACATCATACCTGAAGTTGTGCAAGAAGTACTGTGGAAAAAGTAGTCTGTCCTAGTCAGCAGAGACCAGAGACCTATGGCCAGAAAAGCACCATCAAGATTTGGCAAGCTCAGGCAATTGTTACAGTTTGTCTTCTCTCGAAGACCTCTCCCCCACTCCACAACACCCTCACCTCACTTTAGCTCCAGAAAGGGCCGATTTTCAGAGTGTGATTTTGTAGTGCATGTGTGTGTGTGTGTTGTGTATGTTTGTACACATACGCATATGTTTGCTTTTCTGTAATGACTGTAGTATCTAAGAAACCAGGACTACAGTTCAGTTATACACTTCTAGGCATTTGACTGCAAATACATACATGGTCTGCATTTCTCATCAAGACATTTTATTATGTTTTCTTAGCCTTATTCCCAACCATGTGCCTTAAAATACTTTGTTCTTTTCCTGATATTTTAAGCAAATCCCCAAAAGCAAATGATAAGGATGAAACTGAGTTAGGCAGCAACGGTAAACTGATGATATTAATAGTCCTCAGCTTGGTATTTAAAAGAGAAGAGGATTATTTTTTGAAATGATAACCAGTGAATGGTCAATCCAATTCCTCAATTAACAATATTAGGAGAAAATGCTGGGTATTGCTTTGTTTTTTGATTTGTAGAAATGGGTCATAGAATGGTTTTCCTGTAGGTCTCTGCAGCAAAAAACATTTGCTGCACAGCCTACTGCTCCTCCCCCAGTTTCAAATCAAGCAAAAGACAGGTTTTGGGCTTATCCTGGTTTTGGATGATATCCTACAGTTTCACACAACTTGTATTTAAGGGGAGGTGGATATCTCCTGTGTGCGTAAGTGAACACCGTCTAATGTGTGTGGCCTTCTGCAGCAAACGTATGACTAACTCCCATATGCATCACAACCGACTGGGTAGGCAGGCCAGCTCTGGAGGCTGCTGCTCCCGTCCGTTATTATCGATTGTGCTGGGTAAGCTCTGTGAAGCATGTTCACATTGCAGCTGAGCCATCCTCTTACCTCCCCCTCGCTTTTCACTTCCGTTTATGTTCTCGTTCTGTCTGAAAGACTTCTGATCCCCACCTCAGCCCCACTCCTGGGAGACAGGAATTGCCCTGGGATGGTCTGGAAGCAGTGGAGCAGAAGCTGGCATGGGCAGGTGTCAACTCGTAGATAGTGACGGTGCCGTGGTGTCACTCCATACTTGATGGTAGTTCTGCCATGCGTTGTTTCCCTCTGTCCACAGTGTTCCCAATGGGCGCAGCCTCACACTTCACTGCCACTTCTGACTCAGCACCAAGGAGAAATAATAAGCCTTAAAAACACAGTCTAACTCACCCCACAATCCCCTGTTCACAGAGCCTATAGTCCCTTTCCTCCTCCTTTATAAAGGAAAGTCTACTTTAGCTGTAAGGATAGTCTGTGTGCCATTTCTCTCATGCAGAAAAGTCTATTATTTCATACAGTCAGGGACAGTTCAGGCAAGAAAGAATGTTTCAGTTGCTAATTGTTTATCCTTTCTGCCACTAAAGCAGGAAAATCCTATTAAAGGAAGTTAATTATTTAAATGCCTCCTTCATTTGGATTGCTCATTCAGAGCTGTTTCTTACACCTCGGTCACCCTGAAGCATTTCCTACTTTGAGCGAAACTGTCGTGGGCTTATATTATTTACCAAATAGTGCTTCTGCTGACCACAATTTTACTAAATAACTACAGGAGACGAAGCACCCACTGTATTGCAATACATTTTAGACTGCACTGATTTAAAAAAAAAAAAGTATTGTGCTGAAGATAATCATATGGAGGGCTACTATAAAAACTGGAGAGGATCAAACAGAGTAATAGGGGTATAAAAGGAACTTGCATTCTTTATATGCTACTCCCCATGCATATGAATGCTTCCCTTTAATCTTTCTTTTTACAGATGTTTCAAATTACATAGTAATTACAAATTAAAAAGGATTTTTTCACTCAAAACCATCTGATCTTAGCAACTCTTCTGAGTAACATTGGAGTAGTTTCCCAAGGCTTGCAGTTAAGTTATCCATCACTGCAAACACAGGATGGTTTTGTACAATCATAGAATGAAAGAATCATAGAATTATTAGGATGGAAAAGACCTTAGAGATCATCAACTCCAACCATACCTCTCTACTACTAAATCATGTCCCCAAACACCTCATCTACCCACTTTTTAAACACCTCCAGGGATGGTGACTCAACCACCTCCCTGGGCAGCCTCTGCCAAATGCTTGATAACACTTTCAGTGAAGAAATTTTTCCTGATGTCCAATCTAAACTTCCCCTGATAGAGCTTGAGGCCACTCCCTCTTGTCCTATCACCTATCTCTTGGGAGAAGAAACCAACACCCGCTTCTCTGCAACCTCCTTTTAGGTAGTTGTAGAGAGTAATAAGGTCAACATGATATGGTGTAGTTCTTTTGGGACTAACGTCTTGACCCAGAGCCTTCTGCAGGGGTCAGAACACGTGAGCACAGAGGCACCTTCAGGTTTTATTGTGCATGAAAAGATATAAATAGTATCTTGGGCAGAAAGTTGATTGATCTGAATATTACTAAAGTATCACTACAATCTGAATGAGTAGTCAAGTGACTGAGAGTGCGGGGAAGTGTCAGGATAATTATGCAAGTTAGTGCAAGTTAGTTATCATTTATAGCTGTCCCAGAAAAATTGTCCTACTACCTACAATAAAAACATCAGTGACAGTGATTTTGGCACAACTTGAGGAGGTACACAATGGTGGATCAGTGCCCAAGGAATGTGTGTGGTGGCAGCTGCAAAAACGCTGCATGAGGAAAGGTGATTAATAGGCATGGGGAGAGCCTTCAGTTTAGATCTGAATCAGTTCTGCTCAAAACCTGTAGGCAAGTAGGCAAGTCTGTGGAGCACAGAGGACTGCATTTCCTTGTAAAACTTGCCTAGGGAGCCTTCCAATGGTGTATGTCTATGTGCTACTGGAATTTGGTTCAATAGGCAGATAAAAGCAGAGAGGCAATGATACCATTTCCTTGCGAGCATTTTCAAGGAGAACTCTGTTGCAAAGGCAGTCAGGGGATTCAGTCCAAATCACCTTGAAATGAGCTTTTCCATTTGTTTCAGTGAGCCAAAGCTCATTTATCATGTAGGCTGAGAGACACTGAAAGCAAGGAGGGCTGCCCATGTGCCCTGGTGCAAAGCAAGCTCACACAGGCAAGCAGCGCTAGTGGAGAGAGGAAACAGGAAGGTAGAAGGTGAGGTTTAAGACTCCTTAAGTCGTCCTTCTAAATTCATCCCGGAGTACTGCGCTTGTAGTTAAATTCTTCAAAAAACAGCTGCTCCAAAAAGATGCTGCCGTGTGTTTTCTGTGCAGCTTCTATGGGACTTATTCTTTGCTTGTGCAAAGAGTAACAGGAAGTATTTTCTCACTAATATGCTGGTATTTATCAGAATATTTCCCAGAATTGTTTTATATCATACCAAATAAAAGACATTATAACAAAATGCCGGTCTTGCACCTTGCAGCTTTTACTTGGATGACCTTTATGTGTTCTATTATAAAAGACAGTATCTCTTGAAAGATCATTGAGGATTATACAGGACATGATAATATGCCCATAGCAAATATGGTGTACAACAGACATGAATACAGGATGAAGAGCCTTCCCTGCATTCAGCTCCCCTTGCACATCTTGAAGGGGACAGCCCACCCGTTGCTGTGACCCACTGCATCTTTGCAAGCACCAGAGATGTCTTCTGTTTGGCTGAAAAAATCTTCTTTTTCTCATTCCCCTGAAATAAAGTGTGTGAGAGAAAAGAAAAAAAAAAACAGAAAGATAAAGAGAAAACCCTTACTTTCCATTCTCATTTGCCTCCTAGTGATTTATGTTGCCTTGATTCTAATATTTCTTCCATTGCTAAAACTGGCTTTAACTGCTTGGCTCCTTCCTGGGAGTAATGATCAAATCAGCAGACACTCCTGTACAAGAGAAAAATTTGGTCTCTTTCTTCGTTGCAAAGGTATGTGTTGATCTTGATATATACTCCCGTGTATTAAAGCCTTCTGTGCAGGATTAAGTTTGAAGATTATATCATTATATTAATACCATCAGTTTCTAATTAGGAAGATATTTTTCCCTTTAAAGAAAAAGATCAGAATAAATGGCATAAGCTTTTGCCAGCTTACGATCTTCTTGGAGGGTCTTTTTCAGTGTGATTCAATTTACAAGGTCTCTTGGGTTTCCTTCACCATCACCGACTATTTATATTTATACTATAAACAATGAGTTGTATAAATGTCTCTTTTGCTGTTATGCCCACAGAAATCCTGACAATAAACAAGCAGCCATGCACCAAGACTTCTTCCTGACAGCCTGATATTGCTGTTTCACTCTGCCATGTGTTGCTTTTTAATTTATACATAGGTTGTTATTTGTTTGAGGCAGAGGCTTCTCGTACTTGCTTTTCTACAGTACATAACACAATGAGGTAGTGGTCACGCTGAAGAAAAATGCACTATATAATGTTCAGATTGAAAAAAGGGGCAGGAAAATTAACTCATACTGTTTTGCTTGGATTTCATCTGGCTGAATTCCTAATGACTCACTTCATTAGGAAATGAGGCACTACAAATACACACACACATATGAACCCTTGGATTAATAGCAGGTTGATTGGAAGCAAGGTATGTACCAAGGATGATCATAGCAGCTGAGCCTGATTTATTATCACCAAGCAGGATGCCAAGATGTGATTCTGACATACTGGGAGCTGGGGACATACAGAAGAGTGAAGAAATAATATTATGGACCTCAAGAGATGTTGTGTGTGAATGCATTAGTGGTTGCCTGGTGTGCATTTCTGATTGCAGTAATGTACTTCTACAGATGTAAAATACTCAGGGTAAAAATGAATGCTTAAAAAATTAATCTAAATGTGTTTTAAGAGAAAGCAGCAGCAGAATCAACAGGAAAAACACTTGGTTTCTTCCTTTCTCCTTTTCTGTACAACAGAGGAGTGATCTGTGCACAACTCTCGTAGCCTTTGCTCCCTTTCACATCAGACTAGCAGCACAGGAACTCCAGGGCCATGTTTCTGGAGACCACCAAGGCCAGTTTGTGTTTAGCAGTATTTATCATCAGTTCTCTCAATTGTGCTTTAAAGGCTTTCTGGATGGAGATCAGGGTCACATAGAAATGAACACCCAACTCTGCAGTTATGGCTCAAATCAGGCTTTGAACAGAAAGATTAGCTTACAAGATGTGACCCAAAACCCAGTAGCACCTGAAATATAATAATGTTTTTTTCTGTATTAGCTTCTGAAATTTCTCCTTTTCTCTAACACCTTGCCCTGGAGTCGATGTGGTGGTGTTCACAAACTGCATCTTTTGGTTTGTGATGTCTGATACAGCTATTAATCACAGCTCAAATGGAAAAAAAAAAACCAACCAACCAACCAAAAAAAAACAACAGGCCAAACCACAAAGATTCATGGGTTTTTTTACTATGCCCCATCAGCATAGAATCATAGAATCATAGAATAGTTTGGGTTGGAAGGGACCTTAAAGACCATCCATTTCCCACTCCCCTGCCATGGGCAGGGACATCCCACTAGGTCAGGTTGCCAGGCCCCATACAATCTGGCCTTGAACCCCACCAGGGATGGGGTACCACAACATTCCTGGGCAACCTGTTCCAGTGCCTCACTACTTTCATCATGAAGAAAGTCCTTATGTCTAGTATAAATCTGCACCTCTCCAGTTTATACCCATTGCCCCTCGTCCTATCACTACAAGCCTTTGTGAACAGTCCCTCCTCAGCTTTCTTGTAGCCCCTTCAGGCACTGCTTTAAGGTATCCTTGGAGTCTTCTCTTCTCCAAGCTAACCAGAGCTCCAGCAATACCATCATTTGGGTAGGCAGAGAATGCCTTCTCTGTGTGAAATCCCAGCCTTGAAAGATTCCCCTTGTCTTCCATGGATGACAACCTTCATTCAAAAGGCACCAAGCTCACGTTAATTTCCCCTTATTCCAGTACCTGCTCCCTCACATAGTAAAATCCTCTTTTGGCTGGTTCATTTGGTGATGAAAGCACATCTTCCAGATGACAATATCTGTGGCACACAGATAGTCTACTCTGCCTTGAGAATGCTGAAATCAACCCAAGTGCCAGAGCTGCTCTTTAAAATATTAAACACACAAATATTTTACAAATGGTATTTTAGCTGTGAATAATGACCTGGTGGTGCCTACGAGAGGCAGACAATTTACATCCTCCTTTTCTATATGAGCTGTTTCGCTGTGACTTCCAGATGCCAAATAAATTATTAATCAAGTCTGAAAAATACACTGGAGTATTCCTTCCTGAGAGGAAGGGTGATGCTCATCACCAGATGCAATTGGCATATAAGTCACATCGCCACTAAATAACTAATCAACATGCTTTACCACCATTTTATTGTGTGCAAAGTTTTCCTGTCTAACTTGGAAGGTGTTGCAGATGTGCACTAATTCCTCCTTTTTTTTTTACAGTGTCACCACATTTGTCCTGGTGTGGGTATAGCAACACTTGTGGGCACAATCTACAGGGTGGTGGGCAGAACTGTACAGCCAGTGCCTTATAGTGACCTTCCAGTACCTGAAGGGGCTACAAGAAAGCTGTGGAGGGACTGTTTGCAAAGGCATGTGGTGATAGGACGAGGGGCGACTAGTGGGCCTCTGAGAACCTCATGAGGTTCCACAAGGCCAAGTGCAAGGTCCTGCACCTGGGTTGGGGCAATCTCCATTTTCATGGGGGGATGACATGCTTGAGAGCACCCCTGCAGAGAAGGACTCGGGGATGCTGGTTGATGAGAAGCTTGACATGAGCCAGCAATGTGCGCTCGCAGCCCAGAAGGCCAACCGTGTCCTGGGCTGCAACAAAAGAAGCGTGTCCAGCAGGGCGAAGGAAGTGATTCTCCCTCTCTATTCCTTTCTTGTGAGACCTCATCTGGAATACTGTGTCCAGTTCTGGAATCCTCAATGTAAGAAGGACATGGAGGTGTTGGAGCGGGTCCAGAGGAGGTCTACAAAGATGATCGGAGGGCTGGAGAACCTTCCATACAGGACAGGCTGAGAGAGTTGCATTGTTCTTCCTGGAGAAGAAAAGGCTCCGAGGAGATCTTATAGCGACTTTCCAGTATTTGAAGGGGGCCTACGGAAAAGCTGGAGAGGGGCTATTCATGAAGGCTTGCGGGGATAGGACCAGGGGGAATGAGTATAAACTGGAGAGGGGCAAATTTAGACTAGACATTAGGAAGAATTTCTTCACTATGAGAGTGGTGAGACACTGGAACAGGAGGTTGTGGCTGCCCCAACACTGAAGGTGTTCAAGGCCAGGTTGGATGGGGCCTTGGGCAGCCTGATCTAGTGGGATGTCCCTGCCCATAGCTGGGGGATTGGAACTGGATGATCTTTAAGGTCCCTTCCAACTCTAACTATTTTATGATTCTATGATTCTATGATATTAAATCCAAGAAAGTTGCTTACAGATTTTACAGCTCTACAGGTGACATATTACTGTCCTTCCGCAGGTATCACTTCATGATGACCTCAATCAAGTTGTGACCACTTCCTTGATTGTCTTCTAGGAATTCATCTGCTAAAATAACAGAGTAGTTTAACCAATGTCTACAGCGATGTTACTTATTTGCTCTATGATATCTGCAGTGTTTCTTCTCAGAGTTGTAAGTCTGTTTACCAGCCACAGATTCCCATGAGTTGCTAATAGCTCTCATTGTCTTATAAAGAGTTTTTTAATAGAGGAGGCCACTTAATCAGCTGAAAAGGAAATCACTAAATGCTATGTCATATTCAAGCTATGACTTTTCTTTTTTTATATATATTTATTTTCTCCTTTCTAAGAGACTGAAATTGGAGTAGCTGCTGTGCTTATTCTTGGCTTTCACAACCACAACATTCGAAGAGTGCCGAAGTTTATATATCTAAATCCACAATTTGACCTACAACAGTAACAGAAATCAAATATGCTCTTCTGTTTATTTAGTCCTGGCATATGGACCATACACCTGTTATTATTGCTTACCATTCCAGCGGACAGCATCCATTGCGTCCAATCCAGACCAGCTTTCTTCTATGTTCCACTTTGCACATACATACTCCAAGATATTGAAGACCAGCTTGGCAGGGGTAGGTGGATGGACTAAATGACCTCCCAAGTTACCTGTGAAGACTGGGCGTGCAAGGGTGGCGGCCAGAGCCAATGCTGACCTGAATGGCAGCACGTCCACACACATGGCTACGTTGTGTGAAAAACTGTGCCTTGCAGTGGTAGTCTAAAGGAGTTAATAGATACCTAAACAAGCATCTAGAGCCTAGACAGTACCTCAGAAATAAAGATAAGCAGTGAGTTTGTGGCAGAGCCAGGATTTACCAAGCAGTCTGGTTTCTATTCGTTTAGCCACGTTGCCTCTCCTGGCTAATTTGACAGGCTGAATGAAATTGTCGGTGAGGAAAGCGGTGTAAGCACACACCGTGTGCTGTGATTAGAAAGGGCACTGCTGGGAAGAGAAGCATCAGAGCAGCCAAGCAGAAGTTTTCAGTGTATTACCTTTGTCTTTTCTCCTGAGAGGTACTTGTCTTTTATTCACAGCTACTTGGCTTTCAGCTCTGTGGTTGCAGCTTGTATCCATCTCTTCTTTAAAACGTAAAATGCAGTTGCTTTCAGTGCAATGGAGGCAAAGGAATCTAATGTTCCTTCTGGTCCTGGGTGGATAAAAATGCCACAGCACTGATTCTGCATTGCAGGGAGGGGACAATCTAGATCTCAATAACAAAAAAAAAAAATCACACAGTTATCGAAATATTTGGGATCACTGCATCTCGAGGGGATTTTTTTGCCAATTTCTGCTCATAACAAATATAAATGCCCCTTAAAAAAAATATTATTTGTTGACATTTGGTCACATTATTTTTTGACATTTAGTCACATTTGTGAGTCAGTTGTCAGTAGCTAAGTCAAACCAGCATTGGAGTGATGCAACCCTGAATACAATAGAATGTAATGGCCTTTGACTATTCTGCCCTGGTTTAAGAAAAAAAATCAATCCAAAAGTTTTCCCTAAAAAATCAGAGATGATGTGGGCTTGCCTATCCCTTGCTTGGGAGCATGAATTAGAGCTGTTGTGTGCTGGAGGAGGAATATGGTCTGAGCAGAGGCTTCCAGAGCCATTTTACTTTGGCAGGTCTGAATGGCACTGGGCAAATGCATCTTTCTTGCTGTGGAGGAGGCTGCCAGGGCTTGGTAGCAGATCCGGGACAGTTTGGTGGCATATTCATCCTTTTTTACTCCTAGGGCAGAACTGGGGATCCCAGTCAATGGCTAGCACTTGGTGTCTCTAACTCAAAGGGGTCCCATGTGCTCCTTAGGGTGAGCTTATTTCCTTGTCAAATTCTTCGAGTGACATTGTCTATTTTAGTTTTCCCTTCCCTAGTAGCAATAGATGGGCTGGAAATAGAGGCTTCCTGCATCTTATCCTTCAGCAATGCACTGGCTGGGCACAGATGTGACCTAATCTCACAAAATCTTCTGTATCTGAGCGGGAGGTGGAAGGAACCAAGCTTGAAGAATGGGTAACCTGCAAGGGTGCACAAATGCATTCAAGAGTGGTGTGGATCCAGCAGTGTCTGGATGGTCAGTGGGGAAATGAGGTGGAATTTGTTTAGCTTAACATTCAAAAGCAGAAGCTGAAAGACCACAGCCTCTCCCTAATCTTTTAAAGAGCCAAATCCTATTTTTTTGGTGGCAGGAGAACAAGATCTAAAGAAAGAAGAACAATATTTATGTATTTAACCCCTTCAGCTTGGTGAAGGGATGAGCTATATTCCAAAGCTGACTTCGAGAAGTTGAGAGCACAACTGACTTAAACCTCAATAAACATTTGCCAGAATGAATGGCACAGTTCTGAAGATATAAAGAGGGACAACACCCTGCAAAGCACCAAGAAGCAAGCAAGCATATACAGCAGAAAACGCAATTATAGTAAAGCCACCTTTGAAAAGAACAGAGACCTTACAAGCCAGGGTTACTTTAACCTGCAGTAAGGGAAGATTAATAACAACATAGATTGCACAAATGAATCATATCATAATGGATGCCCTGAATGTCTTGTGATGGATGGCTAGACAGCATTTAGTGCCACTAACACTGGTGATTGAACTGGAATACAAAGAAGGTAGGAAGGAGGTTTCAGTCAGAGAAGGGCACAGGCACTGTGTGTCAGCAGGAGGGCAAACCCTTCCTCCTGGGCAACGGGCATATCCTCCAACATTCAATACAGGGGAGAAAACCAGAGAAAAGGGAACAGCCATTGCTTGGACAAGGACAACTATGTCAAGCAGTGCAGGGACTGATGGATATGTTCAGGAACAATCTTTACCACCTGGAGCTTCAGTGTGAGTAGCTGAAGGCTTATATTGCATTAGAAGCTTGTATGAGATTGGTTTTCTCCCTGTGGTCTGTTCAACCCAAACAGCATTTTGAATTTGCAGTTTGAGTAGAAGCCTGAGCATTTCACACCAATTCACTGTAGACAGAGATAAGACCATTAATAGGTGTGCTGTATATAATATCTTTTTCCTAATACAGCAGCAGCTCTTCAATTTACTGGCAAAGGTAGCTGAGTTTGCTAACTGGCACCTGATAAATGCCATGTCTGCCTCCCTGGGACATCTGCCAGTAAATAAGTTCCGTGCAAGCTATTGAAACATTGCTAGGTGGAGAACAAATGCCACGCAGGGCTGGCTGGCTGAATCGGGGAAGCCACAGAGTTTCAGACACTGCCCTCTACTTCGCGCCATTACCAGCCCCAACAAAGGCAGTTGTGTTCTCCTGTCACATCTCTCTTCCCCAGGCCATGAAAAGTGTAGCTGACCCACTGGAGAAAAGTCAAAGCCTGTGATTGGTAAAAGCTACAAAAAAATAAAGAAGAAAAAGAAAAAAAGATCATAGCAAACTGTTTCCTGCACTGACAACAGGCAAAATCAGAAAAAAAATATATATAAATAGAAAACCTAATAGAAAGAAAGAGGCTCTCATTACCCTCCTTGCTGAGCAGAAGCAAAACTAATTTAAAAAACAGTGGTAGAAGAGGTGTGCCACAAAATCTCATTGCAAAATCATAGCCTTTTTCTTCTTTTGTTTTGCCAAAATTTTTATACCTTTTCAAGTTCTGCTCTTCAGAAGCTGTAGGTGACAAACTCAAATAATTTTCTAGACCCTCTCTTCTCTCCTGGGACCAATGTTCCTGCAAGTGTGAAGGAGAAAAAAAAAAAAAAGGAGATATTTCCAGCTGCACCATGACTGCCCTTGCCTTTGACTGCACTATAGCCCGTTGGCACCTCTAGGCATGGCTACTGGGAAAAGCAGATTAAAAAGGGAGGAGAGTGCATCAGCAATCTTTGGATATCATTCCAGTAGCAAAGCATAATATTACATCAGTCTATCAGCTCACCCCAGGGGCAGAGAGAGGGAACAGGGAGGGAAGGAAGGAAGGAAGGAAGGAAGGAAGGAAGGAAGGAAAGAATTACTGTACTAAAGACATAGGAATTATGTGTTAGAGACACACCAGTAAGCAGCATGGTTGTAAGCAACCAATTGCCCTAAAAGGCTCAAAGATTAAGAGCAAAAATTTGCCAGTTAAATATGACTCCCAGGCACCAATTCCCCAGTTAAAAAATATCAAGGAATTGTATAACCAAAGTCTCACACTGGTCCTGTAATCTGTGTGAAGCAAACACAGCCCTTCAAAAGTATTCTTAGCCTGATGCAGCCTTTCCTTCTCCAGGTATCGACTCTTCGTCGGTGTGTCCACTGTATAGAAAGTATAAAATAAAATGGGAGCTGGAAATAAAAGAAAAAGCCTGGAAACTTTCTTCTGACAAGCAACTCTACCAGACTACACACTCTTATATTCAGCAGATTTGCCTCTGTGTCAGTCAGATCCTCTCTCAAGTAATTAAAACAAGCTCTTACTTGCAGAAGAGCTGACACAGCCCAGAAAACAATTTACATAACGCAGAAGGAGAATTTATTCATTACATTTCTGCTGTGATTAACACTGTAATATGAGCTGACCGCTCAAATATTCTTCTCTGAACTAAGGAGGTTTGAGTCTGTGCTCTCAGCTTGGGGAATGGGCCATGGTGCTGCTGCCCCCCAAGATACCACTGTTGCGCATCCCCCAGCTGAAGGGCCAGGACAGTGCATCCAAAACAAAGGTGAGGAGAGGGAGAAAGGTCACAACAAATACCTGTGATTTGGGCTTGGATGTTGTAAACATGGGCAAAGCAGTAAACACTGTGAGAATCTGGCCTGACGCACACAGTCTGGCCATTCTATGCCCTGTGTGTAATTAAAGAGCACCTTTTGCTCTGTAAAAATCAGGGTTATACAGGAGCTGCCTTCCAGGTACCACTACAGGCCACTATCTTTTCTACAGCAGCAAACAAGCCAATTTTCCTCATGGGAATAAACAGCAGTGCCGGGAGGGACAAGCACACAGCCAACTGTTTCCCCCAGATCATGAGTCTTTATTTGACTTCAGCTCTGCTTGACAGTGCAGGTGGGTTTCACATCTTTAAAAGCCCTTTGCTTCAGTTACCTTTTATCACTCTGGATATGTTTATGGGTTTCCTTGCTCCTTCTGTGTGCTCTTAAATTGAATTTATTCCTGTGCTTCCTCCCTTCTTTCCTTCCATTCCTCCCACACCTTCCTCTTCAGCAAGCTCATACTGAGGAGACAACCATTTGGGAGAAAAAAATTCTTGTCTGATTTTATGAGGATGTTTGTATGTATACACTGTGTCTGGAAGTCTTGGTGTGTCAGTGCATTCTGCGTGTCCTGTTTTATCGATTTTTTTAAGCCTATAGCTGGGTTTCCACATCCTCTTTTGGGATCCTAATATGCAACCCGAATTTCAAGGTTGCAATGCTCTCCACAGAACTCGCTGAGATCCGAAATAAAGCCCCCAGGAGGATGGTTTGGGAGCAGAGGTATAACAGATGAGATTTTACCTCAGACTCATTTCTAGGTTTGAATTGTTTAACTGTAGCTGCAAAACACTGCAGCAGGGGCTCTGTGAGCCTCCGAGCTATAAAAAAAAAAAACCAAAAAAACCCACCAGACAATGCCTGTTAGTGTTGCTACCGAGCCAGACTGGCATTTTAGGATTTAAAGACATATACAATATCACAGATATTTTCTGTCTGCCCCAGTAAAAGTTGTGGGCAATAAGGCGCTGGCGCCCATTGCCAGCAATGGGAAGGGTCGGGGGCAGAAGGCTCAGGAATATGCTGATGCCCTTTTGTTGGCCTTGGGATTTAACTACAACTATTTGGCAGCACCTTACGCCCAGTAAAGGTGAAAACTCCAAGGCCCAGGAGCCATTCTTCCCATGGGAAGAGGTCACGGAGAGTTACTGAACACAAGTCCTAGCTTAAAAAAGTACTGCCTAGCTTTCAATTTCAGAGGAGAGATCCTGTTTCGGTTCTAGGAGAGCCACCCAACAAGTAATTACCAGGAACAGAGTCTCTGTAAGCACTTTGGGGCAGTCAGACAGAAAGGAAAGAAGCGATACAAAAGATAAGAAAGGTCACTGAATGTATGACAACCAGTGCTTTTCGACACACAGGATTTGCACATCCCAGAGAATGACAATGTCTAATGAGGCGGTCCAAAGGTTGAACAAGGGACGGAAGGTCTCCTTGAGCTAATTACCAGTCATTCGGATAGGTTTTTTCAGTTCTACTAGAAAAATAGCCATCCTGTATTTCACATTACAATAAAGCTGAGTTAATATTCTTGTCTCTGAATTATTTTATTTGGTTTTGTTGCTTTTACATTCTCAGGACTTTATTTCTATTCAGCAGGAAGTACTCCTCACCTTGTTGCATGCTGCACTAATCATGTTTTTGTGTATTTTTAGATCCTTCCCACAGTGTGCAGAGATCTGTGGGGCTTTTTTAGCCCAGCATATCAATAAAGCTTACAGCCAGAGCTCCTGGTAGAGGTATTGCATCTACTCATTCCAATCCTCCCTTGAAAATATTAAATTATTGCAATGTGAGTGCAGCGCAGGGTTCAAGGTCCACTGCATATGAAAATGGAATTGATTATTCCCAATGAACAGAGGCTTGCAGTTCTTAAGAACATTATACGATAAATATGTTGGCACATGCTATGCATTTGGCATGCTAAGTAGTTTACTGAACTACTCCCTGCAGCATATTTTAATGAAATGCTGACAGTTTGGCATCTTATTGGATAACTGCATTCAGTGGCATTGGTCACAAATTACAGATGTTAAAGAAGGCATACAAAATACTCTGTAAGACGGCAGCTCCTGCATGACTTTCTGCTCTGCCTTGCTACACTCTTGGAATTTATCATAGCCAGCAATCAGAAATCAATAACGAGCACATTCCTTCAGCCTGGCATCTAGAAACTTCTGCCTCTAAGATCCTACCGAAAAAAATGCATGCAAATTTTTCCTAAATAACTTGGCCTTATCTTCTGAAGGGATGCTTTTAGCACCCCATGGTAGATGAAGGGTGAGAAAGAACAGCTTGCTGCTGGAGGGGCTCTGCACAGAGTGATGCAGCTGAAGATGGAGGGAGCAGGGGAGCTGCAAGAGCTGCTCTTGGCTCCAGCAGTATCTGAGACATGGATGACACTGGCACAGAGCCCAGGACTGACCCTACCTCTCCACAGCTTTTCTGTCTCTTTTTTTCTGTGCCTAAGGAGAGCTTTATTCATGACAACAAGATTTAAAAAAAAAAACCTTTAATCACAGGTGGGTTTTTTCCTAACTGAAATAGTTCCAAAGTGGAAATAATAAAACTTTATAGATAGTTCTTCCTATCTTATATCCTCACCTGCTCCTAATCCTGCCATTACCTGAGGTATCTTGCTAGAATAATATTTTTCTTACATTCACTGCGTCAAGACTATAAACAAACAAACTGATAGCACTTCACCTCTCCCAGGATCACAACTCCCTTTGAACAAGGAGAAGGCTGGAGAAGTGGCCCTGATTCTTTATATTGTTGGTGCCACCAAGTGTTGAAAGACTGGAAGTGGCACTGCAAAGGCTCACACTTGAGAAGTCACAGGCGACAAATGCCTCCGTACATATTCTGCAATCATAACTGCACTGCCAGAGCTTTGGTGACCCTGCACTGTCTGAAGACCAAACTAGAGGAGAGAATCAGGAGATTATTATTATTATTATTATTATTATTATTATTATTGTTGTTGTTGTTGTTGTTGTTGTTGTTGTTGCTCCTGCTGCTATTATTGTTGTTATTGTTGATATGATTGTTGTTGTTGTTGTTATTATTATTTCAGGTCCTGATTGAGGTCAATTGGCATGAAAATGCATATGGTTGGGCATCTAGATATTTCATATGTACAGTAAGTAGAGAACACTCAAGTTGTTCTCCTCTTTGCATGAAATTTTGTGTGTTGGGATGCTTGGCTGAAGCATATCAACTGCACACTGAAACACAGTGACACATACAGAATTCATGTGTGCCCGGTGTCATATTTTAGGTGAAGGTGTCTATTGAGAATGCCTCCTCGTAGGGATCCCTTGTGTGCAGGTTCCTGCCACGAGGCACGGTTCTTGACTAAGCACTATGCCCTCTCTTCTTAGGTATTCCCATTTCTACGTATCTGATGGGCTCATCACACTGTGACCTGCTGTGACCAGCAATGAAGAAAAAGCCATCCTGTCGCACTGCCAGTACGAGAGATGCAGGCAACACAATGAGGAAGGAAAGCAGAACCTCTGAGATATTTAGAGTATATACATGGCCAAAAAAATTAATGGTTGTGTCTCATTCCCCATAACTGGTGTGCCTTTCAGATGGGATAAAATCTTTTAAAAGGATGTGATGTCTTTATATAAGCTCTTTAATGACCACCTTTCCCCTGTATCAGCCAGAGATATGCTTTAAGCAGGAGTCTTTTCCAGCCCACTTTGACCCACATCTCTTCATCAAAAGGCTCATCCCCTTTCTGATGCTTTCATAGGCTTGAAGAGAGTAACTGTGAGGGACATCGGTTGGTGTTCTCATGTATGTTGGATGGATTTTAGGAACCACATTGACAGGAAAGGCTAGAAGTCCAGAAGCCCACAGGAAATATGTTCAGGACTTCTGGTATGTAAGTCATGTCCAGTTTGATGCTTATCCATAAATCAAGTCTGGCTTAACACTGTGAATGCTTCCGTCTCCTGCAGCACATGCACTGTTACAGATTCAGGCTGGAGCAAAATGGAGAGCATTCCCTTGGTGATGCAGAGTCCGAGCTTCATTCTTTTAGAAGTGCAAGCAGCATATTTCACTTTTTCAAGGACATTCAATTCACTGAGCAGGGGGAGTATGGGGCTGCAGATCTGAAGTGTAGTGGTACAAGTACTGGTTGCAAAAAAATTGGTGTGGAAAAATTTTATGACCTGTTTACACAAAAATTGTTACTGGGTAGAGTCTAAGTCAGGCTATGAAAAAAATAGAGTATCTCCATAAGAAAATGAAGGAAAAGGTGGCCTAGTGCTAACCTGTAACTTGCCACCAAAAAAAGTTGTGGACAATACTGACAATGCTCCAAAAAAAGACCAGTTCCCTCTAAATGTGAACCTGTACAATACATATTCCTGTCTTAGATGGATTATATCTATTTTTGATAGATACCCAAGGCATTTGTCTCCTTTCTGGCATTGGCAGCATTGTGCAGGTTGCTATGCCAATTTGCTACTCTCTTAAAGTGAGTTTCCCCCATGAAACAGGCACCTCAGACAGTGTTGAGCGTGGAAAGTTAGTGGGGCTTCAGATTTATACCCAGGGAGAAAGTGAGGCATTTCCTGTCTCCGTATTGTTTTGACCTTGAAAGACAGCTGTAAAAACCACTCTTACAAGGATGAGTACACAGATATTTTAGGGAAGAAGCATCAAAGAGAGTACTGGAAGACTGTGTTCTTCCCCAGTGGTACTTTGATATTGGTGCAACTACACTGTATTTCACCCATCAGAGAGAGGAACAAAGTGCACATTCACCAGCACTGAAAACAAAAGTTGCTGAAATAGGGCCACAGAACAAATGCATTTACATCCTTGTTCAGAAGGGGTGTATATAGGAAAGCATGATAAAATTCCTGAGCAGTTATAAAGGTGGAGACCTTATGAAACTCAGTGGAACTGCAAGTCTGAATTAGAGTGGTTCCAATATTAAGGGCTATCACTTCTACTTTCTTGAGACCTCCTCATTCCTTTTTTCTTAGTTCTTTGATATTACTTCCTCAGTTCTGACAGACAGAGCCATCTACTACTGTATTCACCTGTGTAGAGAGAAAGTCTCTCTTCTCCACCTGAATATTCTGCTGCACTTCCAGGCCTTCTGGATACAGATTGCCTCCTTGTCACTTACTTCGCTGAACAGTTTGCACCTTTAGCCCCACATTAGGCCTCCTCCTAAAAACGGATCTTTTGATTGGGAAGCAATAACTTTCCTTGTGACTACCACGAAATCATCCCAATAAGTCTCTTCTCCATTTTTCAGAAGTCCTCCACTTAGATTGTCCTTGCTTGAATTTCATTGATGGAACTGTGGTGCTAAATCAGCTTCTTCCACAGACACATGACTTTGACTTCCTCTGATGGAACTAAGCACCTCCAGCAAGATATAATTCTTCCTCTGAGGTGTTCTTCTCTTTTCCTGATCAGAGCTAAGAGGCAAAGGAAAATTTTCTCTTGAGTGTTTCAAGGCTCCTGGTCCAAACCATTAAGGGAATCCTATCATCTATTTGCAATGTTCTCCCAGTGTGATTAATCACCCTCTTAAGAACTTTCAACCAAGAGGAGTAACACAGTACCTCCATGCACATCATCCAAGGCTTGCATCATTAGAGTTTATTAATATGAGACAGATAAGAGATGTATGTTGGTGCACATACGTATATTTTAGAGTATCATGGTCACTGAGTCACTAGAAATAAGTTTATTCTTTCTTGAGTGATCAGTTCATAACTTCTTGCCCAAAAGTACCAGAAAAGACATCTAACTTAAGAGAGGAGCATGAGCATCTATGATCTCATTGGCATCACAGAGACATCATGGGATAGATCCTTTGATTGCGGTGTTGGGACAGAGGGATACAGGCAAAGGAGGTGGAAGAGGTGTTTGTCCTCTTTGTCAACGACCAGATGGAGTGCATGGAGCTCCACCTGGGGGTGGATTAAGAACGGCAAAGACTTTGTGGGTCAGGATTAAAGGGAAGGCAGGGACAGGTGACTTTTGAGTGGGGTTCTGCTGCAGGCCACCAGACCTGTAAAAGAGGGCAGATGAGGCCCTGTATAGGAAGCCTCATGTCCACAAGCCCTGATCCTCACAGGGAACTTCAACCACCCTGAAATCTGTTGGAGGGACAACATAATGTGCCAACCATATCCTGGGCTGCATCAGAAGAACTGTAACCAGCAGATCAAGAGAGGTGATTCTCACCATCTACTCTGCTGTCATGAGGCCTCACCTGGAGTACTGTGTTCAGTTCTGGAGTCCTCAGCACAGGAAGGACATGGATCTGTTAGCGTGAGTTCAGAGGAGGCCACAAAGATTATCAGAGTGCTGGAGCACCTCTCCGGCTGAGACAGTTGGACACATTTATTCTAAAAAGAGAAGGCTCCAAGAAGATCTTAGGGCAGCCTTCCAGTATTTAAATAGGATCTGCAGGAAAGGTGTGGAGGGGCTCTTTATCTAGGAATGCAGTGATAGGACAAGGGGTAGCAGTTTTAAGCTGAAAGAGGGGAGATTTAGATTAGATATTAGGAATAATTTTTTTACCATGAGGGTGATGAGGCACTAGAACAGCTTGTCCAGAGAAGTCGTGGATAACCCATCCTTCGAGGTGTTCAAGGCCAGGTTGGAAGAGGATTTGAGCAACCTGACCTAGGGGAAAGTATCCCTGCTCATGGCAAGGAGGTTGGAACTAGATGATGTCTAATACCCATTCCAACCCAAACCATTCTACAATTCTATGATTCTATGATCTCTAAACTTAGTACTGTCTACTCCCCATATTCAAAATCTAATTATTCCAAACTTTTCCTTTGTTGCATATGAGTTCTCTGCTCTTCCTGTGGTCACCATCTGCTCCTCAATGCCAGGTACTGTGGCAGACTATGCTGTACAACAGCAGTGTGTCCAGGTGGCCAAGAAGGTCAATGGCATCTTGGCTTGTATCAAAAACGGCATGACCAGCAGGTTCGGGGAGGTTATTCTCCCTCTGTACTCGGCACTGGTGAGACCGCACCCCGAATACTGTGTTCAGTTCTGGGCCCCTCACCACAAGAAGCGTGTCCAGAGAAGAGCAACAAAGCTGGTGAGGGGGCTGGAGAACAAGTCTTACGAGGAGAGGCTGGAAGAGCTGGGCTTGTTTAGCCTGGAGAAGAGGAGACTGAGGGGAGACCTTATTGCTCACTACAACTACCTGAAAGGAGTTTGTGGAGAGAAGGGAGCTGGCCTCTTCTCACAAGTGACAGGGCACAGGACAAGGGGGAATGGCCTCAAGCTCTGCCAGGGGAGTTTCAGGCTGGACATCAGGAAAAAAAAATTCACTGAAAGGGTCATTGGGAATGGGAACAGGCTGCCCAGGGAGATGGTTGAGTCACCTTCCCTGGAGGTGTTTAAGGGACGAGTGTCTGAGGTGCTGAGGGGCATGGTTTCAGGATTGTTAGGAATAATTGGACTCAATGATCCAGCGGGTCCTTTCCAATCTAGTGATTCTATGATTCTGTGATTCTATACTTCTATGCTTCTATGCTTCTATGATTTGATTAGCCTGCTGCCCTGTGACAGGTCTGCCCTCACCTTCATTCACCTCTTGTCAAAGCATTCAGGCTGCTTCTATGTGTCAGCTGTCCCAAGTTAGCTGCAAAGGTGAAAAAACATGTTGTGGCTTCTGGACTGTCGTAACTGATTTATTCTTGGATTACCAGGGCATTATAGCGTCTCCTCCCTTTATTCACATTTTGGCCATAGATTTCACTCTGTGCAGTTAGCTGAGGTCTGTATCCTAGCCCTTCACAAAATAATCCCAAAACCAAGCATTGCTGGAGGAAGACATGGGTTTGCCCTGTGTCCACTTTGCTTTTTAGATGTTGTTATGCAGTGGTGACAGTAGTTAGCCTGGCTCTTTTACTATGTTTTACAGTACATTTTTCCTGTTTCATTTATACTCCTTTTGACACAAGCCTGTCTCAGACATAACTCATTGCTGCCAGCTGGCAGTCTGACAGCACATATAAGCCTGTATTTGCAGTCACTGACTCTTGGCAAATGGACAGGCATGGGTTACAAGGGATGGTTTTGACAGAAATGCCCTACATGCAGTTTGTTAATGCATAAACTCTCAGCTGCAGAAAGTCTTTTTCCAGTCCTGTTGCCCAGAAGAATGCCGGCAGCAGTACAAAGCAGCAATAAATCAATCAACCAACTAGTCTATAAGTGCATTGCGTAACTGGGTAAATAAACAAGTGGTAGAAACAATAAAACACTGTAGCTATTTTCACCTTGTCAAGCCAAGCCATTCCAGACAATCAACAGGGGGTACAGGAAAGGTCACTGACTACCTGAATAAATCTCATCAAAAAACAACTGCTTAACAGCAGTAGTTCCCTCTGAGAAGAGAAAGGCATGGCCTTTAATAGAATAAACTAAAGATTACAAAGTGGCAGTGAACAAATATGAAAGCATAAACACTACAGACTATGGAAATGTTGTAGAAAATTAAGATATTCAAAGCATTGATTTTTTTTCTCTTTCTTACAGCTACAGAGTTCTCAATTCCCTTTTGACAAAAGGAAAAGGAGTTTTGGAGGAAAACATTTGCTGACATGACCTGATGAATGCACTTGTAAAGGAATAGCTTCACATATATTTTGATGTTCTGGAGAGTTTAGTTTAAAAAAAGAAAAAATCTGAATGATTTTAGAGCCTTAAAGATATTGCCCAGATTAGCATATTTTTATGTAGGTCAAATGCTGGTTTTAAGCCATTTCAAGACAGATTTTGAAGTCACAAAAGTCATAGAATCATAGAATGGTTTATGTTGGAAGGGATCTTACAGATCATCTAGTCTCTACCCCTCTGCCATGGGCAGGGACACCTTCCACTGGATCAGGTTGCTCAAAGCCTCATCCACCGGGCCATGAATGCCTCCAGGGAGAGAGTAGGGATTGTCATGAAGCACCTTGTCCTCTACAGTTGGAATGGCTCCTGCAGCCTTGGAGAGGCAGAAGTTCTCCCACCTGTGATGAGCGCTGTCTTTCTCTGAGCGATGGGACAGCCATGGTGGCTTCTCACACTGCTCTGTAATTTGCAGGTGTTACTTCTTTCTATAAAGCTCCAATAATTTCTCCAGCTTTATGTACCTTATGGCCTCACAGACCACTCAGTGTACCCTCTTTACCTTAAATGTAAATAGTCACCCTCACCAAAACAAATCCCTCAAGAATAAAGTACTATGGAAGTCAGTCTCCTGCCCATTGATTAAGAAAAGTTTGGCTGAATGCTTATCCCCAGCCCAGAGACGGTGATGCCGGACACACAGTCACACACCTTGGTGGATGCACTTGGGAAAGCGAACATTAATTATAATGCTAAGGAAGCTACTACTTTCCAGCCTGTGTCAGCTGAAAAGGTACAAGCTTCAGCTGTGAACCACTTATTGCTGATCTTAATTTACTGTCTGGCATGATTGTCATCTGCTATTCCATGCCAATCCAAAGCATGGAATATTTTTTTCCCTGCTGCGTGTCACAGTACAACAAAAGGCAAGTAAATCTACAGTTTGATGGAAAGATCCATGTCACCATGACTCTGCATGCGTGAGAAAAGGACCTGCATCGTGGCAGCAAAAGCTGCTACATGATCATTTGCTTCTTCCAAGCATATTCTGGCAGAGCCTGCAATTCTGCTTGGGTGTTTATCAGTAGTCTCCAGCCCTAGGTTCTTCTTTGATGCTAAAAGCTAAATTGATTGCATATTAGACTCAGAGGTTTCTTAACAGCTATAGACAGGGATTCCAGTTTCTTTATGTCCGTAAATATACAGAGACCAGATCAGCAGTCAGCCCTGCCCACTCAGAGTGCTAAGTGAAGAGTAGATTGGTGTTTCTGAGTACTTGGAATAAAACAATTTTCACAATTGCTTCATCTCTCTCTGTTGACATCAGCAACAAACAATTCATTTGACAGGGTAAAGCTTTGATGAAAATCTAAGGGGAAAGAAGAATCATACTATCTAAGCTAGCTGTCCAGCTGTTTTGGTTCAACCCCAGCCAGCAACTAAGCCCCACAAAGCTGCTTGCTCACTCCCTTCTGGGGAGATGGGGGAAAGAATAGGAAGTGTAGAAGTGAGAAAACTTGTGGGTTGAGACAAAGATAGTTTAAAAGACAAAGCAAAAGCAACACACACAAGCAAAGCAAAATAAGGGATTAATTCACTGCTTCCCAGTGGCAGGCAGATATTTAACCATTCTCAGGAAAGCAGGGCTTCCTCATCTGTAGTGCCATCACTCCAAACATCCCCCGCTTCTTTCTTCTTCCTCCAGCTTTTTATTGCTGAGCGCAATGGGGCGTGGGATACCCTGTTGGTCAGCAGCCAGCTCTCCCACCTGCCTCTCCCCCTGACTCCTTGTCCACCTCCCATCTACTCTCTGGTGGAATTTTGTGAGAAGCTGAAAAGGCCTTGATACTTCATAAGCACTGCTCAGCAGTAACTGAAACATCCCCCTATTTGATAACTCTTTCCAGCAGAAGTCCAAAACATAGCCCCATACAAGCTACTGTTTAACCCAGGTAAGATCAGCCCTTATTCCATGCTATTCATATCATTTTCAATATCCCACCACCACCACCTTTCCCACTCTTTGATATAATACACAGATACACATATCATTCCCTTAGTCTATGGAGCACCGCTATAAAACATCCATATAATATCCATAGATGTCCATTAAATGTCCACTGAGTTCACTTAGTCCATGACTTACAGCTCTATCTCTAATGGTGGTCGCTCAGGACAACAGAAGTGATGTGTTGCATGGAGTCATTGGGCAACAAAGCCACATCAAGTCGGGCTTCTGCTGCACCTGCACTGCTTCTTGTAAGGTTTCTCCTTCATTGGTTCAGGTGATTCCTGCTATAGTGGTTCCTATAGCAAGCAACTCAAATCATGAGTTGCAACAACTTAAAGGTATTTCCATTACAATCTCCACCCTTGGTCCTTTTTGTCCAGGTTATAGCATTTAACTCCTCATCTTGCACCTGCTCCAGCTCGGACTTATCCACAGACCACAGTCCCTTGGGGGTGTATGTGATCCAGTGCAGCCTTATCTATCAACTACAGTCTTTTCAGAGATACACCTGCTGCGGCACAGGTGTATCTTCAGCCACAGATTCTTCGAGGTATACCTGGTCTGGCATGGACTCATCCATAGCCACAGATGCTCCACGGTGTCCTGGTGCCATCCACAGGTCACAGTCCCTGTGACTTGAGTTCACATTGGTATTCCAGCCTGTCCAGTACAGCAGCACAGAAATAGTAATGATACCCTGGCCACCTGCCAGCCCAGGCACATCATCACTGCTGTTATCAAAGAGTTCCCAGGCGTGGCAGAGTAAGATGATAAGCAGTACAGCAAGCAATGAAAGCAAAAAGCAGCCATTGACGAGCACTAGAATCTAATATACTGGAAAGAAAGCAAGCCCCATGGCAAGCACAGGATTCTGCCCATTAATAGCTAAATAGATAAATAAATAAAAGACGACCCGGAGAACTACCAACTTGTCAGCCTCACCTCTGTGCCTGGGAAGATCATGGAACAAATCCTCTTAGAAGCCAGGCTAAAACACATGAAGGACAGTGGTGATCAGCAGCAGCCAGCGTGGCTTCACCAGGGGCAAGTCCTGTCTGACCAACTTAGTGGCTTTCTATGATGGGGTAACCACAGCAGTGCACATCGGTAAACTGACGGATGTGATCTATCTGGCCTTCTGTAAAGCCTTTGACACGGTCCCCCCACAACATCCTTCTCTCTAAATTGGAGACAGATGGATTTGATGGGTGAATGGTAAGGTAGGTATAAAACTGATTGGATGGTCATATTCAAAGAGTAGTGGTCAATAGCTCAAAGTTCAGATGGAGATCTGTGATGAGTGGTGTTCCTTAGGAGTCTGTACTGGGAAAGGTGCTGTTCAATATCTTTATCAATGATATTGACAGCAAGATTGAGTGCACCCTCAGCAAGTTTGCAGATGACACCAAGCTGAGTGGTGCAGTTGCCACACCGGAAGGATGAGATGTCATCCAGAGGGACCTGAACAGACTGGAGAAGTGGGGCTGTGAGAAGCTCACAAGGTTCAACAAGGCCAAGTGAAAAGTCCTGCACCTGGGTTGGGACAATCTCCACTTTCAGTACACAATGGGGGATGATATGATTGAAAGCAGCCCTGCAGAGGAGGACTTGGGGGTGCTGGTCAATTGGAAGCTCAACATGAGCCAGCAATGTAAGCTTGCAGCCCAGAAGGCCAAGAGCTACAAATTCAGTCTAACACACTCCAATTAAATTTGTCATTATGTCAAACCCTTCAAGTCCCACACCACGCACCAAAAAGAACTTCGCTAGTCTAAGCCCAGTAGGCAGATCAGTATCACACAGCTGTTCACTTACTATTTGCCAGGTTAATGGGGGAGAGAATCAAAAGGGTAGAAATGTGAAAGAATCTTGTGGGTTGAGATAAAAACAGTTTAGAAGATAAAGCAAAAGCTGCACACACAAACAAATCGAAACAAGGAATTCATTCGCTACTTCCCTTTGGCAGACAGGTGTTCAGCCATCTCTGGGGAACCAGGGCTCCATCACACACAGTGTTCACTGGGGAAGAGAGACACCACCTCTCTCTCTTTCTCAGCACATCATCAGGTGGTATTGGACATCCCAGTGGTCAGTTAGGGTCAGCTGTCCCATCTGTGTCCACTGTTGACTTCTTCTGCACTCTCAACCTCCTTGCCTTTGGGGTAGTGTGATAAGCAGAAAGGCCTCGGTGCTGTGTAAGCACTGTTCAGCAATAATTAAAACATTCCTACGTTATCAACACTGTTTTCATCACAAGTCCAAACACAGTTCCTTCACCACTATGAAAAAATTTAACTCCCTCCCAAGCAAAACCATCACACTGTGAGTGCTCACTACTTTTTTGGTTACCTCATTTAGCACCTGGGTTTTAGTAAAATGCTTATAGTAACAACAGCCAAAATCTTTATGGACTCTGCAATTGTGGAAACAGGAGTTAGTGAGGATAAATATGGTCAAACACCTGGTTTTTATTTTGCTATCTAAATGGGATATCTAAATGCATCCACACACACACTCCCCATCACCCCTGTCCTGAATCTCCCATTCCTTTATTAGGAATATTATCATAGAACGCTTTGGGTTGGAAGGGATCTTAAAGACCATCTAGTAAGTAAATTATATAAGTAAACAAGTAACTAATGGTAAATTACATGAGTACATCTGTAATGCACTTGAAGACAACTTGTACTAAGTGAGAAATAATCTTTACAGAGACAAATATAATTAAATGAAGTGATCAGATATCCCAGGCACTAAAGAGAGTTGGACTGGACTGGGCTGTAGTGGTTGCTTTGACAAAGAGTTTCTCACCCTACTGTCCTATGACTGTACTTTGGGCTGAGACACAGACAGAAGTGGTGTTTTCAGCAACTCTCACTGAAGTCTGATATTTGAATAAGGCGCCTGTATGTAACTTCTGAAGTCTGCATATAAGGAGAGACTTGGTCCTTACTGAGTAACTAATAAGTTGCTTGCTGCCCTTTGTCAGCAAGCACTTATTTGTTATTGGCAACCTGCAGGAGGGAGACAGTGTGATCTATATTCGTGTAGGCTAATGCCTCCCTGCAGAAAAACTCGGTGAGGTTTTGGGCTAACAACTGGTTCCACTTACCCAGTCTGAAACTGCTGGGTGAAGATCACTAAAGGGGATGCACCATTATCTGCCCAATGGCACTAGAGAGCTAGTGGACCTTGGATGGGTCAGAGCGAGAATCAGGAGCATCTTATGCCTCTCAGGAGAAGGTCACCGTGGGCTGGGAGGTTGCCAGAGCAGGCCAAGTCATGCCTAGTCATGGTATAAATGACACTGTCTGGTGCACGAGCAGTTTGCTGGGTGGGGGAACTCTCTTAAGATATAGAAAGTGCAACACCAGGCAACACCTGAATCTGTTATTTGTGTGTGAGCATGACCAGAAGGAAGGTGAGCAGGTCCTGAGCCATCCGTGAACCACTTGTGTAGCTCTGACTTACACCATTTGAAAGGACCTGAGCTGGGCAGTACTAATAGTAATTGTTCACTCCCTTTACCACGGAAATGTGGTGCCAGGAATGTAGATTTGGGCAATTGCTTAAGATTAAACATGGAGTAATATTAACTGTGCTATACATCCCAGTGACAAAGCAAAAATGTGCCCAAGTATAGTAACATAAACATAGCCAATGTGCCCCCAGAGTGACCTGCTCTTTGAAAATGTATTGATTTTTGCCATGAGAAAAAGAAATCATCACACAGAGAATACACCAAAAAATGTTGTAAATGAAGGAAAAGGCACATTTACCAACAGTAAGTGCTGTGATAGAATAATTCAGATTATAATAGAGGGAGAAAAGAGTTTCAGTGTTCTCCTGGTCCATTCTTAATATGTCAAAATGATTTTACAGAGACTTTCATTACATGAAGGAGTTAAGAGCTTATTTCTCTTTCTTGAGAAAGAAAGACTACTAATAAGATGCAGCCAGGGGAGCATGCTACACTAAGACAGTAACTTCTAGAAAAATACTTGGGAGAACAGAACTACAATTTGAAATTTGCCCATTGAAAATAAGATTAAAAGCTATTGCTGGTTATAACAGCATGGTAAGAAAGCAGAAATCATGATGATCATTATAGGGCTAAAAAAATGTTTTCCAGCAGCAGAATCTGAGGTTGCTGTAAGTTTTATGGGAGTAAGGAAAATCTACATGGTTACAGACCAGGCATAGCTATCGGGTCTCTGTGTCTGCAAAATAATTAGCAGCATCCACAATTTATCAGATTAATCCCTGTATTTGGCATATGAATTTTGCTGATTTCATGCTGAATATTTTGCAATACTTTAGGCAGTCTTGTAAAGCACTGTGCCGGTGAGGAGTTAGAAGAGGAGGTACTGACAACTAAATAAGCTTCAGAATAAACTATGAAGACCGCATAACTCCATCTACACAAGGTCTTTCAGAAACAGCACCTAAGTCTCCGTGAGCTCTTGTACTGCTGGAGAGGTGCCCTGGTTCATGGGTGTATGCACTGCTGCCTGGGCTATCAGTCTGTCACGAGTAAGGTGACAAACGTAAGAAAGAATGACTAGACATAAGGAAGAATCTCTAGACATAAGGAAGAGTTTCTTCATGATGAGACTGGTGAGGCACTGGCACAGGTTTCCCAGGGAAGTTGTGGATGCTCCATTCTTGGAGGTGTTCAAGGCCAGGTTGGATGGGGCCTTGGGCAGCCTGATCTGGTGAGAGGTGTCCCTGCCCATGGCAGGGGGGTTGGAACTAGATGATCTTTAAGGTCCCTTCAACCCAAACTATTCTACAATTCCATGATTCTATGATTCCACGATTCTAAGGTGCCTGAGACCAGCTGCAGGGAAGCATATCTCCATCTTTTAACCTTACTCAAGGGGAAAAAAAAGACTCTAAAATTAAAATGTGTCCTCTGTGCCTACCATGTAACTCTCATACAACCTACCAGTGCAGCTGTGCTGTGGGGCAATTGCAAAAGTGTAATTTCCTCCTGCAGATGAAACCCCGGGATGATTAACAGAACAAGCAACTGTGGTTGCTTTGGCTGGCTTTCAGCATTTTGAATCAGATCCTGCCATTGTTTAGCATGCATCATTTTTGTGCAGCACCAGGAGCACAGCGTCTGATGGCCCGAGGCAGAATTTCTAATTTGTCCAAATAACATTCAGCATAAGCTCCATATGATAATTAATCAGCGGCCATCACAGCAAGAGATACCTATGATGTCGCTGATGTTTATTAAAGACTTTTCATGGCATTTTAATCACAATATTGCCATAGCAGGATTTCCTTTTATTTAAAGCAAACGTTGTCCCTTGCAAAATGCTTTAGGGTGGGTTTTTTTTCTAGATTCCCGAGAGTGCAATTAGTCATTCCCAGTGATTCTTTCTCTTTCTTAATGGTTTAGTAAAATTATTGTGAAAGCAGTACTGTGATTAAAATAGTGTGTAGATTAGGAGCCTCATACATCTCAAATGCAAATATTTGGGCTTGCTTAAGCTTTGGTACAGACATTAGACACCATTACTACACCAGAGCCCTCACTCCCAAGAAAATACAACAGGATAAAGGCTCTCTGAAATAAGAAGAGATAAAGCAAAATAAGAAAACAAAAGGGGGCAACAAACTCAGCCACCTCAGGGAGAAATAAAGGAACATCATATTTTCCAGAAGTGCAAATTCATTATTTAAAGCACAATGATTTTGTAGGCTACACTGATACTGAATCAAAAAGGATTTGATTTTTTTTTTTGGAGGAAAATGAAGGGTTGTCCTGCTGTACATTTCAATGCCTTGGATACTGGTTTCAAAGCTCATTTTCAAGAGGCTCTTGGGGATTTGGGATCAGATCCTCAGTGATACGTAGGTATTTAACTGAAGCCACCAACAGTGAAAGGAAAGGGAACAAAGCCAAGTAGGTATGGTAGGTTGTAATGATTCCTCAACCCTCTAAAAGACTGGTGGGAGTAAGAGGGGCTTGAGAACTGTTTTCTAGACCCAATTCCTGGCTGGTGAGGACAAGGAATATTTAAGGTGTCTGTGGTGTGGGGGGGCAGGAGCTGGACTATTCAAGACAGCAAAGGAGTAAAGTTCAGAGGAAGTCCAAACAAGGTTTTTTGTGTTACTTCCATCCTGTCAAACTCTCAAATTTTCTTTATGGAAGTCTTATGCCCACACACTGGAAAGTGACTCAAACATGAGTTAATACCTCTTACATTTTTAAGTCAAAGCAGTTGTTCTCTATGAAGGGATAAATCAGCTACAAGACTAACTTGACCAAGTTCATGACCAGTCATGGCATTCTAGTACACTCAATCTTTCTAACATGGCATGGCAAAGATGCTAAGTGCAGTGCCAAGCTAAGGCTGAGATCTAGAAATACATCAAAATATATATGTACTTTCTATATGTATATTTTCTCTTTTACATATTCAGTTTTTCACACCTTTCCTGATCCAGTTTTTCCTTATGCACTACAATATCTAAATTTTACAGGTTAACCATGTCTTTCACATACACTGTACCAGCTTCAGCACTTTTTGACATTATAGTAGCAATAATATACAACATAAAACTTGTGCGTGGTTGCTACCCAAAACCAATTCTCCTAAGTAAGCCCAAACATTGTAACTCTAGAGAAATGCCGTGTCTTCAGAGGGGATATATTTTTCTAACAAGCAAATTCAGTTCAATCTTTTCTTGATAAAGGACTAGCTGCTGCATATTTCATTCTATTTGCAATTCATTCACTTACATTGAGCGATACGGGCCTCTCGAGCACCTAGTTTCTTCTACTTGTACGTCTGTAGAGCTGAAAACCTTTTAAGGGCTAACACCTACCAAGATCTCATTTCAAGAAACTGCTATTTCAGTCAGCTTATCTGTATCCATTGCCACACAATTCATTCCCCACAGTATTGCTTTTGGTACCGAGACCAAGTGTCAGCTCCTAACAAGATCGGGAGATAAGATATCGAACTATATAATCTCTTTTAGCTCAAGGGGCTCAGGCTTTTTGAAGTACTTACTTTAGCCCATATCCAGGACTGAACAACTCTGCTACTTGAAAACCCCAGTGGAAGAGCTCTTTCTACCTGACCCTTGCCACATACACACATTAAAAATCACTCTGGCAAGAATGATTTGAGTAAATAAAAATGACGTAAAAATGACAGGTCATTCAGCTTATGTGCTCATAGGATACCAGATGTGCTACTTTGAATAGTGAAATGAATTTTAACATGATAACTTGAAATATTTCCCTATTCTTAAAATTTTATATCATGATGAAATAACACTAATATGATAAGGCAAATGTCAATATGAAGTTAACAGATACAATATTCTTCTAGATAGTATAGCTTACATTACAAAATGAGGCTTTATCCTGGCTTTTTGTTGAAGGAATGGGCACAATATATCCTGTAATATTTGCTGCTGTGTTTGCAGAATCCCCATTTAAAATGAAGTATCGGAATGCTGATTTCTGTGTTTCTCAGTATGATTTGGAGCTTCAAACACTGAAAACCGTCCAGGGGAATTTTACTTTTCTATGTTTTATTTTGATGAGCTGGCTGGTTGGCTTTTTTTTTTATTAAAAAAAAAAAAAAAAAAAGGAGAAGAATGAGACTTAAATACAAGCTTTAGAAAAATGTAAACCCTAAAACATAAACCAAGCAATAGCTTCAATAGAGTAATACAGACTTAAAGAGAACATTATAACACTGTAGTTTTGACTTGAGCTCAGCATTCTTCCTTTCTCAGCCTTGCAGCTGTATAAAGTAGCAATTATGGAAAAAAGTCAATATTGGCAGCTTTTCAACTCTGTTTCTTATAAGCTGTTTTCAGTGACAGACTGGCAGCTCCTGTGTGCTTTTCCCAAAGAGCCTGGAGATGCTTTTTCTCTGTGTTTGGCTGGCAGGTACAGCAGATTCCATCCCAGCAGAAGGTATCAGAAGCAGTGATTCTTCCAGGATGTATGAGTCCTGGGACCAGGACTGGGTCTCGGTAGCCAGCTCTGCATGTGCTTTTCACCAGCTGTGGGCACGGGGCTGGGTGCCCACCACTCCACCGATAAGTAAAGAGCTCATAAGCTCTGAGGACCACCTGCAAGCTGGAGGCGAAGCCTGAGGAGCACAGCATGGAGACCAGATGTCCTGTCTGAGCTCTGGGGCAAAACATGAGCTGAGCTGGGGGGCTGTAGCAGGGCTGGATAAGGCTGCAAGGGGGAAGATGCTCACAGCAACTGTTTGACAGCTCAACATCTCTGTTATGGTGCAAAGAAGAGCAAACACTGGATGGTCAGTGCTTGCCCACGAGCTGCAGTCCTCTTGGCCCTGTTTGCACATCTCTCCTTGGCTCATTGATATGTCAGCCTCTTTCTACACATCTGAGACCGTGGTCTTATTGCTATGCAGGGCTTTCATCCCATGTTTCTTCCTCATGCTCCAAACACTTTTTAAATGGATAGAGTGTTCCTCCTGGAGAGATGAGGTCCAGCTGCCCTTATGCTCTGCTGAATTTAAAAATGCCTCATATTTTATTTGCCTGTTTTTCTTTCCCAGGTAGTGACATAATTTCTTTTTTTTTTTCTTTTTGAATAGTGGAAGAGGAAATGAAGTAAACTTTTCACTGCAATGATTGGGATATGGACAGCGAGTGGGGAGGCAAGGTCTGTACAAACATTGTACCTTCAGTCTTTTTTAACAAGAAACAAAGTTGAATTTTCCAAATTCATAGAATTGCAGCTTCATATGCTATAAAGATCTAATTTCAATAGACATTTGTGTCTCCTATGGATCATCCCAGGCATGATGTCACCCATCATGGGTGAGGGTGAGTTGGGTCACTTGCTAAGCCTGTCCAGGGCTGTCAGTCATGACCTCAAGGGATGTTCAGTAGAGGCTGCAGATCAGGGCATCCCACAGTAGCCTGAGGATTGCCCCTGAGCTGCCCTAGGACCCTCTTGATAGCAAATCTTGCTCATGGTCTTGGCCATGTTTTTCAGCTGACATTGCTCTGCTGTGCTGGGCAGTGGGACGCTGAGCTCTGTGTCCTATGTGCAAGGTCTGAAGATCATGGCTGAGATCTAGACCATCCACTGGGCCAGAGAGGTGCTGAGGGACTCTGGACCTTGAGGGGATCTCCAGGAATAAGATATGTGTAGGATATCTGGGGACTTTTGTAGAAGGGTCACACAGGACATGTGGCAGGGATCTCATGATCTTGGGGACAGCCAGAACTGGAGGAAGGTGAGATAAAACAAGTCCCCAAGTCCCTGGAGGCACAGGATTGTTTGTAGGGCTCAGATACCTTGAGAAGTCCCGGGACACAGAGACTGCACAGAGGGCTGCAGTGCTGCAGACTAGGAGAAGTCTGGCTAGAAAGCTGCATGGAGGAGAAGGACCTGGGGGTGATGGTAAACAGCCGACTGAACATGAGCCAGCAGTGTGCCCAGGGGGCCAAGAAGGCCAATGGCATCTTGGCTTGTATCAGAAACAGCGTGAGCAGCAGGTCCAGGGAGGTGATTCTCCCCCTGTACTCGGCACTGGTGAGACCACACCTCGAATACTGTGTTCAGTTCTGGGCCCCTCACCACAAGAAGGATGTTGAGGCTCTGGAGCGTGTCCAGAGAAGAGCAACGAAGCTGGTGAGGGGGTTGGAGAACAAGTCTTATGAGGAGCGGCTGAGAGAGCTGAAGTTGTTTAGCCTGGAGAAGAGGAGGCTGAGGGGAGACCTTATTGCTTTCAACTACCTGAAAGGAGGTTGTGGAGAGGAGGGAGCTGGCGTTTTCTCCCATGTGACAGGGCACAGGACAAGGGGGAATGGCCTCAAGTTCCGCCAGGGGAGTTTCAGGCTTGACATCAGGAAAATGTTTTTCACGGAAAGGGTCATTGGGCACTGGCAGAGGCTGCCCACCATCCCTGGAGGTGTTTAAGGGACAAGTGTCTGAGATGCTGAGGGACATGTTTTAGGGAGTCTTAGGAATGGTTTGACTCGATGATCCAGTTGATCCCTTCCAACCTAGTGATTCTATGATTCTATGTATACATGGGGCATGTGGATATTTGTGGGGTAAGGATTAGCAGGGGCACAGGTGGATCTGTGGGGCAGAAACATCAGTGGAAACACTGGAGAACCCATGGAACTGTGTGAGGAAGGTGGGATCTGTGGAGCCGATGCACTCCAGGATCCCTGAGGGAGGGGGAGACTCATAGGGCTACAGCACACCCACACAACCCCTGTGCAGGGGAAGCCCAGGGCTGCCCCATGGCATGGCAGTGTGATCTCACACCTGTGAGGGTCTTGGCTCCTATTCTTGCTGAGGAATTTCCTCCTCCATTCTGTGATGGGAAACAAGCAGTTCTCCTCCACCCTTTGACCATGTTTTTCACTTTGCACTGATTTCTGAGAAATAGGAGCTGGCAGACTCAGGTGGGTACAAGACGCAGTGACAATCCAGCCCCATGAGGAGATTCCCCTGAGCTGCCACCTCCAGCTCCAAGTCCAGAGGCTGCCCAGGTGCTCAGTGGAGCTGAAGGAGCCTTCTGAGGAAGCTGAGGGCAAGGAGAGACCATCCCTGTTTCCGTTTCCCCCATCCCAATTCACGACAGGCCAGAACAGGGTGTCAAGTCTCCCCATGCACCAGAAGCAGAGGCAGGAGAGTTTACAGAGCTGTTCAAAATATGCTGTTCTCACATTTTTTAGGAAAAAGACTTGGTGGGAAAGGGGAAAAAATAATTGGGAAAGGGGAAAAATTAATTGCCTTTTGAATTCTCTCCTAATTTTGCTGTTTGAGAGGAAAAAACCATAACTGTAAGAATGGGAAAGGAATTGATAAGGGATTAAGCTTTTAGACAACAAGCTGTTTTCTAAGTCACCCAGGGTCACGGGCTCCAAGGCTTTCTGTGTGCCTCTGTGCTGGCCTGCTGGTGGCTTTGGATCACAGAGGAGAGATGGGCACCAGTGATGGGATCAGGTGGAAACCTTGATCTCACTTTGTGCACAGCTCCAAATGCAGCAGCAGAAGAAAAACTCCAAACACACACAACAAGTGCAGAGCTCTTGTGAGATCACCCCATTTCTGACCTTTCTGCAGAGGACCAATCTTTTATAAATATGCTATGCTTAACAATGTGCTCTCAACTGACTGTGAAATGAGATTATGTGATTTACAGCATATTTATGGAATGGACTCCAAGAACACAGACAGTCAATTACATTGAGTCATAACCATCCGCAAGGAAGAGATCAAAGCAGATGGCAAATGTTGTACTTTCTTCAAAGGCAGGACTAGGATGAAGTATGGCCAACAAATCTTTGCATACAGTAAACAAATATAAACCCTCCCTTGCTTTGATTTTCAGTGAGGCAGCACCTGTTTTCTACAACAGAAACGTTGTTCTTGTGGGGCTTTTTGACACATAGGGGTATGAGCTATTTATTTAACAAGAACAAAGTCTTTATATAACACAAACAATTCTGGGAAGAGTGTTTATTATACTTTACCTTTTCTCAGAATAAACTCGGACTTTACATTGTTGGGCAAGGAAGAGTGTGTACTGAAACTTTGAATCACTTTGCCTCTACCATGAGACCTTCAGCTGCCGTTCCAGAAGGGTACAAGAGACCTGGAAGTCCAATGTCAGGTCTGCCAGCCTGTATAGAACTTTCAAATATGCCAGAATGACTCAAAAAGTAGTAGAAATCTATTGCTGGGGCAATTGAATCAGTCATGGGCTGCGCACATGGAGGCCATCTAAAGGGCAGGTAAGATCTCTAGGGCTGACTTCAAATATGCATGGTTAATTTTGTCCATTAGTGTCTCAGTTATGGCTCAGCTGGGCTTGGCATTGATATAAGGCAGTCAGTATTAACAGCTCAGTGCAGTTTATGACTCATCCATTATAGGTTTGAAAGTTCATTCACAAACCCTGGTTCCTCCCCTGGAACGTGAACCATTTTTGAAAACATGAAGTATTATTTTCATGGAGGGAAAAAGTCCAAACAAACAAACAAAAAACAACACAGTCAGCTGTGGTGTCAAAGAACACCTTGCAGATTAAGTTCTCGAGCCTATCAGGCTCCAGAAGGGCTTTAAGAACACAGAAAGGAAGCTGAAGGTCTGCACAGTGACTTTCAAAATCTGTCTTGGAGATGCTGCAAAAGGCAAACCCTGTTCTCCAACGAATCTGAGGAAGCAAGTGGTAGGTATGCACCAAGCCAAAGCAGCCAGCAGCTCTCAGGTAGACGGACCCCTGAAGAGAAATTTCTGCAATTATCTCTAACTCCACATTGGTTTCTGAACCACAGTCAGAGAACATAAAAAAGGCTTATTTTCACTGCTTTTTCCCATTTCTGGGGGCAGGTACAAGTCTGCAAAGCCTAGTTACAACTAAAAGGAGAGAATCCTTGTCCTTACAGGAACCCATGTTAGGAAAAATTGTTTCTGAAGTCCTGAAGACCAACAGATCAACTGTCAGCAAAAATGTTTTCTGCTGCTTTTGAGAAAGTATTCTCAGACAAAATGAGCACTTTGGAGAAAGTAGACAGATTTGTTGCAAGCACAGGCCCACTTCTTGCAGACATGCTCAGTTCTTCTGTGGTCGATGATCTCTCTGCTATTTGCGAGCTTCCCACAGAGTGGATTTTTTAAAAGTCTTGTTTTGGAAGTGAGCTTTTATGGACTGTAAAAGCCAAGCAACCTCTGATGCACATATCACTAAAATCCCACACCACACAAAAGTTCAGCCAGGGATCTGGGTGAAGTTTGTGATCAAGTCCTTACTTTTGCTGGAAGGGAATAAGAGGTTTCACCAGCTCTATACAAAGATCTGCCAAGTTTGTTGTCAACACAAAATGAAAGAGACAAAATATTCACATGACCTGGAAAAATGATCACAGAACTGCAGAGTTGTTTAGGTTGGAGAAGACCTTTAAGATCACCAAGTCCGACCATAAACCTAACACTGCCAAGTCCACCATTAAACCTTGCCTCTAAGCACCATAATGTTTCATTTGATGTTTTATTTCTGCAACTAAAAAGCATCCAGATTTCTTCTTTCAGTTGAAATCATGCTTTGTTTCACATTCAAGGGAGGTGTTTCATTTTTTAAATGAAGGCTATTTAAAAAAATAACTCTCTGAATATGAAAAGAAATAATGGAAACACTAATTGTGAAGCACCTCAGAGCTTTGCTTCCTGTGTTAAAGAGGATTATAACCAACACAAGGCCAGAGATCTCTAAAGCCACATTTTGTTTTTCGTGCACCTGAAACAATTGAAAAATGTTATTCTGCATTGATTGGGAACAAAGCAACATTTTTGCCATGTGCTGGTGTTGTCCACTTAATTGGAAAACAAACAAATCTGTTCAGTCCAAAACAATGGCTGAAACAGATCCCCTTGCTATTTATGGCTTCAAGGCAGGGTGCTGCAAAGCTGCAAACTATTCCTGAGGATGTATTTTAAAAAGAAATCCAATGCAGAAACTGTTTCATTTGGAAGTACTGCTCTATCACTGGATTTCATCTATTTTACAGAAAAAGAAAAAAAAAACAGAGCACAAGCTTTGAAATCAGATCAATGAAAAAGCAAAAATCCTGCATTCCCAGTTTTCCAATTTTTTCTCTGTTTTGAGGCATTTAGATTTCTCAGGAGTCATCCACAGCAACGCGCCAGCTATCATCTTGCAGCATCAAGTGCTATTTCAGAATATACTGAGCATCTGTGGTAAACTCACAGCTTCCAAATTTATTTCCCAAAACACTAGTTCCATGTGGTGGGTTTTCCTGTACAATAGGGCAAATAGAAAACGTATCTATGGGAAAGGTATCTAAAATGTAAAGAAAAGAAGAAATTCTCTACGAGACAACAAACACAAAAGCAAATAACATAAAAGGTGATTACAGGCAATATTTTTAAGCCCTGTTAACACTATGAAGGACGGAAAACAATACTCTTCTTCTACATATTGGATAGCAGTTAAAATACTGCTCTGCTTTTGTGATTTATTTACGGATTTGGATTCGTGTTGCTAGAATGTTTTGGGTTGGAAGGGACATTTAAACGTTAGTCCAACCCCACCCTCAATGAGCAGGGCCATCTTCAGCTGGGTCTGATTATTCAGAGCCCAGTTCAACATAACATTGAATGTTTTCAGGGAGGGGGCATTATCAGGATTTCAGCTGTTAAAGAGTTATCTTTTTTCCCCAGTAGCTGCTGTGTTTTTTGATTTAGTATGAGAATAATGCTGATAACACATATTGTTTTAGTTATTGCCAGCTAATGCTTATGCTCGCCTGGGACAGACTTGATCTTCTTCCCAGCCTATGCTGTGTTTTATAGTTAGTATGAGTGGAATGTTGACAATAAATTGATGGGTTTAGTTGTTAAGAAATCAAGGACTCTCTCAGATCCCCATGCTCTGGTAGTAAGCAAGTGTACAATAAGCTGGGAGGGAGCATAACCAAGCAGGTGACCCAAGTTCACCAAAGAGATATTTGGTATCACATAATGTCATGTTAAACATATAAATGAGAAGTTGGCTGGAAGCCAGGGTTTGCTGCTCAGGGATCGCTGCTCAGGGACAAGTAAGGCATTGGTCATTAAGTAGAGAGCAATTGTATTGTACATCATGTGTTTTGTAGATTCTATTAGTAGTATCACTATTCTTTCACTCTTTTGCTGTCCTACTAAACTGTCTTTATCTCAACCCATGGGTTTTACTTTATTTCTCGCTCTCCTCCCCATCCTGCTGAAGTGGAGGAAGGTGAGCCAATAACTATGTGGTGTTTGATTACCAACTGGGGTTAAACTGTGGCAGGCATCTACAACCAGTCTCGGCAACCAGTTCCCATGTTTCACCACCCTCTTCATAAAAATATTCTTCCTTATATCTAGTCTAAATCTGCCCTCTTTTAGTTTGGAACTGCTACCTTCATGGTATCGCTACAGCTCCTGTTAAAAAGTCTATCTCCATCTTTGTCGTAAGACACTTTTAAGGACTGGAAGGCCACAATAAGGTTTGCCCAGGGCCTTAATTTCACGTGACGAAAGCATCACAACTATCTCAGCCTTTCCTCATAGGAAAGATGTTCCATCCCTCTGATCATTTTTGTGGCCCTCCCCTGGATTTGCTCCAACCAGTCCATGTCTTTGCTGTGCTGAAGGCTCCAGAATAAGAATCCTCAACTTCTACTTCAGCACCAAATTGTTTTCTAACAGTACAGACACTACCACAGTTTCGAGGCCGTGGTGGCTCCGTTCCTCATCATGGAGCAATTGATTTTGCCCCTCAACTACTTTGGCACACACACACACACGCACGCGAAAACACACACATTTTGGTATTGTGATAAGATTCAGAATATTTCCATGCTTAGAGGGCAAGGGTCTTTCTAGCTGCAGAAATGCACTAATTTTTTTGTTTCCACCTTGTTTGGAGGACAAAAGTGCTGCGAAGAAAAGTATCAAAAACAGAGGAAGTGTTAAGAATCAGATGTCTGTAAGCAAATTTTCTGTAAGTGGTGAGAAGACTCCTAAATTGCAGCTCCTTGCTAAATAATATGACATAATGAAAGAAAGATTCATATCTTAGAGTAAAGAAGTTATTTTGGAGATTATAGAAGCAAGAAGCAGAGCAAGTTAAAGCCACAATCCCTGAAAAGAAAACTCTCTTGGCAGAAGATGAGCAAGACAGCATTTATGAGCCAGTCATTGCTAACTTTCAGAGTACCTAGCTGGCCCTTAAAGGTGTTTCCATCACCCTTGGGACTGTGCAGAACCATTTGGAGAAGCAGTTAGCAAATGAGATTCAATTCATATAGGAGTTTAAAATTATGGAGATGAGCAAAGGGAAAGGGAATGGAAAAGCTGCCTGGGTAAATGCTGCAGTGGAGATTAAAAACTACCTGACCCTGTCTACACAGGTGAACACTGCCAAGATGATTGATGAACTGTGTAAGACACTTGAGCTTAATGGAAATTTTCAGATTCTCAATGACCTAAGAAAATACATATGTAGGACACAAGCGGATATCTTGCTCATATTGAGTGCTCTTGTGTCTTCTGTGTTGACAGGTTTGAACGGGAAACCTCTGCTTTTATGCGTCTTAACTTTTAACTAAATCATACTGGACACATTGAGTGGCATTTTTCTCCTGGAATATAAATCTCTACTGCTGCAGCAGTCTCCTTTACCGTGGTATCTTTTTAGTGGAGTAAGTGTAGTCAGAAATGTGATTCAGGAGACCCTCAATCAGACTCCTTCTTTCCCATTAATGAGCTTCCAGTGCCATTAGAGATGCCCAAGGGCATCTGAGGCAACTGCATAAGGCCAATGGATGCAGGCATCTGTGTCAGCAACCAAATTCTGCATCAAGTGATTTGGAATAGACAGGGAAGTATTATCTTTTCCAACTTTCATGGCAAGTTTCTGGCAGAATCAAGAGTTAAAAACTCCAGGAGTTAAATAGTAGATCCCAACCTAATATTCTCTACTAACTCCAGCAACTCTTCATTTGGCTGCCACATGTTCTTTTTTGCAGATCTCCAAGCTTGGTTGCTCCAGACCTGTAAAAGATAAAATGATGGGGCACTGCATGGGGAGCTCTCGAGGAGCAGCTGGGTGTTCTGTAACTTTTTGCACATTGAATAGCTTTCCATGTTTTGAGCAGGTTTCCTCAGAAATTTAAAATCAGAGCAGACCTTGTAAGCTCTGTGGAAAAGTCCTTCTGGTGATCAGGACCTCAGATGTCAGCTAAGTTTTATATCATGACTGTTCCACTGCTGCAGGGACTTGTACTGAAATAATTAGACTGGGTTTATGAAATAGATTGGATGAGAGGAACAGAAGTCTCTGGGGAGTTGGCCCTTTGGAAAACACCTTGAGTGGCTGATGAAACTTTGATACACGCGGCAAAAGCAGATCTCACTTCCCCTCTTTTTTTACCAAGGGACACACACCAGTAGGTCTTGGGGTTTTTTTGTAGTAAGAGCAGGAATTCAGGAATAAAAGACTTGAATATACGACCGAGGACTTAATGAAGGTGAAAAATAGTTTGAGCAGACTTCCACAAAAGATATCAGATTTTTGAGGGAACTTCTTGAATGCATAAGGGAAATCTTTGTCTCCTGGATCAAAACCATAATAAAAGGTGAGTTGTACTGAGATATAACAGAGTCCTCAAATAGGAGAGGCAATAGAAAGGGATCAGTTAGTCTCTACTTGCCCCAAGAGCCAGAAGCATTGTATGAATCCACTATGTGAACTCCTAAACTTCTGGATTTTTTACTTTGTTTGTTTGTTGTTCTGTTTTGCAGACAAAACAGAAATCCCTATATTTGTGAAACTGCCATGTGTTTCTGCAGATGAAAATGGCATGGGTATTGATAAAGTTTCTTCAGAGAAGAAACGTTTGAAAATTGGTGAAGGAATGTTTATCAAACCACACTTACTCCGCTACCCATGACAAGCAGAAGTACTTGTGGGAAGGCTGCAGCTTTCATCCCGTCCTTGTTCAAGATTGCTATTCTAGCACACACTGAGACAGCTGTAACTGTTAAAATGATCCAATGCTTGGTGCTCTGCACCCTTCCAAGTAGCACTAAGTCATCTGGATTTATCCTCTTCCCTAAGCCTACTACCTTTTGTTTATTAAAGACCTTACAGAGGTACCACACTGGACACGAGATCGAGAATCTACTCCTCCTTCTCTCTGCGTATAGGGGCTTTGCTTAGCTACATTCGAAGTCCAGATGAATCATGCCAGTTGACTCCAGACAAGACCATGAAGATATTTGCCATTCACCTGCAGTTCCAATGTGACATTCCTTTACTCATCATGGGCAAAACAGATTTTGGGAAGACAAAGCTTGTGCGGTTCATGTGCATCCTGCAAAGGGCAGAGACATTCAGAACATGGGGGTCATATATGTCCACAGTGGCACTACCTCCAAGACTACCCACGAGACAGTTAGGCAAACAATTGAGGTGGTACACATCAAAGAAGAAAGCACAAAGTGGACACTCTACTCTTCTTCTATATAAAGACAGCACATAAGAAGCTATCTTTGCAAAGAGGTGCTGTGTGATCACAGCGTAAGTGAAGAGAAGATTATCACTGAGAGTTTAAAGTAGTAACTGCTTGCAACTCTTACAAAAGGGGCTCCAAGAAAACTGTAGAAAAAAAATGAAAAAGCTGGCTTGGGGCACTGGGCTGGAATGAAGACACCCTGGAGAAACTGGGCTCCATTCCTTTGTGGCAGCTGGTGTATTAGGCCATACCACTTCCACCTTGCTTATTGCCTCTTGTCTAAGATTTTGGAGGCAATGAATGAAAAGGCACAGAGCTGGTACATCAGAGGAATTGTGAAGTCCACCATGAAGAAAAAGATCACCATTGGAAACATGAACATCTCTACCAGTGTCATTTCAAGCCTCTCAGAAGTTTCTCAGGAAGAAGAAGGATGAATGCCAGTTTTTGAGATATAGAGTGCTGCTTGAGCATTGCACATTGGCTTTATAAATTAAGAGATTTGCTATTTCCTCAGATTGACAATAAGAAGTATAAAAAGGAACAGGAGCCAATCTTTAATTATATAAAAAGGGCATTGGTCCTCTCAGTGGGAGCTTGCTATTATGTATTCTGGAGAGCTGCGAAGATCATCTAGGGGAGGTCGCAAAATACTTTTCTGTCTCTGCATCCCTGCTGCAGCAAAAGACTGAGATTTGCCAAGAGTTAGTTATTGATAAACTCTCTGTTCATGAGGTAGCAGCCTGCAGTGATGCTGTGAAGGAAAACATCTTTGTGACAGTTGTGTGTATGGAGCCAGGGTTCCACTCCTTCTCGTTGGGAAGGCAAGAAGCTCAAAATCCCCGTCCAAAACCATTGCTGTGAACTTGGCAGGCTGTCCAAAAGCCAGTTGTTCAAAAGATGCACAGAGATCACCCAGTGCCTTTTTAGTGCAGTCCCCATTCAAAGCTAGGTGAGATCATCTCCATTTTCTGACAATGTGCGCAGTTACAGAAGGAGAAGAATATGTATGAGTTTGCATTCGTGGTCCTGCTGAATGAGATTGGCCTTGCAGAGGTCAATTACTGAAGACACTGCACCCTCTTCTTGAAGATGGGTGCATTGATAATGAAAACCCAGAATCTTACAAAAAAGTTGGCTTTGTGGGCATTCCAAACTGAGCCCTAGACTCTGCCAAAATGAATAGGGTCGTCTTCTATTTCAGACCGACCTCAGCAAAGAAAAGCTAGTGAAAACTGCAAAAGGCATCTGTGCTGTACAGCCTCACCTTAAAAGCATTAAGCATTTGTTCCCTTTGCTGGCAGAATTCTACTGCAAGGTGCTAAAACCATAAAAAAGATTAGATCTTTGGGCTCTGCAATTTCTACAGCTTGATTAAAATGATACTGTCCTACACCCAGAACAAGAAGTGCATCCCTCAAGAGGAGCTGATTAGAAAAAAACATTCAGAGAAATTTTGGAGGCTCCAGTGATCTTAATCCTGCTGAGCACTTCTGAAACTGTGTCAGTGAGGTATATCTTTTCCATGACTTGAAAACCAGCCACACGCTTCATCTGCTGAAGGAAAACATGGGCAAACAGCAGACAGGATCCATGTCTCAATTCACCATGTCAATAATCCATCTATCCATCCATGGCTTCAGGCAGAGATCCCAACAGAGCCCCAAAGTGCCATAGGTATTGCAGGGTGTAGGTCAAGGTGTGCCAGAACAGGCTGACAGGTTGGGAAATGGCTGTGCCTTGGCCACCACGTAAATCAAGGCTTTACTTTACAGCCAGGTGTGGGCTGAGAGGAGGAGGAAGAAGAGGCAAAAATGGAAATTTTTATATAATCTGTCAGAATTCACCCAAGAGGAAACTAAATTCTTCCAATCTCACCCAAGCCAGACAAGTTCGGTTTTAGTAATTCATCAAAACTTCCACTTTTCACTTTTTGACACATTCCAAGTGAAACATAAAGCCATAAATCACCGAGCAGTGGAATGATTGATTCAACTTAATAAAGGGCAGCGGTAGGAGGAGAAAGTAAATCATACAGAAGGGCTTGATTTGTGGCTACAAAAGCAATATGCCAGCCTGTGTACACAGACCAAACATACAACTTAGAGTTCTCTCTGTACCACTGCAACTCAGCCCTATTATTTACTGCACTCTCATAATCACTGCTGCTCAAACATCCTGCTGATACACCCCAATTACTTGCAAGTTCTTTTGCTTTGAAGAAACCTTTTTGTTCTGTGCCAGAATGAAAAAACTTAATGAGATTTCCTAGTGTAGGTCTCTGCTTGGTGTGTTGCAGCTGCACAGTGGACCACAGCATCCATCCTAAAACTGATGTTGCTGGAATGAAGGAGGAGATGTTGCCGTCCTGGAGACCTGGTACCAGCAACACCCACTTGTTCACATGAGTTGAGCAGGGGATCACCAGAGTTCCTGACTTGTGGCTGCTGCACTGTCTCCAGCAACAACTGAGGATGTAAACCTCTGTCGGTCATCAACTTCTTATCTCGGTGGGCCAATAGCCTGTGCCCAAAGCCTCAAAGCCCAGCTCTGATACAACCCTCATGGCTGCGTGGCTCTGGCTTAGGCTGTTATGGGTGTTCCACAGTCATCAGGAGGAGCCATGAGACATCTGCAGAGCAGAGCCAAGCAAGAACACAAGGTGATACCACAGGCAGAAGTAGGGTGGTCGATACGGCATTTCTACTAGCTCAAGGGTTCATCAGGAAAAAAAATTGTGAGAAGGTATAAAACCCTCAAGAAGAAGGGAGGTGAAATGGGGCAACTCAGCTCCATTAAGGATGTGCCCTAGGGCTGCTGAGACCAACTCTTCTCTTCCCTCTGCCCCCCTGAGGTGGTGCCTGTGAAGCTAGAAAAGGTGCAGGGCTGCCTTGTGGGGGTGGTGAGCACTCTGTGTTCAGCTCAGAGCTGTGTGTGTCGTGTTTGCAGTACCTCCTTAGATGAGCTGAAAGGTGCCCAGAGGCACCCCAAGAAGAAGCTGAGATCACATTGGAGCTCACATGGACCATCACAACCTAGATACAAACAAAATTGTTCGCAGGGAAGGACAGACTGTACCAACCGCAGCGCAGTTTATGATCTGGGTCACACAGTATGAATCCAGCCATGGCAGCTGGTGAACTACATGGGCAAAAGTGCGCCGGGGGGGCAAGGAAAGCATTTACAATCTGCCAGGAAAGCACTGAAGTCAAGGCTTGTTAAGGTTTTTTACTAAGGTTTGTAGAACATTGCAGCCATAGTCACGAATCTACACTGAAAGTGGTAAAGAGGAGTCTTGGAGAGAAAATTGCAGGTCAAGAAAATGGAAGGATGGATTTAAAATAAGAGGCTGAGTTGCTGAAGGAGTGGAGTCGGAAATGCATGTTCCTCTGCAACAGAGAGCATGCCATCCACACCAGTGTTGGATTAAGCCCAGGCAGGACGCAATGGGTGGCTTACAAGAGCAAATAGAGCAGAAATTTGAGATCAGGATCCAGACTGGCAAGTACCTGTGAGGACAATCGCAAAAGAGATTAAGCCGCAGCAGCAGCCCTCCAAGAGGGTTCCTGGAGGGAGATATCGATCCCTGGGCAAGGGAGGGGGCTGGGTAGTCTGATCCTGGTCTAGGTCGTACAAGGTCACCAGGTTCTTCAGTCAGCACCTGCTTCTCCCTCTGATCGTTCCTCTGCACAATGCTGGATCCCAAATCCCTCCTCCTGTTCCCCTTCACTGCTGGTTTACAGCTGCTGCTGAAGGGATGCAGGAGCCAGACCTGAGTCAGAGCCTGAACAAGCCAGAGCTGCATGACAGCTGCTAGGACTCTGCCTGGATACTGCTGCAAAGGCATGGGGGACTCACAAGAGCCCAAGGAACAGCTGTGAGTGATCATAACCCCACCACAGCACCATTCAACTTTGTCCCAGTGCCAGTATCACCATGGAAAGAAGCAGGGGAAGAACGCCAGGGCATGCTAAACAGGATAGCAGAGGCACTGCTTCTCACCCCAACGGTGATGCAGTTGCTTAGTTCAGAAGAAGAGAAAGCTGAGGAAGGACCAGAAGGGTTTTTTAATCAAGAAAGCAGCTACAGAATACAAGATCAGATTTCATGCAGGAGGGACCAAAACAGCAACCTAACACTGAGGTTCAAAATTAAACCTGCAGTGATGGATGGATTGGTACTAAGTACTAGGGCAATTACTGAACTCATAAATCGACAGCATTTGACTCAGCTCTAGCTTAAGAGGAAAGTCATTAAGGCAAGAGAATTTTACAGGGCACAGGTGGGTAGAAACTGTAAGCAGAAAGAAAGAAAAGGTCTGTGAAACAGCCCAAGCAGTAACATTTGCCATTAACTGTTTGCTCCATGGAAAACAAGATTAACAGAGAAAAGCCAGTATTTCAAAGTCTAGGCAAAGGCCGGTGATTCTCCTGGAGTGCTGGAGAAAGAGACAGAAAGGGGAATTTTAGTAGGACATGGAGCTGAGGACTGAAGGAGAAAGCATAAATGCTGGGAGAGAGGCACCCTTGAATGTGTTTTTGAACAACAACCCAAGTGAACTAAACCACAAGAGTTGGACAAGGAACAAGCAGTAAAGCCTGAACCAGAAAGACCTGATTCTGCACAGTAAGGATGCCTACCTTCTTAAAACCTCCAGCTACTCCTGCCTAGACTCATCCATGCTTTACAGGGGCAAAGAGAAACAAGAGCACTCATCACAATAAAGTGAATACAAATAGACCCAAAATGCTAACATGTGCAGGACCCTCAGCTGGCTCAATGCTCTGGGGAGTCCAGAGAGACATCAAGGAGAGCAGCATTGACCTATAGTGGACATGAGGTAGAAACACAGACTCTAAGACTGTTTCACACTCAGATAGGAGAGCCAGTCCTTTGGGGATCCTAATGTTTCAGCCAGCTGCCTTATGTGTGTTATGGAAATGCAGAGAATTTCTTGGAAAACAGCTGAGCTTCATTTACACCTTCTATACATGTTTTTTTTTGATCCATGAACCCTCTTGTGTAGCTGTGAGAGTGAATAAAGAGATAGTGCTGCAGGTAACAGAGGAAATTAGGTTTCAGTTTATGTGATCAAAGACTCAACTTATACATTGGGAACTTAAAGAGCTGCACATAATTTTTTGGTCAAGAGGACAGGTTCCTGACAAACCACAGGCAGAGCTCATTAAAACACACACGTACGCATGCCCAATCATACCAAGATTATAGGCCTTGCAGAGAATATTTAACTTTCCAGAGGTTTTATTTCTATGTTAACAGGCAAAAGCCAGACACTGACCGTGTCCCTCAAGGAGAAGAGATGGTGGCCATGAGGCCTGGCCCAGGCAAGAAGCAGCAAGGAGATTGGAGGAAGATTTTGCTCAGACTTCTGCACTGTCATGCCCCAATGTAGGAGACCCATTGATTATTTAGTGACCCATCCCTGATAAGGTGAGGTAGTATTGATGCAAAATGACAAACTACGTGCAGGGCAAGTGCTCTGAGAGCCCTGCAGCCAGCTCTCACACCATGCAGGGGAGCACACATGGGCCAGGGCACATGGGAAAGTCACTCCCGGCACAGACCTAGCAAACACACAGTGCTGGGAAAGCTCAAAACAGTAGGTAGCTATCAAGTTAGGCTGAAACTTAAAAAAAAAAAAAGAAGTCAGGGAACTTGACAAACCCCAAGACTACAAAGAGTGCAATGCAGGAGAGTAGGTTGTGTGCCAGCACTTCTGTGAAACCCCATAAGGACTTTCCTGGAGAAGGCAAGATCCAGTTGTAACTGTGGAAGTTGACAGCCCTACAGGGTAACCCACAGAAATATGAAGACAAAAACAAACCCATCTTCGAAGACGAGATTTCATCAAGCTTACTTCAAGCCTTGGGAAAATGCAGTTAAAAAAAATATAATAACCATCTTTATGGGTTTTGTTGAGTTGTGTTACAAGATCGGCCACCATGGGATGAGAATTCAACAGGAACCAGCTCAACTGACTGACATTACTCTTGACTCCAGCAAGGCCTGTCAAGCAAGTGTGTAAGTATAGAAAGAATCTAAGACAGGTGAGTAATAAATAATACAATACTATGATTGAATTGGGACAGAAGTGACAATCTCAGATTGTCACTTAGCTGTTAGAGGGAATTTATACATGTCTAATAACCATGGCTTAACCAAGGCAATTTACATAATGGTTCAGATGCAGGTGGTTAACTGAAATACTTAATTGACAACTGATAAAATTAATCCTTAATGAGTTTTAAATCAACATGTCCTTTAGAGGAAAAGATATAAAGATAAAGATTCCAATTTTTAATAATATTGAGCACCCTAGCTGTTCAAAATCCGTTTTTCTGTCCAAGCTGCAGCAAAGCATTAGGAAGGAATCTCTGCAGTAAGACTGACTATGTCCAGAATACACAAAGTTTTCAGTAGCTGTCATTCAGCTGCACTACAATGTCACCCTGACGTTACTGCTTGCTTATTTATGCCAAATATGAAGACAGTTTGTTTACTAGTGGTAGAAGATGGAATTGATGGATATTGAGTAAATGAAGAACAAAAGCAATTGAAAGATCACAAACAAATAATGCCCTGTTGGCTGGAATATTACCTAATAAATTAAAATAAGATATTTTCTTTGCTACATGAATTAGCTTACAATAGAATAACTTACTTTATGGATGATCAGTTATTGTGCCTTTCCCTGTCATTACAAGCTACTGGAGTTTATATAGGTTACTAATATTTGCATAAATTTTGAAAAGGTAAAACAAATATATTTTATATATCTACTAGAAAATACACAACTGTATATATTGCTATCACTGAAGAACGAGTATTAAACATTAGAGAAACCCTCTTTTATATGTCTGAAGTTGTTATGCTGTATTATGCTTTGTGATGTGCATACTTCAATCTATGTATGTTCAAGCTGGAGAGAAAGATTAACAGCTTATGTCCTCACATTGCTAGAACTAAGGTTGCCCTGTCAGGTAAAGAAATACTGTCAGGTTTTCTAAACACCCCAAAAGAGTCAATGCCACTTTCAGCAGCGTCATCCACCACGTCACAGTGCCTCAAAAATCGCAGCTGCTGCAGGGAGCACAACATAGCAATGCAGCTCCAAGCCTGGGAGCAGAGCATCATCACACTCCACACAGATGAGGTTATGGGGCAAGGCTGGCTTCTGCAGACCTGTAGAAACCCTTGTCCCTAACGGTGCCTGCAGCCCATTAGGCAGAAGTGCAAGCAAAGACTCAGCCTGGAACCAAGCCCTAACACCACATGTGGGGATGGCACCCATGATCTAATGCTATCAGGATGATGGGAGTTGGAATCCTGGTCCACAGCCCCAGTTGTCACCTCCTCATCCCTGTCCAGGGGCAAGCTCTTGCACCTGTGGTCCCAAAGTCCTGCTCTGGTTGCATAGCCACGGCTCAGCTGCTGCAAGTGTTGCACGGTCACCAGAAGAAGTCATGAGATGTCCATGGAGCAGATCCAGGCAAGGACACAAAGGTGACACCACAGGCAAAGTCATTGAGATGTCCTCACTACAAGCCCAAAGGTGAGGGGAAAATCCCACCGTGGAAGGGTCCAGAGCTACATATGTCCTGCTTGCAGACTCTCTTGGCATGTGCCTAGTGCTGCCCAAACAGGTTGAGCCAGAGTGATAGTAACAGCAGCCAGAAGAAGAAACAGCTGAGCTGAGGCCACCATCACTGAAGCCCAGATCCCCTTGCCCTTCATAGCACAGTAGATCTGTCCTTGAGAGTGTGTTGCTGAGGGAAACCCTTAGGCCTCAACTCAGCCTTAACTTGCCTTAGCCTTTGAACCTGCAGAGGAATCATAGAATCATAGAGTCACTAGGTTGGAAAGGACCCATTGGATCGAGTCCAACCACTCCTAACACTCCCTAAACCATGCCCCTCAGCACCTCGTCCACCCATTCCTTAAACACCTCCAGGGATGGTGACTCAACCATCTCCCTGGGCAGCCTGTTCCCATTCCCAATGACCCTTTCAGTGAATTTTTTTTTCCTGATGTCCAGCCTGAAACTCCCCTGGCAGAGCTTGAGGCCATTCCCCCTTGTCCTGTGCCCTGTCACTTGGGAGAAGAGGCCAGCTCCCTTCTCTCCACAAACTCCTTTCAGGTAGTTGTAGTGAGCAATAAGGTCTCCCCTCAGTCTCCTCTTCTCCAGGCTAAACAAGCCCAGCTCTTCCAGCCTCTCCTCGTAAGACTTGTTCTCCAGCCCCCTCACCAGCTTCGTTGCTCTTCTCTGGACACACTCCAGAGCCTCAACATCCTGTGTGAGTTGCTTCTTGTATTTAAGTGAGGTAAAAAAGGCTGTGCCAGGTGTTTTGATCTTTCTTGGGCTCCAGGATTGCAGCCTTTTGGCCATGGTAGATGCATAGCCTGGAGGTGGTGCCTGAGACATCGCAGCCCGGGAGAAGCCAATAGGGATCATACAGACCTGGCAGGGCATGCTCCTGTGCCCTCTGCTGTCTGCTCAGAATGACACACAGCCAGAAAGTATGAAAGCAATTTGAAGATGGCCATTTCAGGAACCTTGAAGAGGTTTTTCACCCTTAACATACTGATCTCTGCAATGGTGGCTTCAGAGTTGCTCTGTTGTGTTCCAGAAGAGCACAGGTAGAGACAGCCCCTGCTTCCAGCAGTCTGTGGTGTGAGTAGACAAGACAAATGGCAGACAACAAGAAGGAAATATGACTATCCAAATTTTGCACAAGAGGAGTTGAAGCTATTTAGATACATATAGCACAAAACTTTTCAAAGGCACAAGGTAGGATCCAGCACCCAAATTCTAACTGATGGCCAAGTTCCTGATCCAGTATTTGCTCCAAAATGCTTCACCCAAAATTACTAGCTCAGGGTCACAAAGCAAATTTGCAACAGCACCAAGTACCTGTCCCTGAGCTCCTGTATTGCAGCCCTTTAACCACAAAGCCATTCTGTCTTCTGAAGAACAGCCTCTTCGTACCACACACACATTCAGCTGAGCACAAATCATTTGTATGCACGTTCTCAGAACACCATTAAAATGAGAGTGAATACCAAAGAAAAGCATCATTTTTGTATGAGCGAACACTGATGAATACTTCTTAGCAGAATTTGCCAAGCTCTGCTATTGATTAAAAATAATTAAATGATAACATTCATTTCACATTTATTCTTCTGTGGTTGCTGGAGTGTTTCTAAGTGGGCAAACTTCCCTGTGATCGTGTCATTTGGTTCTCATAGTGCTGCAGGCTGAACAAGGGTATAAATATGCAAAAGCTGCTCCATTTCACTGTTGCATGGATACGAACCAGATGGATAAATGAACAGAACTCCTTCTTAGAAAGCGAGTGCCCTTGTCAATGCAGGCTGTACCCATCTGGCTCAGCACTGCACCCGGCCTGATGAAAAAGAAGACAAACATCATATTTAAACCCCTTCCCATTTTTCTGAACATAATGATAGTATTAAGAGCTTGGTGTGCTATTCTTTTTTCTGCAATAAAACACACCACATCCCACCGGATGTTCCCGTCACTCTCTGACCACTAACGTCCACCCCCCTTTTAAGAAAAATGGGTGCAGCCAACCCATGCTCCACATCACCACCATGGACAACATCAGCCAAGGAGTGGCTGGGCCAAGACTTTACCATGCAGCCACCTTGTGAGAGTCCAATGGTCTGTCCCACAAGGTGCCGAAGGCATTGCTGGCCCAGGCCTTGACTATTCCTGTTCAGTCAGTGGGACCAGGTCTTCCTTTAAATCCCTGCTGCCCAAAGCACCCACCCATAAACTGCAGCAGACCCCAGAACTCAGTGCTCAGACCATTGCCCCACTGGCAAGTGATTGGAGGTCACCTCGGTTGTGTCTCTCCACTGCTGAACTGACTCAATGCCTGTGTGAGCAGTAGAAACAGTGTGTCCCAGCATGCCAGATTTCTGTCTCAGTCCCAGCCACTGGACTATGCTTTCTGGTGTCTGATAAGGCAAGAATTCCTTTTTTGCCCCCGCAGTGAGAAATAAAGCTTCTCCAGCTATTTTCACTCAATGCACGCTAACATCTCATACAACTTGTACATGTACCCTACTGTCCAGCTGGGTTCAAACTGGATCCAAAAGTTACTAGGGGGAAAAGAACAGAAGGAGGAAGCAATGGCATGATCCAATGAAGCTCACTTCCTGAGGAAATTAAGCCAAGAAACCGCGATTCATAGTCCCCATGTGGATCCACTGGCCTTGCCTCCAACATCAATCCTCCCGCTGTCCCATGTGAATATAAACCAAAAGCAAAACAATAAGGCAACACCAAAAGAAAAACAAAATGCATTTTGAGAAGGCAGAAGTTCTACCAGGATGGGTGGAGAAGAATTTTTCTGATTACAGACCCCGCTGTAGTGCAGACCACAGCTCTGATTGAGTGATCAGGATGAGCATCCGGTGAGACCTGTGCCATCAGGAACAGGACCAGGGGGTGCACCCGTGGCCAACTCAGCTCTAGGATTAAGGTACTGCCTTGTCAAGAGTCAGTGGGAACCCTGGGCAGATTCAGCTCTAAGCACACATGCCACTGTCTGGGTGTCTTCATTGTCATCCACCATATCAGACCAAGGAGAACTTAATGGTGCATGTTCACGAAACTGTGAAGTCTAAGCACAGAAGTGAGCATAAAATTATTTTTCCTTCAAAACCAACTGCCATTTGCATGCAGAGGGGGGGAAGAATTGACCTTCTTGTGCAGTTCTCACAATAAAAAAAAAAATACAAATTAGAAGCTCCAGCTTGAATGTTTATTTACTGCTACTTTTTATATCCACCCATTTGATTTCTTTCCTTGCCTACTTGCAAACATGTAAAGTCCTTGTTCTTAATCTGCAGAGCACTTACCGATGCCTTGCAGACCGACAGAGCTCCAGGGCCCCCAGCTGTGAAATGTTGTGTTCGACTACACAGATACTTCCCCTCTTACAAGGAAAAGGAAGTCTGCACCTGGGAGTTGGCTTATCTGAATCCCACCAGCAACAATCAAATCACTCCAAGGCAGGTAATTAATTGTGGCTCATTCCCAAAGGCAAGGCGTCATTATCATATTCTAGAGCCCCTGAATTACAGTTGTCCCTTAATCACCTTTTCTGTGGAAGATGTGCGGAACTTGTGTGGAATAAGCACTTTCTTTCAGTAACTATTGGCTTCAGTTTAAAGCTTTGAATGCTCAATTCACTGGTATTGAGCTGTTTATGAACAGACAGAAAGGCGCAAGAGACGTTACAGTAATAAATATTCAGCAGGTGCCTGGAGAATAAGAGTATAAATACTCAAAATTGCTCCGCTTCATGGTTATATTAGAAAGCATGAGGGAGTGCAAATCCTTTTATTTATATTGCTTCTGAGGGGATTTCTTTTTTATAACTCAGTAATTTTGTTTCTTCTCAAGCTTTCTGTTCATCAGCACACAGATAATGGACCGTGGTCTGTGCGGGAGCGGGTCCAGCGCCACCACGGGGGCTGGGAACCAGGTACCAGCTGCCATCTCGTGCCAATCCCTTCCCCAACTCCCTTCTGGGGGGGGGGGGGGGGGGCGCTGCTTTCTCCTGGCGGTGGGACACACGGGGATGCTGGGGGGGGGGGGGGGGGGGGATGTCAGCCCAAGGAAAAGCTGGCTGCTGGGGATGGACAGAGTCAGAGCATCTGAAGGGTGTGCTGTGGTCCTGCATTGATACATAACGTGGTTACATATCTGGGCACCTGATGTGCCCCAAATCACATGAATCTGCAAAGCTCATCCTTTTCTTCCTCATCATTTATAATGCAGAAACTGCTGACGGGCATACGTGCTTTTAGTGAGCAGGGAGTGCCAGAGCTGTGTAATGCTGCTGACAGCTGCAGATGTGGTCTTCCTCGAGGGATTTCTTTTCCCTCTCCACACCCTGTATATCTTGATTGTGCAGAAAAAAACGCAACAGTGCCTTTTTCTGATGTCTCTATAAACGTGAGTATATGCAGCTATTCCAAATCATGCCTTTGAAATGGGAGGGAAGCAGGAAACTCCATACCCACTGTGGGCACAGGGGAGGACGGTGGAACTGAGCAGGGCATCCTGACCTGTGCAATGTGGCCCAGCTCCATGGGATGTCATCTGCTTGCCCTGACGGCTGTTCGGTCACTGCACCTTCAAAAAATCATGTTCAACCCTGAACCTTATAAGGAGACAAAATCACCATCAGGAACAGTTCTCTAGAAGGGTGGGAGGGCAAAGAATGTTACCCCCATTTGTGCTGACAAGTTCAACTGATTTTTCAAAAGTTAAATGAGACTTCCCTTTAAATGGTGCTTGTGTTAAAAGAAGTCTCTTACTGACCTTCAGTTTTTCTTCAGGAATTCAGCTATTCCCCACTTTAAGTGCTCCTGGAACATATAGTCATTGTCTTTCCAGAAATACGTAGATCTTCTTCCCTCTTGTAAGAAATAGCGTTGCAGTTATGAAGTTTGCAGAGTTTGGACGTATCCGTTGTGTCTTTCTCCCTCAAATCTAAAACATTTCATTTCTTCTTTGCATGGGTCAGTTTTATGATCAGCAAATAGGTGTCTCTACTTCTTAAAATATAGTTTCAAGAGTGCAGTTAATGAGCAAAGACATAATTTGACAGCTGCACCCTGCAGTGTAGTCTTTCTTTTCCAAAGCTGTCAGAAAATGTCCTTCGACTCCAAGGAAGGGAGATGACCCAGTAACATCTGAAGTGTGCACATCTAGAGTGTGACAGATATGTCAGTATTTTAAACAGGTAACTGGTCAGTTTTATGAGGGTAATGTCAGTAATATGATTCCCAAAAGACGATATAGCACAGAAGAAGAGTTTTGTTGTTTTAAGATGCAGACACAGAGCAAAACTGTAGAATGGTGGGATAATTGGGGCTGTAATGAACTTCTGCTGGTCATACAGTCCAGTGTCCACTCAAAGCAGAGACAACGTCAAAATAACGTTAGATGGCTCAGGGCTTTCAAGAGTTTGCTTTTTTTTTTTCTGAGTAACAGTTTTTTCTTCTGTCCTCCGCCCCTGAAATTACTATTCCATATCTCAACTAACATCTCTGCAGGCACAGGGGCACTGCACAGCCCTCTGGACTTCAGCACTCTCCCACCTCTACATTTGAAGCATCTGCATTGGCACATGCCAAAAATTTCAGCTTCTTTGCCCTATTTCCTTCTCCTTTCCCCTTCCCCTCTCTTCTCCATGATTTCTGGGGACTAGGGAGAGCTTACAAACCTGAGAAAAATACAGTTTGAGGCTGGAATGAGTAGGGAGTAGCACCAGAAAGTCACCAGGAGCAAAAAAAAAAAAATAAAAGCATGACTTCGGAAAATTATTAATATTGCCCTTTGCCAGTTTGGATGATGCATTAAAATCCCAGTCCTTTCCACGAGGATGTGGAATAGAGGAAACGGTGAGCCCTGCAGCAGGGTGGCAAACAGTGTTTGTGTTGAGACCATTAGCTGAGTTTGAGGCCACAAAGCCCCTGGCATCAAAGTCCCTGGCATCCACCTTGGGACTGGATTGCAGCATCCCAGGGCCAGATCGCACTATCACCATGACCAGACTTAAGCATCCCCAGATCAGATTGTAGCACCCCAGATCACGACACAGCAGGGGCCAGATGCAGCATCTCTGGACCGAACCACAGCATTCCCAGGGCTGGGCTGCAGCATTCCCGGGGCGGAACTGTTCACAGAGGCTTGTAGTGATAGGCCTAGGGGCAACGGGCATAAACTGGAGAGGGACAGATTTAGACTAGACATAAGGAGGAATTTCTTCATGATCAGAGCGGTGAGGCACTGGCACAGGTTGCCCAGCGAAGTTGTGGCTGCCCCATCCCTAGAGGTGTTCAAGGGCAGGTTGGATGGGGCCTTGGGCAGCCTGACCCAGTGGGATGTCCCTGCCCATGGCAGAGGGGTTGGAACTAGGTGATCTTTAAGATCCCTTCCAACCCAAACTATTCTATTATTCTGTCATTCTGTCATTCTATGGTTCCAGAGAAGAGCAACAAAGCTGGTGAAGGGGCTAGAAAACAAGCCTTATGAGGAGCGGCTGAGGGAACTGGGGTTGTTTAGCCTACAGAAGAAGAGGCTGAGGGGAGATCTTATCACTGTCTACAACTCCCTGAAAGGTTGTAGAAAGGTGGGTGTTGGTCTCTTCTCCCAAGTGACAGTTGATAGGACAAGAGAGAATGGCCTCAAGTTGCACTAGGGCAGTTTCAGACTGGACATTAGGAAAAAATTCTTCATTGAAAGGGTTCTCTGGCACTGGCAGAAGCTGCCCAGGGAGGTTATTGGGTTGCCACCACTGGAGGTATTTAAAAGACAGGTAGATGAAGCGCTTAGGGATATGATTGAGTGGACAGGTACAGTTGGGCTTGATGATCTCGAAGGTCTTTTCCAACCTAGTGATTCTGTGATTCCCAGATCAGACCACAGCACCCCTGGGCTGGACCGCAGTATTCCAGGGCCAGACTGCAGCATCCCAGGACTGGACTGCAGTATCCCAGGGCTGGATCACATTATCCCAGGGTCAGACTGCAGCTTCCCAGAGCTGGACCATAGTATCCCAGGGCCAGACTGCAGCATCACTTGGCCAGACCACAGCATCCCAGGGCTGGACCACAGCATCCCACGGCTGGACCACAGCATCCTGGGGCCCGAGGCGGGTGAGGGCGATGCTGTAGGGATGTGCCTCCTCCACCACCGGCTGTGAGAAGGATGCGCTGGGTAGGGAGCTCTTCCCTCAGTCAGTAATACTCACACAGCCCGCTAGACGGTGCTGTCCTAAAAGCAGAAAAAAGCCCAAAACCTGTTAGATGTTAAATCTGTTTTTTCAGTGAGATGCTGTGCGTATGCACAGGACACCCGTCCCTGAGCAGCGAGAAAAACGCCCGGGGCAGCAGGAGGACCTGCTTTGCTCAGAGATCCTCAGAGATGCCAGTCGAGCACCCACCTGTGAGACCTGTCTTGCTGCAGAAATCCCCTTGCTCCCACCCCAGAGGATCCAGGGATCCCATTCAACAGCACATGGGTGTAGCTGGGTTCATGCTTTCTTAACAGAGTGCCAAATGTAAGTTAAAGTGGCTATAAACTGGAGACCGGCAGATTTAGACTAGATATAAAGTGGAGTTTCTTCACCATGAGAGTGGTGAAGCACAGGTTGCCCAGGGAAGCTGTGGCTGCCCCATCCCTGGAGGTGTTCAAGGCCAGGTTGGATGGGGCCTTGGGTACCCTGATCTAGTGGGATGTGTCCCTGCCCATGGCAAGGGGGTTGGACTTGAATCATCCTTAAGGTCTCTTCCAACTCAAACTATTCTATGATTCTATGAAAAAGGAATAACCTGAGGAGTAAACCGCAAAATTCCCAAGGAAGTGCTGATGTATTTTCATGCTTGGCTATGCCTGCATTCCATGGCTGTGAGCACATCCCATGCCAAAGCAGCAGAGCACAAACTCCTTGGAAAGTGCAGCACTCAGCCCTGCATGCAGCCCAGCCTGTGATGCATGGGAAGCCAGCTAGCACCAAGACTGTTTGGAGATACCCAACAGGTCCATCTGCTACACACCTCCTGGCATCTTATTCCACCTTTCCTTCAAGTGGGAAAATGAAAGGTTCTCCCTCCTCTCAAGGCATCTGGCTCCAGGGCAGGAAAAAGCTCTCACCTCCTCCTGGAAGCACCTTAGAGCTGCAGGCACATGAAACATGATTCTCAAATACTGCACATCAGGTATTTCCCACTTTGCACCAAACAACCACACCAAGAAGTACTACAACCTTGCCCCACATGAAGACTGCCTGCTCTCTCTTCCCTGAGCCAAATTGTTCAGAGAGGCTGTTTCCTGGGTTGTATCACATCTCTTCAGAATCATAGAATCATGGAATAGTTTGGGTTGGAAGGGACCTTAAAGATCATCTAGTTCCACCCCTGTTGCCATGGGCAGGGACATCCCACTAGATCAGGCGGCCCAAGGCCCCATCCAGCCTGGCATTGAACGCTTCTAGGAATGGGGCAGCCACAGCTTCTCCAGGCAATCTGTTCCAGTGCCTCACCACTCTCATGGTGAAGAAATTCTTCCTTATGTCTAGTCTAAAACTACCCCTCTCCAGCTTGCCCCTCATCCTAGCCCCACAAGCCTTTGGGAACAGTCCCTCTCCAGCTTTCTTGTAGCTCCTTTCAGGTACTGGAAAGTTGCTATAAGACCTCCTTGGAGCCTTCTCTTCTCCAGGCTGAACAATCCTAAATGTCTCAGCGTGTCCTCGTATGGGAGGTGCTCCAGCCTAGCATCTTTCTTGATGGCAAGTGGCTGCGCCACCACTGTGAGGAATCCCAGGAAATGTGCTGCCCTGGGAGAGTGTCACTTAACCAGAGATGACCATCTGAGAAGGGAAATGGAAATATTGGTCATCCAAATGACTGCTCCCGTGAGGCACAGGAAATGTACCTCAGGCAATGTTTTGGAACAAAAATTTTCAGGATGGGGAGAGATACATCAAATAAACAAAAAAAAATCCCTCAGTTGCATTTCTAGACACTCAGAGATGCACCATCATCACCGTCAGTGAAACCTCCTGAAGCAGATAATAGCGAGCAAGAACACAGAAATGCTGCATTTTACCTGTCCAGTTATTTCCTTTTGCTCACATTTGGAACTCTAAGAAAATATGTACCATTCACATGAGCAAGTTACACTAAATGTATATGCTTTTATGTGGTGTAAAGGTCATCTCTTGCATTTTTATAAGGATGTAATTAACGAAATAACTGCTATGCTCTGTTGCACACACCCATCCCAGTTACAGTGACTTCCTCTGTTGGCCAAAACTCCCAGGTATTTGTTTGTTTGTTTGTTTGTTAGTGTGGCACAAGGAAACAGCACTGGAAACATAGTGACTCAATGAGTTATAAAATGAAGATTTCTTTCCATACCAGATCTTCACATTGGTTTCTAGAGAAACTCCACATTTTGTGGCTATTCTAGTCCATGGTACAGCATCACCACATGTGGAGCACTGGCAAAGTTGCATTTCCTGACTTCAGGCAATATGTTCCTTTTCTTGCCTTCTCACTCTTTCCCTCTGGTTTTCCTTGGTCTCAGCGCAGCCACAACCAGAATACTTCAAACTGCTTCATGAACCAACCCTACAAGAAATGGCATTACTGAGGTGAGACATGGGTCACAGTTCTTGAGGCAACAGAGGAAGAAAATGTTTTTAGCTCAGCTGAGGAACTATCATTACACATCCCCTTAGACAGAGGATTTAAAGTGAGCTTGCATCTTAGGTAAACTGAGTCACGCCATAACTAGTGAGCTCAAAGATCATAAATAGGAGACCACCTCATCACCAGCCCCAAAAATTGCTTTTCAGGGAAAGCATTTGGCAAATTGGGACTCACAAATACTCAGTCTAGCAATGATCAGCCCTGTACTGTTGCAAATGAAGGTGTTCAGCAAACACTAATGACAGGTCCAAACGGAAGCTCAGGGACCAAGGCTTTCCCTAAAATCAAAACTTTCTGTACTTAAATGGAATTCAATTGACAAATAAAATTAATTAAACCAGTGCAAATCCCTGAGCAGGACATCTTAATCTGCTTCGCCTTAAGACTTGTTTACAGCCAGTTTTATGCTGCATTGACTGTTTCTGCATAGCTTCTTTATATCAGTATAACTCATCTGAGGAGAGGCCTCATTATATCGCACCAGGGGATGCCCTGATTTAGCCAGAGTGGTTTCCAAACAGAGTTAATGGAAATAACACATGCATTATGTGTGTGAATTCAAACAACTACCCATTTTATTTAAGCTAAACTACGTTTAGACAAAGTTAAGCTGGCCCTACAAGATTGTGCTGGTCTTAAATCACTGCATATGCTTTCACTCTCTCCAGCAGAGAAACAAATGGTCTCATTAGTGAGACTGTAGGACAAGACACACGTTAGCTCTAAGCTGCCATGAGTAGGCTCTGAGCACAGCTAACATGTTAGCTTAAGCTGAGTGTCATCAGCACAGCACTATTACAGCACTAACGTAATGAGGACGAGGCCAATTCTGCCTGTCTCCCTATTTTAAATCATCCACATACTCACCTCAAACCACTTGCAGTTCGTTGCTGAAAGGTATTATCATCAAGCAGCAGCACTTCTTATCTTCCCTCCCCTGGGGCATCGCTCCGCCGTCGTGCGCTAGCAGACATAAGCCACTCCATTCAGCACAACCAGGTAGGAAGATTAATGCAGAACCATGTCTGCTTTAATGAATTCAGCCTCTCCCAGCACAGGCGAAAGCTAAATGCCTTGCCACAAAGGCTATGAGATGGTCTTCTTAAGCTTCACGTGACTGGATGCCCCAATGATAGACAACACCCCAGAGAGAAGCCTGACTACAGTGAAGGGCTGCATAGCTGTGTTGCTTCTGGAGAAACTGGAAACTGTATAAAATCGTTGTCTATAGAACAATTTGTTGACTTCTGTTGACTTGACTTGAGTACCAGAGATCAGGCCTTTGCTCTTGGCTCTGATACCAGCTCTCTGTACGGCCCTAATCCCCTCCTGTGACCCGGCTCCTCTTCTGCCTTCTTGTTTCTTGAAGTCACAGGTGTTTGGGGGCAGGAAACAACACTTCATCCTCAAAGGTTTTCAAGCCACAACTGAATGAAGCCCTGAACAGCTAGATCTGACCACAGAGCTGACCATTCTCTGAGCAGGAGGTTGGACCAGAGGCTTCCTGAGGTCCCTTGCAGCCTGAGCTATCCTGTGATGCTGCAATTCACAGCAAACAGCACATGGAGCCAGTGTGGGAAAAAGGGGGTACAGAAAGGCTTCAAAGTACAAATATTTTTGGGTTTAAGGTCATTCTTTCTACAAAAAATACCTTCTGCATTCTTAAATATGTGGAATTCATCAACCTAAATGGATAAGTCTACCACGACAGTCAACAAGGTATTTATCTCTTGGAGTGGTTTGGGGAGCAATAGTAAATGAACAATAAATTCTGTCTTCAGGGAGTTCAGACCAAAATTTTCAACCTTGTCTGTCAGAGTTTAAACTTGGCTGTACGAACACAGAAAAATGAAGCTACAGCTGCTTCATCTAAGTGCAGATTAGGCCACGGAAGTTTGAAGTTAGACCAATATAAATGAAACTACCATGAAGGTCAGAGGTTATCTCCTGTGTACAGTCTCCTCCTAAACAGAATCAATTCATTTCCTCCAAAGACTCAGAAGAACAGTGTCAGTAACCATAGCAACACTGAAATATAAGTGTCATTTTTAGTTTCATGATGTAGGCTGCACAAGATAAGAGAACACACTTTGAAAGTTTTCGTCACAACCTAATTTTTCATGGGTTTATTTTAATAACAAAACATGTATCTGGGGTTTTTTTAATCATTCTTAAAATTTTCACTGAGGGATGATTGCTTTGCATTCATTGTAGCTCACAGTGAGGAATTCAGTAGAGCCTGAACTATTCCTCCTCCCACTGCAGCCTCCTCAGCACTGAGGAGATAACTTTGGTCTTCACCCTCATCTTTTCTGGAGCCAAAGCAGAGTTTAAAATCCCTGTTTAAACCTGTGGAAGAGACCCAAATGGTATTTCCTAGCACTGTCCCACCAGCCAGCTCAATGAGTCTCACATCAGTGGCTTCCTGCCACTTCTCCTGCAGCTGGAGGAGAGCTTGGATCCCTGAACAAGTGCTTGTCCTGTGGGCCTTGAGACATCAGGACATAACCAATTGGACCTCAGCTCCAGGGCCTCACCACAAGAAGGATGTGGAGGCTCTGGAGCGTGTCCAGAGAAGAGCAACAAAGCTGGTGAGGGGGCTGGAGAACAAGTCTTATGAGGAGCAGCTGAGAGAGCTGGGGTTGTTTAGCCTGGAGAAGAGGAGGCTGAGGGGAGACCTTATTACTCTCTACAACTACCTGAAAGGAGGGAGCTGGCCTTTTCTCCCAAGTGACAGGGCACAGGACAAGGGGAAATGGCCTCATGCTCCGCCAGGGGAGGTTCAGGTTCAGGAAAAAATTTTTCATGGAAAGGGTCACTGGGCACTGGGATAGGCTGCCCAGGGAGGTGGTTGAGTCACCTTCCCTGGAGGTGTTTAAGGGATGGGTGGATGAGGTGCTGAGGGGCGTGGTTTAGGGATTGCTAGGAATGATTGGACTCAATGATCCAGTAGGTCCTTTCCAACCTAGTGATTCTATGATTCTATGATTCTACCTACAGAAGCTCTTACAATAGGATGCCAATCCCAGCAAGCTCATGTACACCAACATGTTGGACACTGTCTCTGAGACATCAATATGGGACTTTGGAAACATCAGGGCCAAGAGACCCTTCATGCAAAGGGGTGGAGGCCACCAGAGAAGGCTACAGCACAGATGTTTGTCCTGTGCAGAGCTGCAGAGGTGATGGTGCTTTACAGATCCAGGGGCTCTCCTGCAGGGCACTATCCTGTTCTGACATATGGAACACATCAGTGCATGCTTTTTATTGTGATCTCCATCCAGGTCAACTTTTAGTATTATTGTATCTACTTTCAGAAGCCTAAATAGAACCAAAATCATTTATCAGCAGTCCCAGCTAACTGGGGAGGTCACAGTTGACTGCAGGTTAGCAAACATGATAAGAAGGGCTTGTCATTCTACAAGAAGGGCTGGAGGGAGGATCTGGGAAACTACGGGCCTGTGAGTCTGACCTGAGTACTGGGGAAGGATATGGAGCTGCTCATCTTGAGTGCCATCACATGGAATATAATGGACAAGCAAAGATTCAGACTCGGTCAGCATGTATTTAGAAAAGGTAGGTCCTGCTTGACTGACCTGATCCCCATCTATGACAAGGTGATCCGCTTAATGGATGAGGGAAAAGCTGTGGACGTTGCTTGCCCAGACTTTAGTAAAGTCTTTGGCACTATTTCCCACAGCATTCTCCTGGAGAAACAGCTGCTCATGGCTTGGGTGTGTGTGCTCTTTCTGCGTAGAAAACTAGCTGGATGGCCAGGCCTAAAGAGTTGTGGTGAATATAGTTAAATCCAGTCGGCAGTCGGTAACAACTTGTGTTCCCCAGGGCTCAGTGTTGGGACCAGTTCCGTTTAATATCTTTATCAATGACCTGGACAAGGGGATCAAGTGCTCCCTCGGTAAGTTTGCAGACAACACCAAGCTGAGTGGAGTATTGATCCGCTCGAGGGTAGGAAGGCTCTACAGAGGGATCTGGACAGGCTGGATCGATGGGCTGAGGCCAACTGTATGGGGTTCAACAAGGCCAAATGCCATGTCCTGCACTTCGACCACAACAACCCCGTGCAACACTACAGGTCTGGGGAAGAGTGGCTGCAAAGCTTTTGGTGGAAAGGGATCTGGATTTGTTGGTTGACAGCTGGCTGAACATGAGCCAGCAGTGTGCCCAGGGGGCCAAGAAGGCCAAAAGCATCTCAGCTTGTATCACAAACAGTGTGGCCAGCGGGAATAAGGAAGTAATTTTCCCTCTGCACTCAGAAATGGTGAGGCCACACCTCGAACCCACACCTGGGTTCAGTTTTTGGCCTCTCACTGCAAGAAAGACATTGAAGTGTGGGAGCGTGTCCAGAGAAGGGCAATGAGGCTGGTGAAGGGGCTGGAGAACAAGTCTTATGAGAGGTGGCAGAGGGAACTTGGGTTGCTTGGTCTGGAGCAAAGGAGGCTGAGGAGAAACCTTGTCACTCTGTACAACTACATGAAAGGAGGTTGTGGTGAGGTGGGTGCTGGTTTCTTCTCCCAAGTAGCAAGAGACAGGACAAGAGGAAATAACTTCAAGTTGCACCAGGGGAGGTTTACGTGAGATATTAGGAAAGATTTCTTCACCAAAAGAGTTGTCAAGCATTGAAACAGGCTGCTGGGAAGTGGTTTATTCACCATCCCTGGAGGTGTTCAAGGCCAGGTTGGATGGAGCCTTGGACAGCCTGGTCCCGTGGGACATGTCCCTGCTCGTGGCAGGGGGCTTGGAAATGGGTGATCTTTAAGGTCCCTTCCAACCCAAATTAGTCTATGATTCTATGATGCTATGATTCTATGATTCTATGATCCTATGACGTTGAAATTGCTAAATAATAAGTTGTTATGAATGTCTTGCTGATTAAAGCTGCCTTAGTGACAGAGAAGCTGACAAACGTGGCTCTGATTTTCCACCTGGATTTCTCACTACCAGTGGAGTGAGAGATCCATGGGCTACTCTCATCAAATTGAAGGAAACTACAGTAATGAGGAGGATCAGCAGACGTGAACAAACTCAGACGTGAACAGACTCAGGAAGGACCAGCGGATCTTCTGTAGAGTTTGTAACTAAGACTCAGTGAGCACTGGAGCTAAGACAATCTGGTTCATGTACTTGAGTTTGCAAAAGGCTTTCAGGAAGATCCACTAAAGACTGCCAAAGATAGTAAGTTACTGAGAATCAAAGAACACGTTTACTCATGGATTAATAACTCTTTAAAAGACAGGGAAAAAATGAAGCCATGGATATAGAGGTATTGCAAAGGATTCTGAATCCTCTGTGGGAGTAATTAAATCTCTTGCTTGCCCTCTCCTGGGCAACCTGTTCCAGTGTCTCACCATTTTCAGCATGAAGAAATTCTTCCTTATGTCTAGTCTAAATCTGCCCCTCTCCAGTTTATACCCATTGCCCCTAGTCCTATCAGTACAGGCTTTTGTAAAGAGCCCCTCTCAAAATTTAAATGTCCTTAAAATTCTTTCACAAACACTGAGTAGTTTCCACTGATTTAAGTACCATGTTGTGTAACTTTACCTATTTTAGAGTAGATGAAGCCCTGAGCAGCCTGGTCTGACCTCAGGCCAGACCGTGCTGTAAACAGGAGTCTGGACCACAGAACTCCTGAGGTCCTTCCCAGTCTGAGCCAGCCTTCGATCCTGTGTTAGTCTGGTTTAAAATGATCCTCCAGCATTCATCGTCTTAAAGAAACACCAACCTTCCCCACTAAAACAAACAATGTAAATAATTCATGTTCTTCTGTTAGGGATCCGTACTCTTTCAGAATGTTTTAGCAGTTTGAGTATGCATAGAACCCCTGGCAGGTTTTTGTTTCACTCGTGTTTAAGAACGGATACTTCATTTTTATGCTTTAAGCTCTGCGTTTCTTTCTGGCTTGCCTTACCTTGGTTTTATATTTTGCTGCCCAGAGTTAATTTCGCTTTCTACCTTCCTTTTTCACTAAGTTCAGTTTTTTAGGGATGGTGTCAGTTACCCCACTGTTGAACCATAGTACTTTGATGGTGGCTTTTTCATTGTTTTTCCTACAGATAATCTTGAGAGGGATCACACGTTTGCTCAAGTCTCTGATATTTCCAGACTACTGTTATGTCACCTGTGAACAGTTTACCCTTCACTCTCTCGTCCGTTTCTTTGCAAATATAATCATATTTATATTGTAGCTTGGGAGGGGGTATTTTTGTAAATTGAACATTGTGGTTTGACAGTAATATTTTAAAATCAGAGCTGTGCACAGCTCTGGATTCAGTGGAGAGCTGTTGCTCTACCTGTCTTTTCCCTGTCTAGCTCCTCTATGGTGCAGTCTACAAAGGTATTACCAGCATCGCATTGCAATCACAGTGGAGGTACTTCATGTAAAGCAACTCATGTATTTCATTTTTACTGGGTTCTCTACATTTGTTATCTCTCTAATTTCTGTTAGAATGTTATAGTCATTCTCTCCATCCATCCTGAAGTATAGTTAATACTGCATTTTTGCTATTCAGGTCTGGAGGTTTTATCTACGATGACTTTGCGGTTTGAGTCACACACCTCCTGTTTATCTAATTTGACTGCATGTATTCTTTAACATACAATATCTTTGGTAGAGCTGGGCACTCTTTTTTTTTTTACTGTTTCTTCCCTAGGTGTTACAGTATCCCAATGATTATCTTTTTTTCCTTTCTAGTTCTGAGGTGTCTGCTATGCTAACTTCCAAATTTAAAATCAAACATATTTGTTCCCTGATTTCAGCTTTTAGATTTCTAGTATGTCAATAGAAGAACATATCCCTTGATACAATTACCTTTGTGTGTGTGCGTGTGCACGCCTGTGTGCACGTGCACACACACATGCTCCTAGTTTAAAAAGGACTTCTTTCTTCAGATTGTTCTTCACTATTTCTCTCCTGGGTTATCAGTCTCTACACTTACCATTCATCTGAAGATGTAGTTTTCATGCCTTCACCCCAGAGAATGCAGCTTTTCAGATGTTACACCTCTTCACTTTCTCACAGCTCTTTATCAATCTCCAATACAACTTTTTCCATTTTGAATGTCATTTTCCATTTCTAACACTTCTAAATGCAGAACCCACAAATTCAAAAGCTTCCAATGACAGTGAACTCTGCATCATTTGTTTTCTTCATATCTAAATCACAAACTGAGACTGACTTTCAGTCTTCCTGTACTGTCCTGTGGCACTGGAAGCATTTCAGCAAAAATGGGAAAAGGTAGACAGTCATTCATCTACTCCCTACAATTCTCCTTAGAGGTCTACAAGATCTCCCACTGTTGTGTCCAGCTGGCATCACAAACCCAGTTATCTACGTGTTTGACAACCAAAGTATCTTCCTTTTTAACATGCCTCTTCCCATCCATGAGGAAAAAATCCTCATGGCACTCCCAGAGGGAGTATTTCCAGTGCAAGTAGGTACACAGTTCCCACTGGACAGAAGGGGTCCTCCAACAGGATAATTTCCCCTTCTGACAGATTGCTGCCTTCCTGCCATTAAGCTGGTTTGTCTTGTAGCAGCCTAGGTCTGCTGGACTAGAGGTGAGATTTTCCTCTGATTTGCCTCAAAGTCTTGATGACAAACTTTTTTCTTTATTCCTAGCTTTATTTTTTCATTAAAATACCCTTCTTTTTTCCCCAGCCTCACTAGAAAGCAGTTTGTACTGAAGTGAACCCTTTTTTTCCCAAATGGAAAACTTCTTGCTTCTGATAAACTAAGATACTCCATGGGGATTTAAAACTGCAGTACAATGAAAGTCAAACTATATCAATTACGTCTTACCGTACAGACGATTGTTCATGTACCTGAACAAAGAGAATATGACAAAGCTCTAGAAGTGTTTATCAGAAAGATTGTATAACAGAGAGAGGTGGTGAACAGTGGGTAGCGTTTATACATGTCCTGTGAATCATAACCTTCAAAATAGGGTTTAACACTGGAAAGTTATCACAAAAGTACTGTCTGCTTTTCTTCAGAGGCAAGAAAGGGGTTTTCTTCAAACAGGCAGATGCAGAACTTGTTCCTTCACCTACAAAATGACAGAGGGGGAGAAGGGAAGAGGCATGATTGCACAGTTATTGTAATGCATTGTGAAAATAAGTAGAAGAAACTTATCTTGGACCTAATGGACAGACAGATCCATTATCTTGTCGAGATGCTGCCAGGATGTGTTGAATCTGGGAAGTTCATCTCTACGACTGTCACCTCCAGTAACAAAAATGCTGCAGGAGAGTCTGTGGTGGGTGGGGAACCCATCACTCCTGGGCAACACTGGGGCTCGTGTTTGCATGCTGGCGCAGGGCAGCTGGCTCAGTGTGAGGCTGTGCACCATCGTCAGCAGCTAAAGCCTGGTTTCTAGTTAGCCTGCCTGGGAACAATGATCCCTGCAGTATTGACTCCTTTGGAGAAGGAGAGGAGAAGGAGAGGAGAGGAGAGGAGAGGAGAGGAGAGGAGAGGAGAGGAGAGGAGAGGAGAGGAGAGGAGAGAAGAGAAGAGAAGAGAAGAGAAGAGAAGAGAAGAGAAGAGAAGAGAAGAGAAGAGAAGAGAAGAGAAGAGAAGAGAAGAGAAGAGAAGCAAGGAAAGGCTCCATTATTACAAATAATAAATTGCCGAAATCTATGTGGGAATGGCAATTACACTCCCACTCACTGTGGTCCAAAGCTGGAAGGAAAGTTGTTTCATTTTTCCCCAGGAATTCCTGTCTGCCATTTCAGGGCAATCCTGAAGCACTGGACTGGTTTGATCAAAGCCTTCCTACGTTGTCAAGTTCCCTAATAGTTCATGAAGTGTATGGGACTGAAACCTTTCACAAAGTATGCTGTAATGGTATATTTTTTAAAGGAGTATAGATGACTATATCCTTTCTTTCAGCACTTGGGAATAGTCATGTCTCTTAATTGCTTAGCAGCTGTCAGTTTAATGCTTAAAACACAATTTAACTCAGTGAGTCAATGAATCAGTCCCTGCACATGTGCTTTCAAGGGATGTGCTCACTGCAATGTCTGGCAAACCATTTCTGTGACCTCTTCATGCACATGACAATGCAAATTCCACAACTAAGCTGAAACTTATGTCCACTTAAGTGATGCACTCTGAAAAACAGCAGACAAATCCACTAAATTATCTCTTAATCTCTTAATTTTCACGTCTTCCAGTGAAACTTAATTCTGCATACTCTGATCTCATTTTGAAGCATTAGGGATTAATGTCCACATTTTAAAGAACAGCCACTGATTCAAGTGACCTCAGTATCTGAGAGCCAACTTGTGATATTGGATTTGAAACCAGATACAAGACCTGATTTGCAGTTTGTACAGAACCTCCTGCTCCAGAAATCAACCAAAATATTCTCGATCTTTCTGATGGAGGACTAATCCAACAGGAGCTGTTTCTGACAGTTCCTGCATTGTCACTTTTATTCCAGCATGGGTTACAGGGTAGCGGGTATACGTAGGAAAGCTCAAGAGGAGAGAGAAAGCAGCCTGCTTTTACTTACCAGCCGATAAAGTCTCACAATCTTCCAAATCTCATCAGCCCTTTCAGTCTCTGTCAACTCAGGAGACAGCAAGATACCTGAAGGCAAGAACACTGCCACATTTGCCCTCCCCACCAAGCTGTTCTGCACCAAAAAAGCCCATCAGCCATCACCTCAGGTATGCAAGGGGATGGCAAATAATGGGAATGCTATAGCTTTCAGTGTTATAGGAGTGGTGTCTATCTACAGGCTTAGAGGCAGGCATCAGGCTGGCCAAGCCCTGATCTGTCTGAGGCTGATCTATAATCAAAGGAGAAAAGAACACTCCTACCAAAAAAGCAAGTCTGGCATCAAAAGGTGAAGTTCCCATCAGCTGCTACCAGGAAAACAAAAAGGTACATTGAAAAGAAGCAGTGTCTAATGGAGCTCTCAGACTTACACGTCAAAATAAGAAGAAAGCTAAATAACAGGCTATATGTCTTTCCAAATACAGGTACTTCTGTTTAAGAGATACCTTTCTGAAGTCATAGCTGGTGAGTTTCTTCTTCATCTCATTGAAAAAAAATCTTAAGCCCTCAATACAAGTTTATGTAATAAGCAGCCTTAAGCAACTTGATATCACAACTCTATTCTCTGAACCAGCTAGCGCAGGGTTTGTGAAGACAAGCCCCCTCTTTCTTCTGTTTTGAGATAATCAGACATCTGAACATGGCATTTGGAAAACTGGAATTCCTTTGTTGTTGATAATAAGTGCAAAATTATGCCACTGCAATTGGAATGTGAGGGGGAAACGCGTAGAAGATATTGCAAACACACCTATCAACAGGGAGATTGTTCCCTGACATAGCTAGAATTTTACATATTCATTGGGAGAGGTTTGAGAAATAATTCTGCAATAAAAGACTTCTTGGCACCAGATAAGAGGGACAAATATAAAAACAAAACTTGAAATCCCAAGTATGTATATTCAAATTCATACTGATGCTGCTTGCCAGAGCAAATTTAATATTCAAGGTCAAAATAAAACTTGTACAGAAAATCTTGATGTAAGCCAAGATTGCTCATTAATCTGATTGATAGGAAAACTAGCAGGGGAAGGAAGAAGCGTGCCTTTTTCCTCCCAAACATAAGATCATCACATTGTGCACACAGTGTTTCTGGAGTTTTAATTCAGCTAAAAGAAAGGAATTGGTTTTTAGAGATTGGGAGTTGGCAAATTTGTCAAATACAGATATTTTAGTGAAGGTATCAAGGTGCGTAGTTAAGAAATAAGGTGTCCCAAATGATTTGTCATCTTTGAAAGGTACTGGCCAAGATTTGCACTTTAGATCATTCCAAAGGCTCCTAAAATTCTTTGTAACCATAATGAAATGTTGGGCACAGTTGGTAACAATTCACCACTTCTTAACACCTCTATTATGTTTCCTTCTTTAAAGCAATGATCCTGGACTTGTAAAAGGAACCCCAAGTGGGAAATTAAGGTCTTGGTGCCATCAAAAAAAGCTATAGGCTCCTATGACTGAAAAACAATGTCCTTTAGGCGATTCAAACCTCACTCTAAAATCCCTAAAAGCAGAGGTGATGATCAAAATACAATCCACTCCATATGATTCATTGGACTAGATAAAAATGTTAAAAACACACTTAGAGAAAAGTTAATATCAGGTAGAAGAAAATAATGTAAGGTTTCCTCATTTGGCTGTCTGTTTTCACTGTTAAACAGTTTCCAGAAACGCCAAAGTACAAAGGACCTTCTCCAACAGCACCTTTAAAACTAAGATCATGTTATTTAAAGTCCTGGAATACAAGATATTGATACAAGTAATGAAGTACAATTAAAGCAACTGCAGAAAGACTGGCAGTGATTGATAACAATATGTGCAGTAGTACTTGTCAGTCTTGAATTCTGCTCCAGTTGAAACAAGTAAGATAATAGGCTGAGTACCCTGCTAAACTGTGCAGAAATTAATAACCAGACAAGCATTAGTTGCTCAACGCACAGATAGAAAGGCATGTAATTTTAAATGGTCTCGCTGGGTCTTTCAATTCATTAACACAATTTTAAATGTCAGGCTTATTACTGAAATCTCAATTTTACTGACAATAGACCTTTACTTAAAATCACAGCAGATGCAGCAATTTTGTAAGTACAGAGCAAAAGGCTCCAGAGCTGTTCCAAATGTTCCTACAGATTTAGGACTTTGGAGGTATTCCTGTCACATAACTTCAGCTGTCTAAAAGTCATGTATCCAGCCTCAGCTAATGATTAAGTTCCCTCAATGGGGGAATGAATCAGCCTTTGAAATGCATTTTTTCTGCCTCTTTGGCCATTGATGGAGGCTATTTCGTAAGCTTAGCCTGGACCTTGCTTCTAGATGACTGAAGTTAGGAGAACTGATTTCTTCCTGCCATGACTTCAAAGCTTCACAGGTACAGATCCCATAGAGTGGGTCTTGGAGATGTGTACATGTCCCTGGTGACATTGCACTCTGGCCACATTGATTTCTTCAGCATGTGTGCAGGAGATGAGGGGAGTTTGCCACTAAACAGGTAGCAGGTTTGGGTTTCTCATCTCCTATATTCAGCACACCATGTGGCCAACACTGACTTTTTCAGCTGTAACTAGCACATGTGCAAAAAACAGATGGTATTAACTGCATAATGGAAATACCGGATTTAGAAATAACTCTTTATTAGAAAAAGCCAAGTTTCAGAGTCAATAATATGGACAGAAATCAACCTAGTGAGACAGATGAGCTATATAAGTAGTGAAGTCATGTTGATCAAAACAATGCTTTAATAACTTCTACATTTTAAACACTGTCACAAACAAATCAATGGGTGTCAGTCAATTTATCATTCTTTATGGTTAGAGATTAGTTGCTGGGAAATGACTGCAATATCTTAGCATGATTACACAGTATTAAATAATTATTCAATGTGAGGTAAAGCTCTTCATAAGCACTGCCAACATCCCTGAACATTGTTTTGCCCTAGTAAGGAACAGACTTTCTAGTCCATAATTGTACTATTTTTGCCATTTTTTCTCCATTGGTCAAATGTAAGGATGTGTTCTGAGCTACCATTACCCATGACTGCACTAAAGCTCTCAGTCTCTTATATTCAGGTTCCAAAATCTCAAATTGAATCCTTCCCTGAATGCTGGACAATTATTTCTTGTCTTTCTCTCTCTTGCTGAAGAAGCTGAAGTGGCCTCTGAAGAGTTTTACTTCTTCTTTTTGTCTTTGTCTTTTCCACTCTTTTCATAGGTGCAGGGAACATTAGAAGAAGTTAATAGTACCTGCAGCTCTCACACAGTGGACTTTCAAGGTACACTTTCCCTGGTGTCACCTCTCCTCTCCTGACCTGCTCTCCTTTCCATTAATCAAATCAGCCTTCATTACCCTGTCCCAGTCTCACCTGAAAGGCATCTGCCCCTTACTCCATGCGCTGCAAAATCAGGGTGCAGAGGAGGAACAGCAAAATATAAGAAGGGAAGGCTCAGCACATCAACTATAAATGAAAGGAGTAGTGTGAAAGGTGGATGACTCTGCTAAACTCATTCTTGTTGTAATCCCACAACAAGTAATAAACTGCAGAGAAACTCACCCCAGTGCCCAGGGGCTCAACTCACAGGTTATGGAAAGCAATGCATCACCTTCCGTTGACTTCAATGATCTTGATGTGACCTTGGCACTATTTCTTCTGCTTCCCATTTTTAATCTCTGTTTTCCCTTTGTTGCAAATTTTTACTGCCTTAAATATGCCGTGAATTATAGCAACCAGCTACAAAAATCTGATTCTTTCAAGAGTCTGTATCATGTTCTGCCAAATAATCCATCTGTGCAAATCAGTCTGAAATCAGGAATTTGGCCCTGCTGAAATTAAAGTGAGTGAAAACAGAAAGAAACTGCCATTTGAAATTTAGATCTGCCACTGAATTTTAAAAAGATATGGCCATGATCTCAATTGATCTGTCCCATCAGTGACACTCTCCTGTAAATAATATAATTTTCTCTAGTTTTGCGTCTTCATAAATAGCTGTGGGTAGACAGTGTCAAATTTAAACTAAATTCTTTATTCCTCTATTGAGCCAGACCTAAGTGCCACTTTCTTTTCTTATTTTAAATGTAGGGTGGTTGAAGCAGGCTCATACCTGAATTAAAGGTTAAGCTACTTCCCATGTCCCTCCTGCCACAAGGGACATGACAGTGATGCATCCAGCCACAAAACATACAGCTAATTTGTATTATCCAGGCAACCAAGAGGCATAAGAATGGCTTTGAATTTCTACAGCTGGGGATTTTGTTGTGAATTAGCCAAGCCAAGATGAAAAGTACTGCCCCTCTTTCTCAACCTCTGTGTTGAAACAAATTTCAACAAAGACAAGAAATACAGAAACAAACAAAAAAACCAGCAAAATTAGAAAAAATATTTCTCCTTTTCCTTTTTATAATGGATATACTTCCATAATTCCTGTTTACCAACACAACTATATAGGAATAAAGATGAAGCACTGCTTAGGAAAAAGTACAATTAGATGGAGAGAAGCCAAAATGGGTTCTCTCTTGCAAAACTCTTGCAAAAAGACACAAATCACTCTGAGAGCGAAGAAACTGGAGGTGAGCTGTCAGGAATGCTGTGGAAGATACAACTGGCTCAGAGCATAGGAGGCCACAGCTGACCTCTGTCCTATCCATCTTCTTCATTCTTAAGAACATATTGGAGAAACACATTTCAGGCATGGCTGAACTATAGTTCATTTTTTCTGGGGTGAAAGGACAACTAGGTGACATGTAAGGAGCCATCAAGCCCTGAGGTTTTTTTCAGCTATAATTCCCAGTTATGTAGGAATCCAGCATGAGAAAAGGGGTCAGTGTGTCCAATATCACACCCAGATTCTCATCTAGGCATTAGAAGTATTGCATGTCCCGTGACATCTGTGACTTTAATGCTGCTAGAATAGCTTCAGTTCAGAAATGTACACATTCTGTTTCAATGTGAAACAAAGGTTTCCTATGCTCTTTCATGTAGTCTAAGAAGTAATGGCTTAAGCGGCTTCTTCAATAAAGGCATGAAAGTTTATTTGGCTGAAAGCTGTTAAATATTAGTTGGGTTACACTGAAAGCCATGAGCATAAAGCAAACTGTTGCATTGATCTCTAAATACATAGCAAGGAGCATCTTCTATGACCAGGCTGAGAGTTTGCAGACTTGAGAACAAGGGTACCCTGCAGAAATAACCTGCTGGATTTCCTATCAAGCTATACATATATATTCAGCAATTTCACTGACTTCAACAGAGGTTGAAGTTAACTTAACTAATTGATGTTAGAGCCTGATCTGTATTATACGGGAGTCCACTGGGGTTGTTTCCTTGTTTTTGAAGGACATAGGATGGGGTCTTCGTACTTTTGCTTTGTGTCACTTTGAGTCAGAATGTGGCCAGTGGAATTAAGCTCAGATTTTATACTTAGGATGTTACCCATAGTACATGTATTGCTCGATGGTAATCTGGGATACAAATCTTATTCTCTTAACAGTGAAGAATTCACCTTCTACTGCTTCCTGTAAAAAATATTGAATCAATTATTAAATTATGGCTATTAGGGTTGTCAGATGCCAGTAAATGATAGAGATATTTCTTCTTTTACCTTTGTAACCTATTCCATTGCAGCCACGTGACACGCGCCCTTGCATACCTGCTGAACGGGGAAAAGTTGTATGGTGCAACAGCAAAGAATTGTTGCTTTGTTTAAGGGACGCTGCTCAGTGGGGAAACCAAGATTTTGTACAGTCTTTAAAGACCTTTTGAGTCCTCAGCTTTACCTGATTGGCTTGAGAAGTCAGTAAACAGTGAGCGGGGGTTGTGGATTTTTTATTCTCCATTTATCTCAGTCCTCTCAAGATACAGTAATTTTGCAAATGACTATGTTTCTACCCCAGTTCCATATTAATAGGAATGTATCTGCATTCTAAAAGCTGCCAGCTTCAATCAGGAGTCTGAGACAAAGGACACAAGACAAGCACCATGGCAAGACTGCTACCAGTCTTCCAGAGAGCTGGCTAAAGCTAGCCCACAGCTCTTTGCCTTTTATGGCTGACATTCCTGAGGCTGTCTAATAGGTACATTTTCGGAGAGACAAAAACCATCATGGTCCACTCCAGCCCCTCCAGAAGAACTCTGTGAAATAAATACTAAGCACTGTACATAATTTTGTGGATTACAAATTTAACTTTGAATTGATTGAATGTACCCTCAGCAAGTTTGCAGATGACACCGAGCTGGGTGGTGCAGGTACCACACTGGAAGGATGGGATGTCATCCAGAGGGACCTGGACAGGCTGGAGAAATGGGCCTCTGCAAACCTCATGTGGCTCAACAAGGCCAAGTGCAAGGTCCTACACTTGGGTCAGGGCAATCTCCAATTTCAATAGAGGATGGGAGATGACGTGATTGAGAGCAGCCCTGCAGAGAAGGACTTGAGGGTGCTGGTTGACAAGAAGCTCACAATGAGCCTGCAGTGTGCACTCAGAGCCCAGGAGGCCAACTGCATCAAAAGAAGCATAGCCAGCAAGGCAAGGGAGGGGATTCTGCCCCTATATTCCTCTCTTGTGAAACGTCATCTGGAATATTGTGTCCAGTTCTGGAATCCTCAACATACGAAGGATATGGAGCTGTTGGAACGGGTCCAGAGGAGGGCGAGAAAGATGATCAAAGGGCTGGAGTACCTTCCATACAAGGACAGGCTGAGAGAGTTGGGCTTGTTCAGACTGGAGAAGAGAAGGCTCCGAGGAGATCTCATAGCAACCTTCCAGTACCTGAAGGGGCTACAAGAAAGCTGGGGATGGACTGTTAACAAAGGCTTGTAGTGACAGGACGAGGGGGAACAGGTATAAACTGGAGAGGGGCAGATTTAGACATAAGGAAGAATTTCTTCATGCTGAGGGTGGTGAGGCACTGGCACGGGTTGCCCAGGGAAGTCGTGGCTGCCCCATCCCTTGAGGTGTTCAAGGCCAGGTTGGATGGGGTCTTGGTCAGCCTTACCTGGTGGGAGGTGTCCCTGCCCATGGTGGGAGGGGTTGGAACTGGATGATCTTTAAGGTCCCTCCCAACCCAAACTATTCTATGATTCTATGATCTTCTATTACCTGGGTAATATAAGAGTAAACTTGTGAGTAAACAGAACATCAACCACTAAACTGTCATTCTGCATCAACTTTATAAAAAGACATGTAGTGATAGGACTAGGGGGAATGGCTGTAAATTGGAGAGGGGCATATTTAGACTAGATATAAGGAGGAAATTCTTCACAATGAAGGCGGTGAGGTTGTCCAGGGTAGTTGTGGCTGCCCCCTCCCTTGAAGTGTTCAAGGCTATGTTGGATGGGGCCTTGGGCAGCCTGGTCTGGTGGGATGTGTCCCTGCCCATGGCAGGGGGTTGGAATTAGATGATCTTAAAGGTCTATTCCAACTCAAACCATTCTATGATAACTCCTGAGTAGTTGGTGCTTTACAGATTGCCACTCAGTAGGTGGTATGATATTCTTCATTACATTTGGTGGGAAATGGCATTACATTTTTCACAGTGCTTGAATGTGATTTGTCCACAGCACAAGTACACGGTGAACACTGCAACTGCCATTTCTCACTAATTATATGGGGCAAAAACACCAATGGAAAAAGCAACGCTCACAACAGCTTCTTGGCTAACAAGAAATGGGCAGGAAAGGCAAATGTACATCTCTCAAAATAAATAGAATATTTTCTCCATCCATAAAAAAACTACTGCCAGGAAATTGTTTTTCTTCCTCAAGGGCTTTGAAGAAAGAAAAGAGAAGGTTAGATTCACAGCGAAGTGCAGGGTACTGAGTCAGTACACAGAGTATGACGAACTGTGCCCAAGGCATCACTGCTGAGGCAAAACTACTGGTATTTAAGGTTGATTAAACAGGACAGCAAGCAAGGATGTGTTCAGATGCTCTGCTTCCTCCAACGGGATATGTGGGCAAAGGCTTTTGTGGGGTTACATTGAGCAGATTACACCAGAGGTGTCAACAGTTGAGGTTCAGAAAGGGGATTGAAAATAACATTAATTAAGGTTGTAACTATGTTATTAACTTTGTGCCTGCATTTTCAAGGACAAAATGTTCAGGCTGAATTTCCCTCTCTTGCCTACTGTTTAGACAAATTAGATCTTGGTATCATTGCAAGTAATGAACACAGAGGCATGCAGAGTTGTTAAATGCAAGTACAGTTCAGCCCTGCTGCTGGAACTCACCCACAAGAAGAGGTGTTCGGCTAATGGAAAAGGTACATTTCATAATGGGCGGAAAAGAGATTTTTATTCAATTTTTAGGGCTTAGCTGTTTTCCACTTCATTTTGACCATCCACTTAGGCAAAAAAAAAAACCCCAAAAGACATAATAAATCAGTCTAAATTTTAAAAATTTGATTTTATATACCAATTTTTGACATCTTTAAGGGGCATGTTTGCAGAGGATGAGTGATGAGCACTGGTTTTATTCACTAATAGAGTTAGTGGAAAAGAAATATGCTGACAGCATTGGCTCCAGTCATGAGGCATTGCACTCTCCTAAATTCATTTGGAGTTTATCTGAATGGTCTTTCAGGTCTACCTAGCAGTTTGCAGTACAAAGTGGACTTGAGCAAGCCCATGCAGGACACCAACTAACAGCAATTCTAATTGGAATCATAACCAAGCCAAATGTCTACCACAGGCTGACAGCAGTCATCAGCAAAGACATAAGAAAATGTATAGGGGCAGGGGACATCTTTAGGGAACTCAAATTCAAGTTTCTAAATTCTGGACCTGTTGTTTCTGACTTTACCTGTGCTAATCGCTGTTCCAAGGAACTGGAGTTATTAACGTTCCTGAGTTGCTGATGGTTTCAGAGAACTAGAAGGTTCTGATTCCAATGTCATGACACAAAGGACTTACCAAGGAACTTATCTTAACTTCAGACTTGTTGTTTTACTTTTTGTCTGTGCAGAGTGTTGCATTATGAAAGGAGATTTTTATTCTCCTAACATACATACTGTATTACTCTCAGGGAAAAAAAAAACAATCCTGGATCAGATTTAAAAGTAAGGTGACTACTTGCCACAGGCAATCCCACTAGTGAGTTAGGAAGGAAGAGATATCACAAACACCTTGACACTCCTTAACACGTCCTCCGATGTATGCAGAGGTACACAACTGCAGGTTGAGTCCTTCATTCTCAGCTCTGCTCCTCTTCACCTGCTAAAATAGACTTAGATGCCTAGTTTTGCCTTTTCTTTCTAACCTCTGAACTCTAAAAGTCTGGGAGTGGGTGTTCCACCCTTGGTTGTGGCTGAAGCCCCTGGTGACTGCTGTCATGCTGTTCTCCTGGCTCCCGCCCATTCCTAGGTCAAAGTTCAGGGCCAGAAGTTGGGCAACAAGCCTAGCCTTTAGTGGAAATTAGTCTCATTTCTAACTCTTGCCATGGGGGGAATAAAGCATGGAGACATGGCCAAGGACTGGGGAAGGCAGGCTAGAAGAGAAAATAAATGAGTATTTTAAAGAGAACAGCACTGATCTGGGGAGGGAGAAATTTGAGTCACAACTTTTCAAGAACTATATCTTGTGATTCAGTTGTTTCATGAACACCTTTCCCATCATTATCCCTTTCTCACCTCTCTTGAGATGCTGCCCTTCAAAATAATCACTAGCTACTAGCAGATAGTCCCTGCTGAGTACAAGGGATGGGCAGTCTGCTGTGCAGAGACCAAGGAAGACTCAAGGGCAGAGTCCACATGGTGGACAGAGAGCTGGAGCTCAGGGCCGTGACATCCTGCAGGACAGGAAAGAGAAGGTCTTCAGATCCCTGTCCCTCTGGCTCGCCCTTAACCCTGAGCCAAGATGTGTCACATATCTGATTAGTGGCACCTTCCTCTGGCTCCTGAAATTGTCTGCTAGCACATTTGACCTTTCAATTTAGAAAGGAAACATCCAACTTGGCCTTCTACCTTGGAAAGGATGCTGACACTAGCCAGATATTTTCACTTGGAAGAGAAAGGAATTCATGGTCTCTTTAATACAGTAGATGGCTGAGGTGACCCATGAGAGAAGCTAGATGGATATTTTGGGAATGGTGATTCTTAACTAAAAACTCAGCTTGGAAGTGCTTCCCATGTTTCTTGAGTCTGCAGTTCATTTGACATTTATTTAGCCGCTACTGTGTGAGAGTTGCTCCAACACCAAATAAGCTCCAGCACATTCAGGGCTTTAAATATTCCCTTCTCTCTACTGCCTTTGACCTTGAGGGAGCTGGAATATGCCTGGCTATGGCATGGGTCCAGAACGTCCTCCAGCAGAGGACATCTTCCATTGCACACAACCCCAGGAGCAGTAGGGGTCCAGGAATCTCATGCCAGAGTTCCAAAGGGCTTTGAGAGTACATTATCTGTGAACAAGGCACTATATTGGGAGGAGAGGCAATATGAAACAGAGCACAATCATGAAGCAAACACACTGTCACTTGGCACAATCATTTACTGTTGTTTTTAAGCTGATTGAGACCTAATGAGTCATACTAATAAAGACATAAGAGAACCAGTATATGGCATATCACAGTGTGGTCTGTGTTGACAGGATCGGGGCAGCCTTCAGGCCAGCAGGGATGGGGAAATGTCTTGTATTCTTCCAGCTGGCCTACGTGCTAAAACTACTGCAGGAGAGACCAAAATGACTCCTTGGGTGCAGAAAGAGCTACTTTTTGGATAGTAGCACACATCTTGATTTTTTAAGAGTGTCTTATAAATGCTTTTCCTTATGTCAAACAGGAAAGCAAAGAGTAACAACAGGTAGGAGGAACAAGAGGCTCACTCTCTCCCAAAAGCAACTAAAACATTCACATGCTTTGCAATATACTCATACATACCCCTCATGGCACGGGTATTTTCCTCCTATCATTTACTTGGGGAAGAATGTCTTACACACATTTTCTTCTCCATGCTTTTTGAGTGCCATCTATACTAAGGGTGAAAAAACATTAAACTAGAAAAAGAAATGGCAGAGATTCATTAAATACAGAGCTCCAGTTTGATCAATAGTGGTTAAGTAGTCCTGGTAGCCACATTTTCTGAGAATTACACATTCATTTCTCAACGTATTTATTCTCATAGCTCTTCTGCAACACTTTCTAAACCCATGTATAATAATTTAACTACAGATAGTGAGGCCCATTAGACTATTACACCACATCTGTACAAGTAAATTAAATATGCCAGGGAGTATTATATAACCAATTGGCACGGTGCAGCTCACATCCACGTAGACAGTCTCCATCCCCTGAGACAGAATGGCCTTATCTGAACTGCCTGCAGGGAACACTATCAGGCATGTGCTAAACCAAGTTTTTGCAAAAGTGCATGAACAGGCCCAGGCCAAAACCTTGCAGGAATTTTGCCGTGAACCCAGCCTAAAGAGAGACAGTGGTGGGACAGCCCCTCTAAGCACCCTGAGCTGCTATTTGGGAGCACTGCTCCCTGGCCGGGGCTGAGCACAGAGCCAGGCACCCACGGCTCTGCATGGCGGCTGCTCAGAGTGGTCATCCACAGACAACAACGCAATGAAAACTGACGGCAGACGAGAACACAAAAGCAACAAAGCCAGAGCTCCTGTGATCAACACCATCTGACAGGTTATAGCAACAGTTTTCTGTAACAATAGGTGTGGGTGCAGAATGAAACACGAGCCTGGCTGGTCCTCGAGTTACTGCAACAAGCCTGAGATAATTTTGGTTTAGTTTAACGCAAAAGCCACTAGTAGTTGCATCAGAAGTGAACAGGGCTCTTCCCATAACCACTGTTGTGCAGCTTCTGAGATCAGTCATTTTTCCCTTCTTTGTTGATGCCATCATTAAATGCTTTCTCTGGACAAAAAAAGCAGCTCAGCATTTCATAAATCCCGGCACAAAACCACTGAGCAGAGGGAAAAAATCTATCAAAATCTTTCCTGGTGAAAACATATTCATCAAACAGAGGGAAAAAACACCTGACAAGATAAAACAATTCTTCAATATATATGTTAAGTACTGCACTTCCTGAGAATCAAAAGCAATAAATAGTATGAGCAACAGGTGCAGAATGTCACATGGTGAGCGTCATTAATGCCATCCTCCCTGCTACTACATGGATGTTGGGGTCCAATGAAAGAAAATTACATTTAAAAACATACCTAATTTGATTGTTACTCATTGAATAAGACAAGGAGTTCACACACTAATATGCAGAAAGTATTTACTTCTACTTTATATATGCATACAAAAAATATATATAAAACCTCCCTCACGCAGTAGCTGGAGCTCTTAAAAATGCATGAGCACACGTAAGATATCTACTCCAGCACCATCTGGAGTCATTGTGGTTTACAATAACAGAATTAAAAACAACTCCCAAAAGGCTCAGTTTCCTATGCATCCCCTACAACAGAGCAGTGAAGCAGGAGTGCCATTGGGCCAGGAATGAACAGTGAGAAGCTGCACCATGAAGCCACTTTCTCAGCTGAACCAGGCACCTCCAAAGAAAAGGGTTTGCAACTGCAGCTGCTCAGTGAAAAATGCTATTTCACATGCAATAACCAGTGGAGTTGCCAATGTTGCAACTAATGTTTGAGGTTTTATCAGATTTCTAGCACATATCATGGTATCCCACTGTCAGAAAGCCAGACCTGTGGCACCACAGGGAAAGAGAGGAGTAATTTAACACCGATAAACTATTGGTCTGAGATTCATTTTGATATCTTCATAACTATTTTCCATCAAGCGCCAGTAACCACTTATATTTTTCCCTCTTTTATAAACAGAAACATTCCGTCTTGGGGGTGACACGTATTTTCAATGTGTACTTCGTGAAGGGTTACATACCAAGTTGTAAACTGCTCTAGAAGACCACAGAGAGCTTTATGGAGGTTCATTTGAGTCCTTCCTTGAAATCTTCCTTGAAGGCTTCTGGAGAAAAATAGTCACATAAGAATAAGTTTGAACCCAAAGCAGAAGCCATTCCAAGACAAGCAAATTTGAGAGTGAGACTCATGGAAGAGCTGGATTCAGTGAGAAACCTGAGGGCTTTGTAGCTGAACAATAAAGAATCTCATATGTCTCTGTGTATTTGACCTTAAACAAATCAATGACTTTCTCACATCTTCTGCTTTAGTATAGTATTGGGGGGGTGTGGGGGTAATTTTTTATTTAAAAAATGCAGTTCTCATACTATTAATACTCAATGCTATGACTGATTTTATGGTAGTTGGAAGTAGGGACAAAAATACACCAGAATCAGTGGTGATCCTGAAGAAGACTGATTCTCTCTCAGACTCCTGGAGTCCTAGTAGGTAGTTTAGGCATCCAGGAGTGGGCTGAGAAACATGCATGAACACTGAGACTGATGCCAAGTGTTGATGGCATGCAAGAGAGCAGCGGGGAAATTCTCTGAATCACTAGAGCTTCCCCTAAGTCAGATTTCACAGCTCATGCAGGGTCTCACACTGGCACCAAATCAAGCACGCCGCTATTATGTAAAGTCATGGTCTTTAGCTGGTTAGAGAAAGTTAAACTGGGAGTCTTACAAATTACTACTCTACGTGGATCAGAATTGACCTGAAGATTGCATTTTTATTTGATTTTGATTTAAAATTTAGCCTTCTTACAGACACATAACTCTCACCCAGTCAAACAATAAGTCACATAAAGAAAAAAACATTCATCTATTCTCAAATAAAAACAGGGTTAATCACTGGGTATGACATCATTTCAATCAAATTTAATTAATCCTCAAAATAAAGACTGATGTGGGGAGAGTTGTTGTGACATCTAAGGCAAGGACCTGGCATTTTCCTAATATAGAAGATTGTTGCCTGTATAAAAATAGCAGATTAATCATACTGATTAAGTGTGATGAAAATATCCATGCAGTAATAGTAGCAGATGATCCTGAAAATGTATTAACAGAAAACGAGGTAAGAACAGAAAGTTTCATTCAGGCTTCCTCAAACTCTGTTCAGATAATACAACACATACTTAACCTTACGCAAACCATTACTGGAGCATCATCCTTCTGCAAACATAGCCTTCGGCAACACACTTGGAGAAGCATTCAAAGAGGCTTGGTTCACGCAGCGATATGCCCAGAGCCAGTCCTGCTACACATTATGTTAATATTTTGGCAAAACACTTATAAACAGTTATCAAGAGAGTTAAGCCAAGCCCAAGCTGCAAGATTCTAATCTTTGGTTAACAATGCTTCTTGGACAAAGAGGTAAGACTAAATTAACGTCCTGACTAATAATGAAGCAGCTGTCTTATGTTGAAGTCTCAGTGCTACCTATTAAAAATCAGCAAGTATAAGAACAAGTGGTTCCCTTTTGAGTAAGATCTAGAGAAGATAAAGACGGCAGCCTTGTGATTTCTTGTCAGTGCTCTTCTCTCTAACATGTCATTTGATTGTCACAGGACCAACCTACTCTGTCTTTAGCAGCTTATACCTCTAAGAAGCAATCTGGAGATGTTTATTTTTCCATGGTAGGGAACCATTCCTCTGCTCAACAAACTGGCACAATTTGGTTCTTTGCTGACCAAAATCTCTCTGGAGAGGAACTACCCAAAGATACAAACTGAACATAAACCTCATGAAGAACACCTGGGTATGAGAACCCTGAAAACACCTACTACACAGGACTGTTAGCAGGGGCAAAACCCACAAATGGACATAAGCCAAAATCAAAGCTATTTAATATTGCCATCAAACAATTCCTGCCATCTCCAACAATAAGGATTCATCACATGGGTCTGGGAAACAAAGGAGACCACTATTTCTTGCTTCTATTCTAGAAAGTGCAGAAAGTGGCTCTGCACTCATCCACTCAGCAAACACCAAGACAGATTTGCCTCCAGTAAGACAAATCCATTTGAGGGTTTTGCAATAGAAGTCTGTCTCAAATCAGCCAGGTTTTCATTAAAAGCAGAAACACAAATGCTCTGGTACCAAAGTAGATACATGGCCCAGACTCTTCCCACCTCCCTGCTTCCTGCTGGGTGAGTAATTGGGTTAATGCTATTTCAATACCAACCTGTGTATCTTTCTACGACATACTATGGATGCTTCTGGTACACACTGGAACCTCCACCACTAGCTGCTGAGCTCTTTCATGTACAATCAACTAATAATTCATTGAACTCCGTAACCCTTTGAAGCTCAGGCTATGCTTGTGGCATACATCTAAGGTGTATCGCTCTTGGGGCCGTTGGCGCAGTGAGCAGCATGGACGCAGCACTTCCCAGAATAGTACTCTTAACAAGTGTTCATTTTCGTTTGAACAGTTGCCGCAAGCAGAGAGGCAGATAAGCCTCCCCCATGCTGTGCATGTTTATGTATAAATGTAAATCTTTCTTACCTTTCATCTGTGAAAGTTGAAACATCACCAAATGTCCCCATTTGCTGAAAACCCACATACTGCTGCCGACAGAGAAGCAGCTTTCCATCCAGCATTATGTACCTTCCTTCAGACCTGCACTAAATTCTATTTGGATTGTAATAAAAAAATGAAGTATTGTTTCTCACCTGGACCAGAATGGTGATCACAATATACAGTAGTTAATGTATTGAATAGACAGTGAAACACAGAAATGCTTCTGAGTACTTCGAGACATTTAGAAGATTAATCATTCCTTTTCAGGGTAGATCTAGCATGGCGCAAGTATGTTTGGGTTAGGAAAGCATTTCTGAGCTGTCTTTCCACCTCTGCCAAAGATGCCATCCTTTCATAACGTGTTTTGCATAAGTCACTTTGGCAAATTGCACGCACAGCAATCAAGCCAGTGAATTTTGCAATGGGACATATTAAAAAATCAAATCAGGAATAATTATGGCTCTTTAAGGTGTTAATCTTTTTACACTGTCACTTTTAAATAGACGGTGAGATTTCACCCCACAACAGTGTGTCTAAACAATAACAAATCTTCTGTTAACATAGAATCAATCCTACTTAAGGTCACTCTGCCTTAGGTTCGGCAGTCTAAAATGCTCAAGCAAATTCAGATCAACTACACACAGAGCAAACACCAAGCAAAAACAACAGTGTTTACTAATATTAACCTGACATTTGACAAGAGAAAAAGAGAACCAATGTCAGGGCCTTTTCCACAACATACCTCTCAAATGCTACGCAGCGAGCTGTGGTTAGAGTTTTTACATAACATTGTTTCTCAAAGTGCTTCTAGGGAGAAGTTGTCCTTTAACAGAGGTCACCTACAATTCATTTAACTCTAAATTTTGAAGAGCACTAATGGCATGCTTAGTAATTGCCATTAAGTATTACTTGGAAGAAGTCCTAATCAGGGAGATTGACTATAAAATTGCTTGATGTTCATAAAAAGTGAGCAGTACAGTTTACTTGTGTCAGTGTGGCCACAAGACCCAAAGAGCCTTCTCTCATACCATTATTCTCTGTGAAGGAGGCAGATGGGAAATAAATCTTCCCACGTAAGGAAAATTTTCAAGAATTGAAAAAAAATCCTCCACTTCAAATCAAGATAAGATGTGTTTGTGTGAATTAAAAAAAAAGAAAAGATGAAATTTCTTGGGTTTTAGAAGAGATTTCAATTCAGTTTTAACGATTTCAGTTTTTGAACCACAGAGTTTCAGCAGAAAAGCCACTTTCAAATGAGAAAAAATTGAATTGCCAACATATAAATCTTGAAATATTTCATTTCATGTATCTAAAATCAATGGTTGTTCAGATCACATGTTTCTGACTACAGCATCCGTCTGTCTTCTCTGGTTCTAAGTTAGACGCTATAGAGGAGTCAGTGATCTTCTTTCCATTCTGTGTTTGCACAATACCCAGACAAGTCCTCAATCCATTACAAACACGCCTTTGAGTGTACCGATAATACAAACAATAAATAATAATTGAATAACTGGAAGAAGCAGGTTATCCTTTATGTCAGCAAGTCTTGAACAATGCAAAGCTTTATAAAGATAAACCTCATATCCAAAAGGTCATGGAGAAACTCAGAAGCAGTTAGTATGTCCCAATAAACTGATTCTGATATGCCAATAACTCAATTTTAAAACTATATCGAGTAGTAGTAACAACAGTAAGAGTACTGCAGTAGAGATTTATTAATGAATAACGATATGAATTCAAAGCACTCTGCAATATATGTATGAGTGGAAAATTTTGCTTATCGTTAGAAAATATCTTAAACCAGGAGGTGTCCAATCAAGATGTAGATGTTGATCAGTTTTTAGTGTCAGAATCACAACCAAAACAATTTTGACAAGGATTCTAACATGAAAGGTTTCAGTCCGTATTCCAGGTCAGACATCATAGCTGGGACTCTCCTAGGATCTTGGCTCTGCTTCAAAACAACAGATCAAAAAGCCCAATCCAACCCTACCCTTCCAGCAAGCCCTGCCCTGAGGATCTGAAGGTGCAAGAACAGTTCAGACTTGAAAATCTAATTCAGCTCTGTCTCCACAGGGAGGACAATGTTCTATCTTTTCCCTCAGATTATTTTGAACCCAGAATGTGAAAGCAGCAGGACCTAAATATGGTTTTCCTAGATGAACAAACAGCGACACAGTGTATGAAATAAATTTGTCTCTTTTATCTTGGTTTCTATCTTTCAAATTGTGATGATTTTTTTAAAACAATGATGTTCATGTGAAATTCAGAATCCCAGGTGACGTGCATTATTGCCATTACTAATATCATAATGCTATTAAAATCAAGGTTTACCATAGATGCTGTTTTCAAACACTCATGCATTCTTCCACAGTCTTAATATCAGTCTGATCATGTGCTTTTTCTTTGTATTACTTTTGACCTAAGACAATTCTCTCCACTTGAAGTTTGCTCCCTTATTCTCACAAAACTATTCTGAGTTTCTTACAGATTGACACATGAACAATTAGAAGATTCAGAAACAATTATCCTCCATCATAAGATGTACTAGAGTAATAAGGATTTTTTTTAAGGAACTATTATAAATCATTTAAGCTGTTTATAAAAATAGAACTGAAAAGAGTAATATTTCTGAACGTTCGGCTACAATGGAGCATATTTTTAGATCAACTTGCTTTTTAGATATATGCAAAAAATCATCTCAGTATTCCTCCCCCACATGTAAACTTAAAAATTTACTCCACCACTTCAAGAATGAAGGCAATACCTTCTTAAACTAGCAACTGAGGTAATAAAGTTTCTTAAGAGCACTTCTGGCATCTTATTATTACGAGCATCTTCTTTTAAAGAATTGTACACATAAATCATCGGGAAACAGCCAGCACACTTCTGCTGACATGATGCTTGCTGATTTTGATGCTTTCCTACCAGGCATTGTGGCTCACTGGTATCCAGCACTCAGCTTTACAGTAAGTATAGCCTGAAGCAAGTACTACACAGCTGCATGTACTGCTTTTTCTTCAGTGGTGATGTAATGGAAGAGAGCTTTTCCTCTGATTAAGTTTCCCACCCACTGTCCTAAAAGATAAACTGGGGTTCACGCAGTGTACACTTAATGCCAAGCAGTCTCTCTTCCACCACGTGTTTAGTTTCACGTTCCTTATTATGAGAATTACGTGAACCAGCTGGAAAGAGTCCAAAGAGGAACAAAAAGGACTATTGGAAAATAAACATCTTAAAGAAATAGTGGAATTCTTTAGCCTATAAAAAATTGGAGGCAACACGATAAACAAGGGTATAGAGTCCAACAAAGGGGAAAGGAATAAATTGCACTCCATACACATCCTACGGATGAGACAGAGCAGAATGGATTTCAGTATAGGTGAGACATTAGGGGTGCTCTTTCTATCTCAGACAGCTCTAAACACCAATCTTCAGATAACTCAATCAAGATCCAGATCTCCACTTCTTCTAGCAGAAACTTAGAAAAATACAGAATTTGTAGGTTTAAACGATTCATCCCATGATGACTGTTCAAAAGACATTTCCTAGAGAAATTATTCAAACAGTACAGACCAGTCAGCGCTGGAGCATTTTGCCTACAGCATATATGGTGTCTCCACCATCAGGCATTCTCAAGAAGTAGGATAAGCAACTTCGGGGCTAATCTATGTGGAGACACTCCTGCTGTGGAGTATAAATATGGGCCAAATTATGTCTCTTCTCATAATATTTTCTATGATTTCCCCAATCCCCCTTAAAAGAATGTACAATGGTGGCCAAGAATGGGGGAAATAGGCTCTAAGTGGCTCAAAGACTGGAGCAGAAAAAGAAGTGAGTGTGTAAAGTCATTATTGCCTCCCGACTAAAATATAGATGCTGGAAACTGTTCTCTCGGTTCAAAAACTGGACAAGAAATCAAAGTGAATCAAAATCTGAAAACACGGATACTCAATCCCAGCTCTCCTAATATTGGTATCTCAAATACAATCAATCAATAAATACTGAGATGATTTAATGCAGGTTTGCTTTCAGGGCTTGCTTTGTTCAAAAAAGGAGGCAAAAAAAATTCATATAAATGGAAGGAATAAAGAAAGTAGAGATTCTCATCTCCCAGGAGATGAGGTATGAAGAACAGCAACTATGAAGAGAGAAGATATTACAGCTATTTCATTAATGACATGTAGAACCACCGAGACAACAGCTTTTGCCTGAATTGCACAGTTCCCAAAAAAAACTGAATTCTCACTGCAATTGAAAGCCACTTTTTTCATTTGAGGTAACTTCTGTGTTGACTTCTGAGATGTCATGAAGCAGAACTATATATGAAATACAGGAGCTTCCCCCAAGAAAAAAAACGCAGTCTTTTTTTTTTCTTCATTGGTAAGACTAGACTTTACCAAAATGAAGAAAACAAAATGGTATCACTTCACCTCACAAAAGCACCAATTACGCAGAGCACTGACCTATAAAACTTATAACAAAAAATACCATCAGGTGAAACAGCAGAATATGACTAAGTCATATTGGCTGCAGAAGGACAAAAAGAGTTCGTTCCTCTGCAGTACTCTGCCAACATTTGCCAGCAGTGAAGAAAATAAAAGATCTAAGGTCAACATTAGATTATCTGAAAATTATTACCCAAGAGTCATTTTAATTTTAAGCACTTAAAATATTTCAAGATAAACTAAAGGCAATTTCAGAGTGAAAATTTCTTCCCAATTGAGGAATGAAAAAAAAACAACTAAGGATGGAAACAAAAATTATTTCACTTAATGAAAATTCTGTAAAGTTTATGTATCCCAAAGTGGTTAGTGTTTTAAGGTTTTTTACTCCAAACCTGAAATGCCGTAGCAACTTCCTTTGTTTGAATTTTCAATGCTTCAAAATACAAACACCCAATACTAAATAAATGGAATGGAGACAGTTTAGACTCCCATATTCTTCTCTCCCTTGTTTCTTAAACAGCAACATGACAGGAGCAATAGATGAATATATGAGATAATAAAGATCTTCCTAAAAAAATCTTTTTCTTATGCTAACATTGGGTTTCTCCATGCCTTCTCTAAGCATTCTCCTCAGCCTGAAAGGGATCATAGGTATGAAGAATCCCTCAGCACTGATCTTCCTCTGTCTATATATTGTCTCACTGTCCTTCAATAAGCTGTTGTTCGAGGTGACTTAGAATCATAGAATCATATAATGTCCTGACTTGGAAGGGACCCACAAGGAGCATCGAGTCCAACTCCTGTCCGTGCATAGGACAACCCTGACATTCACATCACGTGCCTGAGGACATTGTCCAAATGCTTCTTGAATGTTGTCAGGCTTGGTGCCATGACTGCTTCCTTGTGGAGTCTGTTCCTGTGTTCCACCAACCTCTGAGTGAAGAATCCTTTTCCTAAAAACCTAAACCTCTCCTGATGCATCTTGCTGCCATTCACTCAGGTCCTATCATTGGTCACCAGAGAGAAGAGATCAGTGCCTGCTGCTCCTCCTCCTCTTGTGAGGAAGCTGTAGACTGCAATGAAATGTCCCCTCAGTCTTGTCTTCTCCAAGCAGAACAGACCAAGTGACTTTAGCTGCTCCTTACACAGCGTCCCCTCTAAACCCTTCACCAACTGCATGGCCCAAAAGACTTCCATCCTTCCTGATCTCCAGAAGCCAACATATATGCATCCTGCTAAATGAAAGCCTGTTTAATATTTCTGTCAGTCAGACTTTTGCAAACACCAAACTCTTGCTTTCCTGTGCCCTGCTGGGAAGTTTTTAGTCATACCTCTGGACGTGTTAACATAGGATAATTCTCCTTCTTGTTGATGCTCTGGAAACTTTGAGAGCAGCAAGCATAACCTGCACTCTGACCCACTTCAGGGATCCCCCAAGTGATGTCTCGTAGCTGCAGAAATTAGGTTTGCATCCGCTTGATTCACTTTTCAACAGATACAGCAAGAGAATTTCTTCACTGCTTCCCCCACTCTCAGCATTATTGAACCATTTTGTGGCCTCGGAGTGCCTTAGCATTTTGCTTAGCTTTTTCGTGATGAAGGAGAAGGTGATAATGGAGCCAGGCATCTGTCCACTTGTCTGTGTCCATGGATGTGGGAGGCAAACTTTTTTCCATTAAAAAAAATTTTAAAAAAGCTCTGATTTATCAAAGGCATAGTTCTGCCTCCTGCTTAGTCTTTTGATCACTTCCCAGGCTAAGTGTCTCCCGCAGTGCTGCAAGGTTGCAGAAGCACAGCCTAGGATGAGTCAAAGGGTTTCAGAGCTTTCTCAGTGAGCAGGCAAATAAACAACAAAGTAAGAATGCTCACACTGGGACATGCATCTCAGTGTAGCCCAGGACCCCTCTCTGACAGCGGCCAGCTGAACATGTCCTCTGCCAAACTAGGCAGAACTAAATAAATGTATAAAGGCTCCAGCAGGGCTGGAACTTGGGGCTTGGGACTGTCCTAGGAACTTGCTGAAACAGAGATCTCTGTACTTTAGTTTTTAGCAGCTCTAGATGGATTCCATAAACACATCCACTTGCTTTCTGAAAGCACTGGTAGTTTCAGGGACTTTCTCCATTTGTCTCTCTGAAACCTGGCATCTGACAATTTTACCTGATGCTTCCTAACTCCTATATGAAAAGAGACAGTCTTTTCACGGGTTTTTTTTTGTTTACAGATCCCTCCCATATGGTCTCCTGGTAGTGCCATTTTCAGGCTGATGACTTCGTCTATTCAGCCACATGTCATGAAGAAGCTGCTCCATGTCCTTGATCATCCATATTACTCTTTTCTAGTTCTACTGCATCTCTTTTGAGATATGAAGGCAAAAGCTGCTTGTGGCATTCAAAAAAAAAACCTGGAGTACCATAAACTTGTACAGTGGCATAATGACGTTTTCCATTCTTTCCTTAATACTGATTTCATTCGGCCACAGCTGAACACTGGTAATTTCATTACAACTCCACCATCCTTTACCTCTCATTAATTCAATAGTGCTTCATTGTTGGATTTTTGGTGTTATGACCTTTGAGAAACCAAATAACATCAAGAAATGTTGCCACTTTATTCCCTGCCTCCTCTTCTACCTCACCTGCGAACATGTTGATCGGGACAGGTATATGGGCAACATGTTTTGTGTAGAAAATCACACCATTAATCTTTAATAAGTAATTGGTACAGGAAGAAAATCCTCATTCTCTGAAAGGAGGTCTATATAATTTGCCAAAGTTGTCCTTAAAGGGAAAAAATTTAGGTCTTAACTCTTGATGGACATTGTCTTTAAAAGCTCTGCAAGTAGTATTTTGAGCATCAGCAATTATCGCAATAGCTTTTTTATTTTAGAGTGCTCAAAATGTGCACAGGTCTACTCTTACAGACATGATGTTTCAAGGCTATTATAGCAAAAGTTTGTAGAAAGAAGTAATATTGAATTAGACTAGATAACATGGTTGGAAAAACAGAGAACTATCAGGCATACTGTCTGTTGCTTAGATCTGCCAAGCAATAAATGCCAGTTATTCTTGGTATAAGTTATTTATGTATAAATGAATATTAAACTACATGTTTTAAAAATCTAAAATACTTTGCAAAAGCGAATCGCACCTAAAAAATAAGCAAGATAGTACAGTTCACATTAAAAATTTCTATGGGTTCGTAGCAGAGTAGGGCTGGAGCATCTCTGCTACGAGGACAGGCTGAGAGGGTTGAGGTTATTCAGCCTAGAGAGGAGAAGGCTTCAAGGAGACCTCATAGAGTCCTTCCAGTACCTGAAGGGAGCCTACAGGAAAGATGGAGAGGGACTTTTTACAGAGACATGTCATGATAGGATGAGGGGGAATGGTTTTAAATTGAAAGGGGAAGATTTAGATTAGACATTAGGCAGAAATTACAGTGAGGGTGGTAAAGCACTGGCACAGGTTGCCCAGGGAAGTTGTGGCTGTTCCCTCACTGGAAGTGTTCAAGGCCAGGTTGGATGGGGCCTTGGGCAGCCTGGTCTGGTAGAAGATTTCCCTGCCCACGGCAGGGGGCGTGGAGCAGGATGATTTTTAAGGTCCCTTCCAACCCAAACCATTCAATGATTCTATGACTGGAGAATTTAGGATTGTGTACATTAAGTAGGTTTGGAATACAATGGCATTTTATGAATTGAGTCATTTTATTTGGTATATGTCTAAAGAATCTCAGATTTATATTAACATTATGCAGGGTTTAGATAGAAAATCTTTGAATTGACTGACAACAGTCATCTAAATAATTTTTATTGCATGTTTGACCCACTTGAAATTACCACAGTTACCCCAGCAGCTCACTGTAGTACAACTCCTTGGTCTGTGTTCATGGGCTACCAGGTAAACACGAAAGGCTTTAGTTCTCAACTACACTCCAGAGAAAAATGATACAAAACATTTTTTGTCTTCCAAAGAACACAGAAATGACAGAGAATCCTACTTGAAAAGAAAGACAGAATGTACAATAAGACTGAATAAAAGAATTATGATCAATGAGAAACTTCAGATTACATGTAGTGACAGAAAAATAGGTCGGGAATGGACTTTGAATAGTCACCTAGTCCATCCTCATATTCCAATAGCAGATCAATAGTACTTACTATTTGTCCAGAAACACACTTAAAGACATCCAGTAATGGAGACACTATTACACTCCTTAATATAAAGCTGTGCCTCACTAATGTTACCATTAAAAATGCTTTTCCTCCTTGATGCAATTTATGTCCATTACATTTCACCCTACCTAATAAGAATCTTTGCAATGGCTTTTTAAGTACATGAAGGTACTTAGCATGTCTTTCTTCTGCATTTTCTTTAGCCTCATTCAGCAACTCCAGCTTCTCTTGTCTTCCAGGTCTTCTGCTTATTCTTGTTGCCACATGCCCTGTCTCCTGCCGGTTCTCATACCTCTTGAGCCATGGTGCACAAAACTAGCCCTCCCACTGATGTCCTACCAGCACTGCACAGAGACCATGGACCATTTCCTGCACATACATCTTCCTGGGATGCTGCTGACTCATATTCAGCTTGTGACTTACAGCAGACTCCAGAATCCTTTCTAGAAGGTGCTTTATTCACCAGTTGTACCTTTTCTTTGTGCAATTTTTTATTTACCTGCCTAGGTTTACTGGTTTGTTTTTGTTCCCAGAAAGCTGTGCTTTATGTTTTCTAGACCAGTTTTGTATTTGCCAAGTTATTGCCTTCCTTCAACATGACTGCAATTCCTCACAGAATTGGACTTAAATTCTAGAAGATCCTATACTTGGTAAGACGTATCTTGGCACCAGGTGTTGATACCTACTCTGCCGGCACAGACATCTACCTAGTAAAGCCCTGGCTTCATGGCAGCTCTACAGAGATGATGTTTCCCTAGTTTTTTACCAGAATACCAGGCTAGAGTACCAAACAATGTAACACTACATTGTCGCATGACTCAGTTGCTGTGGTAACATAAATTAACAAAATGTACATTGTCGTAGCAGCTTTGTCATATAACGTGTGTAGGATTTTCTACGCAGATCACAGCAGAAGCAGCACAAGATTCTGAGATGAAAAAGTTATGGACAAAAGGTGGTGGCTGAAAAGGGAAAATAAAGCCAAGTGGAATCTAAAGGAAGGATGGCAAATCATCTAAACATTTCAAGGATGCCAGATTGGAATCTGGGATCATAATTGTGGTTATGTGAAGAAAGGAAAGGATGATGGTCTACCTGCAAAAGGTACTCAAGAGACTGAAGCAGAAAGATGGCAAGAATCATAGAATCATTGAATAGTTTGGGTTGGAAGGGACGTTAAAGATTATTTAGTTCCAAGCCCCCTACCATAGGCAGGGACATCCCACTAGATCAAGCTGCCCATATTTGACTTACTGTTTAGGATCTTCAGGTAAAGCAGATGCTATTTAAGAAGACAAAAACAACAGACACTAACAGTGCTGACATTCTGCTGAAATCAGTTATCTTCTCTGGCACATTTGATAATCTTGAGAACGAGCTGGATTAAGAGAGTTTGGGGCAGGGTTTACTGGAGAAGTGAGCTCTTGTAAATGGAGGCACAAAAAGCAGGTTTCCCAGGCCAAGAGAGGGAGGAGTAGGTTCAATTACACAGGCTGGTCAGCTCATTGGACAGCTGCAGGAATAAAAGAGGCATTCTCTATGTCACAGACAGCAAATATTCAAGTCATGGAAAACAGCTGTAGCTTGTAAAGGGACAGCAAAAATGGCAGGTTAAATGCACAATGTAGTTGAAAAGGTAAAGAAATTCTGAAAATACGAATGTGCAGTTTTATAATAAAAAGAAGAGGTAACTGTGATGCAAAGTTGCTAAAGCAAGTCTGACTTGAAAGATTCATAAAGAAGAGGGGAAACCAGAGTTAACATGTACAGCAGGCCAGTTTTGTAGAAAAAGTGTTGTTTATTAACTTTTGCTATACTGTATTATTACGCTGCAGTTATGCAAATACAGATTCTGGAAAAGAAGAAGGTTCTGGTTTCAGAATGGGGAAACCAGTTCCCTTTTCCCTCTTCTTGCTTTTAAGTACTGATTAAACGCCACAAGTGTTCTCATTTATTAACAACAACTTTTTCCTCTATTTGCTGACCTGGAAAGTGTTGTGCAACATCTGAAAGTCGCAGAGAAGCTGTGGAAATCCAGAGTTTCAGTAAAACCTGAAGAACAGTGGCGTGGGAAAGACTGTGGACATACAATGGGGAACAAAGCCCAGAGGAAGAGAGAAATGTGGTAAGTTTTGGAGGCATATGAATCCCAAGCCCCTGACTGTCCTACCCAGAGAAAGTCTTTCAACACTTAGAACCCTCCCTTCCAAGGTACTATTGCCATATTTAGACTAATAGGACCATAGAAATGTTTGGGTTGGAAGGGACCTTAAAGATCATCCAGTTACAACCCCTCTGCCATGGGCAGGGACACCTCCCACCAGGTAAGGCTGACCAAGACCCCATCCAACCTGGCCTAGAACACCTCCAGGGATGGGGCAGCCACAACTTCCCTGGGCAACCTGTGCCAGTGCCTCACCACCCTCAGCGTGAAGAAATTCTTCCTTATGTCTAGTCTAAATCTGCCCCTCTCCAGTTTATACCTGTTCCCCTTCATCTTATCACTACAAGGCTTTGTTAACAGTCCATCCCCAGCTTTCTTGTAGCCCCTTCAGGTACTGGAAGGTCACTGTAAGATCTCCTCGGAGCCTTCTCTTCTCCAGTCTGAACAAGCCCAACTCTCTCAGCCTATCCTTGTATGCGAGGTGCTCCAGCCCTCTGATCACCTTTGTAGCCCTCTTCTGGACCCGTTCCAACAGTTCCATATCCTTCATATATTGAGGATTCCAGAACTGGACACAATACTCTAGATGACGTCTCACAAGAGAGTAGAGGGACAGAATCCCCTCCCTTGACCTTCTGGCCACGCTTCTTTTGATGCAGCCCAGGACATGGATGGCCTTCTGGGTTGTGAGCGCATATTGCCGGCTCATGTCAAGCTTCTTATCCACCAGCAACCCCAAGTCCTTCTCTGCAGGGCTGCTCTCAATCACATCATCCCTCATCCTGTATTGAAATTGGAATTGCCCAGGTGCAAGACCTTGCATTTGGCCTTGTTGAACCTCATGAGGTTCACAGAGCCCCACTGCTCCAGCCTGTCCAGGTCCCTCTGGATGACATTCTGTCCTTCCAGTGTGGTAACTGTACCACTCAGCTTGGTGTCATCTGCAAATTTGCTGAGAGTGCACTCGATCTCACTGTCTATATCATCGAAGAAGATATTAAACAGCACTGGTCCCAGTACGGACCTCTGAGGGACACCACTTGTCACAGAATTCCCCATATTTGCGGAATGTGGGCATGGGACAGAAAAATCCTGGATTCTGACTCCACATGACTGTTTTAATTGGGAAGCAACTTGCTTCCTGAGGCAACAGAGAGGAAATCAGGTTTTACCAACAAGCAATGCAGTGATATCAAGCAGCTCACCTAGTTTAGAGCAAACCTCACATTTGAGCAGACCTAACTTGTGCTCATAACTAGCATATTTTACTAAATTACAGAGGTATTGTAAGTTTACAGAGGCACAATCTCTTCTGAACAGGAGATGAGGTAAAAAACATCCTTTGGACAAATTCAGCAGTACCTGTAGTATACTAAGGAAAAAAAAGTTAATGTGAAACTCTCTGGTGACTTTAAGTAGTTTCAAAAATCAATTCCACTCTGTATTATTCTGTTCTCTCTTATTCTGATAATTGAGAATCATTTTCTTCAGCACTGCAGTGCTTTTAACTGACTCACACACTCCTCAATCACCTGCAAAGGCTTCCATAATAAGCATCAAAGTAGTACTGCAAATGTCTAATTCTTTAGTTTCGCTTTCACTGATTTCCTCTATTAAATTAGTATTCATAATTGCATTTGGACACTGCTCTGACATTTCTGAAGCAGCTTCAGTGCCTCTGGAACTGAAGAGAACATCATATTTTAATTCTTTTTTGGTGGAGGTCTCAAACTCTTTCTGCACAGCTAAGCCACTAACCAGAGGAGAGAGCCAGCCTCTTCCACCATGAGACAAGCCCTCCAAAATTATGCCTAAGATAAGGATGAGATCCACTGAGGACCAGACCTCACACTGAAGGAGTTGAACAGATAAAATCATGCCACTGCATTTACAGTGTCAGCTCTTAGAGGGAGGGTTTACTGAAAAAAAAAAGAAAGCAACAAAGCCCTGATCCTCTACAATCCTTTGTCCAAGCAAATCTATCACATTATATTGGAAAAAAAAATAAACTCTGCAGAGTGGACCTTGAGGCTCACATTTCTGTGTAGGATTGATGTAAATTTGATGCTAAGTTTAAAAAACTTAGCCCATTTTTTGCTGGGTACCAGGAGAGGCTTTTTATAAACTTGAATAGCAGAATAGGAGAGAACAACAATTATGCATGCACACTCCCATTCTGTGAGCAGCAATAGCTGTATGTCGACTCTTGTATACGATACGCTCAGTCATCTCGCAAGCTGTAATCACAACACCAGAGTTTCATTCATCTCTTCTCACCACCCTCCTGGCGCTCAGCCGCCTCGGCAGGAGCACAGAAGGCAGGGTGGGATGGTGAGAGGTAGATTACTTCATCTGCATAAAAGTAACTGCAGGGTGGGAGGAAAACATATCATAATCAGAACACGGGACGGAAATCAAGGTTTCTACCAACTCTAAGTTGTGATCCTTGGCAAAAAAAAAGCTCTCCAACCTCCATTTTTCCACCTGCAAAGGGAGGGACAGTGAGGCATGGGGAGGATTGAACAGTAGACATCTATAAGCACCTGGAGGCCGTCTCAGATGGCAGCAGGACCTTTCCCAGGCCAGGAGGACTAGCTGCCCAGCCTCTAAGCCCCAGACAGAGTCAGTGGTGGCTTGGGATTTCAGGAGGGTGTTACTACAGTGGCCTTCATCCCCAGAGCAGGAATCATAGAATCGCTATGTAGGATCATTGAGTCCGACCGTACCTGTCCACTACTAAACCATATGCCTGAGCACCTCATCTACCTGTCTTTTAGATGCCTTCAGAGATGGTGACTCAACCACCTCCCTGAGCAGCCTCTGCCAGTGTCTGATAAACCTTTCGGTAAAGAAATTTTTCCTGATGTCCAGCCTGAACCTGCCCTGGTGCAATTTGAAGCCATTTCCTCTCATCCTACCACCTATCACTTGGGAGAAGACAACTCCACCTACCTACAGCCTCCTTTCAGGCAGTTGTAGAGAGAGAAAAGATCTCTCTTCAGCCTCCTTTTCTCCAGGCTAAACAGCCCCAGCTCCCTCAGCTGCTCCTCGTAAGGCTTGTTCTCCAGCCCCTTCACCATCACCGGCAGGACCAGGGAGGTGATTGTGCCCCCATATTCATCACTGGTGTGGCTGCACCTCGAGTCCTGTGTTCAGTTTTGGGCCTCTCACTACAAAAACGTTGAGGTGCTGGAGCGCGTCCAGAGAAGGGCAATGAAGGTGGTGAAGGATCTGGAGAACAAGGGTTGCGAGGAGAGTCTGAGAGACCTGGGGTTGTTTAGCCTGGAGAAAAGGGAGCTAAGGGAAGACTTATCCATGAAAGGAGGTTGTAGCCAGGTGGGTGATGGTTTCTTCTCCTAAGTGATAGATGACAAGTTGAAAATGAATGGCCTCAAGTTGCGCCAGGAGAGGTTCAGATTAGACATCAGGAAAAATTTCTTCACCGAAAAGATTCTCAGACACTGGCAGAGGCTGCCCAGGGAGGTGGTTGAGCCCATCATCCCTGGAGATATTTAAAAGAGGATGGATGAGGTGCGTGGGGACGTGGTTTAGAATTGGACAGGTACAGGTCGGCTTGATGATCTCCAAGGTCTTTTCCAACTTAGCAGTTCTATGATTCTGTGATTCTACCGCCCACGGGCACAACGCAGAGACCCCACAGCTGTTCCCCACGCCCCCAAACGAGCTCGGTTTTGGGGGACTGCAACGGGGAAGGAGGCTGCAAGAGGGTCTGGGGGACACGGCTGCAGGGGGGGCTGCAAGGGGGAGGCTACAAGGGGGCTCGGTCCGCACTGGGGGGGCTGCAAAGGGGGCTGGGGCTGCACGGAGGGCGGGGGGGTGCTGCAAGGGTGTCTGTGAGGGCACTGCTGCACGGGGGGGCTGGGGCTGCAAGCGGGGAGCTGCAAGGGGGTCTCGGAGGGCGCTGCTGCACGGGGCAGGGGGAGAAGGGGGGGGCTGCTGCCCGAGGGGAGCTGAGGCTGCACGGGGGGGAGGGGGGAGCTACAAGGGGAAGGGGCTGGTACTGCAAGGAGGTCTGGGGGCGCAGTGCGGGAGGCGGTGCGGCACGAGGGGAGCTGGGATTCAAGGGGAGAGCTGCAAAAGGGGGGTGTGGGGGGCGCTGCTGCATCGGGGGGGAGCTACAAGGGGGAGCTGTGGCTGCACAGGGGGGCTGCAAGGGGGGCTGGGACTGCAAGGGGGGAGCTGCAAGGGAGGGCTGGGGCTGCAAGGGGGGGGCTACGAGGGGTGACTGTGGGGCACGGCTGCACGCAGGGAGCTGGGCCTGCACGGGGGGGGGCCGCAACGGGGTCTGTGGGGGGGAGCGGCTCCACGGGGGAGCTCCAAGGGGGGGTGTCCGGCGCTGCACGGAGGCCCGTGGGCGGTACGGGGGGCGGTGCTGCCCGGAGCAGCCGGGGCGGTGCTTTGCCGTGCCCGCCGCTCCTCCCCTGCCGTTCGCTCTCCGCCCTCTCTCGCAGGCGCGGGTGTCAGCGCGGGGCCGGCCCTGCCCCCGGCGCCTCCCCGAGGTCGCCCGAGAGGCGGAGGAGGAGCCGGTGGCGCCGCTCGGTGCCGCCCGGGGAGGCAGGACACAGCCCGTCCCTCCGCCCCGGGGCCCCGGCGTTCCTGCTCCTGCGGCGGCTCCGGGAGAAGCGGCTTTCCCGGGAGGGATTGAAAAGTTATTCCAGGTACTTGACCTACCCTCGCCTTCCCCCCCCCCCCCTTTCCTCCCCCCCGCATCAACTTTGTGTTTCGTTTTATTGCTTTTTATTTCATAACTGAGAATGATAGAGGTGGGTTCTAAGCGCTTGGGGCGAGGGAAGCGGCTGCATAACTTGGTTCGCTCCCTGTAGCCAAATCGAACCTCTCGGCTGCACCTTTCTCTGCCAGCTTTTAAATTGCAATTTCTTTCTTTTTTTTTTTTTTTAAAAAAAAATAAAATAAAAATAACGTGGGTCTTATTCACCTGTGTGTTTTGGACCTGCTCCCGCAGGCATGTCTTGGGGGACGCCGGGCGTGTTGGGGTTGTATTTGTGGAGCGGTGACGTTATTTTATGATGTCCCCAGGGGAGGAAACTCTTGGGCTGTGTTTGTACAGCACCTTCTGCAGCTGGTCCAGGTCCTGCCTGACTCTGGTTTGGTAGCTTTGACAGGGCCAAATAGCCCTCGAGCGATGGTGTTGCTGAAAGTTGGCTTCAGTCAAACCATCCCGCTGCACAGACCACACTTCTTGAACAGCAGATGTATTGAAATGTGTTGTTTACTGTCTCTTGTCCCTTCATTCTGTGTTTGCAAAGCGGAGACATAATTCATAATTGCAGCTTTTTAGGGTTATGCAATTAACAACGCACTTGAGATAGCAGTAGGCTTTTGATCTGGAAAAAAAAAATAAACTATTTAAGTATGTCTGGGTTTTCAAAGTGGTAGAGTACTTTTCCACCGTCTCCTACCACTTAGCGTTTGCCCATAGAGCAAGCCAGGGAGTTCCTGGTAGTGTTTCTTCTAGTGCTGTATTAGGTAAACCTTAATGAACTAAATTTTCTATCTGATGATGCTCCAGGGTGAGATGGCAGTTCATCAGAGTGTACTGTAGCGAATGGATCAGCATTCAAGCATGTTGTCGCTTTAAAGAGAATTTATGTCAGTATAAAACACATTTGCAACTGTATATATATATATATATGTATATATGGGTATAATATATATATGAGTATAATATATATATGGGTATAATATATATAAGTATAAACTGGAGAGGGGCAGATTTGGATTAGACATAAGGAAGAATTTCTTCACTATGAGAATGTCGAGGCACTGGCACAGGTTGCCCAGGGAATTCGTGGCTGCCCCATCCCTGGAGGTGTTCAAGGCCAGGTTGGATGGGACTTTGGACAGCCTGGTCTGGTGGGACGTGTCCCTGCCCATGGCAGAGGGTTAGAACTGGGTGATCTTTAAGGTCCCTTCCAACCTAAACTAATCTACTATTCTATTTTAGGGAAATAAGGAAAGGTTTTTATGTTTTCTGTCCCTTCCTGCTTCTGGTTTGTTAATTAGACCAATTAGTCTTGAGAATTCAAAAACTAATTTTTTTTATTTTACCTAACAGAGTTAGTTGAACCAATTCAGGGTATTTAATCTCTCCACGAACCTTGCTGTATTTATGGCCTTAGTCCAACATGGACTAATGGACTGACACCTTTGCTGCTATACTAGACTTCCATAGGGCAGCAGTCACTCAGTGGTCTTATAATTACCATTACTGGTTTTAATCCTTTTAAAAAGGCAGTTATTATTCATGAGGTCCTGTTAGTCAGAGCTCCATTAACAATATTTTTAGTCATCTCCAAATCGAAACGCGCTTTAAAAAAACGTCGCGTTATAATGTAAATGCAAAGAGGAGTGGAGTTTATTGAGGGTATGCAATTTAAAAACAAACCCCATATACTCAACCTGACAGAGCATGAAGGGATTATCCAGACTTGACTCATCTGTGTAGACTCTGTGTTTCAGCCTGACTGCTGAGCTGAGCAGCTCTTCACTGGAGTGATTTCACTGCCTGCTTCTCTGCTTTGTACCAACCTTAATAAACATTATTGGTATTCCAGAGCTGTTTATTTTTTTGAAGAAAACTAGGCTTGCAGTCAATGAGGCTTGAAGAGATTGGAGATTCAGTTCAATATTTGATGAGTCTATTTACCATTCAGTTTTACGTAGGTAAGTCAAAAACCTTTTGGCGTTTTCTTCTGTGAGATCTTATACATCCTACATGCAATTGAAAATACTCCTCAAGTGAGCTGGAAAAAGTCATTTCAAAGTCAGCTAGAAGTGAAATGAGGAACTTGTTTGGCTCAGGTCAGTATTTATTGTCCTCAGGAATGGCTATGGCTAAGCAACTCTGTGTTTGGTAGAAAGGAGATGCATGATTCAGTTTGACTTCTTTCATTACAGAAGTCATAAAGTCTTGTTTGTTTTTTTCTGCATCAGATCCGTAATGTCCGGCTTAAAACCGGTACATCTTTGCGGGAAAAAAAATAAAAAAATTTGCTCTTGAACACTTCAAGCCTGTGTAGGTTTTTTCACTGGTTGCATTTTGTTTTCCAGTTAAAACAGATTCAAATCGGGATTTGCTAACCTCAGCTTCCAATCATGGATCTCTTCATAGTCTGTATTTTAATTAATTCTTAAAAATGAAGTGTTCGAAAGACAGTGACAGTAGTAAGAATGGGGGGAAGTGGGTTATAGTAACTAAGAGTAAGGTCAGAAAAGGTGTGATGTGATAGCATAAAACTCCTCTTTCTCCTGTACTGTATATATTATTCTGCTGCCTTTGCTGTTCTGTGAAACACTGTCCCACATGTAGCTAGGAAGTTGTGGACTGGATTTTTTTAAGTTATTCAAGGGAGATTTCATCATTTCACTCATTTCCGTCGTGTTTGTTGCCATGGCAGCCAGCCAGGGGCCTTATTAGTGATTAAGGTGGTTACATTTTGGTTTCTATCTGGAGATACTGGAAACTATATCTGAGGTACTGTGAGAAACAGATGTTGCACAACAACTGCAGTAAGTTGTTTCTATGAAAAGAGTGAAATGTTTCTGTCCTTGGACTGTAATAATTATATAGTGGTGCTTTGTATCTCTCACTATTTTTAAAATGCCTCCTGTCTTCAAGCTTACATTTATTTACAATAAAAGTACTACTTGTACCATATGTTTAAAGCAAGAAACCCATTAAATGAACAAGCCCATATTTTTATGCTTGGAAGAATTGACATTTACTTTATTTTAGTTACTGAATTCTATGTTGAAGGTAAAATATGACAAAAGCAAAGGTGAAATACAGTAACAAGAAGCAAGGTCTCTTTTTTGTACCTTCTGGTATCAAACTGTAGTCGCTTCTAGTTAGCACATAGCTAGAAAATCAGTTATAATCTACTCAGAATTGCCTTCAGGTAGAGTTATGAGGCATTTCTCTCTCTCCCTCTTCCTTTTTTTCCTCTTTCTTTTTTTCATCTTTTTTTTTTTTTTTTTTTTTTTTTTTGTAATTATTACCTTCTTCTCTCTGTGTCCATATTTCTTCCTGTTCACGTTGTATGGAATAGGCAGCTCTCCAGAGTTAGACGAGAAAAATATTGTACGGATATACGGATATTTTTCACTGTGAAGCTGTGTGCCTTTAAATATTTTTGTACTAACAGCTTGAGGCTCTGTCAAAAAGTATATTCCTTACTGTATTATTTAGTGATGTGCAGAAACGGAGGAAGGTTTTCATAACCTTGGGGTTTTGTGCTTAGTTGAACTAGGCATTTCTCTTTTACCTATCGGGATTGATTACTTCAGGGTAGATCACATTTCTCCTGTAAAAGGCTGAGCTTGCACTACCAAAAATTCAAATGGTGTTTTGCTTAGTATGGGCTAGACACTGACTTTCCCATTCTGCAAGGATATTGTATCCCCCACTTAAGGAATTATTTTAGCTTTTTGATAGACTCAAGCTCCATTCATTCTTGAATCATAGCTGCAGAACGAGAATGTTTTGAAAGAGCACTTTAATTTTCAGACTTGTACTTCTGCTGTCCCGACTGGGAAGGTCCAGACAACTCTTTTTCAAAGTTTACCCTGGGGAATAACGAAGATCCCTCAGTGCAATTGCGAGATTTGTCATTCTTCCAGGCTCATCTCATAGCACATGCCAGCCTACCTCTCCTGACTGCCTGGATATTTTAGGGCTGTGTTTGGTTGATTTATGATACTGGTGTAGTACTTTAAAATTTGACGTATGTCATCCTCCTCCTTCCTGGGAGGTGAGATGTCTGTTTATATATATTTAAGTACATGTATATATATGGGTAGATAAATACAGAACAGAATACTAGATCATCCTAAGGTCTGCCATCCTTTGGATGTAGAAAGCTGCTATGTGCTCACAAATACCGGTCCCAGTACCTCTTGTGTTAGACCAAAGTGATTTGGTTCTGAGTTCTTTCAGGATAAGTATGTCCTTTGCATAAAACTTCTGCAAGATTATGCAAAGTATTTAAAATGTATTCAGTGTCAGAATTGTGGTTTTCTTGAGGGTAGATAGTGAGGAAACTGAAACTATGTTCAGGAGGAGAGATTTTACTTAATAGGAAGTTGTTATTTTGAGAAAAGAATGGAGAGACAAAGCGAGACATTCAGTGGTTGGGAGTGCAGGAGAGTTTAATGGACGTTAATAATCCTCCCAATGGAAGAAATACAGTAATTTCTTTTGGTATGAAAGGAATGTCTTGGGAGGTGGTTGAAAGTTGCAGAGGAGTGCCAGAGATTGGAGAAGTCAGTGAAACTGGAGGTGTTCAGCAGTAAATGTGACACAGGTTATTGCAAATGCCTGAAAAGCCATCTGCTTGCTGTGAGTAGGTAAAGCTCAGAGGCTGAGGCGAGTCTTAAACATCTGAGTCCTTTAGTAATTGACAAAAGCTGTCATAATTCCTTAATGATCGTTTGTGCAAGCCATCCTCCCTGGTGAGCTGTAAAAAGTAGTGTGTTAAGTTGCGAAATCAATGAATCAGCCCCATCAAAGTTTGAAGTTTTGCGATGAGCTGAAAATTTCTGTTGTGCTATGACTTAAGACCTTTTATCTTAGGACTAATGAAATTTGGTGGTTTGGCAGAAATTGTCTGGAAGAGAGACAAGCTGCAATTCCTTTAACGTAAGTTGCTTTCCTAGTCTTCTGTTGTTCTGCAAAACATTAACCTGAGTAGCTGGTATCTATACATCCTCGTCTCTGTGCTTTCCTAGTCGCCATTATAGTTGGTCCCCTGACTCTTGTCATCTGTAAAGCTAATGTTTGAATCATTGAATTATCTAATCTCTGCAGCATCCATGCAGAGCCTTATCCTTGGTGAGAGACATCTAATACAAAAAGTACCATCGGTGCTTCCATGGAGATATCAGCTTTAACAGGAGAGTCTGAGGGCCTCATAGTTTGCAGTAACATGCCCTATGATCTTTCCACCTTAAAACATTCAACCGATTTGAAAACCTGGGATGATTTCTCCTTCAGCAATAATTCCAATACGTACTATTTGTAATGCCAGATACACCTCTGGAAATGGTTTGTTCTGGCTTGGGAAGGGCTGTGATGTACAAGTGCCCAGGGCTGTGCACCTGGGTTCACGAGCCTCTGTAGCAGCTGCTTCTGGGATTGCTGCTGCCATTCTTGCTGGGCTGCCAACTGGGCTTTTGCCGCTCTTGCCAAGCTGTGAGTTGGACTGAGTGTTTCTGGAACTATCGCTGTTGGAATAACAGTCTGTGTTTCTTGAAGTTGTTGCTGAGCTGCAGCCCATGCTTACTACTGAAAGATCGAAATCGGAGTTTTCTGCTTCAGCTGTTGTTTCCCCAGCCACTTGTTCGCTTGTCTGCTAACAGCTTTTATTGTAGCTGTTGTGTGGAAGAAAATAACATCTGCTATCGTGCATACATTGATGAGACTTTCATCTGTTTCCAGCAAAAGACTGTATGCTCATGAACATATTTTGATGGTACCGACTAGCTGGAGTTTGACCTTGTTAGCAAGACTCATTTGAAGTTTTGACTTACTTTCTGTCTGCCTTCTTCTCGGCATTGGTTATCACTTATGTTTTAAGTGAAACTTGGTGAGCTGCTCTTGCCTGATAAATTACAAGACATTAAACTACAGTTTTTCACATAGATTTAGCATGTGCTTGCGCTGTGGAATTGCACAGCCAATCTTTTTCAAGACTCAAATTAATTGCTCTTTGGTTTCAAGAAGTTTAACTGTGTTGGTAGCATACATGGTCTCTCTGTAAGGTTTTGTTCAGTATTTGGTGATCATCTTCCGTCTGATTTGTTTGCAGCTCCAAAATTTTGTGAGGTTATGGTAGCGGTCTATAGTTCATAGGGGAGACCTTGCTAAATTTCAGACATTGGTATCCTCCAAACTGCTTACATTTTGATGTATATAGCTGTTGCAAGAGAGACCTCAGATAAGCAAACTCGTTACAGTGAAAAACAAGCATCACCGCATTAAGGCTGATCTTTCTTGCTGTGCTCTACGTACTTCCGTGAGCTGTTTGAATTGCTCCTCTGCAGCTTGGATGCACTCATTGGTATGCCCGTGGGAGCTCTGGAGAGAATGCGTTTGTAGCAGGCAGACTGAAAAGAGATGCCTCGAGTAGGCATTATAAATAGAGTTTAGTTCATCTGCTGACATGGAATGCTTTTGTGGAAAGTGAGGCCTCATCCGTTGATAAGTGCAAGATGATGTTGCAAAAATAGGTAATAAGGCCAAATAAGCTGTATTAGCAAGAGAATAGCCAGAAGATCGAGCAGAGTGATCATTTGCCTCTTCTTGGCACTAATGAGATTGCATTTGGAGAACGGTCCAGTTTTGGTCTCCGAAGGTTAGGAGAAGACACTGACTAGAGCAAGTCCAGTGGATGTCTGCCAAGGTGATTAGGGGGCTGAAGGTATATCACATACAAGGAGACACTGGGAGAGCTGAGTTTGTTCAGCCTTACTAAGAGAGGAGTAAGGGGGATCTGATCTGATGGCTGCCTTCAGCTGTGTAACATGAGCATATAGGGAAGACAAAGTACTCTAGTGGGAGGCATGCAGCAAAAGGGCGAGACATAGCAGTCACAAGTTACGGTGAAGATGTTCTTGCTGGAGATGAAGAAAAATATCACTGTGAGGATGCTTAAACACTAGGATGAGTGTCTGGGGAGGTTGTGGAATCTCCAGCCTTGGAAATGCTCAGAAGTAGAAAAAGGCACTGAACACCCTACTGTATCTGATCCTGTGTTGAGTGCGTGTTTGTTGGACTAGCTGACCACTGCAGATCCCTTCCGAACTAAATGATTTGATTCTAAATGATAATAGCATCACCAGTTCAGAATTAAGTCTTTCCATTTAGAACTGCCATTGTCAGATCTAACTTCATGATAAGGTGGGACTCTGAAGAGAAACAAATGAGCTCTGGGGGCCAAAAAGGGCTTGAAATATAAACTTCACTGAAGGAATCTGTGCAGATATTCACAGGACTAAAATCTATTTGCCTTTCCAACTTTCAAAAAAGGGGATGAGGAAGAAAAAAGGATTCAGAAAGTGGAAACCAAACAGAAGGAATTTTGCTCTGCAATATTAATTTCTCCTTTAAAAGGTAGAAGCTTCTGATCTCAGAACAAAATGACTCTAACTCCAAAGACCTACAAAAGTTATGTGAATTCACTTATAAGTGGTTTATCTCTCTCTTTTTTTTTTTTTTTTACATATTAGGTTAGTAAACAAAAGTGGGCAAGATGTTTTATTAATGTATAAAATAGTGGGATTTCAAAGCCTGATGTACTTAGTTCAGTGTGGGGACTTCTGGTAGTCTCTCCTGAGTTCAGGGATAGAGGAAATCTGAAGAAAAGCCATACTTAAATAACTGGTAGTAAGATAAGACTTCTGTGTAGTCGTTTTCTTTCTATTTATTTTTTAACTTAGATTTGCAGCTACAGTAACCCACTTTCTGTAAGATCTGGCTGTTGTTGCTACTTGTCAGGTCTTTTAAAAACTTCCTCAGAAAGTAAGAAATAATTATATACTAAGTGTGTCTGACAAACCACGTGACCATCTCTGTCTTCCCTGATTGTTAACTTACTAAATCCCGGTAAAAAAGTTGGACCTTAACGTATTCTCTGGCTTTTTCATCACAGCAGAGAGTAAACGGCAAGGCTGAAAGTCTTGCAGAGAATCTGCTGTTGGCAGCTCTCTCACAGAAGGCTCCAGTCCAAAATGACAACTGCAGCCGTGCGGTACAGGCACAGGAATTGTCTCTCAAATAAGCATAACCCTGTGAAGCCATTTAGGGTGACACAGAGTCCAACCAACCCCTTGAACTCTATCCAGGAACCCTGGAGATTATGGAGCTCCGTTGCCGGCAGCATGACCTGAAACACAACCTGGCCATATCGCTAGACAGTTTGAGAGGCCTATTTTCCTCTGACAAGCCTTTCAAACTCATAATAATAGTCTGTGGCACAGATAAAAGGTTGTTAGGTTGACTAGCTAAGTCTCTTAAATTTGTATTTAAATGAAGTGAATACTCTATTTTCCACATAACCATGTTAGTTTTGTTAGAGGATTTTCTTCTGACAGGACAAATTTGAATAAAAGTACTTTGCTAAGCATGACGGCGTACACTTTGTACAGTTGTAGGTATTGTCTGGCCTCCCAATATTGTCACAGCGAAAGTTAATTAGACAGTTCAAATTTTTGTGCTCAGAAAGCATCCAGACAGCGTGACTCATTTTGGAAGTGGGAAGAGATCAAATGTAGCGTGTATCGCTGGAAATGTTTTTTTATTCCAGGAGTGTTTTGTATCTCAGTGTCTCAGCTTTAATTCATAAGTAATGAAATTAGGAAAGAAATTAAAAAGAGTGCCCTCCAGTGATAATCTTAAAATAAATACTGTTCCCCTGTTTCTTGCAGAAATCGGCAGCATGTTCCACACTGCCCTGGTGGTGATAAGAGTTGTTGCTTGACACCATCTTAGTCTATGGCAGGATTTGTCAGTGTTTTCTGGCTTGCAAACCCCTGAAAATTTTCTGGTAGGGCCTGAAGATCTAAGTAGTGGAACTGCAGGATGGATTTTCTTGTGTCTCTTTAGCAAACATGGTGAAAATAGGATAGACTTTTTGGTGTCTTCAGACTGGTATTAAAAAAAAACAGTGGCAGAAGACCTTTTATTTCTTTTTTTGAAGGATTTTTAGTCTGGGAAATTTTCTTAATAACTTCAGGTGTTTTAGGCTCTTGCATTCCTCAAAAGGGCGGAAGCAAACACAAGATAAGTGTAGTTTTAAAGAAAACTAAAAGGACCAGTAGACCTACCTCTTGGTGCTAGTGGCAGCTGTTGTATTTTTCACTTATATTTGGATTTTAAAATGAAATGAAACTATTTTCTTTGCACAGGAAATGGTAACTGAGGCCTTGGTCCTAAAGGAAGAGTCACAGAATGGGATAGGTCTTACATATGGCTGTATTGGAGCAGGGAGTGAAAGGATCTGCCTCTGTGAATACAGCTGTAGTGGCAAAGTTGAACCTTAACTAGTCAAACCGTGCAAATGATTGCATTGCTTATTTGACTGGTAAAGGAAAATATTTCCCTGACACATTTGGTAGAGTGCTCTTGGGTGTCTATTCCCCAAAAAACCCAAGAATTTCTGGCCGTGTGACTTTCATGGTTGGTTGGTCGTGATGATCTCAAAAGTCTTTCCCAACCTAGTGGTTGTGTGATCTTTTGGAAAGAAGACTGCCGTGATCTTGCCATCTGTGTGTGCACACTCTGATGTACTTGTGCAGATATGGCTGTAGTAACGTGTATGTCTGTCACAGGTTTTAAGCACACTTGAGCTGAAGTCTCCAGTTCGTGGTGGGAGAATCCTTGAGCCTGCAATGTGTCCTTGTGTCAGAGAAGGTCAGCAGTGTCCCGGGCTTCATTAGGAGGGATGGTGCAGCAGGTCAAGGCAGGTGATCTTTCCTCTCTGCTCAGCACTGGTGTGGGCACACCTGGAATGTTGTCTTCAGTACTGGGTTCCTCAGAAAGAGTTACATGGTCATGCTGGAGAGAATCTAGCAAAGAGATACAAAGATGATGAAGGGACTGGTGCGTCTCTCCTATGAAGAAAGGCTGAGAGAGCTGGAACTGTTCAGGTTGGAGAAGAGAAGGCTCAGGGCGATCTTAGTGATGTGTACGAACATCTGAAGTGAGGGAGCAGAGAAGACAGAGCTGGGCTCTTTGCAGTGGTGCCCAAGGACAGGACAAGAGGCAGCAGGCACAAACTGAAACACAGGAGTATGCTGCTGAACATCAGGAAACACTTTTTTCTGATGAGGGTGATTGAACACTGACACACATTGCCGAGGGAATTTGTGGAGTTTTCATCCTTGGAGATACTCAAAAGCCATCTGGACAAGAATTTGTGGAGTCTTTGTCCTTGGAGATATTCAGAAGCCATCTGGACAAGATCCTGGGTTCTAGGTGGCCCTGCTTGAGCAGGAGAGTTGGGCTAGATGACATTCAGAGGTCTCTTCCAAGCACAGTGATTCTGCATAAGGAGCATTGCTGAGGGATTCATGCCTAGGATGGATATCCAAAGTTATGGTGCTGAGGCAACCATGTTACCTTTCCATCTCATTTCAGGAGCTACTTATCAGCAATAAGTGTGGTACCAAGTGGTGATTGCAATGTTTTTGCTGTTTCAGAGTGAAACTGTAGACCTTCTAGCCTTCTTTTAACATGTTTACCTGCTGGAAAATGTGTCTTTGCTTCTTTAAATTTTCAAGGATACCTGCTGACAGCTGAGTCTTCTTTCAAGGGGTGAAAGAATACTTTGCTGCTTTGTTTTAATGCATTTGTAAATGCATGCTTTTCTACAGGAAAACTACACTGCATTTGAAAATGCAGTTAATCCATTTAAAATAATTTGGGGGTTTAAGACTATTTATTCTCTAGGCAAAGCATGACTTATCTTTATCATATTATTAGTTGTTTTTCTGAATTCTAGATGCTTTTTACTTGTCATTTAATTCACTCCTCTGCTATAGAGTGGTGGTGGTGTTTGGTTTGTTCTTATGACTGTGTTTAGATACAGCCTGGAGCACAACTTGCCATTCCTCAAAACTAAGTAAACTTCTTTCAAAGTGTAGTACTTAGGATAGTTTGCATCTCTTCACATACTACCTGGAAAAGAAGAATTTCTGTTCTATTGCCATCTCATAATTCTAAAGATAAGCACCCCCTTTGCAGGTCTCAGTGTATGTAGGATATTTTGCGATGGCACAGCAGTGAGTTTTGTCTGCAGCATGCAGCCTTCATTTCTGTTTCATAAATGTGATGGTATGTGATTGATTTAAGTTGTGCAATGTATCATTTGTTACTGGAGGCTTAACCTAAAGTTGTACAATAAAAGATAAGGAAATACTTCAATGGGACAAGTTGTCTTTCTAATTGCTACAATAATACCACTTGAGTTACAAAATGACCATTTTGTATGCTTGCACAAAATAATTTCTTTTTAAATAAGGCTTTGTTTTCAACATGTTTGAAACAACAAGAGTTGGCTGGAACTAGCAGCTTTTTTTTTTTTTCTTAGAGTGGTTTCCCCCCCCCTTCCCCTTATAGTAGTGCTTCCCTAATATCTTTAGCCTACGCTGTCTGAATTTCCCAGCTGCTCCAGCTCTCCCTCCTTTGGTCTTTCTGATCCTCCCATGCGTGCTTTTCATACCAAACTGGGTAGTGGGGGGGAGGAGACGTTATCTGTCCCATCACTTGCCCAGCTGAGAGGTTCACCCTGGTCCATGTCTCTCTGCAGCATCCCGTCACCTTGCTGAGCGCTGTCTGGAAATCTTCCACCGTGGAGTCCCTGAGCCCACCACCTCCAGCCAATTCAAATTTTGTGCCGGCCTGCTGTTTAATCAAGTGGCATTAGAGATCTGATAAGCACTGTACACAGTGTTCGATCTCTAAGAGCCACAAAAAATAGGTGTTTATAGCTTACTGATCTTGCAAGACTAGAAATATGAAAAGCTGTTACACTTGTTGTATTTTGGTTGGATTTGACTTACTGACTCGTTGTATTTTAGATATGGTAGTAGGAGATTGCTGAATGAGTCAGGTTATTGGATTTGGAGAGTTTAGCACAGGGAATAGAGTTCGCTTTGTCCATTTGTGTTGTGTACCTTCTAGTGATGCTGTTCGAGCCTCTCACAGATGTAACGGGAGAGCCACAGTATTTCTTACTGAGGTTTCTTTGTTGAGCTCGTCATTCCTAGTAGGAGAAGCCTCATGTACTGGTTAAACCTTAATACAAGCGCTTTTCTGTCATCACGAGCATGATCCAACAACTTGTACAGCCCAACTTCTTTTTGGGAAGAGCTTAGAAGATGCTTCAGGAACTGGCAGCTGGTTTAAGTGACTGATGTTGTGCACGAGTTAGAATCACAAAACGTCATCTTAATTCATGGAGCCACAGCTTGCTAGAGCGTTTTCTATAGCTCAAACAGTATAACATAAGTCTTCAGATTGTATCTGTTCTGACTTTGGTCATAGTCAGTGCTGCAGCATGGGATTAGCATGAACGTTAATCTGCAACTAAAGTTTAGACCTGGTTCCCTGAAGACATGCTCTTGGAGCATGGAGAGTTGTTTCAGGGGGTAATTCTTACTGTTACTACAGAAGACATTGAGGGGGCAGATCTTTCCAAGTAAACTTCTTAGTACTTTATTTTAAGGCAGATTTTTAAGCCAGACTATAGATTTCTCTGAATTGTGCTTGTAGAAGCTGAAGTACACCAGTTCTGTGCCATGGAGTTCTCAGTTTGTTACAGGTGTACCTAAAGGGTCCTCTGCAAAGTGATCATTTCTGGTATTTCAAGAGAAGTGCCTGGTTCTAATCGGGGCGATGTTCAACTAATGACTGACCAAGTGATCCTGCTTGCATTTAAGGACAGTTCTTAGACATAGGTGAGCTGGACTGGCTTCCTGTTTTGCCTACAGAAGTTTTAATATGCTTAACGTTATCCAATACCAGCAACTGAGGTAGTCTAAATACCACAGCAGGGACTGATTAGCTTTTTCAGATCACTGCTTTTATTCGCTGTTTGCAAAGAGGCTTAATCCAGTGGTGCAGATCAGGCATCCCACTGTGCTCGTGGGTCGCTTTCTCTTGCTCTTTGTGTGCACAGTGGCAGAAATGAGTGAGGAGTCTCCTCCTGCCTCCAACTTAAAAGCTCCAAAATAGTGCTGTTAGTAGTTGTTCTTAGGAGTGTTTAATGCACAGTACAGAGAAACTATAGTTGGGGTTTCTGCTTTGCAACTTAATATCTGGGCACATGATAAATGCATTGGTGTGATTCCATTTACTATGTTGAGTTGTTATAATATCCACATAAAGCCTGGGAAATTGCTCAAAATGGTTCTATCAAACCTTTTCTCATTCTTTTCTTCTGTTAAATCACAGTAGATGTTTCTCAGCAGATCGCCTGTCCTTTGAAGCACAGGAGAGCAGCTGCCTCTGTGGTTCTCAGTATTGCTTTTAGTCATGTAGTGATGCAGAAGTTCAGTAAATACTCTTTTCTAGTAGTCATTCAGATGAACATTTGTGCATGTAGAATCCCATCTTTCTCTGTGCTGAACTGTCTTTACTAAAATTACCAGCAGTGGCAACTTCTTATTTGAAAGTCCACTTTATTTTATCACGCCTTAAACCTTGCTACTCTTACATAGCTAAGTGTATGTGCTGCTGGGTTTGGTGATATTGGATATGTTGGACAGTGAGGGGAGGTGTATGGACTGGAGCTTGTGTTTCTGTGTGGCTTACTGCAGTAAAAATAACACCAATAAAAAGCTGGCTATGGCCTCACTCCTGACTTTTGTTCAAATATTTCATCATTGCAAAGAGACAGGAAGATCTTGGCATTCAGAACAGATCTGTGAAATAAAAGGGAAAGAAGCTCTGTTGCAAACAAATATGAGTGACTCCAGAACAAAAGAGTGGTTCATAATTCCTTTCTATCAAGTGCTCTAATGTTTCAATGCCACTTAAAAATAACCATTATTCCACGTATTAATATTAAATGGTTTTGGTTTAATGGGTTTAATCTTCCATTGATATTACCCACAAGTACTCTTCTACAGTTGTGTGAAATGTGGATTTATTACATTTATTGAACGATGTACAAAAGCATCAGGAAATTCAGCAAGCGGTTTCTGAATACATTTCAGTGTATAGTGTGGTCTTCTTTCACACCTCCTTGCACTTTATACCCATATGATTAATTTTGCTAACAAGAAAAGGGGACTACAATAGCTACTGATAGATTTATTTCTCTTTAATATTTTTCCTTACAAAGAACTTTTTGTTTCCACAATAGAAGGGATTATATTCCTTAAGGCTGATATATTTTAATAAGAACTCACAACTTTTACTACTTAAAAATAATTCCTTTCTTTGTTTCATGAATTAGAAACAATGAGGAGAAGCTGAAGTCTGCCCAAGCCAGGTGTTTCTTGTTGGCAGCCTGCTCCCTAATGACTCTGGCTCTCATACAGCAGCTGCCTGCTAGTCTCTTTTGTATGGCCTATTGTTGCTGCACACCCCTCGTTAATACACATGCTGCCCGGGGCAGACCCTGAGAATGACATCAACTTGCTTATCTTAGAAACCTCCGAACCTGATGCAGGGTGGGGAGGTTGCCTTGCATCTGCCCAGCCAACTAATTGTGAGCTCTGCGGGTTGTGATTGGCTCCAGGTCTGCTCAGTAATAGGTTAAGCAAAGACATCGCGGGTCCATCTGTTCATCCATTCATTGTTCTGCTTGCTTGCCTGAAGTCTGCAGCTGAAATCGTGTTAAGGAGTTGCTTCTGGAACAGCTACAAGAAACCAATGTCTGTGTGTTTTCCAGCAAACGTAAGTATATGGGCTTCTCTCTGCAGAAATGGGATGTTTCACCTTTCTGGTGTTTCAGCAGATCGGTTTGCATTTGGACAACGTAGCTGGTGCGTGTGTCAGCTGAGATATGCACACTTTGGATATCTCTTGGAAAACGAGGGAAAGAAAAACAATTATCTCTGAAGACTAAGATTATTAAAGACCAATGATCTCACCCAGTGCATTCTATCAAGGAACTTTCAAAAGCATCAGTAATGGTGTATTTCCCAGAATTTGAAAATGGTAGGCAGTAGCCATCAACAGGACGTATTCTTCTCTAGAACCTCTGGGTGGAAGGAGAGGTTTCAACTTTAAGTTATAGGTATTTACTAGTAAGCTATTACTTACTTTAATTTGTGACTGATAGAAAAAAAAAAACTGTATGAAAAAAACTTCTCCATTATACCATACAATGGGTGAAATATCCTGTGTTTGTAAAGATAGGAAGAGCTCTGTTGTGAGCTATCTGAAGATGCTGTGGTGTGAGACAGAGCATTAGGATGCTCTCAGGTGGGCACATGTTCCAGTCAAAGATTTTGTGCTTTGAAAGCTGTTTGTGAGTGTGTCAGATCAAGCATGCATATAACGTTTCTAATCTGTTTTGTTTTATAGTTTGAGTTCAGATGTTAGGCTGAAGAACAAACACTGTATATTCCGTAAGCCTGTGTTCCAAGGATCCTGTAAAGAAAAAAAACAAAACAAAGACCTTCATAGATCGGTTGGAAGGGAATGAGAGCATATAAAAGGGTTAAAAAGAGGTTTGCATTTCTACCACATGCCCTATTGTGTGAACATATGCATGAGTCTATTGAAAGTTTTCAGAAGATGGGCAGGCCACCAGTTGCTGGTCTCCTGCAGTTCCAGTAGACATCTGTTGCCCCAGAGCATTAACCAATCTGTTCAATGGGACATCCTTCCTTTGTTGGATAGAATGATGCAGACAACAGCACTCACTGAAATACAATGGTAATTAAATACATAGAAACTACAGCAGTAGGTATTTATTACATATTCATTATTTTATTTGCATTGTTGCAGTATCTTTATCATTTGGATAACAGATACATTCAGGTTTTTTCTTTTCTGATCAGCTCTGCACTTCAGTTTGTGACAAGTAATGACAGTGTTTCAACAAACTGTGATTTCAGTATTTTCCATTTCATGTTTAGAAGACTTAGAAAAAGTCTGCCTGCTGAACTCTCACTGTAGAATGTCTTCAGAATCTGTTGACAGTCTTTTGAGAATACACAGTTTCTGTTATACTGTGCCGCGTGGTGCGCTATTTTACTCCTTGTTTTCCTCTGTGAACTAAATTGCATTAAACTGCTTTTCTGAAGCTCGGTCATAAGTGGAAAATATTCAGAATACACAGTAAAAGAGTAAGTGATCTTCTTGCCCATTTCCCTTTGAGAAATACTTGTGGTTTTGTGTGAAGGTGAATCAATAGGCTGGTTATTGTTAATGATTAGTGGAAAATAGTAGTGACTTCTAAGAAACGGGAAAAGTTTACACTTCTACAATGCAGCAGCGGAGTGCTCTTACAGAGTATTACAGTTATCACTGATAAATGTCTTTGACTCAATAATACGGTATTTTAGACCTTTACAGCAAACCTCATGTGAGATACTGTATTTTTAAACAGGCTATAGTTTAAAACTGTGAGTAAATTGGGAGTTAGCCATTCTGTTAACTTTTCATAAATACAAATTCTGGTATTCAGCTGTGGTGAGTGTAACCAAAAGTTGAAGACTTCCTTGACAAGAATTTTTGCATGACTTTGTGTGGCTCTTAGTTGAAACAGAATTTGTAACAGATATTTTTCTCAACAATGTTGCATTGTATGGTTAAGTATACTTTAAAACTCTGTGTGCATAATGAGAGTTCCTTGTAAAGAATGCAAGTAGTTCTTACCTGCTGCTAACTTGGATAAATGTGACCTTTCATGGTTTTTCATGAGCTTCACTGTCCTGTTTATAGGTACGCTGGTGTTTATTTTGAATACAAATTTATTGAAGTAGACTGGCTGGCATATTGCTTTTCACTAACCAAATCAAGATAAAATAATCAATTCCAGCAGTGTTCAGTGGTGACATCTGATTTTCATGGTTCTAATCAATGAATCTCATAAAGGACATCATGTTGGGAGCTCCAAAGTCTAGTTTCTAAGAGATATACCGCTGGCCACAATTACGGTGTACAAAGTTCACAGACATTGTAAAAATTTGTCTGGAAATAAATTCAGTTTGCATGCAGGGCTTAGGCCAAATGCCAGGAGTAGGCTACTGCTTATGCAAGATGCTTCAGAAATCTTTAGCTTCAGATTTACAGTGTTAACATCATTTTAACTATCATAATATGGTGACTGTGTGCTATCTGTGGCAGATTTTAATATTGCTGCTCTAATTACTCTCTTATTCTTTAAATAGTTTCTGAAAAACAGTGGAGTTCTGAGCAAAAGAAGCCATTATATATTGGAGCGAGATGGAGATTGACAGAAGATGTAAAGCAGATAGATGCAAGGCTGTTTATACATTCCCAACAATGGACAAAGTTCAGTTTACGGTTATTTTTCATACGCAGTTGATGTGCAAATCATCTAAAGCATGTTTCATATAATGCCTGATGTTCAGACGTATTCATATGCTTAGTGACTTATTTAAATCCCACTGGAGGGTGTTATGATTGTAGTTGCTGTAAAGCACTTAAACTTCAAGGAAGAAGCGATTGGAGAATGACTTAAGCGTTATTTTAACTAACACTAAAAAGAAAAATAAATCCTCTTTCTGATCTCTGCTTTTGAAGCTTTATTTATTCCATGCTGTTAATATGCAGCCTCCTCCTCTGTTCAAAAAAAAAAACCCCTCCCTCTACTTTTAGTTCAATACTAAAATGACATTTCACAGTACATGGATTTAGGCAGTGACCCATTATTTCCCTGTATTCTGCGTCGGCGGTACATGAGCCAGCTCAACTTTTCAGTCCAGCTTAAAAGTGTTGCCCATTAACTAGACTTCCTCGAGTCAGAGCAGATTGTGGGGTTGATGGAACAATGATGTCGGGGCTTCCAGATCGGTTTGGCAGCTGCATTGTTCTCCGAGGGGAAACCAGACGCACTTAAGTCCCGCTCTCTTTCATGGGCTTTTGTTCATACCAAATTATTCTTTCGCTGTGCTAGTATTCATGATGGTATGTTAAAGGAGTGCATCCTAGCAACTAAAGGCTGGTTGCTAAGCAGCCTCCCTTCCAATAGCGGTTTCTTGTTTGTGATATTTTCTTTTTTTTTTTTTTTTGGTGTCAGTTCTGTGAAGGCCACAGTGTTGGGTTGTGTTTTTTTTTTTTTCAACTGTATCCTTTTATTGGGATATTGTTGTGATTTGTTACTAGTGCTGTGCTATCCAGTGTATTAGGTTAGTTAATAAATCACTGTGTGAAAAGGTTCATTTCCTAAATTCTCGTTGTGCTTAGTCTGTGGTGTTGCTTGAAATACTGAAGCTTTGAGTGAAGAGAAAGTAGTGTTCCTTGATATGCTCCTTGAGACTATTACGGCCTTACTGCCTTCTAACAAGATCAGAAACTTCATAGTGTTTTCTTTTCTATCACTCTTGCCTGGATTACGGAGCTGGAGATGAAAATGTTAATGATCAATTTATTTATTTATTTATTTAAACTAGAAATACTTAGATAAAGTAAGGGGTTTTTTTTGTGCCCCCTAACCAAAAATCTCCACCACAGTGGTGATGTCTTGGCACTCAGCACCTACAGAGTCTGCTTTTTACTCAACCATGGGTTGGATTTTTGCCTTGGTTCTTTCTAGTCTTAAGCCTGGATGATTATCTCGTGTGTGCACTCTCATATCTTTGACCCAAGAAAAGTACACTATATTTTACAAATATTATGTCATTCTTAAATGCTAACCTGTAAGGGATGGGACAATTAATGTATTTACTGGTAGAGATTTTGGCTGTTTTTTAAGACATAACCTGTAATTTATTTAGTACAGATCAAGAGGCTGTTTGACATAATACTTTCTTCTCATAATACTCTCTTTGATGAAATTCATGTCCGTAATGTGTTTGTCAAGTTCAAGTGAAGTCTTTTGCCTCTATGTCTTGCTTTTATATTCTGCCCTGCAAGATGGAAGTGTGAAAGAACTCTTTGTTTCATAGTCTTCCGTTAATGTAAATTCGTCTTTTTTCATGGTAACCTTGTAGTACAATTGGTCCATATGGTCCATTTTTACCTATGAGAAATAATTTATCTTTTACTTTCTTTACTGAAGCAGTTAGCAAAAATTCCTGTTTAAAAGAGCAAAATAAGGAAAGAGGTACCAATCTGCCTCTAAATGTAGATTGTGGAAGTAATCCTTGTGATGAAATGGATAGCCAACTTCTGTATAATGACCATTACGCAAAATTCCCCAGAAAAACTGATGTGGCAAGTGTATGAAGTCCAGAAAACTGCAACTTTTCTTCTTCCATTTTTCCTACATTACCTCTAGCTATGTATTTAGTTTTGATTTAGCAAAAGACTTGCACAAGTCTAATACAAGAGTTTAAATCAGCTTTTAATTTTGTTGCCGTGTTGGTTTGATGAATGGTGTGTTGCAGTCAGTGCAAAGACTTCTGTTGGCTTCATTGGCCATTAGATCAATCCATGTCTTTAAAATATTGTATTTGTTAGTAATGCAGCACTCTGTTGAGAGCAATTAGTCTTTCTTGACTTGGTTTATAAGGGAATTCAGAAATGGTTTGAGTGTATTCAGTTGAACTAATAGCATCTGTTAGGGCCAGTAAGTTTTTATTTAATTGTGTTTTCTGTTAACAATTCGGTTTGGTTTATGATGTCTTACATTTGCCTAATAAGACAAATAATCTAGTACTATGCAAATTTTTTTTTTCTATTCAACAGAATTGAAGATATTTGGTTTAAAAAGCTTTTTTAGTACTTGTGTTTTATGGCTGCATTTTTTTCATTGTTACATTACTGACTTAAGCTAGAAGGAATATTTTTGTACCTTTATATCATGACAAGAGTCCTTTCTCTGCATTACAGTAGGTAAACTTGTAGTGTTTGGTTTACTATTCTTTCATAAACCTCTGTCTAGAAATGTTTAAGTAAAAGCATTTGATACACTCAGAAAACAGATGATGAGTTGTTTATCCATTTAGCTATGGATGTTCCTCAAGAAAAGCTTTTTCCCAGAAGTTTTCCATGTTTTTTTTTTGTAAAAAAAACCATCTATTGCAATATATATATACAAATGTCTTTGTATTTCTCTGCTGTGAGAGAATAAATGCAGTTCTGAGAAAACAGCAAGAAAATACAAAAAAAGTAAGATATGTAACCAGCTGCAATGTTTTTGTTCTCTTTTTAGGAATACGTAACACTTTATATCCAGGAATACAAGAAAGACAGCAAAGTGGAGTCAAGTACATGCAGCAGCTTCATGGGCTTGAAGGATCATCTAGGGCATGACTTAGGCCACCTTTATGTGGCGAGCACTGGCACTCAAATAAATGCAATTGTACCTTGGTCAATGGCGGAGAAGCCAGCGATGGATAAGGTTAATTCTAGGAAAGATGATGTAGATAAGGAGGCATCTGAAGAGACTTCTGGAAGCTCCAGCTGTGACTCTGAAGAAAGCACAAATTCTGATAATGATTCAGAGAGACTGAATAATTCTGCATCAGAATCACATTTATTGCCTAAGACTCACCGTCAGCTGTGCCGATCTCCTTGCTTAGAGCCTCATATACTAAAAAGAAATGAAATCTTGCAAGACTTTAGCATAGAAGAGCCTCAGATAATACCTAAGGAAGTCAAAAAGCCTCCTGATGTGGTGAAAGAATATCAAACCAAGCTGGAGTTTGCACTTAAGTTGGGTTACTCTGAAGAGCAGGTTCAACTTGTACTAAATAAACTTGGTACTGATGCTTTAATAAATGATATTTTGGGAGAACTTGTCAAACTTGGAAATAAAACTGAGACTGATCAGACTGTAACTAATGCTAACACTAGTGTAATGCGTGAAGCGTCTTCCATAGAGTCTCAGAGGTCAGAGTCTCCCCTGCAGGAGGATGTGACAGAGGATGGTGACAGCCTGAGGCCAATAGTTATCGATGGCAGCAATGTTGCAATGAGGTATGTGGCTATGAAGATTTTGCTTTTATATTCAAATGGAAACAGAATGACCTTATCCTGTTTAAGCAATGATGTTTGATATAATTGCCTAAAACCATATGCAGGTTCTCTCACAAGCATCTTCGTTGACCATACGGTATGCCAGTCTCTTATTCAGGCTAGATGTCTGTAAGAGTTCAGTGGCAGCTATCAAATCTCTCATTCCTACTGCTAATCTAGCACTTAGTTAATTTTTGGTATAATAAGCCTTTAGTAGGCACCATTGCAATAAGCAGTCACTGTATCTAGTTAAATACAGAGCTTAAAGCAAATGTAAGATTCCTTGAGATTATAAAGATAATGGTTTACAAGTAAGTGGCTTGAGAGATACTCCTCCTTGTAGGCCAATCTATCATAACCGGTCTCTCTGAAAAATTTCAGTCTCAGTTATCAAATTTGGAATTAGGTTTTATTGTCGTTAATTCCTGAGATTACTATGCTTTAGGCTTTCACTTACATGCCCACAGGCAATGCATTTCCCTACAGTAGTCATGCATCCTTACCTCAATAACCTTTGTGCGTAGCAAGAAACTTGTCTGTGGGGAGGCTGGAGGTTCGTGCTTCCTCAGTGATTAGAGAGAGAGAAGGAAATAGCAGAGTAAAATGTTGAGAAATGGGGGGGTTTTAATGATTATATAAATGCTTAAATGACAAATCATTAGTAACTAATTGTGTAATTCATAAGAATTATCTGATTACTTGCATTGTGGTTTGGAAGGTCAATCTTCTGATGTTTTCTGGTTTTCATTAGCTTAGTAATAAAAGTTTGTGCAAGACATTTCTTGGCTAAAGGCACAGTTTTTTAGCTCCTAATCAAGTCAATTATCTTTAAATGAGGCTTTTTAAATGAAATTTCCATACAGGTCTTATTTATGCCACTATGATAGTTTTTGTTTGTTTAAGTAGATGTGTTGGCCCACAAAGCAAGAATCCTACAGTGGGTTGGGCTGGAAGGGACCTTAGAGATCATCTAGTTCCAACCCCCCTGCACTTGTCTCTGTTTCCTTCTCCTGTATGCTTCCATTCTGTATTTGAGTTTTGTCAGGACCATGGTCATCCATGCAAGCTTCCTGTCAGCTTTGCCCAACTTCCTGCACATCGGTGTGGGCCAGTCTTGAGCTTGGTGGAGGAGGTCCTTGAAAATATCCAACTCTCGTGGACCCCTCTGCTCTCCAGGGCTGTATCATATGGGTTCCTCCTGAACAGGCCAAAGTCTGCTCTCATGAAGTCTGGACTTGTGATCCTGCTTTTTGCCTTGCTCACTCTTCACAGGATCCTTAATTCCACTGCTCATGGGCGCTGCAGTGACCCCAGTTTTCACATCTCTGACCAGTTCTTCCTTGTTTATAAGGTCCAGTAGGTTCCCTTGTTGGACCCACAGTCAGCCATGTAAAGAAGTTATCATCAATTCACTCCAGAAACTTCCTGGATTGCTTGTGCCTCACGGTATTGGCCAGCCTGTTGGCAAAGACTCTCTTACTATGCTCTCGGTCAGCTAGTTGGCAAAAATGGGTTTGTTCTGCTTGGTCAAGTGGATCCCACCTTGTCTTAGACATCAGGCCTTGATTATGAAACACAGTCCTGTGCTTGTAAAGGATGAGTCCCTGTGGCTGATACCAGCTGTGCAACCAGCAGAATCCATCCTTTCCACTTCAAGGAAATAGGAAATAGTAAATAAGCACTTTAAATACTTAAAAGGAAATACATCATCTTTTACAGGTAAAGGAACAGTGTTCAAAGCAGGAGAAGAGTTCAAACAGTTTTGTTCACATGTTTATATCTAAATATCCAGGATCCTGTTACAAGTGATTAAGCTATAAATTGGTATATTCTGTTCTCTTTCCTCTCTGCTTTTCCAAGCTGTGGCCAAAAAGCTCACTTCAGAGTTACTAATGGGAAATGGGCCCATGCCCTAAGTAAGACCGTACGTAAATTGTCTTTCAAGAGGCATTCTTGGGTGCTCTTTCACAGAAATGCGTAGACTGTGATCTATGTTCTTACTCCCATGTTATGGTAATACACGTACTTGATTATATCATTTACTATTAGGATTATTCTAGATAAGAACGGCTAATTTTCCTTTATGGGATGTATTTGATTGGGGGTCAGGGGAGGAAGTTTTGTGGAGAAGACTGGAGTGAGTAATATCCAATAATACAAGTAAGATGAGACAGTTGTCCACTTCTAGAAGGATTAGACACTATGCTGCCCTGTCTCCATTGTGTGACTAATTAATGATGCGGTTTCACAAAGCATCTAATAAAGGACACAGAGTGACTTGCCTTCAGCCTCACCTCTGTCTCACTGTCAGGGATGCTTTCCTACCTGAATCTCATCTAGTGACTTCACAGCCGCAAAATGAGTTGATTCAACTTCCTAATCTGGGGGGGATGGGGGGGAACAAACAGAAAGGAGTATTTTTCCATTACACCTGTACATTAAATCCAATGGAGCTTTTTTGTTTGGGAGAACAGCTAGGTTCTGACACAATGGAGGAAGCATGTGTCTGATTATGTGAGTGGATTTTCATGTTTTGTAACTGGTTGCATCTAGTCAACTGATGATGGGTGGATTTGTGAGTTCCTTGAGGGCAGTGCAGAACAACGCTTGGGCCAGACTCTGCCCAGCCAGAACTAGCATGTCTGCTGGTCTAGTTGGGTGACTACTCCTGTTCCAGACAAGCTGCTTTAGCAAGCTGTTGCTTAAAAAAAAATAACAACTCAATTTTTCAGCCTTCAGTAGTGCTTGGAAAGCCTTTCTTACACTTTGAGATGGCATTGCTTGTCATCTGTTCCTTGCATCTAATGGGTTGCTTTCAGTTTATCTTGTGTGTTTCAAGTTTAAAGCTCCAGTATTGGCTAAAGAATGCGAATTGGTTAAAGTTTTAAAACCAAAGTAAACCCTCTCTTTCAACCAAATAGCAAAAAGTTGGCTACTGCAGGCTTGAAGACTTGCCATTTAGTTTCTATGGGATGTTTCAAATTAGTCTTGTTCTTTCGTTACTCTAGCTTTCATGGTGTTGACTTAATCCTTTTCTAGAAGATGAGGAATGACTTCACGTTTAAGCCTAACACACACATACACAGAAAATCTTTTGTTAGAATGCCTTTACAGATGAGACTGTTTTTCCTCTGTGTAAACTTAAAATCAGAACAGAACAGCAAATTAAATAATCCCCTAGAGCAGGTGTGGAGCTCTTGATAGACACTTCTCACAGCTGAGAGTGGGGCTGGTTAAGAGCCAGGACCCAGGATTCAGTTGTGCCATACTTGAGCAGTGACCTGTTGGCCATCTAGAGAACTGTGTAGCTCTAACCCTGCTTCATAAGGTGGGAGTGTTTGCGTATGGACGACAACATTATAATGCAAAATTTTCATTTAGAAACTTAGTTCACATGTGTAAGAAAGGCCATTTATGTCCATTGGCATAAAAATACACTCAGGACCTCAATTAATATGAACTGTGTAACGTAGATACTAGACAGGTAGACTTCAGTCAATAGTAGTTCTGCATCCGTGTTCTGATCCCTGATGAGATTTAAGCTACCCTAAATTTTCCCCTGACATAAATGAAGTAGGCAAAACAAGATGATCTGTGCCCATGAAGCAACAGCAGATCATCAATTCTTTACCCCTACATCTCTGTGTTCTCTAGTGTATTCTTGGACCCTCATGGATCCCTGCCTTCCGCAGCTGAACCTCCACAGTTTGGAACGGAGGGCAAGAGGTCCAATTTCTCCATGAGGCAGCAGAGGCACGGTTTTGATGTTCCTTTTTGCCCTTACATTTTAAGACTCGCCTTTATTGCTGAGGTTGAGGGTGAGGGAGTTTCTTCTGAAGAAAGAAATACACTGCAGCGTATTTGCACAGTCCTTTTCCTTTGCTTGTCCTTTTCAAGGATAAGGTCAGGATACTGAAAATAAGCTAAAATTGCTCGTTGCTGTGATACTTTTCTTTAGTAGAATCAAAGTCGGGCTTTTGCCTCCAAGATTTAAGGAATAAGGAACAGAGTCATTCATTACAAAGATAGTGGGAAAATATTAACTACTTTATTCATTTGCTTCTGTTCCATATTTCTAATTTTTACCTGACTACCCTAGGTGCTTTCAGATTTTCTTTGCTAGCAGTGAAAAGAATGAGTTTCAAATTTTACATAAATATATGTAAAAGTTAATGTTGAAAAGATATAGGCAAAAAATAATTCCTCTGTGCCTACGGAGTGCAACATGAAGATAATACTGATACGTAAATAACTGGATATTTTACTTGCTGTGCTATAATATTTAATTTCAGAATAATATAGGCAAAAGAACTGAAGTGTTTTGATCAGATGCTATCTGCATTTGCAGGTTGAAATCACTCAATCTTCTTTTGAGCAATTAGGTTCTTCTGCAAGCTTCGTTCTTAGGATTCCTAGGCCATGGAGGTGATGCATTTCAGTTTCCCCTTTTGGAAAACCTTCCCCAGTGTATTTAAGCGGTTCTTGATGATACTTCATTGTACAAGGGAAGATACAATGTGAGATAAACATTGTATAGTTAATTTTAACTTGTGAGAGGAAGATGCTGATTTGAGGGGGGTTGTTTTTCAATTAAATGCACTCCCACTTAAGACAGGTTTCATTGACAGTTTTCTTACAGAGTTCTCTTACAGTTTTCATGCCCAGCCATCCCTTCACCTGTGGATGTTTGAAGTGCTTGGTGGCATCAGAACCATACACCCAGGCCTGACAGATGTGACAGACACCCCAGTGCCATTCAGCTGGAGGAAGTATGAGATACCGAGAGGTTTCTCAGACACCATTAAACATCTCTGTTGAGGCAACTGAGTCTTGTCCTCGTGGGTTAACCATGAGGCAGGTAATTTGACCACAGTAAAAGGATCGCTGATACTCTGTCTACATAGAATTTTTTCCACAACTGCAAATTGTGTCAACCAATGGGTGGTTTGATCGGCTCCTCTATGCCAGGTCTAGTTTTCTTCTGGCAATATAGTTGCATAAGTATTTTATGAAACTAACAATTTGGCTGCTTTTGCCTCTTCTCAGATTGTGTGTTTCCTTATAGCCTGATTTGTTTCTTAGATTATTTTGAGAAGTCACTTTAAGGAAAAGATAAAAATATTTTTCCAACAAGTGCCGATCATGTGGATAGGAGCTTGTCACTGGCAGCTTTGAGTATAACTTCTCTTTGCCTGTTTTGACCTCTGACTGTTGAATGCATGACTCTTATTCGCTCAGACACCCACACGCGTGTCTGGCTGCTGACCACACTTGCCATACTCCATAGAGTGCCCTGATGTTGGAAGTCCTAGCGATGAAAGATGTTTTGAAAGATGTTACCACTTCCAAGGCTTTTTTTCCCTTCAAAGACCTCAAAGCGTTGGAGTAATTCGTCACGGGCTGATGGAAAGAAAACATTTGGGAACTGTTTCATCCAGTTTGTGTCAGCAGCAAAATATACATATAAGGAATAAATGCAGGACTGTTAGAAGGCCCGGATAACTGAGAAATGTCTTAAGACAAATAATTTCTGTGATTAGGAAATTAGTAGAGTTTTAAAAACAAGAAAGGTGGGGGGGAGGCAAAAGGCTGGTGACAAAACCAAGCTGCCAGGCTAATGAGTCATTAATATTGTACAGGATGGAAATTCTTATCTCTCTATGCCATGGACTGGCCACTGTTTTCCTCCTATGACATGATAGAAGAAAATAGTTTGATAATTCTCTAAATTTACCAGGCAGATCTGTGTTTTAGTTTTGTTCTTGCTTTTAATCAATATGTTTTACATGGGAAGTACCTTGATGTGTCCAGATTTCAGTTGTATGAAGACCTGCCTATGTATTGCAATAGATGTTACTGTAGACTTCAGCTCTAATGCCCCTCGTCATCAGAGTGTATGTTTTCTGTAGCTTTAAAAATCTGAGGGCTCCATATTGGTTTGAATATCACTTTAGAGCATGCCAAAAGTCTTGCAAATATTTTAAGTAGTCAATGTTTTAGGAGTGTATACCACAACTCTTTTCAGTATGGTCACTTGGGGGCTAGAAAGAATCATAGAATCACCAGATTGGAAAGGACCCACTGGATCATTGAGTCCAACCATTCCTAACACTCCCTTAAAGGTAACAGAGAAAGTGAAGAAGTTCTCATCAGTTTTACCACTTTGTACTAACTCTCCTAGCCTAGAAAATGCTTGATTGATTTTTGTTCAGGAAGTGTTATACTACTTCTTTTTCATTTAAAAATAAAACCACAGCTCTGGACAGGCCAGATATAAAAGTGGAGATAAAAAGAATCATTTGTGCATGGTATGAAAGAGAAATAGATACTACTTAAGGAAAATAAATTCTCTTCCTTCATCTGAGAGGGTAGATTAAATGTAGTCAGCAAGCAGAACCAGAGCAGTACACACCCTTGTCTCACCCAGGGCTACAGCTCTTGTTCTGACTGCTCTAAGCTTTCACGTGCTTACAGTAATTGGGTAGAAGTTTCTGAAAGAAAGTTTCTTGGCAAAGATATACAAATATTTTTCCTCTTTTTTTACAACCAATCAGAAGGAAAAAGGTCAGAAGATGAAGCATAAGTTCAGTCTTTTCACCATATGATATATCATAAGATTGATGAAGCACAAAGATCACAAAAAGGAGAGCATCAAATCTGGATGACAACAAAACAGAAGAAAAGAATAATTTTTAATTGCACATTTTTTTCACACAATTTCTCACTGATCATTTAAGTTTCTTGGAATTTGTATCCACTCAGATACCAGCTTAGGCACATGTCTGAAAAAGAGTGCTCAGCACTGCAGAAAAGCTAGTATGCATTGTAATGCTTTTGCCATTTCTGTTTCATAGAGTTTAAGTGTATTTAAAATTTATGTTCTGGATGAATGTATTTTAATAGTCTAAATTAGACAAGAGAAAACAAAGGAGCCTGTCCTATCTGGTCCTCCCTTTGCCTTTAGAATCGTGGCTTGAATTCCAGCCTGATGGAAAGCAATAGGCAAGAACGTCCATTTCTTTTAGAGAGGGCAGGATTTCATTCCAGAAATGGTTTGTCAGAGTTATGGGAAGAAACATGCTGTTACTAAAATGTAGTCTAACACAACACTTGTTCACTGTTAGGAGTGAAAAGTGGTTTTATCCATTTGAAACCATGGAGATTGTTTAGAGTAATAACAGTACAGTGATTTCACTGGAATTTAGCAGCTGGAACAAACCCTTCCCAACTGTTTTAAAATGGTTTGCAATTATATTTATGGTTTTACATGACCTGCTGATAGCATGAACCGTAACTTCTTGTATCAGGCTTTGCAAGGAGGCCTCATGGCTGCCCACTGGGTACTGAATTCTCCTGAGTGTCCTGATTTTGTGTCATCACAGGGGGATGTAATTAGGCTTGCCATAGCTGAAAATACTGTTGGACAATTTTCCTATGCATATGTGTTTCAAATGTGACGTATCTGTGTGTGGTTTGGTTTTCCCTCTCCATGAGTAATGAAATACACAAAAATAATATCTTTTAGCCAAAAAAGCACAAAAATAATTGTATAGTATAAAACTGCCTAGAAATATGTTGCCATGTGTTTAATTATGGTGTTATTACCATGTAATAACATGTTACATGATATTACTGTACAAAACAGGGGATGTGTTATTGCAGAGGGCTTCAACCATAGCTAAGCAGGATACTGAGATACATAGATGACTTGCTCGTGCCAGTGTTCCTAGTATAGCCTTACAGGGACAGAAGATAGACTTAAAATATCCTTGGAGTACCCTGTGCCAGCTAAAAATCTATGAACTTTGATTATTATAGCCAGCAACAATTGCAATATCATAGAATCATAGAATAGTTTGAGTTGGAAGGGATCTTAATGATCACCTAGTTCAACCCCCCTGCCATGGGCAGGGACATGTCCCACCAGACCAGGCTTCCCAAGGCCCCATCCAACCTGGCCTTGAACACCTCCAGGGATGGAGCAGCCACAACTTCCCTGGGCAACCTGTGCCGGTGCCTCACCACTTCTTTACCGCTGCCGGTGAAGAAGTTCTTCCTTATGTCTGGTCTAAATCTACCCCTCTCCAGTTTATACCCATTGCCCCTCGTCTACCACTACAAGCCTTTGTAAACAGTCCCACCCCAACTTTCTTGTAGCCCCTTTCAGGTACTGGAAGGTTGCTCTAAGGTCTCCTTGGAGCCTTCTCTTCTCCAGGCTGAACAACCCAACTCTCTCAGCCTGTCCTCGTAGGGAAGGTGCTCCACCCCTCTGATTATCTTTGTAGCCCTCCTCTGGACCCATTCCAACAGCTCCATATACTTCTTATGTTGAAGATTCCAGAACTGGACACAATACTCCAGATGAGTGTCTTAGTATATGATTATGTTTCCGGGTCTTGTCTCCAGCATCATCAGAAGAGGAAATAGTACAGTTCCTCCCTTAAATCTAGATAATGGTTATGGGCTTTTTAGTAATCTTAACAGTGCTATGTTTTAGAAAGCTGGGAACAGTGGATATTTTAAAATGGTCCCACTGGGAAAAAAAAAAAAAGGTTTTAAAAACCTTTGTGGTGTTTTTATTTACCTCAAAAAAAACCCAAACAGGTAAGTAAGGAACTTTTAGGATCCCTATGTGTGTACATCATTACATTGTGCCCTTCGCAAATCACTCCATGATAGAGGAATTGTCTTTTACCTTTCTGAAAAGCAGATTTTGGCACACCTGCTGTACATCACAAGCTGCCTAAAGGAAAGGAAGCAGCTTGCTGACATGTCCCTGTGTTTCTTTGGTTCCATGGAGTTCTGGGGTTAGGAGAGACCTCAGAAAAGTTGCTTGTCTCCTCAGAGAAGCCATCTGACTTGTTCTGCAAAATGTCTGATGAGGAGATCCTAGAAATCTATGGGCAGACTGTCCCACTTCTGACTGCTTAACTGTTTCTTACACCACTTAAGGATTTTTCCATCCTTACCCAGTGGGATTATGGTGGTTTGGCCCGTGTCTGGCACACAGACACGCACCCAGGTGGGTGCTCATTCCCACGCCCAGCAGAATGGGGGAGAAAACATGAGGAACAGGAGCAAGAAATCTCCCGGGTCAAAATAATGACAGGGAAATCCTTCACCAAATAACATTGCATGCCAGGCTCAACTTGGGGAATTTAATGTAATTTATAGGCAATCGACATAAATATTTAATTACTGACTCAGATAATAGGAAACAAAAAAAGATAACCATTGCAATACTTGAAAAAAATCTGTCCTTTCCTTTTGCCAGGCTCACTTCACCCCAGACACTTGTCTGCACACAGCGACATTTGAGTCCCTTCTGTACGTGGTGCTGGGGTTGGGGTCAGGACATGGCAGTTTCTCTCTGCTGCTCCTTCCTCCTCCTGTGCTTTTTCTCCTGTGCTCCGCAGGCTGAAGTCCTACTGGGGGTGTACCTGCTCCTCCTTTGGCCTTGGTGTTCCCTCATTCCCTTCTTCTCCCTGGCATGGGGCAGTCCCTGACCTCTTCTCACAGAGGCCACCCTGCAGCCCCCTGCTACCAAAACTTTTTCATGGGCACCCAATGGTTGATTGCTGTCCTCTATTTTGATTACATGCTGTATGTTGAAGATTGTTTTGTTCCTCCACAGGAAAGTTTCTGGGTTTTTTTCTCTGAATTAACTAAATGCGCTTCCTTCAGCCTTTCCTCATAGGTCTTATTTCACTTTCTTTTGAATTCTCTCCAGTTCCTTTGTGTCTTTTGTAATATGTCGTGGCTGAAACTGGTAGTAGAAGTTGGCTGAGGACTCATCTGTCTTTAGAAGATGACATAATTGTGTCTCTTTCTACCTCAGACAGTTATTGCACAACAGACGCACCTCTTTTGTTTCGCTTGTGTCTGGTCTGTTTCTGCTGAACTGTCCCCATAACTTTTTTAAAACACAATTAATTTTTCCTTCTGAAGTGCAGTGCTAAGCAAATTCTTAATTATGTCGTGTTGATTTTGGGCAGTCTTTCCAATTTGCCTGCTCTGTCCTGCAGAATGCCTGCCGCCCCCTTAGGCTTGTAGTCCTTCTCTCCCTGTTCAGATGGAATCTCCCAGAGCTCCTGCAGTGGGGCTCTGCTGTCTCTTCCTCTGCCACCGTGCACACCGGGGCTCAATACTCATCTGCTGGTGTTCCTTTTACGTGTTGTGCTCTTTCATGTTGGTATTTTAGGTCTCCTGCTTTCCTTCGTCAAGTCTCCGTGGTGCCTGTTATACCCCATACTTTTGTTTGGTCTATGAGGACTTTTAACACTCCCTACATATATTTTTCCTTACTTGTCAAATCTGTGTACAGATGCTAAAAAGTTGGCAGATTTAATATCCCTCTCCCTCACCATTTGGCAGGTGATGGCAGTGTTTGGGCAAGGTTCAGACTGACTCCCGGCTGCCTTTATCTAGTGATTCTATGACCTAGAAACCATGGCACAAGTGAAGAGCTTACCTTCGAGATGCACGTTTCACTATGCTCCGTTTTCACTCATAGAAAAACAGAGTGATATAATAAGGAATTTTAATGTGTGTTTCAGCCACGGGAACAAAGAAGTATTTTCTTGTCGAGGAATCAAACTGGCAGTAGACTGGTTTTTGGAAAAAGGCCACAAGGATGTTACTGTCTTTGTGCCAGCATGGAGGAAAGAACAGTCGAGACCTGATGCTCTTATCACAGGTAAGCTCTGTTCCCTCTTCGTTACTTTGATGTTTTGCACAGCGTAAGTGCTACTGCTCAGATGAACAGATCTTTAGAAATTAAAGTCTGTAGTAATATAATCTTTGATGTACTGACTTCCTTGTACTCTTCAGAAAGGAAAAAAGACAAAGCAATGCCCTCACCAAGTCCTCCTTTTCTGCTCACTCGGTAAACTTTCCTAATTATTTCTTGAGGAATGTAGTTGCCAGTTTTTAAATCTGTTATGCCCTTCTTGCACTGGCAGAGAAAAGGTCTGAAGTTAGTGATTCATTGGGTGATCTTTCCTGCGGTGAGCAGATTCTGCCAGGCTGGCCTGTCTGCTGGCCACCTGCAGTGAGTCACTGCTCAAGCCTGAGGTTACAGGCGTTATCCTAACAGAAAGGGAATGGTTCCTCTTTTCATCATTGCTATTCAGAAGTGAGACAGCTTTTGAAAATCTTAATTTTGAATGTGTTTATCTAGAAAAAAAAATTGCAGAGCCATTTATTTCTTGATCAAACTGATTGATTCTGTGTGAAGGCCGGAGAGTTGTTTTTCCTCTGCCCTGAAGTCAAAGTAGAGGAGAATTTGGGGCTTAAAAAAAACAAACCTAGAATTCAGAGCGGAGAGGGGATTGGGCTGTTGGGTGGGTTTTGGGGTTTTTTTTGTGGTGTTAAACATGGCTACTTTTAAAGGAAGGCAGTTTTTGAGAGTAGTGTCTGTGCTTCTAAAAGAACATGGAAGCAAGTTGTGATTACGACAAGCGTTTTCAAATATTTAGAAAGATCCTCACAACATTTCATTTCCTTTGCTTGATTGCTACTAGAGTATGTCAAGTTGATTTAAGGATAAGTTTGGAAAGCTGCTGTTCTCCCCTCATCACAGACGATGTTAAGCCTTTCTCTTGAAGCCTTTCTCTTTCACTGTACTAGTGTTCAAGGTATGAGAAGAGCATTGACGAAATGATAAAGATTTGGCTATTTAGAAATAAATTGTGACATCTGCTAGAGCTGTGGGTAGGACTAGAAGTCCCTAAAGACATTTCAAGGTGTAGCAAGACTTAGAATTGACCAATTGTCTAGCAATGAAAGATCAGTTTACTGCGTGTCATCATGGACCCTGAAAATAGGAGGAAGACCAACACAGCTTGTTGTATCTTCTGTAAAACAGAGGTTCTTCAGTTTTTTTGTGAGGGAGCAGGGAGCCTGTTTGCTACCAGTCCTGTGAAATGCATTGTGCTGTTACTCCATTTCCAGAGAAATGCACCTGAAATATGCAGCCACCTGGAATTTTCAAAAAGTGTTTGATGACTAATATGAGTATGATTCTAGTCTGTCAATATTCATGAGAAGCTTCTTGGACTAAAAGACTGCTGCATGTTTCTTATTATTACCAGCCAGTCATCACATGGCACATTTTTTTTGTTCTTCCTTAGTAGGGGGGGAAAAAAAATCACCTTCTGTCCCACTCCTGTTCATGGCGGGGTGGGGGATGGTGAGTAAAAAAAGGTTGGATTTCATTTAAAGTCTAGTGCTTATTCTGCTAAGCAGGTAAATGCTTAAATCAAACGTATTGCTTATATATAATATTAATGCTGGTTTTCTTCCTGTTGGAGTCTTTTCTATTTCTAGATGGAACATATTCCCTGTCAAGTTTCTTGTGCGACAAAACAGTTGAGTTATTTGAGATCTAAACCATTATTAAGAGCCCTGATTCATATTCCCTATGCAAGCGTCTTCTGCTGTTTTTTTGTTTATTTTTCTTTCATATCTTGTCTGCTCCGAGGAGAGCGATAGCTAGGAGAATCCACACAAGGAGTATGCACTCCAGAGTGAGATGCACTGGTGCTACATCAAGGATCTTAGTTCAGACCATGCTCTTTAGGCCGACTTTCAAAGCGCCTAAGGATCTTCAGTTCTGACACAAAGAAAGAGAAAATGCTTTTGTGTAGGACAAGTAGGAATTAGATAAAGTGCTAAGCACTCTTATCTAGCAGGATTAAAGAGAAATCTGTTTGAATTTGATATCACTTTATATATAAAGCTGTAAACCCTTCAAGGAAAGATATGTTCTGAACTACTACTGGGTATAAAATGAAACGAATTAAAAAATCCCCCAAAAACTCTTGGTTGCAAGATGGCATTCAGTGTCTTTTAAGAGAATGCTGTTAACATTTGTGAAGAGCCCGAGTGTTGGTACAGAACATGAGTTTTATGGTCCTTGTGAATACTAGTAGTAACCCTTTCTCTTGAGGGGCAGAAACGTTTATGAGGAAGTCCTATTAGTCTGAGCTACTAAAATGATCGTCAAATCATGGAATCATAGAATAGTTTGGGTTGGAAGGGACCTTAAAGATTATCCAGTTCCAACCCCCCTGCCATGGGCAAGGACACCTCCCGCTAGACCAGGCTGCCCAAGGCACCATCCAACCTGGCCTTGGACACCTCCAGGGATGGGGCAGCCACAGCTTCCCTGGGCAAATTATTTCAAAATCTGTTTCTTGCTGAGTGCCACAAAGGGATGAAAGAGGTCTGTCTTTACCAAGGAGGTCATTTAGGGGAATCCCTTGGTTGTACCTTGATGTAGACCTCCTATTCAGTGAAACATTCAGTAAGATCCAAGATTTTTCTTTTTCCCTTTCTTCAACCAGAGGACTTTTTCACAGGCATTTTCATAAGTAGTGTTTCCTTTAACCACAGCAAAGTAACAAGGTCCTCTGTGTTGGTATTAGAAATAGTGTGGAACAGGAGATTTTTATTTGGTTTGGGTTTTTTTTTGTTTAAAGTATTGCCAGTTGACTGCTTACTGTAACTTTAAATATTATGTATTGGATACATTCTGGTGGACTATAACCGTTTAAGACATGTTTAGTCCTAAATGCTTGGGTCTTCTTTCTCAAAACTAATGTCTTTGGAGTTGAAACAAACATCTTTTCTTTCTTTACTTTTGATTCTTATTCCTTGTAGATCAAGAAATCCTGCGTAAATTAGAAAAAGAGAAGATTCTTGTGTTCACACCATCCCGCCGAGTGCAAGGGAGGAGGGTGGTATGCTACGATGACCGATTTATAGTGAAGTTGGCCTTTGAGTCAGATGGCATTATTGTTTCTAATGATAACTACAGGGATCTGGCTAATGAAAAGCCTGAATGGAAGAAGTTCATAGATGAACGCTTACTGATGTATTCATTTGTTAATGACAAGTAAGTCATTCTGTCTTTATCTGTGCCACTAAAATAGTTGAGGAAAGGACAGTTTGAAGACTTGCATGGATTTCTTATCTTGAACCTAGGTTATTAAGTAATTGCAGGAAAACAGGAGGAGTATTCAATCATAGATTTGATCTTCTGATTAAAAGTAATCAAACTCTGTTTTTTTGCTACTTTTTTCTATACCAATATCTTTATATGTTTTCATGCGGGGTTTTTCCCTCTTTTGGTGTATGCCAATGTATATGGCATACACTTCCCTTTGACCAGGGAAGTGATTCTCCACTTGTACTTAGCACTGGTGAAGCCACACCTTGAATCCTCTGTTCAGTTTTGGTCCCTCACTACAAGAAAAACATTTAGATCCTGGAGTGCGTCCAGAGAAGAGCAACAAAGCTGGTGAAAGGTCTGGAGAATAAGCCTTATGAGGAGTGGCTGAGGGAACTGGGATTGTTTAGCCTGGAGAAGAGGAGGCTGAGGGAAGACCTCATTTCTCTCTACAACTGCCTAAAAAGAGGTTGTAGAGAGGTGGGTGTTGTTCTCTTCTCCCAAGTGGTAGGTCATAGGACAAGAGGGAATGGCCTTAAGCTGCGTCAGGGGAAGATTGGACATTAGAAAAAAATTCTTCTCAGAAAGGGTTCTCAGGCACTGGCAGAGGCTGCCCAGGGAGGTGGTTGAGTCATCATCCCCGGAGGTGTTTAAAAGGCAGGTAGATGAGGTACTTGGGGATATGATTTAGTAGTGAACAGGTATGGTTGGAGTCAATGATCTCAAAGGTCTTTTCCAGCCTAATGATTCTGTGATTCTATGATTCGATATGCTACATTTGGTGTGTGCTATGGTATAATATTACAGTCTGTTGACATACTGAGGCAGAATTTTTGAGTGCCTGCAGTTAAACTCCTAAAATTGTGGAGTCATAGAAAAAAACATGTTGGAATGAATCTCAGGTGGTTTCTAGTTGAACTCTCTGCTTAGATCCATCTGTGGTATCTTCATAGCCCAGCATACAGATCTACTACTGGTGGCTTCTTGTTGTGGGAGGGACTCAGTACTCTGCCAAGCGGACACTTGTATTTGAATGTCTAAATACTGATGCAGGAGACAATCAGCATAGTTTTGCAAAGCTATTTGTGTTGTTTTAAGACATCTTTACCCGTATTGCTGCCCCTGTTTTGATTTAGGAATGGATTGTGTGCAGCCCTGCTTTGCCACAGTCAGCTGAGCAGGACTGAAGACACTAGGGTCGTATGCACCATCTGTTTCTAGGACTTATCTCTTGGGTAGTACCTGCAGCAGAAGGGAGACCTTTCAAAACAGCTCTAAAACTGCCCAGGCTTAAAAATGTCCTCATGGCAGGTTATGGTGTAGGACACAGTCATGATATTCTATATCAGTCATGATATATTAGTCATTGCGTGAGGAATATGAAAAGGCTTATCTGCTTCTATAATACTTTTTGTTGTTTTATAGATTTATGCCTCCTGATGATCCTCTTGGCCGCCATGGTCCCAGTCTGGATAATTTTCTTCGGAAGAAGCCTATTGTGCCAGAACATAAGAAGCAACCATGTCCATATGGTAATTTGATTTAAGTCTGTTTTCGGTACTGGTGGGACTGGGCTCCCAAAGCCTCTGTTTTACTTTAACACTGCCAAAAATAAACGCTTTTAAACAGAAGGTTTTACATTGTTATGTTAGCCTGAGGCTGCTTGAAATGCTGAGCTGATGGTGGAAACTGCAATTATTTTTATCATGTGCTATTCAGAGAACATTTCTATCTACTAATTGAACTAAGGAGCACCTGTATTAATCATTCATAGAATCATGGAATCATTAGGCTTGGAAAAGGCCTGTAAGATCATTTAGACCAACTGTCAGCCCAACACAACCATGCCCACTAAACCATGTCCCCAAGTGCCATGTCTACACGTTTTTTGAACCCTTCCAGGGATAGTGACTCCACCACTTCCCTGAGCAGCCCGTTCTAGTACTTCACCACTCTTTCAGTAAAGAATTTTTTTCCAAATATCCGATATAAACCTCACCGGATGCAACTTGATGCCATTTCGTCTCATGCTATTGGTTGTTAATTGGGAGAAGAGACCAACACCTATCTCACTACAACCTCCTTTCAGGTAGTTGTAGAGAGTCATTAGGTCTCCCTTCAGCATCCTCTTCTCCAGACTGAACAGTCGCAGCTCCCTCAGTCGCTCCTGATAAGACTTGTGCTCCAAACCTATCACCAGCTCCAGCACCTCAATGTCCTTCTTGTAGTGAGGGGCCCAAGACTGAACATGATATTCGAGGTATGGCCTCACCAGCACCAAGTACAGGGGCACAATTGCCTCCCTGGTCCTGTATCCTCCTGGGGCTCTTGGCCTTCACGGGCACCTAAGCGCACTGCTGGCTTGTAGTCAGCCAACTGTCAGCCAGCAAGCCCAGGTTCTTTTCTGCTGGGCAGCTTTCCAGCCACTCTTTCCCAAACCTGTAGCATTGCATAGTGGTGAGTGACTGAAGTGCAGGACCCAGCACTTGACCTTGTTGGACTTCATGCAACTGACCTTGGCCCATCAACCCAGCCTGTCCAGATCCTTCTGCGGAGCCTTTCTTCCCTCAAGCAGATCAACACTCCTGCCCAAATTGTTGTTGTCCGCAAACTTACCAAAGGAGCACTCAATCCCCTCATCCAGGTTATTGATAAAGATATTAAGCAGAGCTGGCTGCAACACTGAGCACCGGGGAACGCCACATGTGACTGGCCGCCAACTGGATGTAGCTCTGTTCACCACAACTCTCTGGGCTCAGCCATCCAGCCAGTTTTTTACTCAGTGAAATGTATGCCCATCCAAGCCATAAGCAGTCAACTTCTCTAGGAGAATGCTGTGGGAGACAGTATCAAAAGCTTTATTGAAGTCCAGGTAAATAACATCCACAGCCTTTCCCTCATCTGCTAGGCGGGTCACCTGGTCATAGAAGGACATCAGGTTGGTCAAGCAGAACCTACTTTTCACAAACCCATGCTGGCTGGGCCTGATCCCCTGCTTAATTTGCACTTGCTTGGTGAGAGCACTCAAGATGAAGTGCTTCATAATCTTTCCTGGTGTCAAAGTCAGGCTGACATGCCTGTAGTTTCCTAGATCCTCTTTCCACCCCTTCTTGGGCACCACGTTGGCCCCAGTCATCTGGGACCTCACCTCCTAACCAGGACTGCTGATAAATGATAAAAGCGGCTTGGCAAGCTCCTCAGCCACCTCCCTCAGTACTCTTGGGTGGATCCCATCTGGCTCCATAGGCTTGTGAGGGTCCAGGTGGCATAGCAGGTTGTTAAGTCCTTCCCCCTGGATTATGGGGGGGGTGTTTATTCTGCTTTTCATCCCTGTCTTTCAGCTCAGCAAGCTGAATACCCTGGGGATAACTGGTCTGACTATTAAAAGACTGTTGCAAAGAAGGCGTTAAGTACACTAGCCTTTTCCTTATTCTTGGTGGCAAAGTTCCCTGCCGCATCCAGTAAAGGGTGGAGATTCTCCTTTGCTCTTTTTGTTGCTAATGTATTTGTAAAAACAATTTTTATTATCCATTAGAACAGTGGCCAGATTAAGTTCTAGCTGGGCTTTTGCCTTTCTGATTTCCTCTCTGTGTGACCTAATGAGATCCCTGTACTCTTTTTGAGTTGCCTGCCCTTCTTTTTTTTTCTTGAGTCCCAGCTCCCTGTTCAGCCAGACATTGTTTTCCCCACGAGTTTTGTCTTAGGGCACGTGGGGACAGTCTACTCCTGCACCTTTAAGATTTCCTTCTTGCCAGATGTCCAGCCTTCATGGATCCCTTTGTCCTTCAACACTGTCTCTCAAAGGTCTCTCAACCAGTGTCCTGAACAGGCCAAAGTCTGCCCTCCTCTATTCATAGAAATAGATCCAAAACAGCACCTAAATCCTGCAGGCTCCAGAAAGCCCTTTTCTGGTATGCTTTGGTCATAGCTAAGTTCTCTTCCAGAAAATAGACTGAGCTGCCTTGAAGCTGCTGAGCATCCCTACAGGTGCACCACCACCATCTTGACTGAGCTGAATATCTGCTGTCTTATGATTCTGTGGGGACTTTCACATTAAGTTTCCCACCTGTGTATCAACTTGGCCCAAAGCAGCAAGTGTGTACAGGCACACTGACGGCGTCATGTTCAGCTCAAAATGTGCCTGGTGGTATTGTTCTGTGTTCCTAGAGCACCAAGTGCAGCACATTACTGTTGATTCTTGTTCCCACAATACAAGAGAGGAGATCTTAGATCTTGCCCCATGTCACACAAAACCATTCGCAAGACAGGGACAATCCATGGTTTCGATACAGGCTGGGATGAAAGCAGCCCTGCAGAACAAGACTTGGTGGTACTGATTAATGAGAAGCTCGACATGAGCCAGCAATGCGTGCTCACAGCCCAGAAGACCAACCGTGTCCTGAGCTGCATCAGAAGAAGCGTGGCCAGCAGGTCGAGGGAGGAGATTCTGCCCTTCTACTCCATTCTTGCGAGAGCCCGCCTGGAGTACTGTGTCCAGTTCTGGAATCCCCAACATAAGAGGAGGCCATGAAGATGATCAGAGAGCTGGAGCATCTCTTCTATGAGGACACGCTGAGAGTTGGGGTTGTTCAGCCTGTAGAACAGAAGGCTCCAGGGAGACCTTATAGCAGCCTTCCAGTTCCTGAAGAGAGCTACAGGAAAGCTGGGGAGGGACTTTTTACAGAGGCATGTGGTGATAGGACAAAGGAGAATCGCTTGAAATTGTAAGGGGGAAGATTTAGATTAGACGTTAGGAAGAAATTCTTCATGCTGAGAGTGGTGAGGCACTGGCACAGGTTGCCCTGGGAAGTTGTGGCTGTCCCATCCCTGGAAGTGTTTAAGGCCAGGTTGGATGGGGCCTTGAGCAGTCTGGTCTGATGGGAGGTGTCCCTGCCTACGGCATGGGGGTTGGAACTGGATGATCTTTATGGTCCCTTCAAACCCAAACAATTCTATGATCTTTTAAGCCATCACTAGAACTTTAAATAGGGGAGGGGGTCATTTCCACTGTTTGATGGTTAACAGATTTTGATTCAAGTTTTTTGTCTATGTTTGTATTAATAGGGAAGAAATGTACCTATGGACACAAATGCAAATACTATCATCCAGAACGAGGAAATCAGCCTCAGCGATCTGTAGCTGATGAACTTCGTGCCATGTCTAGAAGCACAGCTGCCAAAACTACAAGTGAAGGAGGACTGGTAAAAAGCAATAGCGTTCCCTGTAGCACGAAAAATGATGGCACTTCTGAGCTGAAGCGTGCTGCTCCAAAGAGGCAGTCAGATCCTAGTATAAGGACTCAAGTCTATCAAGACTTGGAGGAAAAGCTTCCCACCAAAAACAAATTGGAAACCAGGTCTGTACCTTCTTTAGTTAGTATACCAAGTTCCTCTACTGCAAAACCCCAAAGTACTGCACCTTTAACTAACGGCCTTCCATCCGGAGTTCACTTCCCAACTCAGGATCAAAGACCACAGGGACAGTATCCTACGGTGATGATGGGAACCAAAAATCATGGAACACCAATGCCTTATGACCAGTATCCAAAATGTGAGTCTCCTGTAGATGTAGGTTATTACTCTATGCTGAGTGCATATTCAAATCTAAGTATATCTGGTCCACGTAGTCCTGAAAGGCGCTTCTCCTTGGACACAGATTATAGGATTAGCTCTGTAGCTTCTGACTGCAGCAGCGAAGGGAGCGTTAGCTGTGGTAGTAGTGATTCCTACGTGGGTTACAATGACCGCTCTTACATGAGTTCGCCTGACCCACAGCTAGAGGAGAACTTGAAGTGCCAACATATGCACCCCCATGGCCGCCTTAACACTCAGCCCTTTCTGCAGAGTTACCACGAGCCTCTCACACGAGTGCAAAGCTATAGTCATGAAGAACCAAAGCATCACTACAAACCTCCGATTCCATACATGGCTGTGCATCTACAGCATCCAACAGTCAGCGCTCGTTCTAGCTGTCCGAATGACTACTCTACGTCTCAGAGTTCATCACATTCAAAGACCATGCATATGGGGAGAGCCCTTGTGTCCACGAGAATAGACAGCATTTCAGACTCGCGTTTATATGATAATTCTCCGTTAAGACACAGAAAGCCTTATTCTGGCCAAGATGGGCTTGGAAGCTGGGATAGGCAGAGTTACGGGATGGATGCGTACGGCTACCGCCAGACCTACTCCTTGCCAAGTAACCCCACGCAGCCGTGTTACGAGCAGTTTGCCTTCCAAAGCTTACCTGAACAGCAGGACCAGACCTGGCGTGTACCCTACTGTGGAATCCCTCAAGACCCTCCAAGGCACCAAGACACCCGGGAGAAGGTTTACATTAACCTCTGCAACATCTTCCCCCCAGATCTTGTGAGGATCGTGATGAAGAAGAATCCTCACGTGATGGACGCTCAGCAGCTCGCTGCAGCTATCTTAGTGGAAAAATCTCAGCTGGGTTATTGAGAGATGATGCATCTTTGTGGTGTCTAGTAGTTTTCAGCTCAGCTCTAATGCTGAGGGAGGTTTGCTACAATAGCATTTGGGATCTCCTTCTCAGCAAGGAGGTTATATAGTAATCCGTTTATGTGAAATACTGTATCATGGAGTCTGTATGTATAGCCCCATGCATCGGAAGTACCAGATCTGGTTTGTGTTCTAGTTTGAAAATTTTTAAATGGCTATTTTCACAGCTGGAAAAGGTTCCAGTTTAAATTAATATATATATCTATCTATCTATATATATAAAAAAAAAAATCTGTGGTCTCCGGTTATAATCTTTGGTGCATCAGGGGTTTATATGCAGCACTTTCTATCGTTGTTTTACATGTTGTTGGGATTTTTGTTTTCGTTTTTAAACTTGCTGGGTGTTTGTCCTTGGGCTGCCTGGTATCAAAACAACCTGCAGAAGGAGGATTTTGCTACTTCTGGCAGGCAATTTTTCAAGCCAAGTTTTTGAACTTTTTACAACACCACGAGTATGTTTGTTTGTTTGTTTGTTTGTGAGCTTTTTTTTGCTATAATTATCTATTTATAGGAAACAAAGATTTACTACAGCACTGACTTCATTTTTTTAAACAAATAATTAAGTTACCAGTTAACCGCGAAGTGGGTAACAATATATTGGTAATTTATAGTATGGCACTTTTGATTGCTTTCTTTGTTTTGTTTAGTTACCTGTTGCGTCGATGCAGTTGATTAGTAAGATCAGACGCAATCGGAGGGGAAAAAAAAAAATCTTTATTTTCTTTTTTTGCTAATATATGGAGAAAGTCAAAGCCTTATTGCCTGGTTTTCAAAGGTGCTGAGAATTTGCAGCTCGCTTTGATGCTGCAAATGCTGAGAACCTCCCCAAACCAGGCTGCCTTGTTTCGGTTCCTGTGTATTGTTACCCAGCTCGATGTATTTCTGGTCAGTAGAAGGGAGTCTGAAATCATAGGATCCCGTCTAACTGGTTTATGTGTTTTCTTCTTTGTATTGCTGCACAAGTGTACTGGATATAATACGCTTTTCATAAAATATCTACCTGGTTTTAAATGAATTTAATTATCTCAATGCAAGTTTTATATTTAAGATACTGTTTGATTTTTCTTGCTATTTATCAAGGCTGGCCTGGAAAGGTTTGTGTGTTGAGGATATGCAACATTTATTAACTGCACTATGGTAATGATATTGTAGCTCAAAGTAATAACTTAAACTTTTATTTTCTTTCTTTTTCAGGTCGGGGGGGAGGGTTAAAGGGGGAAAAGATACCATATGTGTTCCTGAAGTTAGTTTTTGGCCGTTGCATCCTGTAGGCCTGATTCTTGCCACAAATAGTATAGTTTTAGAAAGAGGCAAACCAAGTCTGGTTTAGTATTAGTAAGGGATATTTCTGGTTTTAAGTCATGGGTTTTACTATCACCTCGTAAACTTTTATATATATATATATATATATAATAGAATAGATTTTTGCAATTGATGTCAGATGTACTTATGTGACATAGTCAGTTGCCGACAGTTTTAGATTTCCATCCATTGTAACAATGTTCAGTGTTAAAAAAAACATGACTAGTTTACACTATTACTGCTGATATTTTTGTTACACTTGCTGGAATTTAAAGTAAGGCCCTGAAGAACCAGAAAGTACCTTTTACTGTTGATACAAATTGTATCTTTTTAACTGAGAACTATTTTGATTTGTAGATTTAGTAGAAACACAAACGTATACCTATAACTAGTCTTTTGGGCAACATTTTATCCCTTATTTAAAAAATTAGAGATTTCAGACGTAGAATAGGCTTAGGCAAGTAAAAGTAGGTATTTATCACAGAATCACAGAATCACACAAGGTTGGAAAGGACCCATTGGATCATCGAGTCCAACCGTTCCTAACACTCCCTAAACCATGTCCCTAAGTACTTCATCCACCCGTTCCTTAAACACCTCCAGGGAAGGCGACTCGACCACCTCCCTGGGCAGCCTGTTCCAGTACCCAATGACTCTTACTGTGAAGAATTTTTTTCTGATATCCAACCTGAACCTCCCCTGACGGAGCTTCAGGCCATTCCCTCTAGTCCTGTCCCCTGTCACTTGGGAGAAGAGGCCAGCTCCCTCCTCTCCACAACCTCCTTTCAGGTAGTTGTAGAGAGTAATAAGGTCTCCCCTCAGCCTCCTCTTCTCCAGGCTAAACAACCCCAGCTCTCTCAGCCGCTCCTCATAAGACTTGTTCTCCAGCCCCCTCACCAGCTTTGTTGCTCTTCTCTGGACACGCTCCAGAGCCTCAACATCCTTCTTGTGGTGAGGGGCCCAGAACTGAACACAGTATTCGAGGTGCGGTCTCACCAGTGCCGAGTACAGAGGGAGAATAACCTCCCTGGACCTGCTGGTGACCCCATTTCTGATACAAGCCAAGATGCCATTGGCCTTCTTGGCCACCTGGGCACACTGCTGGCTCATGTTCAGTCGGCTGTCAACCAGCACCCCCAGGTCCTTCTCTTCTGTGCAGCTCTCCAGCCATTCTTCCCCCAGTCTGTAGCGCTGCATAGGGTTGTTGTGCCCCAAGTGCAGGACCCGGCATTTGGTCTTGTTAAACCTCATCCCATTGGTCTCGGCCCAGCAGTCCAGCCTGTTCAGATCCCTTTGCAGAGCCTCCCTACCCTCCAGCAGGTCGACACTTCCTCCCAGCTTAGTGTGGGAGGTGTCTGTCTTGATTTCACGTATTTAAAAAAAAAAGAAAAAGAAAAAAAGAAACTATTGGCATCTTCTTCCTTCTAAAATCTTTGTAGTGGGGACTCACTAAAATAAAGGTAAAATGCTGCCTGAAAATGATGTCCAAGCACCTTTGAATACGAAGAAGTTTTCACTACTTGTGTGACACTGTGTGTTGCAGCAAGTAGGGTTTGGGTATACAGTAAATGCTTCTAAAGAGCATTGTGCTTATAGACATATCCAATAATCTGAACCATGTTCAGCAAACCAATTCAGGACGTAGTGCTCGTGCAGCTTCCACTGCTGACGTGCTGCGGGATCTGCCATCGCCGGCCCCTGCGGTGACACCCGAGGGGCTCTGTGCCATCTGTCCTGCATTGTCTGTTTAGGGAAAGGACCTCTTCACCTGTGGCAACAGTTTTTCCCTGGATTTGGTTGGTCGCCATCTGTAGAGCATGTTTTAATGTAGAGATCGATGCAGCACTGACGCTGAGGTTTGGACCGGGGAATGGATCTCATCTTATTCGTACACTAAGATTTTTTAAAATCGAATTACACTTAAGTACTACACCATAGTGTAGATGCAGCTGTTTTAATAATGCAATTGTTATATTTGTGTTTTTAATGGGTTTCTACATTTATTTTTTATGTAGGAATTTACTTCTGCCAAAAGTTGAATTCCTTCAAGCGTGAACAGGAACTTGTATATAATAGAGGTGTTTTGTCTTTTTCCTTATCACATGAGCATCAGAATGCTTCCTACCACGTAGATGTAGCAGTCTGGCCTAGAGTATTGGATCAGCAGGCTTAGCCACGTTGTTAAAACAGTGCGAGGAAACATGTGGGACTGTGTGCTGCAGCACCCGGACCTGGATAACCAGTATTGATTGCCTCCACATAACATTTAATGCAGTATTGAATCCCTGGAAGTGTGTGGATTGCTAGAGAATTCTTGTAATAGGTTCTTAGCTTTGTACTCAAGCACTGAAAATGCTTTAAAAGTAAAAGAACAGGAGTAATTTGGTGGTTTTTAATGTTGTGCAATGATGTGCTAGTTCCCCTTAGACTCTTTTAAGTTGGGTAAAGCAGATTTACTGTGGAAAAAAATATTGGCCCTGATACTGCCTTTGGTTTTGCTGTGATAACAGAAAGAATGTGGAGTTGCATGTGAACTCCTCCACAATGAAGAGATCAGTCTTGATATTTAACAGCCTTTAGAGAGGACACCAGTAATAAACGTTAATGGAGTGATGCTCGTCAGATACTACATTTGTCGGTGTTATTGATACAAATAACTGACCTGTAACATCCTGTGTGACCTGAACAGTAAAGGTCGTTCGGTGATATGGTCTTTGTCCCAGCTGAGTGCTAGAATTGCAGTGAAGGATTAAGTACCTCCAAGTTGGGTCTATCCCACGGCTGAGAAGAGGGCAGCACTTTCCCTTTTCTTCAGTATCTGAGAATTGTTTTGATACCTAGCAGAAACTCCATATTTTTATGTACAATCCCAAGCTATTATAGCTCCATCAGGAATAGTACATAGATACGGAGTGGTTTGAATGCACATTTACATGAGGCATCTGCCCACAACTGTTCTGTATACAACAATGCCAGTATTTAGAGTTTTTAAATATGTCCCACGGATACCTAACTTTGAGCTAAATACGCCTAGGCTGTGACAGTATTAATCGCTTTGTTGTCTTCTCTTTAAAATAATCTCTGTGTGTGCATATATATGTATATATACACACACGTACACTTGGGTTTAAGACTACTGCTAACAGTCTGAGGTAAGATCATATCTTTTCAGGTTTCCTATTTTCTTTGATATGTCTATAATTGTAGCGTGGTCCTCCACTGCAAAAAAGCTCCGGGGAAAGCCAAAAGCTTGACGTGTCCATGCGACACCCCAAACAAGAAGGCGTGCCAGTCCGGTGAACCCCTTGAAGGGGACTTTTTGTAGTCTTGGAGTATGTGGACTGTTGTTGAACTCTTGATGATCTTCTGCTGTGAAAGTCGTAGCTACTGGTGAACGCTTTTCCAAAAATATCAAAGCTATTGGTGTAAACCAGAGTACCTCACACGGAATGGGAAGCCGGGGGTGTTTGCTCCAACAAGGTGAGCACCAGAGGATGGAATGCCTTGGGTGAGACATACCGCAGCATCTTGCTGCAGTGAGAGACTACCAAAACATTTCTCAGTTTTATCAGTTGATGGTTTGACCAAGGTGTTTGCAGTGTGTAAAGCTTGAAAAATGAGACACAATGCTTTCATACTCTCTGGAGCATTTAGAAAAATACCCAACTGACTTTTCATCGCTACTGAAAATTTAAAGTACTGTGCAATTAAAGAGACCAATTTTTTTTTTTTTTTTAAGAAAAATAGTTTAGAAATTATTTATTTTGATTTGCAGTGTGACTCTTGCTAATTTATTCCTTGCATTATAAGGCCGTGGTGGAGTGGCATTTATATTTTTTATTTATCATAGGAACTAAATCTGATGAGAAGAAAGAAACAATAGATTTAAACTTAAAACTATGGCCTTGTTTTGTTTTTTTTTTTTTATAAAAGGGCTGAGGTTTTATAAATGTCAAATCATGCGTTTTATATACTTTGTAAATTTTAGAGAAGCGTAGTTGAAGAATTTTGTTCCATTTAAATGTGGATGTGCACATTGTTTAGCCTAACCTTGTAACTAATCCTAAAATCATCTGTGTTAAATGATCGCTCCAGCTAACCTTCTGCTAGGTAATGTGAGAGATGTTCAGACTTCATCTTTAGATGTTCTAGCGTACATTTCATGTATCTAAAGGCTTCATCAGAAATTGGAGATCTTCGTCACCTTATCGCATGTGCGATGTCTGTTTGCTTGTGAATCCTCCTCCTGTACGCTGGGTTTTCTTGGCGGTACCAAGAGTGTCTGAGATGTTGATACGGACACTATCACATACACTGTGGTTTTCATAGTTATGAGGATTACTCGTACTCTATTACTCTGTTTGTCCCTTAGCCTCAATGATTGCAGTAGTGCTCCTCTTGGACTCATAGTCTCCTGAACACTTACCCATACGCCCAACTTGAGCACAACTACTCGCTTGGGCCAATTTCAGTGACATTAGAGAAGAGCTGAATAAAGCGGGCAGGAGGACTGGGGGCCTTGAGGAGCACAGCTGGAGCACAGCTGGGAACCACCTGCTCCCAGAGGGCAGTGAGATCTCACTGGTGCAAGGAGATCATTCAGCCAGGATTGCAATTCATGGTCTTTGGGAACACCTAGAAACCAAATCAACTTAGATGTTTATGCACATCCATCCTCAGCAGTTCAAAGGTGTAACGATCTACTCTTCACCTTGTAAAACAAAACTTCTCCGCTTTTTTTGTGAAACAACTATTTTCTCTTGATCTCAGATGAAGCCTAATTTACCAAGACAGGTTGGCTGGTTGGTTACTTTTTATTTATGTGAATGATATTCTTAATGAAGCTGATATTTAAAAACTGTTTTACCAGCATATTACACAACGTTCTGCAAGGAAACAGAAATGCAGATACAGCAGCAATAATTGTGTAGTTCTTTTCCCCTCATTATCTCTGTATTTGTGTTGAGTAGGTGAGATTTTAATATTGTCCTGAAGTCCACTCCGGCAAAAACATTAGTTAAAAAATAACGTTTGCTATTTGATAAAGCAATTGTCAAAGTGGCTCTTCGTTCCTTCACTGGTCGTTCTGTATTATTTCTGTGATGTGACTACTCACATCGTAAAACCACCTTCTAAACCGTACAAAAAGCCATGTACATGGATTCTGCTTTTAGAGAAAAAAAAATAAAGATTCATTTTCCTCATTGATGGGCTGTTTTTGTTTAATAGTAATAATAAAAACCCTGAAGAGCAGCATAGAAGGCAGCAGTGAGTTATAGACAGTTTTGTGTTCTACCTGCACAGCAAAATTGCTCACTCTGAGTAAATTATAACAGAGAATTCAAATGTGAAAAGAAAATAGTATAGATTATCAGTTCATTTTAATGCAGTAATTCATACTTAATAAGTGTTTCCCCCTTATTTTGGTTATTGAAAAGATAAAATCTCTGAGGTTAAATAACAATTCTGGTCATTTAATAGCAGAATTTGGGTGGAGACTTCGTGCCAGTGGACCTGGTCTCCTTTGAACTCCTACGACGTATCTGTTCCTCTTTCATTGTGTAATTATTAGTGGTCTAGCTTAGAACATCGTGAGTTAAATAGAATAGAGTTTAGGATAGAATAGAATTTATGATATAATAGAATTTAGGCTAGAATAACTATCTGATGAATGCAAATATGCAGCAGAAGCTGCTATAGACAGTGATAAAATGAATATTCAAAATACACTGAGCTGTTCAATTGGTTTTATTGTCAAGTGTCATTGCCTGGCCAGGGCCAGCATGCCAGACTTACTGGGAGCCCTTTTCCTTCCCTCTCCAGCCCTACATGCAGGTGCCGGAGCAGCTGACGAGCCCTGCGAGAAGGATCAAAACAGGGAGATGCAAATGGAACGAGCAGTTGGCCTAAAAAAAAAGACATGTAGTGTTGCCCTTCATCAGTTGTGACCACGGGTAATCTGCTTAATGCAAAATTGTTTGCACAGCTGTGAACATCTGTTTTACTCTCTGTAGCCTGAGCATGTGATTGGACTCTGCCTGGGTTCGGGGCAGATGGAGGCACTGGAGTGAAAGGGGAATGTCCCTCCCCAGCAGTTGGGTGGAAATACCACCGCGCTGTACCTCCAGGGCTGCTGAGCTCAAAACTCGGCATCATGTGCATGAACCGTGACTGATCACATCGGCAGCAGAGCAGAGGAGTGCTGGGAAGCTGAGTGCATTTAATACGAAGGGCGGGAAGCACTTTCCCCACTGGCAGTGTGACATGTTCCCATCGCAGGAACTACCTGAGCCGCCGGCGCCACTGCTGATACGCTGTTTGGCTTCACGCAGTGTGTGCTTTGCAAGCTCTGGCATGAAGCTGCTTGGTCTGCAACAGAATGTTCTGTGCTTGCACAGCGTTATTCTGATCTGCAGGTGGACTTGCCAGAAGACAGGCTGGGGTGCGCTGGGGCATCGATGGCTGAGGTGCTCCCATCGCCCTCAGCTCAGCTGAGCCTTGGCACTCACCATGTGGGAAATATATCATTCTTTCCAAAAGTGCTCTTTGAATTGTAGCTGCTTTTCAGTAAATCAATGCTTGGAGCTTGAGCAAAGAGTGTGTATGCAGAGAGAGGGCTTGGGATGGATGATCGTCTCCAGCAAGAAGAGATGGATCGATGACCTGAGGTAAGGGTTCCGTGGCTGCTGAGCTGTACGGTGCAGTGCATCACTGTTGGTTCCTTTGGGCAGCTGCCTACAGTCTCTCTTAAAGCATTTGGGTTGTCTCCACTGTGAGGGTGGGGAGGCACTTTCACAGGTTTCCTAGAGAAGTCATGGATGCCCCATCCCTGGAGGACTTCAAAGCCAAGCTGGACAAGGCTTTGAGCAACTTGATCGAGTAGAAAGTGTCCTTGCCCATGGCAGAGGAGGCGGAACTGGGTGATCTTTAAGGTCCCTTCCAACCCAAACCATTCTATCATTCTGATATTGCCCTCCGCAGTCCAGGCAGACGATCCCTGAGACCCAGGCCCCTCTCCCAGCATGTCCAACAGCTGCGTCGGGGGATGGGACATGTGTGAGCATCCCGTGGTAGGTATGCAGAAGATCTTCCTGGTGTCTGTTTAATAGCCTCAACAGACAGGGTTGGGCTTTCTTCTTCTGCCCCCTACCCCACCCCTTTCAGCTGAACTTGCCCTGAGCAGCAGGTTGGCACAACAGAAACTAAACACCGCTATTAATTTACATGAGGTGGATGAAGTGTAAGCAAGAGGAGAGGGGGGGATAAGGAACTGGCCATGGGTGTTTGCCAGGCAGGTCCCTTTCGTCAGCCGGGCTCACCTTACAGAGATTCCCAGCTGTGCTCTGGAACAGGAGCTGCTGTGGTGGTTGGGGTGACCGGACACTCCATCCCTCAGGAAGAATGGGGAAAACTCCACTGGGGTCTTGCCAGGGATGCTTGGGAGGCAAGGAAAAGGAATTTGGGTTTTATCCACCTATACAAAGCTTTCAGGCATGCACAAAAACCTGGATTTAATTTATATTTTGCTGATTTCAGAAATAGAAATGCTCTTTCCCTCCCCTTGGGAGGAGGGGAATGAACTGAACTTAGGAAAACATCCCACCTGAGAAGGGCAGTTCTGCTATGCAGACATCTCACGGACCGTGGCAGCACTCTTGCTGCTGCAGCAGTCGCTGGTGACTCTGGGATGAGCCACATATTTGCAGACTGGTGGTAACCGCAAACCTGCTGGGGTTTGGCCCTGATTAAACATTTCTTTTTGGGGTAGTACAAACCAGGGTGGCCCTCAGCACCAACTTGCCACCAGCACTGAGGCTCTGCCTGGTTCTCCTTACCGTCACCATGGCCAAGAAAAGGCAAATGCTCCGGGAACTGCAGAGGGATGATGTTACGTTTGTTTATGGAATTATTTTATATAAAAAAGAAATTAGTTTCCCTCGGCTCCTTCTGCCATGAAGTGATTTAATTAATGCTGAAACTCTGCGCATACAGGGTGCAGCAGAGCTGCTTGTGGTTGGCAAGGGCACCGTCTCTAGCATTGTTTCAGAAAGGAAAATGTCAGCATGATAAAAATGGAAAGCATTAGTGTGCCACATGCTGCCGGGTAATGGGGCTGCTACCCTATTCTAAACCTGAATTGGGCTTTTAATAAACTTTTAATTGTTCACCCACCCTTTTTTTTGACATTTAAAACTCATTTAGTGGCATACCACCCCCGGCTGAAGGTCAGCAAGTGCTGCCTTAGGAGGCATCCAGGCATCCCTTCACTAACTTGCCAGTGTACACCCACTACGGAAAGCAAAGCAGCAGCAGAACTTCAGTCAGGCCATCCCAGAACTGGGAAAATCCCCCAAATTTATGTAGGTTTATGATAGTAGCCCTGAAGAGAAGGACCTGGGGGTGCTGGTGGATGAGAAGCTCGACATGAGCCAGCAGTGTGTGCTCATAGCCCAGAAAGCCAACTCTATCCTGGGCTGCATCAAAAAGAAGTGTGACCAGCAGGTTGGGGGAGAGGACTCTGCCTCTCCGCGCTGCTCTCCTGAGACTTCACCTCGAGTCCTGCGTTCAGTTCTGGAGTCCTCAGCAAGGAAGGACACGGATCTGTTGTAGTGAGTCCAGAGGAGGCCACAAAGTTGAACAAAATGCTGGAGCACCTCCCTTATGAGGTCAGGCTGAGAGAGTTGGGCTTGTTCAGCCTAGAGAAGACTTTGGGGAGACTTTCTAACAGCCTTGCAGTACTTAAAGGGGCTACTGAAAAGCTGGGGAGGGGCTGTTTATCAGGGAGTGCAGTGATAGGACAAGGGGTAAAGGTTTTAAGCCAAAGCAGGGAACGTTTAGATTAGATATTAGGAAGAAAGTTTTTCCTGTGAGGGTGGTGAGGCACTGACACAGGTTGCCCAGAGAAGTCATGGGTGCCCCATCCCTGGAGCTGGTCAAGGCTATGAGCAACCCAATCCCGTGGGCCGTGTCCCTGCCCATGGCACGGGGGCAGAACTAGATGATGCTTAAGGTCCAAATCCAGACTCTGCTGCAGCCACAAATGCAAACACCACTTGTGAAATCAGAGGAAAGACCCGTGATGAACTTCCACAACGACCAGCACAGCCGCTGGCCAGCCACCAAGCATAGAAATAGCACATAGGTGAAGGCAAGGGTGACAAGGTCAAGTTTTCTGCCTTACAGACCAGGCACCGCTCTTTCCTGCCAGGTATTCATAGGCAGGATTGAATTCCCTCTTTCCTTCCATACAGGACAGAATTTTTCATCATACACCTCTACCACAGCAATACTTCAGACAAGCCTTTACCCACGGGTAAGTATCAATCTGTTGTTTCAACAACATCCTCACCAGGGCAAAATCCTGACCCACCTCAGAGTGACTGAGAAACCTCCTGTGGTTTTCTCACAGGCGCAATTGTCATCCTGCATGGAAGAGAGTGACGATTTCCAGCCATCAAGGCTTACAGAAAGCAGCTGCTGCAGTGGAGGAGCTGCCACCCCTTCCGGAACCTGCTCCTGCAGTCCACCAGCAGTGGGTGTGAACATTCCAGCTAACAAGACACCAATCTGATCTGTTACAGCCACATCAGAGCAGCTACATTGTTGAACAAAGCTACAATCTGCAGTGAGAAAGAACTGAAAGGTTTCATGATGTCAAAATCGCTTACATTCAGGTTTCTATTTTTACAGCTGTCTGCTAATGTACATCGCCCTTCATCTTGTGCAATTGCCCCTCTGCAGGACATCCACCAGAGAACTTCAATACTGACAACAGAAGCCAGAAAGCAGTGTAGGTAGACATCAGCAAAGGCAGTACAACTCTAAATAGAACCCATTTTGCAGTTGTACTGCAGATGTGCCTGCATGAAAGGGTCTTATTACCTTTTACTGTTAGAAATCTGAAGTAAATACCATTTTGGAGAAGGCTGCTTCAAGCCGCAGTTTTTGCAGAAACACTTTAAAATCTGGCTAGAGATAAAATGCCTGGAGCCCACCGTGCCTTCATTCTCTTGAGCACCAGGAACATTTTTAATCCCCTCTACATGGGTCATGTCAGGAGAGCTGGTCCTGGAATGGCAGTGCTGGCCTAGATATGTCCCCAACATCCCACAGCTCTGAATTTTATGTTCTTCTCGAGGTCCTGAACCCAAACCTTGCCCTCCAAGAGCATAGCCTGGATCTTGCTTCAACTGGTGGTGCCTTGGTGTAACCCACTGCCAGTTAGAGGTGCAGAGAACCTTCCTTCTGCACAGCCCCCCCGACTCTGCAAGGGTTTCAGCAAGAGGCTGACCATGACCCACAGCCCCCACCTCAACCCACAGCCCTGAGGGGTGGGGGATGTGGCCCTAAACCCTCCCAGGATGAAGCCTGCGTATTGGCCAAGTTGGAGGGCTTCTTTCCCCTCACAGTGGTGGCTGCCGCAGGCAAAGAGGCAGCTCCTTCGCAGGGCAGTTATCAACTAACCGTTTCGGACGCATTCTGTAAGGCTTTGGCTGCCACCTTTTCAGATCTAAGTCCTCTGCTGGATCACCCAATGCACGAGGCTATCGTGCAAGAAGGCATCGTGAAGGTCCCAAATGTTTCCAAGGTCTGGTTATATTCCCAGGGGACGCTAGCTGAACTTGCTAATAATTTGGGTGTCCACCTACTCAATTACTCAGTTACCTTAATTACCAGCTCTCATCTTTTCCTTCAAGAGTGAGCCACGCTTTGCAAATCCAGCATCCCATGGCTTATCTGGCTTTCCACAAGACTCCACTTTGGACTGGTGCCACAAAATGAATTAAAACTTCTCAGAAAAAAAAAAAAAAAAAAAGAAAAAATATCAAATATTGGTGCAGTCCAGCAATAAGCAACATTGATCATCAAATGAATAGTGATTCTTTGGATTAACATTAAAACCCATTTATTCAGGCTTTTGTGCAGGGTGCACAGTTCAATGCAGTTACGTATACACAGTATGCACATCCTAATAGCGTACAAAAAGGCAAGTAGCAACGGGTTCTTACACTGGAAATGTATGTACAGACATATTAAATCAGGGGTTTTACACTAGAAAATTGTCTGCCGCTATTCATGTATCATCAAGGCTATTAGAAATTTCGTAGAAAACCAATAAAACTTGGAAAGTATCTACTCTTATATCACTTGACCCAGGCTGGATATAAAGTCAGGCTTCCCACGCTACATATCCCCGAGCACTTTGAAGGGTCACATCACTGTTCACTCTAACACGTCCCATTACATGTTAAAGATTAACATATTAGTGTTATTTCCTGTTTTTCTGGGAAGAACAACAGCTTAAATACTTCAAAAAGCTACTTTTCTCCTGGGAAAAGACAACAAAGGAAAGATTTAGACCATGAGAGAACCAAACATTAACAAAATGTTGTAACAGCACTTCCTGGTCCTTCCAGAAAACTCTTCACGGACCAGGCAGCACCTAATTTAAAGCGCTGTAAACTGTCCAGATTTACAGAAGCGCAATGGCAGGCCTTGGCAGAGCCCAGGTCTTCTGCTGATCTTTACCTTGTTCCTATCCTAAGGGCTGCAAGAGATCGTACTTTTGTAACCTGCACAAAAAGACACAGAGAGATCAAGCAGATTTAGCAAAAGGATACTAAAAAAAAAAGCAATAAATAGAATTATGTAGCAACATCGTATGAACTAGATTTCACTCTCTGTAACTATTCTGAAGACTATTCAATTCTAGAATTTAATTTCCAATTGAATTTTATTCAAGACTCCAGTAGAATGAGGGAGAAACAGAAAAGAACGATTTAAGAAACATATGGTTCTCACGGCCAAGGCTCCCAAGAACACCCAGAACCCATCTTGATTGACTTTCAGCTTGAAGAGCAGGTCCAACTCTCTTTAACTACTCTTCTATGCCAGAGACAAACTCTTGCCCGTACCAGTCCAGCTTTGATGGCAAATTTTAGCATTAAAATCTACCCAGGGAGTAGTTTTAAAGGGCTAATTTGCTAATGTATGCAACACAAACCACAGCTGAGTGCCCTATAGGTAAGGCCGAGTTAAAACTGCTCCCACGGGCGGCTGCAATCAGATGCCTTGTGCATAAACACACCAAATACAGGACACGTTTGTAGAACGTTCAATCACAGTCAATACAGTTTCAGACATCTTTTTAGCACAGCATATCCCTTTTGCTGTGTAAGCTCTGGGGTTTAGTTTATTCAGTTCATTGCCTCACACAAGCCTTTTTGGAGAAAAGGTGAGGATACCATGGAGAAAACTCTCTCAAATTTATTGCTCTCCTAAAGCTTCAAGTTCTTTGGCAGAAATCCTTACAATGAGTCAAAATCTATTTGAGTGAAGATACATTTCAAAAATATGTACTCTCCATATTGATTTTTATGAAAATTCATTGTTGAGGTGGCTTGAAAAATGTTTTCCTTTTAGGAAATATCTTCCTTAAATATAGTACAAATAGGCAAATAATTAGTACTTGAAATTCAGCCTTGCTATAGTGCAAATCTCTCATTCTGATTGTTTTAGAGCAACACTTCAGCTCCATGTATTAATAAATGAGAATTTTATTCAAAAGGAAGGAGGAAAAAGGCTTAAGCCAGATTGTCATTCAATAAGCATAGGGAATGAGTTGCTACTTGGTAACACTTCTTTTACATCTACAAGGGCAGCTACAGCATGTAACGTGTAGGAACATCACATCATATTTTATACCCCAGCCTGTTTCCCACACAAATAATTTTCTGGCACAGAAGGTCAGTGGGAACTTCCAAGGCTCAAGCAGAAGTAAATAAGATGTGTGGTTAAGGTATAGAAGTACTGAAACCACACTGGTGCTTTAAAAGCCCGACAGAAATTCCTGGCCAGGGGTGGGGAAGACAAATAGGCTTCTGGCAGTGAGTGAAACTGTAGAGAGGGAGGGCACCACTGAAACCAGTGAAATGTTTCCTGGTACTAAGAGATCTCTTGAAACAACTGGCTTTTCCAGGAGGATAAGAACAAAAAGGCAGGTAAACAGATCTGATTTTGATATCAAGGACAGAACCAAACCATACTCACTCTGTGTGCTGAAATACTTTTAAAAACAATCTTTTTAACACAGCTAGCTTTAAAAACCTTGATTTCTAAAACTACTCAAGACCAAAGTTTATGTAAAAAATAAGTAGCAACTTGTGTATTTTGCTTCAATAGAACCATCACAAGGCCTGATAGAAGCCTACTAGAAAGTTCTGGTTTAACCTCTATCTATCTATCTATCTATCTATCTATCTCTCTATCTCTCTATCTCTGCTAATTGCAAAGCAAGTTACACTACCTTTCCATCCGAAAATAGTTTTATCCATTAAGGTCCAGATTGCAATGCTTGTTGCAGTGTCATAGGCAAACAATTCTACAAAATTGCTGGGGCGGAAAAAGGGTGGGGTTTTTTTTTGCTCTTAAATTGATAGAATAAGCCACAACAGAAGCCATTATAGGAAATATGACTGAAGAAATATATGCTATTCTCTTTTCCAGTGCTCCCTAAAGAATCCAACAAATGCCAATAATTAAATAAGCCTGGTTAATTTTACCAAAGTACTTTGCTACCATAAATTTAGTTTGAGAAAAAGCCTACCTTGCCCTACATAGATGCCTGCCCATTGTTTTCATCCTGTAGTCTAAGTAGCTCAGAAAAAGCAATGTATTTCTTCAGTTTCTTAGAGCTTGAACTTTTTCCCCCCCACACAATGTTTTTAAACTGATAATTACACAACATCTTCCTTCCCTGTCTTAATTTGCATTCTCATACTGAAACAAAGTTATTTAATTGCATTAAAGCTCTCAATGATCTAAATCGAAACCTATTTTTTCAGATTAAATAAATAGCGTGACACTAGCAAAGATAAAAAAAAAAAAAAAAACCTAAACCAAAACAGCAGTAAAGCAAAGTGAGATGTAAGAACCAATTCAAAGACCAGGGGAAACATGTATGGAAAGAGCCACTCAGAGCATGTAGAAATCACTGCTAGAAAGAAAGTTCTCCAGAATTTATTTTCATGGTCCCATATAAAATTAAACAGAGACAGATAAGACATTTTATAGCTTATGCTATAGAGGACTTCAGCTTTTAGCCAGGTGACCTCCAGAAGAGGTTCGAAGCCAGGCAGGAGTATAATCTTACCTCTTTTAAATAAGGATCAATAAGAAAAAGTTACCTATCTCATGGGATGATTTTTTTTTTTTCTTTCTTTTTAGGGTGTTCACATTCAAGACAATTGTGCAGAAAAGCAAAAAGCCACAGCACCATGCAGTTGTGCCTGGCTGTTCTGCTGTCTGAGCAGGCAAAACCATCCTTTTCCAGTGCTTTCTCCTGCGTAGTCCAGACTGGCAACTTACACGAGAGCACAGAATTTCTCTCCCTTGTGTGTGTGGACCAGGACTAGGCTTGAAGTTGACCCTTGTGGGTATAAACACTGTGATTCAGATCTTCCCTAGTTTTCTGCATGCATTAACATACTTGTTTTCTGATACTTTCTGTTCTCCACAATGCTACTAGCAATTATTAACTAGTCAATACAGTTATTTCTTCTATAGGTGGCATATACCATGCATGCCTGATAAGAGAACGTATAGCCAAACTTAACACACAGATTACAGAATACCAGTAATAGTTCTAAAATTAAATATGATGAGTTAGCTGGCTTTGTTGGAACCACCGCTATAAGATTCCAAATGCAAAATAAGAAAGAGGAAGAGTCACATTTTAAAACAGTAGAGAAGTGCAACAACTGCCAGTCAGAAGCGAGACAGATGCCTGAAACACTGCTCACAGGAGAGCCATGAATTCAAAATGTGATTTGAACTGAAGAAAAACTATCAACAAGAATCATCCAGCAGAAGTGCAGATTAATGACATGAAATTTTTCTGATGTGTGAACAAGCTCACTGTCCTGTCCCAAACCCCTAAACACTGAATCTGCTCACTCAAACAAATGAATTTGTCCCCAGTAATAAAAGACAGTGGCAGGATGGACTGGTCTGTGTATTCTGGATGTTACCTACACATTCTCAACTTACTTCATTGAAGATCGAAGTGCACTTGGCAGAAAAGTTTTCAGCTTCAGCCCCGATGCAAATGAATCTCTTTCTGGCAATACAACTGCAATTACCATATTCATAGAGGTTATTAATTAATCAGAAGTGCTGTTTAAATAAAAGTAAAGCTAGACTACTTCAAGTCACCAGTATAATGCATTTTAAGGAAGAATTTGATGCGCTAGTCAACCATTTACTGGATGCTCAGTTTAGTACTGTACTATTGAGGTTACAGATTAAGTTAAATACTGTATCAAGTTTAAGTAAGAAATCAAGGGTGAATAAGAAGCGTGAAAGCTGAGGCCACAGGGAGCCGTAGACTTGATATGAGATCCTGCAGAGTTCAGCATATGTGGTCACGGAGCCTGTCATGCAATTACTGTTTCACATGGGTACACACAGGTTTCGCATTGCTGGAACAAGCAGTGGGGCAGCTAGAGCTCAACTCTTATCTTGCCAAGGCAGAAATGCTTTGAGGCAAAATTATCAGGCTGCAGAGAACGTCTTCTGCTGAAATGCAGCAAGTCATAACAGGGAGGACGGGTTGGGTACACATGGCCTTAAGAATTCCAAGACTGTTCAGTGCTGGGCAGCAGGCTTTCTAAAAGCCCTCAGCTAAATATTCAGATAACAGCAACTCCTCTTGAGTAAATAAGGTAGTTTAAAAGAAACCAAAAGAACACCCAAACAAGCAAAAACCGCAGCAATGCAAATTGTCCTACCTCTGAGCTTGATCTCTTTAAACCTGATCCACTTATCCAGAGCCCAGGGAACATTTAACTCTTATGTGCGCATTAGGAATATTTGCACCACCCAGGCCATCTCCTTTGATGCACATTTCCACCTCCCCTTGTTTCTTCCACTGCCTAAAGCCTACTGCTGTGAACAGAAACACTCTTGACACAGTACTTGCAAAAGCCAATATAAACACCTAATGGAATCCCAGCGATTCAAAAAGCTCCACTTCCCATGGCTGACTTTGTCTTTCCCTACACTGTGGGCATAATCTCTCTCTTTCTGAATATCTAGACTATCACAGGCATTGCAGCAAATATTATGGTCTCTCCTTGTGAAGACATGAGATTGCAGATCTCGGGGAGAGGTTTAAGGGACTTGGGCAAGTCCTCTTCATTCAAATTAAATGAAGCATATACATTTGATACATCAGCAATATCTATGCAAGGGAGAAAAAGCAAAACAAGTAGAAATTTCTTTAACTTCACTCCAAAGGAGGAATTTACCAACCCAGAATTGGCAAACAGTAAAGCAAACACAAATGAGAGACTCCACAGAACAAAAGCAGAGAACGGGCCTGTGCCTGTAGAGCTGGGCTCAAGCTCTGGAAAATGGGAAGCGCAACTACCTCCAGTACATTGGCTGCTGAATTTTCTGAACAAATTGTTGGTCACACATAGTGAAGGTATGTATGTTGCAACAGCGCACTGAAAAGGAGTCCTTAACACAAGGGAATAAACAGGCCAATTAAGGAGTCTAGCCCATGTTTGGGCTTGGGTTTTTTTTCCTCACAGTCCTCCACCACCACTGTTCTCTATTACACCAGCCCTTCCAGCCCTGAGCTGCTCACTGTTGAATGGGTCCCCAAACGGGGAAAAGGGCCAGTTGTAGAACTCGCATACTTTCAAACCAATTGGCTGGAGAGGAAAGGTGCAGCAGGGCCTGCTTAGGAGCAGTGCAGAGGGACACACCACCTAGCAGTGCCCACGGCAGCCAGCAAGAACCATCTCCTAACCACCCACACAGCTGACAGCACTTTGGCCAGGAGGTTCCCTCCAAGCACAAAACCCAGCATATCCTCCAAGAGAAATTACCCCAGTTCATATGCTAATTCATTGATACTTACTGCATTTCCCATGAAAATCTTATAACGTAATGTATCTTTGGGCTGGGCGATGAGAATGAGACAACTATTAGTAAGTGAACTTTGCTCTTCTGTAAAGTAGCTTTCAGTTTGCTTATGTTGATATTTTCAACCAGAAAGTATCTTTGTGAACACTAGCACCAACCACCTCATCCCACTGAGATAGAATATCTTTGTTAAACCCCTCTATTCTCAAAACTAATCTGATGTCTTGGGGAGAACAAGACATTTTCTATGATCTACATCTGAACAGGTATGGAAAATGCTTGAGTAACAGTTCTCAAAAGCAAAAGTTTTTAATTAATCATTTCAAACTCTACCTTTTCTTTAAAAATATTAAGAAAACATACTTGAAGTACTTTCTCCTCAGAAGTTTAAAATATTTCATTTACAACACACATTTTTGCCCAGACATTTTAAGTTACCTGCTTATGGACACGTTCTCTAGTGCTGTTCAAGAAGCAAAAGCATGATCATGCTTTCCAAACTAGGTTTAAAAAGGCAGATGTGAATTTTATTCTTTTTTTTTTTTGGCAAAATAAGTAGAGTACACAAGAAACACGTACTCAAAGAGTACAGAAAATGTAGGTTTTGATGTGTGGAGTGGGCTACTTCAAGAAGACAAAATGTCTTCTTTCACATGAAGGCACTCTGGGTGTTTGCATTAGTCTGGCCTGTAAATAGTGGCACTATTTGTACCTTTTCTCTACACCTCAAAAGTATATATTTTTTTTAAAATAAAAAAACACCTTTCAAAGCACTTACCTCCCCTTTCAAGCACAATATTCTGAAGTTATACTCTATATAATATATACACCTATACTCTAACAAATGGGAAACCTTACATCTAACGTTTCAGCAGGAAGGGCTCCAAGAAGAGAGAAGCACAAAACTAGAAATATGCACACTTAGAAGAATCAAGTACACATGCTTTAATTCATCATAGCAATTCTGTCATCTGGGTCATGTGCTTGTACTGAGTGCAGGGCCAAACAAATACAAGATAGAACCGAATGTCACCTGAGAGGAGGTCTAATTTATGCAAGAGCTGCTTAGCAGATTAATTTGTATGCCTATTTATATGGGACCGTTCCTGCCATTTCCAAGTATATTAGACAGCTGAAAAAGCTCACAAACTTGCCATCATCTAAAGCATGTGGCCATCCCTGCATTTAACAGCAATGTCCACTATAATGTAAGTATTAAAAAAACATATCAAGGTTTCTCAACCTGGGGCTAAGCAATATGTAGGCAGTGATTGAAAGTTCTTACATTAACCATACAGCTCTTATGTGGCCAAATTACCCTCTGTTCTCAAGAAAACCAATTTGCTCTGATGATTCACATCCTGTTATCCTGCTTTGAATTGACCATCACTAGTGCTTCCTCCCAACTCTTATGTGGTAACTTCTGAAGTGGAGTACCATTCTCTAGGGATGCAATTTGAATTTCTTTTTTCTCTTAAGTTCCATTTTGACCAGAGTGGGAAACAAAAACTGATCACAATTTGTACGCTGCTCTGGAAAAAGGCTATTACAGTACATTTGGTAAAGCTTGTCAGAAAAAAGTATATTAAATAACAACAATGGACCTCAGAGAAATTAACTGTATCTCTTTATTGTTAACCAATGAATGTTATCCAAAATAGTAGATGTAATTGTAGCTTAATTGTACAACACAAAACATGATGCTAAAGGAAGAAGCATGTGGAAAATTACTTCATCAAGTAATCATTAAATGTGTTCTTAGTATTTCCGCACCAGTAAGTGTTCCCAACTGCTGGTGACAGCAGCTATTACCACTTTGTTCATTGTGAAAATCCGTATTACAAATGGTTGTTCCTGGTTGTTTAGAAAACAAAAAAAATCACACAGCTTTATAAATGGAGCTAATCCATTTAAGCCCTACTCTATATATTGTAGATTTATGAACAGCAAACTGGACTGGTATTTTTTCCTCCATTGCTAAAACTGATGTATTAGTGTTAGTGCACACTGTCCAGGGAAAAATGAAAACTCACTGGAGTTTTCTCCTGCTATGGCAAACTGTTCAAATACTTCGCTTAAGCTTCAGTTTATGAAGCGTGTGAAAAAATCTGTTCTTACAATGTACTGCAAGTAGAAACACCAACTTCCACCAAGCAGCGTTCTGAAGCACGTGCACACCATCTGCACATCAGTCTGCAAGGTCAACCAGGTATGTTTAGCCCCACAAATCAAAAATATATTAATGTATCTATATTTTATTTTCATGATGTCACCCCACATAGCCAAACTCTAACTCCGCAAAACAAAACAAAAAACATTTAGTTGGACTGTTCATAAGAAATTTAAATCTATTGTGCATGAAAAAAATGTTTAATAAAATGGCAAATTGTAATAGATAAGTGTAAATTTATGAGTGCATAATATCAAACAGAAAAGAGCTGAACCATCCTCAGAGAAAGCAGGGTTCTCTCCCTGTAGATATTTACTAAGGTACTATAACAGAAGGAATAACTGTAAAAGTTATTTCTAAAATTCATTTTCTAAGCAAATTTCTCAAAAAAGCAGGTCTGCTTTTCAAGGCAGAAAGGACTTGGTATCAGTGATCTGATATCAGATATGACAATTACACCACCAGCTTCACTGAAAACTGAAGCTACAAACTTCTACTCCAATTCTGGGAACTTTCATTTTGTATTGGGAAACCCAAACCAACTCACACACATGCTACACCCCTCCCAGGAGATAGTATACCAGTGACAGGTTACAGCTTTTAAAACACACAAGATGCTTTTACAATTTAAACTCAACAAAAGGCAGTTAAACAGTATTTAGCACTATAAAGTCATCTTAAAGTCCCAGGAGTAAAGGCTCCTAGCATTCTATGGTATCACTGTGTAGTGATAATCAATTTAAACAGTTTTTTCATGGTGTTTGAAGGACCAGTCATCATGTATATAGTAGTGAGGTAGGATACTGTCCCCTCCCTGGGACTGATGTTTTCATATGCTCCCTTGCCAGAAAGGTCCAGGTCTCCCTACAGCAAATAAAATAATTACAAGCAAATAGCACATGAAGCTTTGGTTTTTTTTTTTTTCCCTTTACTGCATCAGAACATTTTGCGCATCTAAAAGAATCATCTAGGAAAAGCAATACTTATCCAAGCCTATCAGCAGCCATGTGCTGCCCACAGGTGGTGTTCCATCTAAAAATACTTCCTGGAACTACCACCTGCCATCCAGACCTTTGTGAACAGGTAGGCAAAGAAAACCATCAATGATGACAGGCCATGAAACACCAAAGAATTTCACTCAGGAAAAAAAAAAAAGTCCAAATTGAATGTCAGCAGTATCAAATTCTTAACGGTGCAGCTACATTGAAAAACGTAATTTCAAACTTCATAACGAAATAGTACCTATCCAGTTTAGGTTCAGTTCCATTCTTCTTCCTATTTTTTAATGTTTAAGTAATACATACACTTGTCAGTCATATACTTCACATCAGTTTCCAAAGGAAAAAAAAAAAAATACGAAACAATGAAACTCAAAACATGTTGGGGAAAAAACTGCTTTCACTCTCCACCCCCCCCCCCCCCTCCAAAAGCTAGGGATGACAGACTGCCTTACTGTTGAATAGCTTCCCCTAAATTTGTCTTCTAGCCACTGTAGTCAAACTGGTATTAAGTGCTTTGGCAAAGTGGGGTGCAATCCATCAAATCTGCAAAGGCCTGCTTTTTCTCTGTTGGTGGTTCAGCTTTACGAGGAACATATATGCAAAATAACAGCTCTCACATTGCTTCAAACTCATCAATACGCTGCTTTGTATTGCCTTGTCGGATTTGTCGAAGAGTCTTGTACTTATCACGGCCTGCTTTAACATTCTCAGCATGAAGGACATCATTTTGTGTTTTCTTGGTTTCATCTCTGGCTTGAGCCAATTCAGAACTTAAAGCCTGTTGAATAAAATAGTTGCATTTAAGTGCTGTGACTGATCTTTTAGAGATTCTGGAATTTCTGGTAACAACTGTTCCATAATTTGGATAAGGACTTCTTGAATGCCAGCCTATAAAATGCTTGTGCTGTTCAGTAACTCAAATTGTGAGGTCTACCAGAAAGACTGCAGGGGGAAAGAGGAGGAGTGCATAGGATTCTTTTCTTACGTAAGAGGGGGCATCAAACTGAAAAGAAAAGGCCTCATACCATAACATGCAAGAAGAGCCTAACATGTGAAGGAAAATGATCTTAGTTTCCAGTTTCTGCTAGACTAAAGACAGCTCCAGTTTATCTCCCCCATCCTTTTCAGTGATTAGCCAAGCACAAAGGATATTATACACACACACACACAACACTAAGATACTACTGCCAGAAAAAGAAATAGCTTTCCATTTCTTTTATTTTCTTCCCAAACGGAAGTTTTATAACAAGGCAAAGGGTTACCACTAACAGACTATTTTACTTTGAGGGGTAAGACTAGTCTGAGGAAATGCTCCGTTTCAGGAAAACACAATTAATCCAAAATGGGCATAATATTTGCATTTACAATGTCTGTGAATGACTGCAAATAAAACACAAATATTATTAAGGCAAGCCTCTGTTCATATCACTTAGAGAATTTCAGTATTGAGAAAAGAAAGTATTATGTTTTAACATGCAGCACCCTGGACATTACATAATTATCAGAAATGTTTACTGGCCAATGCAACAACATACTCATACTCTTAAGCTATAAAGCACAATTTTACGTACAATCTTTCTAACGGTTCCACTTCTAGAACACTATGAAAGATAGATGGGTAAATTAGTAATACAGCTAGTGAATGATAAAAAGGCTGTTTCCTTGGCACTCTGTAATTCCAATGAGACCTTTGACAAATAAAGAATGAAAACCCAAAGCCTGAATTATGTTGATACAACTATGAATCTTCATTACCTGGAGCTGTTTCTTAACACGTTCATTTTTCTGTGTTTCTGTTACCCGTTCTTCCTCACTCCTGTGATTCATGACACCATCAGAAGACAGTTCTGCACTGGCTTCCGCATTGTTCTCATCATGTTCATCATGCTCATTTTCTGTTGGAGGAATAACTGGTGGAGGAGGAGGTGGAGGAGGAGCAGACATCACAGATTTCAGTTCTTCTTTGGTCTTTTCCAAGTCCTCTTGGGCAGCAAAAGCCTAAATATAGTAAACATTACTTAGCATCTTTTAAAATGAATTATGTAGAGTCAGAAAATAAAAATAAATATTTGAAATGTTTTAAGACACATGGAAACTGACCTTCATAAATGACACAATGAGCTTATGCACTGAAAAATGTCAATTAAGAACACAGGATAAAAAAAAGATATGACTCCAAACCAGCTGTACCAAAGTCCAACTATTTCCAGCAGCAGACAAGAGAAGAGCCAGAGAATACAGCAGTCATTGCTTTCCAACTACCCTAGGCTGCTAAAATTTGAGGCTCAGGGACCTCCTAAATGATGTTTTCAAATTTCATATTCAATCAAGACTTATAAGAATTTGTTCAATTACTGTTTGAACCCGTGCACACAATTAGCATTCATGCTCCAGAGTTAATTACAGATTTTCTGAAGAAAAACTATTTTGCCAGATACATTTGATGTGACTTTTTTATTGTTCTGTCTCATTTTTTCACTCAATTTCATACATCTCCCTCCTGAGGTGTTTTCTTTTCCAATATGAAGCTCCAATCTATTTCATCACCACACACAAGGAAGGCATTTCAAATACTTGACCATACCTTTGTGATGGGTATTTCCCCACCTTTGTGACTATTTAATAGTAAGAAATTAGTTACATAGAAGTATAGGCTGGCTTCAGCAGACTGAAGATCAAAAAGCTTTAAGAAAGCCTTCTCTGACTCCTAATAGAGAGATTCAATCCCATGGACCTCCAGTGGGATTTCTGCACTCATCTCCCTTAGTTTCTTTGAAGTTCTGACTCCACACAGCATGAGCTCATTACTTTGTGCTGCCATTCTGAGGCTTCCTCTTCTTTCTTTTTCTTGGCCTCCTCAAGAAGTGCAATCTTGGCAGTGAATTCAGCAAGTTCTGCTGCCTGAAACAAACAAACAAACAAATGAAGTAGAAATTTTAATTTGGTATCATTTTGGCTCTGCAGTGGAAGAAAGCAGAGCTTTTGCTGTGATCTGACTTGGAGAGTTAGTTTAGTTACTATCCATCACTTCTCCGCTAAAAATAGAATTTTTAAGCATACATGACAGAGGGAATGAATCAGCACTGATGGAAATAAATTCAGAAAAACAGTATTTTTCTTCCATACTTCCAAAGCTTGCTGGGAAAAGACAACTTTAATGGTTCCACCAATAAGACTGCAAATCTGGATCACAATCTCTATACTATTAAGCTAAATCTTGCCTCCGTAATTGTGTGCTAAGTTTACAGAAGATCAAAAGCCAGCTTATAGTTGAGAAATCATTTCTTGCACTATCGTCATGTCTTTCTCAGTTACTACGTACAGTTCTTGAATTAGAAGTAGGGAAAAAATAACTCAAAAAAACCAACTCGATGTGTCAGCAACTCACCACCACCACCATAAAGCTTCAGAACAGACTTGCTACAGAGAACAGACTTCCCAATGCACTGCAGAAAGAAGCTACTCTCATTCTCAGCTGGATAAGCCTGACACTATTAGAAAGACAATGTAGTGGATGATGTCAGTCTGAAACGTATACTTCATCATTTAATTTCTTACAACCCTAGAGTTTGTTTTTCTCTTGCAAGTAGTGGCAAATCTAACAACAGGTTTCTAAAGAATTTCCCACCTGTAAAGGTATTTCACATGCTTTTATCTGTGTTTCAACGTATTTGCTCATTTGAGAAAATGGATAAAACCAAGCATGAAGGCTAAATTTTCAACTATCTTTTACAATTTGTTTCAAAAGAGGGTCAAAGCTTCTTACTAGCTGCTCCTGGTTCTTCATTTGATCAGCTGCCTGCTTGGCTAGAGCAGCCTTAGCTTCTTCAGCTGCACGACGCTCTTTTTCCAGTCGTTCCGCTTCTTCTTTTGCACGCTTTCGTTCTTGATCCAGTTCTAGAGCTCTTCTAGTCTGTTCCTCTAGCTCTGCCAAAAGGAAAGTTTGCATACAAGATATCATTTCCTAACTATTCCTCATATGTAACACAGATGACAACTGTAACACGCTTAAAATGAAGTAACCTAGAAAGCTGGCAAAGACTTGAGTGCCTCAAGCCAAGAAAAAATTCTGAACTTTACACCTGAAGCTACACTCCATGTCTGATTTTCCCCCGCTCCCTTCTTTAAGACATACTCTAGAAATACTTCATCTCACCTGATGGTTCTGACATTTAAGCATTTCAGAAAATTATTGTTTCATGGATAAAAGTAAACACCCAAATATATGTACATATACATGCACATACACCCCCATTCTTAGTACTGAGAAGATTTTATATAAATCATTCTTCCTTACAGTAAAAAAAAAAAAAAAGTCAAAAACCTTTTCTATTCTACTGAAATGCCTGACAGATTCCTTAATTGGAAGAAACAGTTTAGGTTTGCGACTCCAGCAGAATGACCTAAGACCCATTAGAAAGGTCAGGAAAATTCTCCACAGAATAGAGCCAAAAAGGTGCAAAAAGGAAAATTCTAAATCAAGGGAGGGATAATAGTTGTCTAGCTGCAAAACACAGTAATCTAAAGGGCAGACCTCTGATATGAGTAAAATAGGAAGAAATAATAAACTACCAGTACCACAAGACAAGATTTGCACGGGCAAACATATACTCCTCTGATACGCAAAATGAAGCAACAATGAAAAAAGTCTTTCTGAAGCTCCTTGCTGGTTCTAATGATAAATTTTCCACTATGTTTTCTTCAAGGCATAGCTGTCATAGATTCTTTCACCAGAAAACCCAAACAATTGCTTAGTTATTAGAATAATCCATTTGCCCTTCGCCATATGTTTTAATAATAAAAAAGCATCCCCTGCCCAGATATGCTGACACACGCTTAATCTTTGCACATACAGTTTTAAGTAGGTCTCATGTAATTAATATTCTTCAGTTAGTTTTCCCAGGTCTGCTACTTCAGTTAGAAAATGAAGCAAACAGCGTTAAGTATGTAGAGTCATACAAATGCAGTACTGAGAAAATGAAATAAAATGCATAAATATTTGAAACACACTAAAAGATTTCCTGTGAAGGTGGAAAACACCTAACAACAAAGTCAACTACAGAACGCAGACACCGTTTCTACACTTTTCCACGTGTAAACAGAAGGCTAAGACCACCAGCAACACAGGAATGTTATGTATTATAGGAGAAACTAGACTAAATTGCTCACAAAAGTTACAACAAAATGTACATTGTTAAACTTCCACACTCTCCTTAACAGTGTCTTGTCCTGGGCTAAATAGCTCTCCCTGAAAAATTCCAAGACTCAGTTTGTGTGTTACTTTTCTGGATGCAGCCAACCTGTTCTGCATGGAAAGACTGAAAAATAAGCTACAGAGCAATGCCAGGCACATGTAATTTATTTGCATGGATTTAGTCACTGATTCTCTGTCGTGCCTGAAGCCAATATATACGAACAAAAGAGAGGAACAGAACATGAATGCGAATCAAACCTGACGCAAAAAAAAAAAAAAAGAAAATGGAGAGGAAGGACTGTGAAGCAGAGGAGTCAAAGACTCCGAGGGGCATTTATTGCAACACAAAGAATGGCCATCAGTGGAAACTACACTTACTTGTAAAATCTGACAAGATTTTATTTTTAAAATTCTCAAATTTTAAAAGGGAATGGAAAATGAAGGAAGAACACATTTCCAAATGAAAAGCTAAATTCAAGAAAATCCGAGATAAGTACTTTGCACCTTTCTCTCTAAATTTCCTGCTCCCCACAACTCCAAGTTTGCAGTACTTTAGTTGTTTCCTAATTAAGTGGAACTGTGTATGCATTAATTTTCTTTTTATTAAAGAAAATGGAAAATTCTGCTTTAGTAGGAATAGAGTTTATATTCAGATATACAATTATATGCAAAGACGCACACCATCTTTTAACTCATAGTATTGAAAAAGAATATCTCTTTTTAAATTAAATAATACATCACTAAATTCTTGTTATTCTTAATAAAATTAAAAGAAAAAAAACACACCCTCCACCTCCAAATATATAGTAAAGAACTGCAGAACTGAACTTAGCATTGTAATTAGATAATAGAAATCCAGGACCAGTAATAGCTCACCTTTTTGAGCTTTCATTGTTTGTTCCTCAATTTGTCTTAAGCGTTCCATCAATTCTTCCTTCTCACGCTCTATTCTTTCCTTTTCCTTTTCTGCTATCTCCCTTTTCTTCTTCTCATTTTCTAACTGTGCCCTGAAAATAGTAATAGGGTTTTATTTAATCCTCAAATAGATTAAATTCTACTCTAAGGATTCTGGTAGCCTATTTTTCAGTTTACTCAGCTAGTAGAGAAGCACATAATTTTCAATGTTTCAAAATCAGTTTATAATACAAGAACCACCAAGTTTGTTTCAAAATACTGTACAGAAGAGCAATTTATGAACAGAACTGCTAAGCAACCTCAGTTACAGTTCAGCTGGGTAATTCCACAATCATACCTGCATTTTAGACATGGCTGGTATTTCACCTGGGCTAGAAACATCAATGGTATTTTTTAAATATTTTAAAAAAGGCAAGCCATGACACTTCACACTGAATTTGCTTTAACGGTTCACCTGAAGAGCATAAAAGTCCTAAGAATCGAGCAACAGAGGGTTAAGACTCACAAGAAACATAATGAGAAACAACAGTTCAGCTACTATTACTACACAGGAAGCTCAAAAAAGATACGGCTTTCTATTAAGACAGGTGAACCATGCCAAAGCACAAACCTGCTTACATATTAGAGAAAGAAAGGCAGCTCTCTGTTTTCTAGAATGCTAAGTTGCCTGATATTCTATGACTTAGTTTTCTTAAAATGGTAAAAGAATTTTTTTTCTGTTTCACGGAAGTTTGTCAATTACCTTTCCAATTGTTTCTGATGTTTCTCCTCTCTAGCTTGGGCCTTCATCTGTTGCACTTCAATTGTATCAGGTTTCCTCCTCCTCATGTACAATTCATGATTTCCCATACACAGTGCCAAAATTCGCTTGTTAATTCTCAGACGAGGTGCATAAAAAACAAAATCCTAGCAAAAATAATTGCAGCACCTCCATTAATTTAAAAATACAATTGCAACGAGACCCAAAGCATTATTGCATGCTTGCATTTATTAAGCTTAAACTTACAAGTATTTTTACCTTCATCCTCTGAGCAATCCAACACCATAATCTATAAATCTAGTTGCTGTCAGGAACTTGCAAGACAAATTCAAAACTACACCTGCATCCCCCTCCATGTAGAGATTAGCTATTTTACACATGATTATTTACTTAAACTTCTAAAAAAGGAAGACTATTCTCCATTTCTGAAGAGTTTTGACCTTGAAAGTCTGAAGAAACATGCTGCTGTAATAGAATGGAAGAAAAACAGAGGTGGGGGAAGGAGGGATTATATCAACCAGAATAAAAAGAGATAAAATAAACATACCATACTTCAAAATAAAGATTTCCTTTTGATTACTGACTATTCTACCAGTAAGAATAACAAATGTCACAAAATATTTACTCGTGCCATAATGCCAGAGCAAGTCCCTGCAGCCTTAATTCTCTTCATATACAAAGGCATACTATTCTACACACTACTTACAGGGGCCTTTTTGTCAATTGGCTTTATGACAAATTTTTTGTCGTTAAACGAGATGTTTCTTATTTCACTCCAAGGAAAACCAATCTTGGGTGTCAGCCTTCAAAGAGAAAAAGTTCCCATTAGAAGCAGAAAAGATGTGCATTTTATCTATGCCCTCTAAGCCTTAACCCCGTACTATTTTCACTAAATGCAATATTTAGCTACATTTACAAGCAAGAGTTGAGGCATATTTTGGTAGACAATTTTTTTTTACACATTATTCCATCAACTGATTAAGCTACATGGCACTGTAACAGATGGAATTTAGAAATTTCAATTTGTGACTTATTCAACTATCATTAAATAGATGCTAAACATCACAATCATGTACTGATTCTTTACAAGCTATTGATAATTTTATTTTCAGTGAAAAGAATAAATACTTAAACTTGAGAAAAGTCTGACATTTCAAAGACCGAAATTAAATTAGCTTTCAACAATGCTGAACTCTGGTTTAACTTGGATGCAAGATGTGTTTTCACATTTCCAAATGTTTTCACATTTCCCTTGCAACTTAAGTAAAAAAAATACAGTTGAGAACCATTACAATGTTATGCACCAACTGCATAACTGTAAATATTTTTCTCCATGAGCACAAAGTTTTTTCAACTTCTATTATCTTAATTACAAGCATTAGAAAAAGTTTAAATATTTGATTGGCAACTATTGGTAGCTGAAAAAACACCAAAAATTGGTTGATCATTCAATCTGATCTGAACATTTTCTGAACTCCTTTCAGGAGTTATATTGCCATCTAATGGCAATTAAGGTTTACGTAATTGCTTTACAGAGACTATACATCGAAAAGCATTAAGTTTCACTTCAGTTAACAGCTGTTATCTGGTGTCTGACGCACTGTCTTTAACTTCTAACTTCAAATCACTATGAAAGGACTGTTGACATCAGATACTACTAACGAGTGTTTGGAAAGAACAGAAGAACAAGCCTGTTCTTCTGTTTTCAGATTCCTCAAACTCTACGTTTCAGCTTTACCCTTCTTCAAGTAGGACAGAATCCCTAAACTCTAACAGAACATGAGATTCATCTATGTTCTTTGATGTCTAAAAGGCTTCAATTCTAGATGCCAAAGCTTTTTATGCTCTAACAGCTGTAATCCACGCTACGGCTCTTACAAAGTGTTTCTCATTAAATCGGTTGCTCAGCTTCTCAATGTCCTCATCATCCTGACTGAAGAGGAAAATTTGAGAGAGTGAAAAGTACAGAAAGAAACAACAGGAAAATGGCCTAGCTATCATACACCCATATAAAACAACATAAATTGAAATTTACATGGAACTGCTCTTGCTTCCCCTACTTTTGCATCTCTATTTAAACCTTAAAATTCAAATATGCCAGCAGTTAACATCTCTCTTTTTCTATCTTTTACATAGATTATAAGGTCTTTGAGAACCCGTTTTGCTAGATGTAATTGAACACACAATCAGGTGGGGTTTGTATCATCCCTGCTGGGATCTGCTAGGACAGAATCACAAAATGAGTATTAGCCACTTACTTATCATCGTGCTCATAAATATTTAAACCCAAAGCATCAACGCCTAGCCATAATTCAGTTCCTTTTTTATTCTTTATTTCAAAATAGTTGACTCCATACATTTCCAAGTCTTGCGCTATCTTAAGGTATTCCATCATAGAATCTTCCCTGATGAAAGAAGAAAAAATGGCACACAGTAGTAAAATCAGAAGTACACTGCCAGAATAAGAGAACTGCAGAGTAACTAATTAGTGTAAAATTTAGTTAGGAATTAAATCGCTCTCCTTTGAAATGCATGTTTATGTTGATTCAGTTACTTTTAGAGTTCTATGCCTTAATGCCCACTGCTCTTTGTCTTTTCACACCATAAGCTAAGGAAAGAATAAATGTATTTTAGAGGCAGGTGACTACAGAGAAAGGCAGTTGACAACCTCACCAGAAATCATGTAGGCAAACTAATAAACTAATTGGAAAATCAACCCTCACCAAAGCTTTCATGGAAGTTTCTGATAACTGTCTTCCTTGGTCAGAATAGAAAGCAATTTCCAAACGAACATAACATCTCCCCACATACATCATCATCATCAAATCCTTAAAGGTCTTGGAACATTTTCTACTAGTTACCTTAGCATTCCCCTGTGTTCTTCGTGCCAATTCTGTATTCTTTCTTCCCACTGTTCTTTTGTCAGTTTGTGCTGTTCTAAAACACTGTGAACAGAAGTTGTTGCTATTAAATGACACAACCAATCTATAATCCCTTGAAGTTATAAAAATAAGTTTGGTTACACAGCATAACACATGCTTCAGTTGAATAAACTTAAATATGACTTCCTATACACTGGTCATCTTTTTAACCCTAACACACACAAATACACCTTTAAAATAGTGTGAGAACTATTTTTGTGGTATTCTATATTCTTTGTAATATGAAAGTCGCACTGTGGCATACTTCAATTTTCAGTAAAGTTATAAAATGTAATGTTTGGAACCCTTGAAAATACAGAGCTATAAAATCCTCATACAACAATTCTGCAAATTAATCTCTAGGTATGTACAGATACACTCAAGCTTTCATTCTGCTGTCCCTTTAAAGAAAAAAAGCAACACATTAAGAGAAACTGGTAGACTACTTTGTTGGAGTTTTGGTTTTTTTATAAATAAAATCAGTAGTGAAGCAGTTTCAGAAAACAATGAGGTTTACCTACAGGAAACTGCAATGATGGAATTACATTTTGACCTACTCGAACTTGCAGTGTAGTGCTGCAGTAAGAAATGTAATACATGTGATAAATTTATTATACTTCTATTCTATGGACCTAACATTTCAAGCATTCCTAGAGAAATTATTTTAAAGGACAGTTTTAAAAAAACCGATAATGCATAAAGAAATCAGAACAGATATTTTCCTTCCTCCCTCTTTACTCAAAAGTAGTAAATCTTTACTTCCCTATCCACATTTTTGGCAAAGTACAATAAGGAAGAGACCCAGTGATGCAAGAGATATTAAAGCAATGTTTCTACTGTTACAGAATCTTTGTCACTCTATTTGCCACTCTCTCCCATTCTAGTGAACTGCACTTCTGAGTAGGAGCTACATCATACTTTGATTTCCTTAGCGTGCATTCCTATTAAAAGGCTTTTCCCCCCCCAAAAACCGAGGTAGAGGTTTTAGTTTTTTGTACCTGCACAAAGCTGACGTGTTCACAGATAAATGATACAAAATGGAATGACAAGACATCCTTTCTGTTTGTCTCGTCATCGTTAGCCTTGAATATAAGTATAAGCTCTAAATTGAATACCTACAGAAGCCTGTTACAGAACACAACAAGCAGAACAGCCTGCTTTGGCTACAATAATCTAAAAACGTCCTGACAATCAGTTACAAGTTTGTATCGCATTAAAAAAACATTTCAAATCTTCTAGGACCATGTTAATTTATTAAAGAATTTTGGTAATTAAATCAGGTCTGATTTTTACATTGTGATATTTATATTGTGAGCTGCATTCCACCATTATTTCTCCTACTTCGTCCAGCAAATATTCACAAAATGTTCAAAAGCTTTCATAGCAGTATAACAGAAAGCTAACAACCAAAAAAATAAAGAATAAGAAGATATTGCAAAACGCACGATGCCAGAATTATATCACACAAGTGCCTCCCTAAAAATAAAATCCCGCTCCCAAGCTCTTCTTCACAGAATGGACAAGGTTGGAAGGGACCACTGGAGGTCATCTCATCCATCTCCTGTTCAAGCAGGGTCACCTACACCCGGATGCCCAGGACCATGTTTAGAGATATTCAAAAGATGTCTGAGGAAACTCCATAAGCTCCACAGGCAACCTGTGCCAGTACTCTGTCATCCACGTAGTAACTTGGGCTTTCTTGGGCTTTCCTAAGAAAGTTAAATTTCTACTTCTAAAGAAATTCTTTGTACTTACCTCTTTCTGAATTGAAAGACACAAGGCAACGCACACAAGTGAAATACACTTGAAAAATTTTTTTTTATTTCTTTACTGCAAAGGAGGTCAAAGACTAGAACAGGTTGCCCACAGAACCTATACAATGTCCATGCCTGCAAACATTCCTAACCCAACCAGAAAAGGACTTGAGAAACCCACTGTAATTGGAACCGAACATTTCAGTAATTGGAAAGGACCTACAATGATCATCTAGTCCAACTGCCTGATCACTTCAGGGCTGACCAAAAGTTAGAGCATGTTAAGGGCTCTGTCCAAACACCTCTTAAAATACTGACCGGCATGGGGCATCGCCCACCTCTCCAGGTAACCCTACTTAGAGTAGGGATACTGAAAAGATGATTTTCAGGACTCCCTTTCAAGCCTCGAATGATTCTGTGCTTCTATCATATCCTCAAAGTTGGCAATGGTTTTGGCGACAAGCCACCTCAATTTGGTCCCCTCCATTCTCTGTTCACATGCTACTGATGAAACATCACCAGCAAATATGCAAGAACTATTGCAACAGAATAATTAAGCAAGGACTTGATGCCTTATTACCACTCAGCTCATAGTTTCGAGCCAAGAAATATGCAGTAATTTTGATAAGTGAACATGAAGACTATAATTTACAAGAAACAGCATTTTTTTCTCATCTTTTCTAGTAGATTTTTGAAAAGCTAGTCTACTTTGGGAAAGTATATTTGACATTATATTGTATATTGTTCCCTAGTATTTTTATGATGTACTTGTTAGTTTTTTCACAAATCTCCTGATGACAGGAGGTAAAACAGGAATAATTGTGTTAGAATGAATGAAAAAGCTACGTGCTCACTCAGTGCAGACTGGCACAGGACTGGTTGAAAGCATATGCTGGGAAATCATCTGAACATTTGTCTACTGAAAAGGAGCATCTTAACAATTTGAACGTGCGTCATACACACAAGCACTTTAATGTTCACAGGCTGTCATATCATAACTGAGCAAAGCGCAAGATTTGTGAACTAACATTCTGTAGCAACAGTTTTACTGGTTCTACATCCTCCTGCCTTCCCTTACAAAGGGTATCTTTCTATAAAGAGGTACAGACCTCACTGTCACAACAAGGAACTAAACAGCTAAAACAAAACTCTTAGCCAGAATTTTTAAAAATCTGAAATATTTTCAGGAATATTTCAATACTTCACCACGGATCCTTTGAAAAGCTTTGTTGCTTGATAGAAAATTCTCAGGCTTAGTTACACTAATGATCGAGTTTCTACTTTCAGTTTTCAAACAAAAGAGAAAAAGCAAATGACTGAAACCTCAAATTATTCCACGGCTCTCATTTCTTTGAGGATGCACTAATATTACATATTTAGTAAGCACACATTTGCCCCGATACATCACTATGGATTTATCTACACTAACATAACTGTCTAACTTCATACATTTTTGTGGCAATGCTTCTCTTGCTGCCAAAATATGCCAGGAGGATGGTTTCAGTTGCATAAAGAAACAGAACTATAATCTTGATGTTTACTTTTCCTAACCACCTCGATGAGTGACTGATATAAAAAAAATTTATAATCCACAGAAATGGAAACAATTTAGTTTCTAAATTTTCTGTCCAGACTAGCATTTTTATGCAATCTATTCTATTTGCAATACATTTTATAATTATTTTCAGGAAATGATCATCATTTAAGTGTGCAAAACCATCAAGAACTGGAGAAAGGGAGTAGCAAATGGATCTTAGCGACTTCCATATTATTTTGATTTTATTTTAACAGAAGCAAACCTCCAGGAACATCAGATCATTTTGGAGCACTTTAGAATTTCATTCAACTAAACCTGTGCAGATGTTTGGGAATGAAACAGGAAATGGGTCTCAAGAAACTCATGTTTGTAATGCTTTGTTATTTAGAGTCTAAATTAGGATGTCTAGATTTTACTAGCAAACACGCAGTCTTAAGAAAGTTAACATTAAATGCATATTATCACTTAAAATATTAATTACAAAATGTGCTGTAATCAATTTTATATGGAGCAAATGATGCAAACACATATGTAGTCTCACTCACCGCTGAGGGAGAAGTCTGTCATTGGCTAGGTAGCCTAGTTTATGTATCTCCTTACTGTAATCTCCATACTTGGACTGGACAGCGTAAGAAGCTAGAAGAACTGCAGTTTCTGGTGGGCAATATATTTCGTCATTTAAGATCGCTTCTTTGACTTGTAGGAAGAAAAGTCTCTGAGTTATTTCCTGGATTAGTTCTTCAGATACATCCTCGGGAAAAAACTTGGCCCTGAACCTAAATTGCAAAGGATTTTCTTTCCTTACATCTTGCTGTGTTACCTGAGGGAGAGGAATAAAGCAAAACCAAAAAGAGCACAAAATGGTGTATTAAATATAATCAACTCAGTATTAATGAACTCCCTAGAGCTCCTCTAGTGCTTCTAGAAATTCAGTGCTTCCTGACCAGCCCACTGTGCAACTCACTAAAGGTTCACACGGCACCAAGTCAAGTATACCACTCTGGACAAATCAAGACAATTCTGACATACTACTCCGAGGCTGTTTAAGAGGGGGTTTGTACGCTTGTGTGCATTTGTATTTATCACAATAAATAACTGGGAAAAAAAAAGAAGTTGTAATATATATTATATGAAGACATACCCATACACAAGGACGAATGGCAAAAAGTAACAAATTAGAATTTAGCAAGGTTTCTTTAGCAAGAACTACAGCATTTTTCTTCAATGTAAGTGTAAAGTTAGATTCTTTTAAAAAAGTCTTTGAACTATTGAACTAAATACATGTGCTTTGTTCCTGTGCAAAAAAACCACAACTCCATTAATCACATTATTTTCTAGAATGGAAAAGCCTGAATTGTTATTTCTGTGATGTGATCATCTTAAGTTTTAAGTGAGCATCTACTTCAAATTTCAGCAAAAACTCACTTTTATGTAGAATTTTCCATTTCAATTGGGCTCAGCTTTCAGCACTGATTATGACTAGACCAGAAACACTCAAAATTAAACTAATTATACAATCAAATAACACAGTGACTGTTAAAAGGTACACTTAAAATAAATTACGCATGTTTGCTTGGCTTGTAGGAAGTATCAAAAACTGTAAATATAATGCAACCATTTAGCCACATACCTAAGTGGCATAAGTACTATGTTCAACATTCCAGATGTCAATTTTTTAAAGTTTTACTCATATTTTCTTTACTTTCCACCTGCTTCTGACTTAAAGACACAGTAGTTGACTTTAATCTCAGTGAACATTTAAGTTGTGCTCTTGCCATAATAAAGCCTTATTTGCACATCTATTCTGTGATTTATCAAATCTTAGCTGTCTTTAATGCAAATATTTAAAGAGTAACTTACAAGTTCGAGCCAGCTTATGATGTATTTAACAATCAAATATTACAAGCTTAAAAAAACCAGTAACTGCCTTAGTAAGACTTAAATAAATTAGCACACCCTTGCTGCTCCTGAACTGCACCAGCAACTTAAAACTTGCTATAAAGTTGTACTGAGCAATTTTTTATGTATTTTTCACAAAGGATGTGCCAAATCCTGTACTCTCCAACTACTGAAGGTAAGCCATGAGGTTTAACAAAATATTTGTAGTACTACAATTGGTTTATTGCCTATGAAACAAGACAAAGATGAAATTCTAAGAGACAGCTTTGGCGGTTAGCAGGTTTAACTCACTGGAGCTGCCACAGAAAAGAACAGATTATATAAATGCAGAGAGTGGGACTTGCTTCTAAACACTTCCCAATTTACCTCCTAATACTGAAGATAAAAAAGGCATTCTTAATGAATTAAGTTGAACTAAAAAAATCTTTATTCTAAACGGGGTCATTAATAACCTGACAGATGATGTTAAAATAAAAAGTGACCATTAAAAATTCATAAACAGAATTCAAAGCAAAAAGACCTGATTCCCAATAGCTGGGAGATAACAAGGTGCTCAGTGCAGTTCGGGGTGGAGGGAACAACAACAACAACAAAAAAAAAAAAATCTATCTTACAATCTACTGGCGATCCGATAAAAGATCCATAGCTATATGCATGTAGATCCCTACAGCTCAAATACTTCTCACACACATACCCCAGCTGTAAAACATTTTTGCTACATGAAAACAGGACAATCATATGAAATTAAGTTTTCTTAATGCATGCATCACCACAGTACTGGAAAGACAGGAAACAGTATCTCCTTCTCAAATTAAACACTGCTGCAGCTTTGCATATTCTTTCATAATTATCCAAATTTAACACTGCATTTTGTCATTTGCAGCAAATGAAAGGAACTTTTCAAGTAAAATGGAAGCCAGCTGTACCCCAACTACAACATTAAAACAACAAACCTTACAAAAGCATAATGGAAACTGTACAATTGCCTAGATGTTTGGGAATTGTTACCTTTTTATTTAGCTTCAGCCAAGTTGAGTAGCCTTTGCTGTCCACATACTGTAGCCCGAAAAACCAGACTTCACGAAGACCAACAGTTTTCACCACCTAAAGACAAATTATTCATAATCATCAGTAATCACCACAACAATAATTTTTAATGGTAATTAAATTACAGAAACCATCTCAAACTGAAATGTAATAAAGTTTTACAAGAACAAAAAAATCATAGTAGCACATCATCAGGTTTGGAGAAGCATTCACTTCAGAGCTCTAAATAAACTCAAACACCATGTTGCCAGACTACCAACTGGAGTGTGCCGCTCACTGCATACATTCAACTCAGCACCCGAGGACTACCAGGTAGCAAACAAGACCCTGATCTTTGAAGGCAGGTCTGGAAACTTATCTACAGACAAGTCAGTACACTCCAACAGAAGACAACTGGGAAAGCTACAAAAAAGAATAATACTTGTGGGCAGGCAAGATGTCATGAGGATTAATCACCTCCTTCGAATACTTTTGAGACCTTCTAAGAACCAATGATATAAAGGGATAAGGATGATCTAGCATACATGGATTTTCTGTAATATTTCTGATCCAGTCTATCACCAAAGGCTACTACAGGAATAAACTGTCCTTCAATAAAGGGAAGGCCTTTTTATGGACAGACTAGTTAAAAAGAACAAAAAAAAATGAATTGTTTTCATAGACCTGTACTGTAATGACTAGGGAAGTTCCCCAGGACTGCAGGTGATCTGCAAAAAAGGATGAAACTGATGCAACAAAATGTGCTGTATAAAACCTTCCACAAAGATCTGAGAATGAACAGTAAAAAGGAATATGAACTTCAATAAAAGATGATACTTAATAAAACCAAAATACTGTATGTAAAAGACACCAATCTTAATTATGCAGACAAAGTTCTTGTAAAGGAAAAAAGCAACCAAGCTGTTACATTACTAAACACGTCTATGACATTCCTGTATCTCTAATACTACATACGGACTGGTCATACCAACTTAAAAAAGGATGCTGCAGCACTGGAAATGTTTCAGAAACGTTGAAAAGAATGAGCTATGGAGAAAATGTTCAGTATCACTGACAAGAACTAATGCTACTGACAAAGAAATAAGGAAAGGAAAAATACGATACAGGTCTACAAAACTTGCGTGGCACATAAAGGAGAACACGGAATGATTATTTGTTATTTCTCATAATGTAAGAATTAAGAGAATCAACAGAAATCATTAGACAGCAGATTCAAAGCAAACAAGAAGTGCTTTTACTACATAGAACATAACAAAACTATGAAATTATCTGTCTTATAAGTCTTCTGCATAGTGAAATTACATATGGATTCCACAAGCTAACTGGAAAGGTCCAGTAAAGATTATTAAATAACTGTAAATTCTGGCTCCAAAAGATCCAGTATGGAGTACTTACGTATGTTCTCAGGCTGGACCATGCTGGGAAGCTGGTTTACTGAAGGCTGTTTTATGGAAGCATTCAGATGCATGTGAAGTAAACAGAATTTTACACATAGATCCTCCTCCATTTTAAAGTAGTACTATCGGGTTGCAAAATTAAGATTTTTAAAATTAGAAAATGTCACAAGATAGCTGTGCAAACTTAGTTCTGATGCTTGCATATTTTTATTAGTGCCTAGCAATCATTCATGTGCACCTTTTTTCCTCCTCTACTCCTTCACCTTCTAAGCTCCAAAGCACAGAATGGACAATGCTCATTGATTCAAACTGACTCCTGCCGTGAACACAGTTATTGCCTCTAGAATTCCTACACCATTTACTTTAGATCACAAGAAATGTCAAGAACAAGTTTGTTACTCATATGGTCCTGAGTAACATTAAATTTAGTGTCCCAACATAGAAATTTCAGACCTGCACTTCTTTGGCACAGATCTATCTGATGCTGATCAACCACTTAAGACTTTATCGGATGATTTCAAGAATGCTCTTTACTTTGCAGCTGTCCAAATAGAGCCTTTGCACCCCATTAGCTCTCTGAGCTGCAAAAGAAGTCAATAAGAACTGCAGATGCTCAACAGCTCTGCCCATAAGGCACATGAAGACAGCTGCTCATGCTCACGTCAAAACATTTTGCTCTCACCTAACCACAGCCCTTCAACTGAAACGCACATTGCAAATTACATACAGAGAACTTGTCTACTGCAATGCAGAGTCACACATGCTCGAAAACCAACACTAAAGTCAATTCACATGTTAGGCTGTTTTACTCCAGACTCTACAATAACAGAAGAGCATCATCTACCACTGCCTCTCAGCTCAAAGGAAAGAGGAAAAAGAATTTCAGAAACGTTGTACCAAGATAACATAAGCACTTATGCACTGCAATAGCATGATATGAAAAATAATTACAGAATGAGAAACTTAGAAGTTGAATTCTGGCTCAAAAGATTCATTAAGTGGCTTCAGGCAAGTCTTCTTCACACCTATAAAATAGATTTATCCACCATCACATCCTGCAACTTTACTATTAACAGGCAACAAAAACTTCTCAGAGAAGAAGAGCAACCAGAGCGATGGGCATGTTTTAGCCAATCAAAAGACACACATTAAGACAACCTAGCAAGAATTTCATTGAGTCAGCTTTGGATAGACAGTAAGGGAGGCCTCTAAGATATCTGGAAAGGACAGTGGGTTATAACTTGAAATAAAAAAACCTCTCTCATTCTTCCTGAATGGGAACTACAGTAGAACACAGGTACTGATGCTCAGTGCTAACATCTTACTGAAAACAACAAAACAAAAAAATCCCCACCATTACTACCAGTATGCAGAAACACACCCACCACATGGTTCTTCCCTTCCTAGGAAAGTTACAGATGCTAAATTTGTTCTCTGAAGGACAGATCCTCTTCTTGTCCATTCTGACCACTGACGGCATATACAGATGACTAATGATAAATACATTAAGACAACTTCTGAAATACAAGTAATTTTAAAAAAATGGTTTGTGCAATAAATAAGAACATTTCTGAGGTTCTCAACAGAAGAAAGAAGGCCACAGATGTCAAAAGCTGAATTCTTATCTGTTAGCAGATGAAGATTATGAACACACACAGTATGGGAAACAAATAAACAACTCCAGAAAACAACAATTAGAAGCTTAAAAGAACCACTGACTGAAAAAAAAGGGACAAGTCGTTCATCAAAAATATAGAGAAAAACTAGACAACAGCTAAATTCATGAAGAGATTATTTTCTGCAAGCAATAACCAACAAGTCCTCCATTTCTGCATAAATCTTCAAGACCAGTCCTCTCAATAACAATTGCTATTCAATTTTCTTTCTGTAGAGAAACAGCACAGCTTTTGTTTTCAAACAACATGCTGTTTTTTCAACACAGTTCAGCTCCTGATGTTACTTTCTGGAACCTGCAGATGAATTTAAGATCAGGCTGAAAATGTTTCTCTTCTCACAGATGATTAGGCTAGCTGATTTTACCTGACCTAACAATTTTTCAATTTAAATTTCCAGAAGTTATTGAAAGAGCCTGTGAGATGTCAAAACCCACACCATGAACTAAGGGTTGAAGAGAGCATGAAAAAGAACTCAGAGCTATATCTTTGTTCCCTGTTTGTGAATGGCACAATTTGGATGAATCCGATTACCTGGGCACAAGATGTTACACAGCAGAATGTCACCCCACCCAATACTGCATGGCAGAAGATAGTAAAGGTTGGCAAAAGAGGAGTAACAGCTTGAGGCTTCTGTGCCACAGAATACTGTACTTTGTATTTGATGGTGGTGTTGGTTAGACAAGAAACAGGACAGCCCCTTTCTTCAAGAAGTCTTTACAAGAGTCATGAAGTCTGTTCCTAAGTAGAGACTGAAAACTACTGATGTTAGAAGGGGGGAGGAGGGCAGACGTATTAAGAGTCAGACAGTCATTTCAAACAAAAACTGCAAATAAAAGTTTTCATCTAAAAGAAAAAGCTCAGTGTTACAAACAGTAGAGATACTTCTTTGGACTTTCATACTAAGACTCTTAAAGGTCAACTAGAAGTCTAAGAGTTCTTAAAGAATTCTTTCAATGCGTTACTTTCCCATCATTACATACTTTAAGCACCTATAGCAAACTTGACAGAAGCAATAGTTCTACTAGACATAATTGCTGATACAGTAAAGTTTTTTCGAGGAGAAATTTTGAATATGTCTGCATTTTTAACTAAATGCATGCTTACTGAATCTTGATAATATAACAATCTGTTGGTTTCTCAAGGAAAAACAACTCCACATGTTGACAAGTTTCTATTCTCAACATTTTCTAGAATGCTCCACAACCTGGATCAAAAAATAATTTCAAGATTTTGATGGCTAACATCACATGAAATGGCATGAGAAGAATCCTATTTAGGAAATCATTCATTTACCTGTATGGTGTACAACAGAGACACTATCAAGTGAGAATGTTTAGTTCTGATGGCTTTGCAATCATAATCACATTAAAGCTCACTTTTTTACTCACTTTTCCTCTTAGTCTTTTTTTTTTTTGTTTTAACTTAAAATTCAAACTGGATCATAGGACAGCAGAAGTTTTCTAACATTCCGGAAGTGAAAAATTATCTACAGTTTCCATTCTTGGAAAAAAAAGATCTTATCTTTCCTCAATGAACTTTTATTGTTACATACATTATTAAATAGTGAAGACTATATAAATTTCTCATACATGTAATTCTGACAATTATACTGCAGTTGCAACTATATTGTGAGTAGACATAAAACGTACCATTAATTTCAAAGCCATTCTATATGCATGATTCAACTGAAGCCTCACTATTAACTGACTTACACAAAACAGTCTTTAAATTTAATACACTCCATGAGAAGTAATGAGGAAGTTCAAACTAACTGAGAACATGGCTTAGAGAATGTAAGGAAAAACAATCTATACATGAGAACAGTTCTGCTTGCTCAATCTATGCCTTCATACCCCCAACAGTTATATATTTTTATACACATACAAACACAGACACACGTATAAGTTACCTGATCAAAGAGCTGCTTGCCTGTGGTATTGGGCTGAATGGCAAATTCCAACTCTGCATCCATTGTGGTTACTCTAACATTGATCTACAGAAAATAAAGAAACATGTAAATCGTATCCTAACCATGCAAGAAAAGCTCCTATATACTGTGATGAGCCTGTAAGAAACAATACATTGTAAGTAAATACAGCTATTTTAATGGTCTTGAGAACAGAACACAGTAGATGAAACCAGAAAATTTCAACCTGAAAGAAATCTCAGCTTTTATTTAGTATAAAAACATATTTGGGATAAAATTTAACACTAGGTATGAAAGTCAAACCAGGCAACAAAGTTCAAAATCAATTTAAGAGGATAGCTGATGCAACTACTGAACAGTCGAAACAACACTGGGAGAGTCAGCTACTTGGCAATATCTTTCAGTGGGCTTCCCAAATATCTGCAAGAAAAAATTCCTTGTCATATACAATCATCACTTTAAGGTATTCATACTTGGAAACATAAAAAAGGTAAGCAGCCTCCTGCCCTGCTATTTCTAAAATTAAGAGATTCAGTGGTCTTAAAGTATACAGCACTAGAGCCTGTACACCTCAAGGCAGACTAAGAGCAGACTTTTCATCAGTGGAAGGAGGAACTACAGAAGTAGAAGTTCCCCTTAATACTGATACCATTTGATTCCCTTACTATAAAAACATTGCTATTCAAAGAATTTCATCCTTCTCCTGAAACAGACGACCATTTTCCAGATGACTCCTGACAGTCGTTTTTATTTGTTCTAAAACAAGAAGTTAAATATTCCAGGATATATCTGGACACCTACCTTACTTGGATGCACAACAGTCTGTTTCAATTTCTCTTCAACTGGTACACACAGCAGTAAGAACTTCCATGAAACAGAATAAAGTATTAAACGCACAGTACTGTCTTCTCACTATTAGAATGGTTCTCCATTCCTGCTGCCAAGGTATCACGTTTTAGTTATCTTTAGCGAACCAGACTATCAAAAGGTCAAATCTACTTTGCTACAAATGCAAAAACCATGAACATGAAACTTAAAGGCACGGATATATTCTCATTTCTCTCTCTCTACTATAAAATATGGAACAGGAACAAACAAGGACTTGTATTACAGGTTCTTACACTACTTCACCTATGCCTGTGTAAACCATTTCTCTTAACTGTTTCCCTAATTTTGCCACCAGGTGGAACACTTTGAGAAGCGACAGTCCAGAAAAGCCTCAGCAAGATGCATAAGGCAGATCCAAGGTGTGAAAAAGAAGTTTGCCCCTGTACAACAAATTAAGCTTTTTCACTCCTTTCTTTAGTGTCAAGGTAAACAGCTTTGGGCATGAGCTGGATACACTAGTGGAAGTTTGAGGACCTCTAGGCTATAGACCTGCAAACAAGGAAGATAGCATGGGGTCAGCAACTTTTTTGTGTGCAAACACTGATAAAGAACAAGAGTTGAAGGCTTTGAAGTACAAGATAGTAAACTTGTATGGCAGGAAAAAAAATTAGAGGGTGTGCGACAGGAGGAGGGAAAAGAGGTGCATTCCATAGATTCTCTCACTCTGCTCATTTTGAGAGGAAAAAAAATTGCTTATTCACTAACAGAACAACCCATCGTGAACAGTACATTTAATTCACCGCCAGTTCCACTGGTTTAAGTGGGGGAGGGTTGCCCCTTAATCACAAGAAAGTCGTTTTCTTAAAACAGTTTCTCAGTTTTAAAAAATGAAGCCTGCTTTCAGCACAGCTACGAGTAAGCAAGTTACAAGGGATAAGGCTAAAATGTAACTTTATTAAATGCCACAGCAGCCTGTTATGCAACAGCAGCATTGCCAAAACAAGAAGCATCACAGACCTACAAAGCACAGCAAGTTCAACTAATTGCAGCAGACTTTTTAGAGCTGCAGCAGAAACTTCTTACATAAATATCCTTGTAACAAACGTCATCTTCTACAAATGCAAGAATTACTACCTGGAAATACCAACCTTTTACAGCCTTACAACATTGTTTCACAGCTCAAGTTATTTCTGGGCATGGAAAACAGGAAGGTTAGTTCTGGCAAAACCCAAGGCTGAGCCCAGAAGTTCTACTTATCTAATCCAAACTTTCATCAAACAGCATGCTTTCAACAAAATCAAATCTCTGGTGTCAGCTGTGCTGTCTATAAAATAAAACTAACCAATTACATTACAAAGTGTTATAGGGGAAGTTTCCACATTCTAAAGAAAGCAGGCAGAGAAAGAAGGCCCAGTAAATTCAGCAACTGACCCATCACCTGTAACCGTCTGCTAAGTATTTGGCTACTTTAAAGTAACACTACTAATGTGACATTGGTGACAGAGGGAAATTATCTGAACCACAAATTATGAAGACAGACACTAATCTGAAAATAATTACTCTGAACCAACTTTACCACATGAAGAGAGAAACAGGAAGATCTTGCAGTGGTGACAAGGAAAGTGTGTGAAGGTTTCCTGTATCAAGTGTTGGAAGGCCACCACTACTCATATCACAAGATCCATTTTATGCCTGCTTTTCAATTTTCTTTTCACCAGGACTATGTATCTTCCCTTCAAACTTCAGAAACTATGACAAAGCACTATACAAGACTTAGCCAATTACTGCAACTTCTCAAGCTGAGGGACATACCCTGTTCCATTCTTCACAGGCTCTCTGGGTAAGAGCTCCAACAAGTCTCATTCCAGACACTCATGTGATTTTGACTGAACTCTGAGTATATGCCTTTAAGGATCCTACTCCAGCACATTAACCAAGGAACTCTCTAGATGGTTCTGTAATTCATGAGTATGCCTGAGCATACCTTTTTTAAAAAGAAGTTTAAAAGCTGGCTATACACAAAAATAATTTTTGGTGCCACAATTTATACCACTTGTTACCATCCCAGAGATCTCTATGCAAACATTAAATACTACAATATCATGCTGGTCACATCTGGGTAATACTTCAAAACGCTATTGTAGGCTTAGTAACTGGGTAGCTTAGATTTCATGAATCCTCTGATGAGATCCTTCCCTTCTCCACAGATCAGGCAATGTCACACCTGAACAGCAGCAACAGATGACAAACAGAATTGACACCTGGCAACACAGCACACCTAGACCAGCCCTCTAACATCCAACACCAGAAATCACTAACTCAGGCTACTGTGACATACACAGTTAAAAAAAAAAAACAAAAAAAAAAAAGCAAAACACCAAACCCAAAATAACTCACATAACACTAAACCAAAACAACTAAAAAACCCCAATGCTTCCAACACCCAGCCCGTGTAGCGATATGCAGTTTTAATGCAGAAGATATGAGACAGCTTCTCAGGTCCCACTTCAGATATACAAGTGTACTGATGTTCACCCAGTAAAACCAGCACAAGCAGTGCACTCCTGTGCTGGGAAGAAGGTGGCATTTAAAAACAAAACACCACAGTCCACAAGCAAAAATATTAATGCCTTTAGGATTTGCCTCTTTCTGGCAGATTTTCATCCTGAATATACTGCCTTTATGCAACTATAAATTATATAAGCCAAGCATCTAGACAAGCACAGGCTGTATTTAAAAGACAGAAGGGCAGATTAATGAGTTAATTTTAAAAAAAATCTAAAAAGGAGGAATTACTCAGCACTAAGTTTTCTTCAGCTGGCTACATTTAAGAGTGCATGCTATAAACAAAGCTGCTGTAAGAGACTATAAAGAACACAGTGAAGTTTAGCACAGCATAGAGAGAGGTCTGCTGGACATTTAGGGAAACACTGATGCAGACCTCTATTTTAGAGCACCAAATCTGTGTTTAGAATACCAACACCTACCTCACAGCTTTAACAGTGACTATTTAGCTTGGCTCATTTGCCTATACTGAACAATATAAACAAGTGGCCAGGGACAGAAACCTTTCACCATAAAAGGATCACCAAATATTTGGAAAAACTTGCTATAAAAAGCACAGTTTGTCCTCATTTCTGACAAAATTTCTCTGTCTTAATATCTGGGTGCATACACATTTTTTTTTTAATCTATTTGTAGTAAACTGTTCCCAAATAATAATGCTTTAAACCCTTGCACTGTGGCAGTTACCTTCATTCTGGCATCAGGACTAGCAATTTGAGTTTACCTATATCTTACCACTTATTTCAGAATGATTAAACACAGGCAAGGGAAAAGGAAGAACACATACATACATACTGTTGTTCGTGAAAGTAGCAACTGATGTTTCAGTAATAAACATTGCTAATGGGTTATGAGGATATTTGACACAGCTCACAAAACAGTATTTATAAAAAACAACCTAAAGCCATTTTTTGATGAAAATTTATCCAAACCAATAGTCAATGAACATACCTGGAACAATAAATGTCCAAGTGAACATGTTAGAAGCACACATTTCATATGGCAATCATATATTTTTGTTGTACTCTTTCACTGCTTCAAAGGCTTGAAGAAAACCCAACACATTTTACCCTTCCGTGTAGTACCTAGCTTCATCCTCTAGTATTACTGTACTTCAGCTACTGCTGGCAGAGATTGGTCAGGGTGCTTCAGCTTTCACTGGGAAACCCAAAGCTGAGTAGGTACCAATATTTAGTAAGGAAGCCATTTACAGTTACATGAAAAATGTTTCCAGTGGTTTTGCTTTAATAAATGCAGTATGAATTAGTCACAAGCAAAAGCCACAGAAACCAGTCCAATTCGTATTATAAGAAAACTGCATATAGAAAAAACAGTTTCTTCCAAAAGCTTCTTCACACTAGTTCAGCTGACTACTACACCAAGTTCGCATATTAAATTATTTGTGTTAAGGAGCAGCAGTATATTGGTCCCACTGCATTACCCACTATACAAACACACACATCACACTCTCCATATGAACCCTAAAGCAGAGACGGGAAGAGATGCAAGAGGAAAAACAATGAGGAAGATAAAAGTAAAAAGGTAAGGATCAAGCAGCAGAAGCCTACAGAATAACAGCAAATAGGTTTTACTGGCAGACAAATCCAAATAAAGCAGTCCTCCAAACTGGTATCAGCCGTCTATGCCGTAGAAATAAATCTTTATATTCAAACCATAATTCTAATACTGCACTACAAGTCTCAAAGATCTTCCTGTAAAACAACTCTAGTAAAAGACTAACGTGTGCACTATTTCAATTAAAAAACATTACGGAATTTAACTTGATTTTGTAAATATTAATACCAATTTTAAGCATCCATATCACACCACAATCTGAGATCTACTCATCTGAGTCCACGACACTGTAAAATGTTGAAGTTCTAAAACCAGAATTCTTTTTTAATCTTAGTAACTTTGACATCTACCAGTTACTACCCAGTGTAATGCGCTCTCTTCCACATCCTGCAGTCTTGCACAAAAATGCTGCAAACTACTAGCAAAAACAGCTAGCTATCTCCTCTTACACCCTATAAACGCAACTAATATTTCAGTCAATTAAACCTAATCTTCTTAGTCTATGAAATGATTAACAGTTACGTAACTAATTGTGTCTAATTTTAGTCTCGATGTTTCTATTTTTGGTAAAGAACCGGAGAACAGACACCTGAGAAACATTTTGTATCTGTTCTTCTAGGAAGAAAGCAGTGAAAATAACGTTCATCAACTATTCTATTCTTCAGTAAGCAGAGAACTAAGCACACTGAACACAGCCCTATTAATTGCTTCAATTTTGATTACAGAAGCACAGTCTTAATTAAAGAAGTCACCTATTTATTTTTTTTAGATTAATCACAACAGAAGCTAAATGAAACGATTCTGCACTGGTAGGCAGAACTGAGAATATGAAGTCACAGAACTAATTTGTTTTAAAAGAGTAGTTGACTGAAATGCTTGGAAGAACAGAAAGCCACTTTGTTGCAAATACAAAGTGAACAAAAAGACTTTTCTATTGAAACAATCAAACAAGAAAATGTTCCAGTAATGTGTATTTTTCAGACAGATATTACCTTAATAGGACAACATAGTTACTTTTACCCTAGGGTCTTTTTACTAAAGCTGGTCAGTCCAGTGGTCTCTAAGACAAAAAAACCTAAATATATAAGAACAATGAACTTTTACTAACATCAATCACAATGGCATGAACCTTATTTCTTATTAAGATTTCCAGGAAAAAGAAAAGATCTTTGCTTTAAAATTCAATGAGCCAAGACCCTTTATCAGTCTTAATTTACTTAATTTTGTCTCGAATACCACTTAACTCTTCAATGTGAAAACAAAAAAGTGAAACTGAAATCTATTCCACTGTTTTTCCTGTTTACTGATGTAAACAAATCTATCGCTCCATAATTGACCTATCCTACAATATCTCAAGTTTGAAGGGACCCACTAGTCCAAATCCCAGTATTTTGTTATGCATACAAAAAAAAATCATTCCCAAAATATGGAATTTCCTTATAGCTGTCCTGCACAAGTTCACATATTTACAAGATGATCAGATTTTCTGAAAACTATCAATTGGATCATTACAGCAGAATCTAAAAAAGACATACATATACACACTTAAGTAGGTCACAGCAAGAGAAAGAAGCTATAAAATAATACCGTCAAAATTCTCGCCAGTTAAGTTAACTGGGTTTTCTTCATTCAGTATAATCTTATCCACGATTATTTCATTAGTTTTCATGTTAAAAGACCTCCAATAACAAACCTACACAATATTGACAGTCTAATTGCAACAGCTGTCAAAAACAAAGAACAAGGAGTTGAAGCACAAATAGCTTCTGGACTAGTAGCACTTTTGGTTATTGTGGATTGTCTTTAAAGGCATCTGGTAGGAGCTACAGTCAATGTCCAGAGCAAAAGATCTTCAATAGCCCAGTACTAAACCCTAGCAGAACAGAAAGATTCTTCAAAGACCAATGTTAGATTCATTAAACATAACCAACAACTAGGCTCTTACAGGCTCCAAATAAGAAAGGGAGGAAAAAAAGGGGGAAAGCTCCAATGTGAGCTACCATTTAAGCAACAATCAGAGCAAAATCTGAGGTTTGATTTTTTAATAGGTAAAATTATTTCATCTTTGGCATGTGTGCTACTTCTTCCTTCACGGATTACCAGTTAGAATTTCAGCAATCTGTAGTTTACAAGAAGAGATCCATATGGCATTTTTCATAAAATGTAATCTATTTGATTTCAATTTTTAATGTTCCTTTTACTTGGCTTCCTTCGACGATCTCACACACACCTATATTGTCAGGAGTCACACAAGAACATCCCAACATATGAGAACTTTTTATATAAAAAGCCCCTCATAAAAGGAAAAAAAAAACCTCATCTTTGGCATAAGTCCAGCTTCTTTCCTAAGATCCAGTAGCTAATTTCCATTCCTACAGTGGACTGTGAGATCTTTCAATATCTCTGTGATCTCAGTTCTTAGGATATCACTTTTCTTGGGAACAACCATAAAACTGTATTTCCTACAATTTTCTTAGGTCCTTAAAAATAGAAGGAACCCTGCCTGCCTAAATTTCATGGTTCCAACCCCAGAATTTAAAAAGAACTAATCTCATACAGGCTCTCTTCTTTTTCTAATCATCACTTCTGTGACTTCATTGGGCTGTAGCTGCATGGACTGGGAGCCTCAGGAACCACATAGGCTCACAGTGACGTTTTGCTTTACTCTTAAAATACAGGTTTCCAGCTGAGAACCTCTATCAAAGGCACTACTCAATTATCAGAGCCAGGACTCACAAGGTCAGAAAACAGTATGCTGCCAATTCATTTTCCTGCCCTTTATAGTGCTGCTTTCTGTAAGAAGGAGGCAGGATAGAAGTAACTACTTCCAACTCCACAAAGTGACAACATACTGTCCCTGATCCACACAGGGGGAAAGAAGAAATTATAGAAACATCATGGAATGGCCAGTTGGTCAGTAGACACACAGCAAAGCTCAGAACAGAACTTCTAGCCCTTGGACTGTCCCATGTTCACATTATTCATTAAGCTGACCAGCTCCAAATACTGGCGTGCGATACAGACTGTTTATACTGGTAATTTCTGATTAATAGCAAAAACTTTTATACATCTATGTATAGGTATATGTGTACGCACATGCACACAGACATATTTATTCCTAGTGATAGATCTGCCCTGCTCCTCATCTACTACCGTCAACAAAACATCAGTAAACAAAGAAAGCCTGAAGGCTCTTACATAAACTAATTAAGTTGAATAGAAATGATCTCCCCTGACAATTTGGTTCCCTTTCTGCATGCTTTGCTCAAGGGGAAGAGACAATCAAAAGTCATTTAACACATGGCAGATGAAATCCTAAGCAACCAATATTACATCAACAATAAAAGAATAAAGCTGCTCAATAATTATCTCCTTAAATTCTAGAATTACTATCAAACAAAAGCTGGAGATTTTTTTTCCCCTGGATAGAACATGGACGAACTCTTAACTTAAGTGAGATGAAAAGGAGACCACAAACATTGCTTATTTTCTTTCTTCTATGCTTACCTTCCAGGTTATATTCTCCATCATGGTAAAATTACCACCTAACCTAGTTTCTTCCACAGACACTTTACCCATGTGCTGTCCTCCCCTGCCAAACCTTGCAGTGAATCCTACTGATTGATTCTCAGACCCTGAGCCAGGCTCAAGTTGTGCCTCCATTAACCACCGTATGTCAGCTCACCCGAAAGTCAACAATTCCTGAAAAGCCATTCCTCCTGGCAGTCAAACAGGCTGCAAGTTTACTGTGGTTTATAAGTACTGGCCCCATCTCCCAAGTGTGCTCCGTGCAAGATGCAGTACTGAGCTTTCCTGATATTTTTTCACACGTTGATATTAAACTATCCCAAACTCCAGCTGCACCTTATCAGATCTTATGAAATCTTGAAAGTGCAGAGTCGAAAAAACTAGAGCTGTTATAAGATCACCTCTCTGAAACATGAAAACCCTGTTAGATTTCAGATGAGTAAGCTCATCTGAAGTAAAATGAGAACAGCTACTTACTGGTTTCGGCATTTTTGTTTTCTTTAGTCTCTTGCTCACTTAAGTCTTCAACAAACTCTTTCTCCTCTTCTGTCAAAAACAAAACGAAAAGGGTTGTTTTAAAATTAATCGTAAGAAGTCACGTACATCACAGCAAACAGTAAAAATTCCAAGTGTTCTACATGTACAAAATACACTTCTCAGTAGATAACATAAATAAAAAGCAACTAAGTTGCCCAGTACCAGAATCTACGGGTATTCAAGCAGTAATCTCTTTCTAGTTTTTGTGGAATAATAATCCACTAATGTTAGATTAAAGGGACAACAGTTCCTCAAGTGTTAGAAATTTATTTTAAAGTTTCCGGTATTAGACATTTTCTAGTTTTGAAGACCTTTAAGATTATTTGCGAGGAAGAAAAATTCATACAAGGAACTCCAAAGCTTCCAAATTCGATCTGTTAACTCTAGTCAAACTTGAAACATCATGAAAACAAAGAAAAAAACCCACAGAATTTTAAAGCATCAAAGCTGTATTTCATGTCTATACAAGCATTTACTTCTCCCAGTGAAGGAATGATATGGTCATTTTTCCCAAATGAATAGAAGTTCAAGTACACCAACACAGAAAAAAAAGGAAGAAAATCTGCTCTGCTTAAAATAACAGAGCTCGGGTTTTTTCCAAGCAGAATGGCTGTAAGTTATGTCTACGTGGTAATGAAAGTATTCACTATTGTGCTCTGTTCCAAAAAAGTTTTTGTCTTGGAAAAAATATTCTTGTGATGTTATCGGTAGATAGCCTCCTGCCTCCTTTTCAATTCATTCTCTCTCAGAAAGAACAAGCAGCTAGTCACCTTCTTGCACACTTTTTAAGCGATAACTTCAATTAATCAGTTCTGCTGCTGGTCTGCAAAGAGTACCAAAAATGGCATTGCCTTCAAAAGTAATATTAACTGGAATTACATTCATATTTCGAAAAATTAAAGTGATGTAAAATTTAGAATAATTTCAGATTCCACTATTATAACTCCATGACTGCTTCAGATTAATAACTTTTCAGAAATGTTTAAAAAAAGAAAAAGCTATAAGGAGAAAAACTGTTTAGAGTAATTCATTTATCAAAAGCAAGCTTCTGTATAAATGATTTCTCATTCATAAAGAAAAACGCAAATATAAATATATATAACAATACTTTATATCTATAAGAAAGAAGACATTTTTAAACTTGCTTCTGGAACCGGCCTGGTCTGGTAGAGGGTGTCTGTGCCCATGGCAGGGTGGAATTAAATGATCTTTAAGGTCACTTCCAACCCAAAACATTCTATGAGTCTAGGCAATAAAAAAATACAGTAAATATTAAGTTGCTGTGAAAATGTTTCTAAGTTGCATTAGCATTTCATTTTCTTTATTTTTCTAATCTGTAGAGATATGTTTGAAAAGAGGGACTGTAAAAAAAGAGATAAAGGATGAAAACAATTTAAGAAGCATCAGTGTTGTTGACTGGTAGAGAAAAATGAACATTAAAGATTAGAGAGAGAGGGAGATCTAATGGTATAATGTAGATATGAGGCAAATTTTGTTTAATGAAAAATCAGCCTGAAAAAATAAAAACTCTATCTTTAAGTTATATTTATTTTGACATAATTAACATAGGGCAATTATAAAGGTACAACACTACGTCTGCCCAGCAAAAGACAATTACATTCCAGTAGACTATTTTTATTGCAGAAGACATTCTAATATATTGGACAGTATTAGTAAAACTACTACTCTAATACATTGTTCAATATGTTCTTGAAAGACATGTATACAATTTTCTGCAGTTTTCTTCCCCCTCACTTTTTTTAACCAAATCAGTCTTGGTTTTGGTTGGTTTTTTTTTTGCAGGGGGAATTAGGGATTCCTTACAACACAGGCTTTCGATAAAATTCAACAGCACATCCCCAGGTCACAGAAGAGATTGCAGTCCCTCCTCTCCGTCCTTTCTCTAATGTACTTCTCAGAAAAAAATCAAGAGAGTAGTAAAAAGCAACAGAAGCTTGGCTCAAGTATCTGCTAACAGTAAGCAGGATTCTCAGTTGTTGTAATCCCTATGTTCACCTTTTCAACAGCAGAGGCTCGTTGCTTGCAAAACTGTAGGCAGATTGAAGCCCTAGAGTTAAACTCCGTTAATTAATGATGCGAAAGCTAAATTAGACTCTCATCCACCATTTCATAAGTGTGCCAGCTCAACAGTACTAAAAGGAACAGAAAGTAGTACAAGTACTTTTATGTACCTAGAGTTACATTAACATTGAAAAGACAGGGTATGTTAAGATGACTGAAAGCTAAGTCCGATCTAAAGGAGACAAATGAGAGCATATGACACAAGGCTGAGATCCATCTTGGCAACTGATTACTTGAGGTACTTCTAAGACAGCCTTCACAAAATTACTATCATACCCTCATATGTTTTATCATTGCAAATACTTCCATAAATACATCCCAGCTTTTTGTTTTGAGTTCTACCCAAACATTTTGTTAAGCCACTATCAACCAACCCTGAATTACTTAATTGAAACCTTAGGGTAATTTTTAAAATCAGAAACATGACTACGAAGTTTTACAGTATAATTCTATGTCACCAAATCACAATTTGTAGATGCGTCATTTAAAAGAGTTTACAGAATTAACATTTATTGTCTACACGCAACAAAACAAAGCAATCAGCTAAAAGTAAGAATCCTCTTGTGCAAAACTCAGTAAAAATGAAGCGTCACTCTCAATTTCACAGATCTTGCGGGCCTGAAATTATCATAGTACACAAGCAACAGGAAAAAAAAAATCTATTCAAAACAAATAATAGCCTAGGTATTTTTGTTGAAGTGTTTGCTGTAACATCCTTTACTAAAGGGAAAAAAACCAACTACGACTATAATTTCTTTTTTAAAAAATGTAATGAATTTAGAGCAAACTATGCAGAATTTGCTGTTATTTCATAAAGACCTCGTGCCACGTTATAAGAAAAAAAAAAATCTAACTCCTCTGACAAAGTCTACAACTTAAATTCATGGACTATTGTTTCCATTTTATATATAATTCAAAAACCTGCCTGTGTCTATGCGCTTTCATACTCAAAACATTATGCAATTTCAAAACAGGTTTTTCACACAAAAGCATTGCAACTGTTACATGTATATAAAAACCAAGAAGTTCAGAGATCTTAAAATCGTGCAAAAATTGAAATCAAATGAGCACTGAATAGAACAATACCATCCTACCTTTCCCAATTACTGGCACCGGATAACATTAAAAACAAAACAGATACAAGGAAAATACTTGGCCAAAAGAAACCAAAAATCACTGCCAGGCAAAATATTGTATATCTCCACTATTATTACTGCGGTGAGAGTTCACTTCTGCTACTTACAGGTTTCCAATAAATTTATATTTAGTGGATGCAACCACATCAATTTTACTGAATTTTTATCTTTGGAACAACTACTTATGCTTACTTTTGTCTTAACACTTGCATGAAATACCATTGCAAATTAAGGGGGGGGGGGGGGGGAACAGCCAGCTGGGACTGGGAACAATTCCTCTGTTGCTTCCTCCATTCTGAAACCAGCTTGTGACCTACTAGACACCAAGGCTCATCACTTCGGCATTTCAATTTCCAAAGGTGCCTCTTCCAAGACAGGATTAGTAGGATTGTGATGCAGAGTTCCTACAGCTACAATACTCCAACCCTCAGGACCTTAACAGCACATGCAGTAATCTGGACTCCGGAACAAACCACCAAAATATCAGCAGACTCCACATTACAAACAAACAATCATCCAGAACTCTCTTGAAACGAAGAGCTGTGAATTCAATTCATTTCACTACAAGGCAGTTAGGATTTTTTAATCAGTATCGTGCATGCTTCCAGTTATGCCACAGAAGCCAACAAATAAAGCAATTGTAGAAGGATGACAAAGAAAGCTTTCTTCAGAAAATGATGGTGCATAAAATGCTGGGTGCCAAAATTCTGTCAAATAATTTATGCAGCAGCTGTTTTCAAAAGAAACATTCATAGACACAGCCATGGGTCTGAGGTCAGGTGAGGATGGGATAGGAGGCAGAAGGCTAGAGCAAGATGCCTGGCCAGCAGAAAACCAACCCCCCAAAGAGGGATCCTTATCTGACAGCTCAGGACTCTCTTCAGCAGTGAGCCTCCCTAGCTCTAGCAAGAGGTTCATCATCTTTTCCTACATACAAACAGAAAAGACGATAGAGCTTTAGCCACAGCAGTGTAACCAAATCATTTACTTACAGGAACTCACTTAAAATTAATACACTTTTTCTTTTGAAAGTCTCACACCATTCCATTTTTTGTGACACCTGAAAGTTTAAGATCTTTGGGGAGGCAGCAACAAGCAACTTACAGGCCACTGTACCTGACTAACTGGTCTCAGCTTCCAGAAAAAACCGCCTCTTTACTCCACAGCAGCCTGTGAATGCCTGCAGGGCAATCATCTTTCACACTAACAACTCCCTAATAACAGCTTGCTGCAATCCAATGAAGAAGTTCATTTGCTACAGACTTTACTTCTGCATAAGGCTTTTACAGACGGTCTACACAACTGTCCACGACGTAAGCAAACTAAGGTAGGAACAAAAAAATAAGCCACCTACCTCACAAAAACAAATGGAAAAAAAGAAGAAAAGTAGAGCGCTGAATTCTATAACTAACATGCAATAATTGAGATTTGACCAGTGCTAGACACCACATGCAAAGTATCACATGCCAAGTTGTTTTTTTCAGTAGTGTCCTTACCTTCTTAAAACCACCATTTCTCCCAATCCTCCCTTCCCCAAAATACTTGAGACAGATTTGCTGTCTCTCTGAAAAATAACTGCAATATAACCAGTACAACTGTTACGCATTAAATGTTAGTATAGTTAAACATATTCTAAAGAGTGAAGTCTTTATTCCAAACTGGGGATCCTAAGAACTTCAGAAGTACAAATGAAAACTTGGCAGTTGCCAACACAGTAGTTAAAGCTGAACAGACCAGACAAAGAATTATCATGCAATACTTGCAGTTTTACCAGTTAATGAACTGGTATGCTATGGAAGTGCTACACAGTTTACATACAGTTTATATTTGTTAAGTTCAGTAATCTTCCATCAAATTTTAGCTTCAAAGTATCCACAACTGCACTATTTGAAATAACTCCTAAGGTTTTGAATTTTTTTTTTCCTAAAATGACAGGATGTCCAGTCTTCTGGCATACATCTGACATATAAGCAAAAATGAAGAAGCATGACTGACGCAGGTGCTCTGTTGTTTCAAGGTGAAATAAATTTTTGTCTAAAATTTCAGTTAGCAAAGAATTATGACATAACGAAAATTCTGTATACACCTCATAGCAAAAGCAGGCATTATATTTGCTGAATAACACTGTTAAGTCTCTTAGAACTAGTTCCATAAAACAAAGGAAACTCATGAACATAAACTGGCCACTCACATCAGTCTCCATATACACTAGGCTAGAGTTCTTAAGTTGAAATGTTCTAGTGTAAAGATCATTAACTCTCCTTCTGAGGCCAATGCAATATTTGTTTTTCCTCGTACTACGTGACTTGAAAGTTTCATTTCACAGTGTGATTAATAAATGTCTAAAGCAGAATGGGGGAAAAAAAGTTTTTCAATTCAAAGCACAGCTAAGAATTAGCCTACTGGTAAAGTTAATCCACAGATGCAGTTCTTCAATGTTGAAAGAGTTTACCTAGGCCCCTTCAGCTCAGGAGTAAACTCGCTGAACTTGCAAGATCCACTGCTTTAATGGATCCAGGATCTTTCAAGAATCAGGACTTTCTTGAGAAGTTTGTATAAAGCTTTGTTTACATTTACAGACTTGAAAATCCTCCCTTTCCTCTACTCCCACAGACTCCTAATGGAATACAAAGTGATAGGACAGCTTTGATGTATTTAACGTACCCAAGAGAAAGAAGTATTACTTTAAGGAACTTTCCTCTTCAGCTCTGCCAACAGAAGCACCTCTGCTCAAAAAGCTGAGCAGAACTGTTGAAGAAGAAAGGCCGTATCCCTATCCTGGCAGTGGCTAAAGTAACCTGTTTCACCAGGAACTGCCTTCTAATATCATAACCTTTACACTTCTTAAACTCCTAATTTTGCATCTTCTAGATGGATCCATATTCTTTCTCTGTTTATGGCTTTACCTAATTTTCTGCAAATCAACTTATTTCCTGGCATCTCTATTATCATCAAACCCTGCAATGCTTTCTACTGCAATGGCAGACATAGTCAGATCAGGCTCTTTGCCGTCTCCACAAACACTTCTTCACTGTTTCTTTCAATCAGCATGCAAGAAAAACTCTCAGGACAGCATGTCAGGACAGCTCCTGACATGTCACACACCATGTCATTCTCTGTGTTTTCTAAAGCTGTTTGTTGTACTTTTGCTCTCTAGTCTCCCAGTCTGATGGAAGAGCAGTGTCACCTCGGCACAAAGCTTGGAAATATGCCACTGCCTTGCAATTGCCATTTGCTAGGAGGCTGCTTATCTGGGAACATTGCACTGACTTGCAGTTTATTTTTCTCACAGTCCCTCTTATGCTAAATCAATAGATCAATAGAACTAAGTCTTATAACTCAATAAACAGTTACTACTTGTCTCCTACCTTTAACAATCACAAAACTACCTCATCCCAGCAGTCATAACATCATCGTATACCATCTCCATGTCCTCCCTCACAACCCACACTGCCCAGCAGCACTGTGCCAAAACATTACGTGAGAGTTGACAGCAACAATGGTATTTTTATGGTCTTCTGCATATGCAAAGTGCTGTAAAGCCACATGCATCCTCAAAATGCTTCTGTGACATAAAGATAAAGACAAGCATCTCCGATTAAAACAAACCAGAATAAGATCTAGACACGTCTGAGGCTTGACACACACAAGTCAGAAAGACAGAATTAATTAAAACTCACAATTGCAAACACCATAACTCAGTTTAAATAAAATGGAATCTTTTTAAAAGCCTGCACCAGAAAGAGGAACATGAAATACTTGTCTAGGGTGTTACGCAGACTGGAAAAGACAAGTTAATAACACCTTACAACTGATGTGATTAGTTGTGTTGGCACGGAGTGCAAAGAGGGTTTTTTTCCTCCATGTACAAATTCAGAAAACTGACAAAAGAGAAACGAATTCCACAAAGTTGAAACTAAAACCCCTTATCTGCGCTAGACTTTAAGCGGCAAGCTTAGTTACAAATGCCCACAACTTGTACAAAACATTAATCCATTCAAGAAACAAACAATGCACAAAGGCTCATTCAGGGCCACTGTGCTCATTACGTCGGTCAATACTTAAGGACTCTAAAAACGTGCATTGGTTGAAAACAATAGACAGCAACAGATGCTTCACAGCACTTGTTTATGAAGTAATTCCGTATTATTCCTCCACACCGCCACAGTCAGCTGGCCGGCCCGACTGCCACATGTCTACGGTAACCTCAACAGCCACGGCGCTCGGGGACATGAATAATGCAGAGGGGGCTGCGTGGCCCGGGCTCGCCGAGGGCGCGCTCGGGGCTTCCCCAACAAAGCGCCCCGCAACGATCATCGCACTGGTGCCCGCTCACCTCCGCCTCCCCGAGGGCTGCGGACGGGCTCCGGCCCCCCAGCCCCACCGCCTCCCCGAGGGCTGCGGGTTGGTGCCACCCTCACCGGCCGGGTGGGCTCCAGACTCGGGCTCTCGCCTCTCCGAGAGCTGCGAGTGGGCTGCTGCCCCTCCGAGGGCTGCGGGCTGGTACCCCCTCGTCGCCACCACCCAGGCGGGCTTCAGCCCCTCCTCCCCGCCGCCCTGCGAGAGCTGCAGAGGGGTTGATACAGAAAATACTTCGCCCCCATCGCCAGGGCGGGCTCCAGCCTCGGGCAGCCGCCCCTCAACCCCGCCGCCTTCAAAGAGCTGCTGACGGGCTCCAGTCCTTGAGCCCTGCCTCCCCCCGAGGGCTGCGGGCTGTTGCCCCTTCACGCCCTCCGAGAGCTGCGGGCAGGCTCCCACATCAGGCAGCCGCCTCTGAACCCCGCAGCCCTCGCTCCCGCCTCAAGCGGCCACCCCTCACCCCTACAGCCCTAAGAGAACTGCGGGCTAGAAGCCCTCAACCCGGGCAAGCTCCAGCCTCTGAGCCTCGATGCCCTGCAAGGGCTGCGGGCGGACTCCTGCCTCGGGAGCCACCCCTGAGCCTGGACGCCCTCCGCGGGCTGCACGATGATGCTCCCTCATCCCTTAGGAGGGCTACGGGCTACTAACCCCTCACCCCCGCTAACCAGGCGGGCTCCGACCACCACCAACCTCCGAGAGCTGCGGGTGGGCTCCGAGCTGCCGCCTTCCGAGAGCTGCGCCTTGGTGCCCCGTCAGCCCCGTCACCCCTAGGGGCTCTCACCCCTCACCCTCACCGCCCTGCAAGGGCTGTGGGCGGGCTGCAGCCCCCGAGCCTCAATGCCCTCCGACGGCTGCAGGCTGGTGCCTCCTCACCCTCACCGCCCAGGCGGGCTCAAGCCCCTGAGTCCCACCGCTCTCCGAGAGCTGCAGGCGGGCTCCGACCCCCGAGCCCCCGCCACTCCTCCGAGGGCTGCGGGCTGGTGCCCCCTCACCTCCGGGCTCCTAAGACCTACTGCCCTGCAAGGGGTGCAGGCTGATAGTCCTTCAATCCCGCTACCCGTGCGGGCTCCGAGGGCTGGAGCCCCCGAGCCCCAACGCCTCCCCGAGAGCTGCGGACTGATGCCACCTCACCACTCGAACGGGCTCCGATCCCTCCAGCCCCCGCCGCTTCTCCAAGGGCTATACCTTGGTGCCCCCTCAACCCCTAGGGGCTCTCGCCCCTCACTCCCACCGCTGCGGGTGGGCTCCAGTCCCCGAGACTCGACGCCCTCCCAGGGCTGCAGGCTGGTGCCCCCTCACCCCCGCTACCCAAGCGGGCTCCTGCCCCTGAGGCCCCAGTAAGGGCCGCGGGTGGGGTCCGAGCCCCGATGCCCTCCCAGGGGTGCGCCTTGGTGCCCCCTCAGCCCCGCCGCCCAGGCGGGCTCCAGGCCCCCGAGCTCCCGGAGACCTCCGAGCTGATACCCTCTCACCCTCGCTACTCGGGCGGGCTCCGACTCCTGAGCCTCGACGCCCCCCGAGAGCTGCGGCTGCACTCCGACACTCGAGCCCCACGAGGGCTGCGGGTTGGTGTCCCCTCACCCCCGCCACTCGGGCGGGCTCCGAGGCGCCCCGAGGGCTGCGGGCGGGCTCCCACTTCACATCCCCCCTACTCCATGTTCCCGCCCCCCGCCGTGGCTGCCGCTGCCCCCGCTCACCTGGGGCTCCGCCGCGCCGCGATCGGGCCGGGCTGAGGTGTTGGGGGGAGGGAACCCCACGAGCCCCCGGGGTCGGGCGCTGCGCTCTCCACTCCTCAGGGCGGGGGGGCAGGGAGGTGTGGTGCCCCCCCCCTCCCCTCACAGGAGGGGGCTGCGGGGCCGCCTCGTGCTGCTCGCGGCGGGGACGAGGCGCCGAGCGCAGCGGGCGCTGACAGCTCCGCAATATGGCGGCCGCCGCCGCCGTTCGGATTTTCCGCCCCCCCCGCGCTCACTCACCCCCTATCAGGTGTTGCGCCTCGCGCCCGCACTACGCATGCGCTGAGCTGCCGGGCATGCGCTTCGAGGCGGCGCGAAGCCGCTTTGCCCCATAGTGCCGGGCGCTGGCGGAGGGGTCCGTGGTGGGGGAGATGGGGGGCGCGCGAGCGGACCGCGGGCGCGGAAGGAGACGTCTTGAAGTGGCGGCGCTGCGATCCAGCGGGTGGAGCGGTGAGAGGGGGATGCTTTGTGGGACAGGGAGGGTGGGAGTTCCCGTGATACCCCCGAGACCGAAAATGTCGGCAAATAAACTCTTAGACACGTTTCTGAGTTTTAAAAACCAAGCATCCTTTATCAGGAGTGGGCAACAGGAGGGAGTGAACTCCCATCAATCGTGTGCAGTGAGAGAAGAGCCGTGGACAGAATAGATTTCCCACTTATATTCACATGTATAAATTTTACCAGAAATCTTACGTGTATCTCTTCCTCTCCAAGGATAATTTTAATCTTAGTATGAATAAGGTCCAGCTCTGCCTGACCTTGTATTTGAGGCAGAAAAGACTGCAAACAGAGGTGATTTGAGAAGGAAGACACATCTGTTTAGCACAGATCGTCCTGAATGCAAGATCTTATCGTCTTCAAAGAGTGAACAGTGGAAAAACACAGAAAACACTCTATCAGAGGACATTCTGCCTAACTTCCAAAAAATACTATTACTTAGATGAAACTTTAGCTTAAATACAAAATATTCCACTTTTTGTAATAGTAACTACTTTTTGTATCAGAGGAACTATTGGAGAGGAGAAGTTGAGGAGAAAGAAGCTCTTCTGTTAGCGCAGTGGGGAAACTGGGTCTGTCAGTAAAGCCTGAGGCAGAGACAAGGGAGTTGGAAATGTGGATGTTTTCTATGCAAAGCCTTGCCAGGAAATAGCTCTGCCCTCCTTTTTGGCGGGGGAGAACAAGGCAGGCGTGTGTTTCAGGGCACCCCATGGGTGTGGGTGTGATAGGCACGGTGAGAGCCCGGGTGTCTTGGCTGATAGGGTGGCACAGAGCAGGAATGGGGCGGCTCAAGCTACAATGGTTCTTGAGAAAGGAGAAGCCTTCAGAGAACGCACGAAATGCAGTTCGAGTGGAGAGCGCCTACTATGTTCCCCTCTTCCATCTCATAGAATTATAGAATGGTTTGGGTTGGAAGAGACCTTAAAGATCATCCAGTTCCAACCCCCCTGCCATGGGCAGGGACACCTCCCACCAGACCAGGCTGCCCAAGGCCCCATCCAACCTGGCCTTGAACACCTCCAAGGATGGCGCAGCCACAACTACCCTGGGCAACCTGTGCCAGTGCCTCACCACCCTCAGTGTGAAGAATTTCTTCCTAATGTATAACCTAAGTCTTCCATCTTCCAATTTAAAGCCATTCCTCCTCATCCTATCACTCCATGCCCTTGTATAAAGTCCCACCCTGGCTTTCTTGTAGCCCCCTTCAGGTACTGGAAGGCTGCTCTAAAGTTGCCTCATTGCCTTCTCTTCTCCAGGCTCAACAACTCCAACTCTGTCAGCCTGTCCTCGTAGCAGAGGTGCTCCAGCCCTTGGATCATCTTCGTGGCCCTCCTCTGGACCCATTCCAACAGCTCCATATCCTTCTTATGTTGGGGATTCCAGAACTTGACACAGTACTCCAGATAGGGTCTCAGTAGAGATCATCCCAGTGATGGGACCCTTGCTCCTTTTCCATCACTCAGGTGGGGGTAGAAGTCACACTGGGGGATGGGGTCGTACTTTTTCATATGCATATTTTCATTTTTTCATATACAATCCCAGTGGAGATGGAGAAAAAAACAGCAGTAAAGTGAATCCTAAATGACAGAGAGTTTGTGGCAGTCCCAGCCCACTCTGTGCTTTTGCTGTTCATTTTTGTTTGCAAGGAAGTGAAGGTGTTCCCTGAGTTCAGTGGCAAACAGAGCCAGGGAGGCCGAACAGCAGCACTCAGTGCAAAGGGATCCACTTGAGCTACCAATTCTGAGTCATGCAGCTACTATTAATACACCTCGCCCTCTGGCTGTCTGATAAAGAAAGAAAGGTTGGGGGAAGAACTAAGAGGAATTTTCAATTAAAGCTGCTCCAAAAAGAATAATAACGTTTTAGGATGAATTGGAGGTGAGGAAAAAGTGAAGAAGACAAGTGCAACCTAGCAAGCCACAAGGAATAATCTCCCAGAGAATCTGAGGGAGCCTCACTGACTTAAATTTTTTAAAAATTTTTTTGGACGAAATTTAAAGAACATTCCCATAAGCTAGATGACTACATAATACAAACTATGATGAAATTAAGTTTAATTATATAAGCCTGAGTTTAATTGCTTCTTCCAGAGGCATTTAATGAGTTGAATCTGCGATGATTTTATGCATTTTATTGTATATTTCAAGCAGACATTTCTCTCACAGTCATCACTGTAGAACCTGAACATCTCAGTCTATTAAAGGTACATTCAGTTTCCTCTAGTGGGCTAAAGTTTCAATTCCAGCTCTCTTTATGCCATTTTGCTCCAAGGAAGTAGTGACAGTGGCTAATTCCTCCTTCTCTCTGCTCTTCATGAAGAACATTCTGGCTTGAAACAGAATGTGTTGCAGTACATTAAACTTCTGAAGTCTTGCAGCCTCTGCAGTTCCACAGTTCCACTGAACAGCCACCATTAGGATGCAGCCTAATGGTTCACATGGCCTTCTCCTGCAAGTCAGAGTAAGATCCAAGGGAATTGAAAAATAAAAAACCAAACCACAGAAGACCAGACCTTGTTTCGTTCAGTCACCTAAAGAAATTGTCTGTGATTCAGTGCAGTGTGCAGATAAAATGTGTTTACTTTAGTTGACTGAATTACAGGCTCTCTTTTCTTCCAAAATAGTCCATTGTGAACTGGCTCAAATACAGGATTATTGTACTGGGGCATGGCTTCTTTACTAGTGTTGATAGCATGTGGAAGAAAGTTCCTTTCAATTTGTGCATTATCGTTGTAGGATACGCTTTATCTCTTACCCTGTTACATGAAGAATATTATTGCTGAAAAATGTCCAAGTAAATAATAGCCTTATCTTCCTTGTCAGCAGCATAATGTGGTTTTCTTCTCACCTTGCTTCCTTAACAAGGTGTAAAATTGCAGTTTGTCTGATAAAAGAGGGCAGTAAAAACAAAAGTATAGTTAGAGATCGTATTCTTTTTAGCCATGAAACTGAAACTACAGAAAGAACTACAGGCAATAAAGAGAGCTTTCAGATACCATATCAACTTAAATTACACAGCTCTTTAAGAGGCCAGTTATAAAGATAAAGTTAATGATAAGAATGCCATAACTGCAAGATATAAAAGTTTGCCTTCCAACAGTAATGCCAAAATACAGCTCTTCATTAAAAAAAAGATTTAAAAATTTTAATTGCACCGTCGGAGGAATCAATCCTAGAATAGCTTTTGAAAGTAAAGATTTTTGAGTCAATGCCTCTCTTCTTTTTCAGTGCACCTGCAAAGGCATAAAGCATTAGTCAGCGAAGACCTAATTGTGTGTTATAATCTACTTTTATTAAAGATAAATGTACAATCCAAAGGGCATTTACTGGACAAGGCATTTTGGAGAGGAGAACTAAGAAAATAAAAAATCACCTTGAGGAATTTCTCTTTTTTTTGGCCTTCTATATGGTATGCAACACACCTTTACTTTATCCTTTTATTCAATTAAGGTTTATGCCATCAGCTAGGACAGAAGTGTAGTTCTGCCCATACTGTGCCCCTAAGATGAAAAGTTATACATGGACTTAGTCTACAGACCTGGAAGCTAGCCACTCTGTCTGGGAATATTTATGCGTATGACTCAACACGCTCATACTCATCTATTAATATGTTTACAGAAGCAGACCTTACATAGTCTAAAATTATGGCAGGGTAATTTTACTATTACTAATTGTATGGTCTAAACCCAGATTGTTTATTCTTTTGTTAATATTTGATTAACAATAATAGAATATATTACCTTAATGGACATTAATCGTATTTGTTTTTCCAACAAGTATGTTAGACTGCCTTCTAAAGTCTTTGCTAGAAACAACTGGAATTGAAAGAATTTTGTGGTCATTAGGTGAATCCAATTCACAGATATTTTAAATATCTGGTGAAATTAGAATAAATGCCTGAAGTAATAGGTTTTATGTCTGTTATTCAATTTGTCTGTCATTTAAAATTAAAGGTATCTAATTCCAAAAAAGTATTTTTTTATGCATTGTTAAAATACCAGATTGCAATAAAAATATAAGGGTTCCAGTAGCAACACTGAGCATTCCAAGTTGTCTTTATCACATACGTATATAGAGTCTCAGCTTTGATCAAGTTCAAAAGACAAAATATGGTGTGACTCTGGAGGGATTTGTCCTTTTCATATCTGCAATACCATAGCTGTGTGCAGCTCACTTAAGTGTCCTTCAGTGTCATGATCTTGCAATTCCCAGCACCTCCACAAGCCTCAGTTCAGGCAACGATGTTAGGGAGTCTGGGTGCAAGGCTCTTCAGCTTGCCCTGCGGGAGTGTTATGATAATCATAGAATCATAGAATAGTTTGGATTGGAAGGGATCTTAAAGATCATCTACTTCCACCCCCCCGCCATGGGCAGGGACACATCCCACCAGATCAGGCTGCCCAAGGCCCCATCCAACCTGGCCTTGAACACCTCCAGGGATGGGGCAGCCACAACTTCTCTGGGCAACCTGTGCCAGTACCTCACCACAGACATTGTGAAGAAATTCCTCCTTACGTTTAGTCTCAATTTGCCCCTCTCCTGTTTATCCCCATTGCCCCTTGTCCTATCACTACCAGCCTTTGTAAAAAGGCCCTCCCAGCTCTCTTGTAGCCCCTTTCAGGTCGCTATAAGATCTCCTCGGAGCTTTCTCTTCTCCAGGCTGAACAAGCCCAACTCTCTCAGCCTGTCCTCATAGCAGAGGTGCTCCAGCCCTTTGATTGTCTTTGTAGCCCTCCTCTGGGCCTGTTCCAACAGTTTCATATCCTTCTTGTTTTGAAGATTCCAGAACTGGACACAATACTCCAGATGAGGTCTCACAGGAGAGGAATAGAGGGGCAGCATCCCCTCCCTTGGCCTGCTGGCCACACTTCTTTTGATGCAGCCCAGGACACGGTTGGCCGCCTGGGCTGCAAGTGCACGTTGCCGGCTCATGTTAAATTGACCAGAACCCCCAAGGGAGGGCAGTCCCATCATGAAGAAAGCTATACGGAAGGGGGGTTCTCCCTTCTCTTCAGTGACACGCAGGAAACAGAAAGGATAAACCAGCACCCAAAAGCCTGACGAAAACATCTGAAAAACAGTGGTCAGGATAATCTACCAATGAACTGCTGTGTTGGCAGCTGGCCTGGTGTCAGGCTGTTCTACCTTTTGTTTTAATAACCCAGCTGAAGAGGCTAAACCTTTAGCATTGACACCGGAACTGGCTGGCCACCTTGCCTGTTGAAAATCTGTAAGGTTTCCAAAAGTTTTCTCCTGCAGCCCAGTGAAATCCTGCCAGTGAAAGACTTGAGGAAAACACTGCTTCTCTCGACTGTGCCTACCAGAAGCAGACACATTACACTGGCAGGAATTAATTGGGATGCAGGACAAAACTACCACTGAGCATCTCATGATGACCTTTTCCAATGACATGTTTGTGTTGTTCTCCTGGGTATTTAGTCTCTGGTACTACAGCAAAGATACCACAGTGGCATCAGCCTATCTCCAGGCCAAATTTTCATAACATTTCTGCTGAAGTCTGGACGTAGTAAAATCACTTGTAAAGTGCATTTATTTAACAGTGTTAAATATGAATCTTAACAATTCATTCAAAGTTAATCCAGTATTGGCATCTCTGTGGTAATAATTTGCTAATTCAGTTTATACACACAAAATATGTATTACCCACTCTTTATAGTCTATCTGTTATTTCAACTGCCATTATCATTTTATGATTTGTTTTTGTAGCGTTGGTAATTGCACAAGAGACAAGTTAACAAATTATGCTGCTTTGCAATTAAGGTTGGGGCAAGCTGTCTGATCTCCTCTATCCCAGATGGGACGTATCTGCTCATGTCACTGCTCTTGTGTCATGTCACCCAAACACGCCTTCACTGCTACATAAGGTTGTCATCTAACAGCTGACACTTAGTGCAGTTCCTGCTTCTGGCCACTTCATGTTTTTATCTCATTCATATTTATAATTATTGTGACAAGTACAAGTTGTTCCGCAGTGACAGCATTGTTTTTCTAGTGACAATGTTTATTTTAGTTATAATGTGGCTCTAGCTGGGTCATGTCCATAGCATTGGAAATCAAAGCCATTGATAATCATGGAGGTATTCACTTCAGTGAAATAATGTTAAGTATTTATAAGAAATAAAATAGGAGGCAGAAGTACTAGGCAGAGATAAAGGCACCAATCCAGACAACTTCTATGATGAGGCTATTTTTGTGGGCAAAGAAACGGGAATATGGTTACCAAGGAATTTGATGCAAGTGTTAGAAAACTTGAAAAATGTATACAACTGTTAGAGCCAAAGCAAATTCTAAATGCTTCTGTTTTTTTCTTTTCCTAAGGCACATGTACAGTGTTCCAAGCCGTAAAACTTTGTGAATAAACAAAATCATATTAGAATCATAGAATCATAGAATAGCTTGGGTTGGAAGGGACCTTAAGGATCATCTAGTTCCACCCCCCCTGCCATGGGTAGGGACACCTCCCACTAGACCAGGCTGCCCAAGGTCCCATCCAACCTGGCCTTGAACACCTCCAGGGATGGGGCAGCCACAACTACCCTGGGAAACCTGTGCCAGTGCCTCTACAGCCTTAGCGTGAAGAAACTCCTCCTTATATTTAGTCTAAATCTGCCCCTCTCCAGTTTATACCCATCGCCCCTTGTCCTATCACTACAAGCCTTCATGAATAGGCCCTCCCAGCTCTCTTGTAACCCCTTTCAGGTACTGGAAGATCACTACAAGTTCTCTTCAGAGCCTTCTCTTCTCCAGGCTGAACAAACCCAA